>NC_057800.1:633511018-634131540 GCF_018294505.1 Triticum aestivum | reverse complement strand
TTTTTCTGACTTGCCGCTGTTGCTCTGGCGTCTGCAGGCGGCTCGTTGGTTGGAGCCAGCCGCCGGGATCGTGCCGCGGCGCGGTTCCCGGCCGATTCCTCCCCCGCGTGGATCGGCTTGGTGGTGGGATGCGAGGCGGCGGCGCGGAGATCGACCGGAGGCTGTAGCGCTTCTGCGCCTGCGAGGTGGTGAGAGGCGAGGCCGCTGGTGAGGGGGGCTAGGGGTTGGTTTGCTCCGGAGGGCCGGACGGAATGGGGAGCTTCTGCTCCAAGGGATCGGCGGTGGACAAGTCGCCCAGCGACACCACGCTCGGCCCCGACCGCGTGATCCACCACCACGAGCGTGGCGCGGTGAAGGGGGAGGAGAGGAAGACGGTGGCGGAGGAGGCTGCTGCCAAGAGGGTGCACGAGCAGCCGCCGCAGCAACAGCAGCAGCCACCACAACATCAACAACCACCACAGCATCAACAACCACCACAACAACATCATCATCAGCAGCAGCAACCACAGCGTATCTCTGTCCCGGAAACTGCCGCTTCTGGTGCCAGCGTTGGCGCTGGCTCGGCGCCATGGGATGGTGTGCCTTCGCTGGCTCGGAATCCGTCCCAGAAAGGGATGGGCATGGCCAAAGCTGGTGCTGCCAAGGCAAGTGCTCTGCCCATCATCTTAGTTCCCCTTGCTTTGCTGTAAATGTGTGCGCAATGCAGCTTAATTCACCGCGTGTCTGTCTTATCAGCTAAAAAATGGTTTGTTACTTGCAGATTTGTTAGTGTCAATTCAGTTTGTGCTAGCTGCTGCGGTTGTGTGCTAGGAACTGCAAAGTTGTTCCCATAGCACTTTTTAGAGGCAGTCGATTATCTACTAGCATATTTACAGAAAGTCGGTTTGTTGCTTCACTTTCAGTGGTCAATTGCTAGGGACATGTTGTTCGCTGCTGACGCTATTCCGCCCAGGAGTGATTAATTACCAGGGATGTGAACCCAATATAGGCATGTTAACAATCATCACACATCCTTCAAGTGGGATGCTGCATTGACCTGCAAGCATATAAGTTTCCCAATTATATTTGTGTCGGTTTTGCTGCTCGGCAGTCTGTTTTGTAACCCCCCCCTCCCCCCTAGGTGACCTCATGTGCCCAGGCCATGGATTATGAAACCTGATATGGCTTGCTATAAACTTGTTATTGTTTGTAGCTGTCTGAGTGCAGTAAACTAGTGAAGGGATGATTCAGTATTCTTATCACACTGCAGCTAAGTGCACTACAGTGGTACACTAAATGCTGCGTAACTGCAACCTACCACACAAGGAAAATGGAAATTGGTTTGTAATAATTACTCATTAGAGTTGAGACTAATATTCTCAGCTTGTTGAATTCATGATGCCTTTATTACGACATCTACTGTAATTTGAGCAATTCCAATCGTGCAAATGAATTATTGTGCCAAATTATTTGGCGCTTTTACCCTTGCTAAAGAGATGTCTTGCCTCTCCACAAAATATTCCTTCATGTTCACTGCTCTAGAATGTTGCTTCTACGTGACAGATTGTTTGACCCTATACCTATTTTTAATATATGCAACAGGTTTCGGAAGTAAGCTCAATTCTGGGTAGGGCTGGTACTGTTGGGCTTGGCAAAGCAGTGGACGTACTAGACACACTTGGCAGTAGCATGACAAATTTGAATCCAAGTAGTGGTTTTGGATCAGGTGCTACAACAAAGGGCAACAAAATATCCATTTTGGCATTTGAGGTTGCTAATACTATAGTGAAAGGTTGCAATTTGATGCGAGCTCTTTCAAGAGAGAGCGTAAAACATTTAAAAGAAGTGGTGCTTCATTCAGAAGGTGTTCAAAATCTTGTAGCCAAAGATATGGATGAATTGCTCAAGATTGCTGCTGCTGACAAAAGGTTTGTTCTGAATCTTTGCTGCTTTTACCAGTTACAACATTTGGCCCAATATACTATTTATTTCTTGCAGAATAGTTGAACCAATAGTATATGAAGAAAGTTGGACCTTAACTTGTGCTATTGTGTCCTTATTGAAGTTTGTGTGTTTCCAACAGGGAAGAGTTGAAAGTGTTCTCTACAGAAGTTATTCGCTTTGGAAACCGTTGCAAGGATCCTCAGTGGCACAACTTGGATCGCTATTTCGACAAGTTCGGTTCATTTTGACCCTTACATTTGATGACAATAATCATTTTTGCAGTGTTAATTTAGCGTCTTTCTGCATCAAACTCTTCCAGGGTGTCATCAGAACGGACTCCTCAACATCACTTGAAAGAAGAGGCAGAATCAGTGATGCAGAAATTGGTGACTTGTGTTCAATATACAGCTGTAAGTAATGCTCACTTGCCTTATAAGAGGTATCTCGTAGTGCCATTATTTACTAGGTTTATAATTATAATTTAGCAGTCCAGAACATAATTAAGAGCGTATTAGTTTCTTCACAAATGTTGAGCTGTATATTCCATGAGGACATACATGGGTCACCGGAGCCTGTAGCCTAAAGCGGACTAGAGGTTGATGACCAATATTTGTTTGATGGCTCAGTTTATGAGCAATGAACAACTCGTTTGATTCCTGATTGCATGAGTTTTAGAAAATTACATTTCCACCAAGTTCCATGTACAAAAGACAAGAGAAAAAATGTCGCAAAGTTATCTCAGAATGGTTGAATGACATGTTTTTAATACTCCCTCCGATCCATATCGCTTGTCTTAGATTTGTCTAGATACATCTGTATCTATATCTAGACAAATCTAAGACAAGCGATATGGATTGGAGGGAGTAACATAATTTTAATGCTAGAATGATGCGTATATATCACCTGCCAATAGCTTTGGAATGAAGTTTTTAATGGAACCTTGGCTGTCATTCTTCTAGCATTTATCCATTTTTTTCCTGTTGCACCTTTTGTTCAAAATGTTGACTTCAGTTCTTCTTTTATCTTCCAGGAATTATACCATGAAATGCATGCCCTTGACAGATTTGAACAGGACTATCAACGTAAACAGCAGGAAGAGGATGGCTCAAGTGTTGCCCAAAGAGGTCAGTTTCTTTAGCATGGCAGTACATTGGAATATCCATAGGAATTCTTTGATATTTAAGACTCCTAGTTTGGATGAAGAATACTTTATTGTCTCGTATGGTGGTGTTCTGGTTCCTTTTCAGGTCATCTGAAAAGTTAAGATTGAGTATCCTCAGGATATTTACTTCTCTAGAATCTTTCTTTTAAGAGACATGCTTGATGCTATTAGCCACATTCAAACTGTAAATGTATAATTAGGATTGCCATGTTGACACTGATAGTTTGATTGATTATACCTAGTTATCTACTGAGTCAAGGTCTCTAATGCCGTATCTCTCACTGCGAAGTGTCTCCAATTAAATTGTCAGTAGGTTGCCACTAGTGTATTCTGATCAATATATCTAAGGGCTACCTCCATGGTTGGTATGGCTGCATGACCACACCCAACAAAGTCAAATCAGCCAAAGCTTTGTTCTATGCCCAATTGTCCATCACTTGTTTCAATATTGAAGTTCAGTGAGTCAACACCATGGCCTATTTTTGTATGCTTTGTCCTGCTTGTTAAAATACTTTGCGGTCCAGCCATAAATAAGATGAGCTATTGAACTTTGAATGGGAATAACCCATATGCAATTTAACCAACTTCCAATTCCAGAACCTATTGTAATATTTGAAAATGTAACTCAAGCTCACAACTGCTGCTGCTGCTTTAGGGTTAATATTTAGTGATGTAATCTCAACTGTTATTACCTGTATAATTTATCTTTTTGTTTTCCTTAACAGAATATTGATATTGCCCTGTAAGCACTAGATTTTGAATGCACTTGCCTCTGGGTAACTACCAGTTCCTTCGAGTTAACGTGTATTTAAAGGAACATTTAATGGTTTATGAGTAGAGTTGTTAACTCTCTTGTTTGCGTTATTTGATAATGATGCTTAATGTTCTGTTTTGTTTGCAGGTGAGAGTCTGCACATACTAAAGCAGGAGGTCAAGAGCCAACAGAAGCATGTTAAAAGTTTGAAGAAGAAGTCTCTTTGGTCCAAGAATTTGGAAGAGGTTGGTAGGTAGTTTCATTATGATTCTGTGCTATCAGCAACAGCAGTTTTAGGAATGAATGTTCATGTTGATGTTGTCTAGTTCCACTTACTGCATGCCATGGAGGAATCATACTTGGATTTCCTTGCACAATACTGTTCTTCTAATTCGAGAAATAATACTCTCTTCCTAGGTTATGGAAAAACTTGTAGACATCGTGCACTTCTTGCATTTGGAGATCCATAATACCTTTGGGTGCTCAGGTAATAAGCTTTGTGATTACTGTGTCTTGTATAAAACTTGCATGCTCTTGCAGATATTGGGCTGTTGTGTAGTTTGTCATTTCTTTACTTCTTTACTGGTTAGATAACGTGCTAGTGGAAAATGCACCTTTTATTAATGCTCCATAACTTCAGTTTCATCTCCGCTAATGATCATATGATGCTAGTGGAAAATACACCTTTTATTAATGTGCCATAACTTCAGTTTCATCTCCGCTAATGATCTTATGATAAGCATCGCACACATCTGTAGCTTTAGCTCAGAAGTGCCTTTTGCATAACCAAATAAGCTCAGTTCAGGCACTTCCCGATCAGACTTTCAAGTTTGTCACCTCATCTCTGGGATTTAGCAATCCTTCTCACCCCCTTCCTCTAAAGAACATATTAGTGTATTCTCGTCATCGAACATTTGCTTAGGTGCGAAATAATTATTCTGACCTGTGATGTCCTCACTTGCGGAACAACAACAACAACAACAACAACAACAACAACATAGCCTTTAGTCCCAAACAAGTTGGGGTAGGCTAGAGGTGAAACCCATAAGATCTCGCAACCAACTCATGGCTCTGGCACATGGATAGCAAGCTTCCACGCACCCCTGTCCATAGCTAGCTCTTTGGTGATACTCCAATCCTTCAGGTCTCTCTTAACGGACTCCTCCCATGTCAAATTCGGTCTACCCCGCCCTCTCTTGACATTCTCCGCACGCTTTAGCCGTCCACTATGCACTGGAGCTTCTGGAGGCCTGCGCTGAATATGCCCAAACCATCTCAGACGATGTTGGACAAGCTTCTCTTCAATTGGTGCTACCCCAACTCTATCTCGTATATCATCATTCCGGACTCGATCCTTCCTCATGTGGCCACACATCCATCTCAACATACGCATCTCCGCCACACCTAACTGTTGAACATGTCGCCTTTTAGTCGGCCAACACTCAGCGCCATACAACATTGCGGGTCGAACCGCCGTCTTGTAGAACTTGCCTTTTAACTTTTGTGGCACTCTCTTGTCACAGAGAATGCCAGAAGCTTGGCGCCACTTCATCCATCCGGCTTTGATTCGATGGTTCACATCTTCATCAATACCCCCATCCTCTTGCAGCATTGACCCCAAATACCGAAAGGTGTCCTTGTGAGGTACCACCTGGCCATCAAGGCTAACCTCCTCCTCACACCTAGTAGTACTGAAACCGCACATCATGTACTCGGTTTTGGTTCTACTAAGCCTAAACCCTTTCGATTCCAAGGTTTGTCTCCATAACTCTAACTTCCTATTTACCCCCGTCCGACTATCGTCAACTAGCACCACATCATCCGCAAAGAGCATACACCATGGGATATCTCCTTGTATATCCCTTGTGACCTCATCCATCACCAATGCAAAAAGATAAGGGCTCAAAGCTGACCCCTGATGCAGTCCTATCTTAATCGGGAAGTCATCAGTGTCGACATCACTTGTTCGAACACTTGTCACAACATTATCGTACATGTCCTTGATGAGGGTAATGTACTTTGCTGGGACTTTGTGTTTCTCCAAGGCCCACCACATGACATTCCGCGGTATCTTGTCATAGGCCTTCTCCAAGTCAATGAACACCATATGCAAGTCCTTCTTTTGCTCCCTATATCTCTCCATAAGTTGTCGTACCAAGAAAATGGCTTCCATGGTCGACCTCCCAGGCATGAAACCAAACTGATTTTTGGTCACGCTTGTCATTCTTCTTAAGCGGTGCTCAATGACTCTCTCCCATAGCTTCATTGTATGGCTCATCAGCTTAATTCCACGGTAATTAGTACAACTCTGAACATCCCCCCTTGTTCTTGAAGATTGGTACTAATATACTCCGTCTCCATTCTTCTGGCATCTTGTTTGCCCGAAAAATGAGGTTAAAAAGCTTGGTTAGCCATACTATCGCTATGTCCCCGAGACCTTTCCACACCTCAATGGGGATACAATCAGGGCCCATCGCCTTGCCTCCTTCCATCCTTTTTAAAGCCTCCTTGACCTCAGACTCCTGGATTCGCCGCACAAAATGCATGCTGGTCTCATCAAAGGAGTCGTCCAGTTCAATGGTAGAACTCTCATTCTCCCCATTGAACAGCTTGTCGAAGTACTCCCGCCATCTATGCTTAATCTCCTCGTCCTTCACCAAGAGTTGGCCTGCTCCGTCCTTGATGCATTTGACTTGGCCAATATCCCTCGTCTTCCTCTCTCGGATCCTGGCCATCTTATAGATGCCCCTTTCACCTTCCTTCGTGCCTAACCGTTGGTAGAGGTCCTCATATGCCCGACCCCTTGCTTCACCAACAACTCGCTTTGCGGCCTTCTTCGCCATCTTGTACTTCTCTATGTTGTCTGCACTCCTATCCAGGTATAGGCGTTTGAAGCAATCTTTCTTCTCTTTAATCGCCTTCTGGACATCATCATTCCACCACCAGGTATCCTTATCTTCGCTTCTCCTTTCCCTGGACACTCCAAGCTCCTCCGAGGCCACCTTACGAATGCAAGTCGCCATCTTCGTCCACACATTGTTCGCATCTCCTCCTTCCTCCCAAGGGCCCTCCTTAATGACCCTCTCCTTGAACGCTAGAGCTACCTCCCCCTTGAGCTTCCACCACTTCGTTCTAGCGACTTTGGCACGCTTATCCTGCTGGACACGAATCCGAAAGCGGAAGTCAGCAACCACCAGCTTATGCTGGGGTACAACACTCTCTCCAGGTATCACCTTACAGTCTAGGCACACACGCCTATCTTCTCTTCTCGAGAGGATGAAATCAATCTGGCTAGAGTGTTGGCCACTACTAAAAGTCACCAGATGTGATTCTCTCTTTCTAAAGAGGGTGTTAGCTACAATCATGTTGTAGGCTAGAGCAAAGCTTAAGACATCTTCTCCTTCTTGATTCCTGATGCCATAGCCAAAGCCCCCGTGCGCCCCTTCAAAACCTGTGTTAGATGTACCCACATGGCTATTGAGGTCTCCTCCTATGAAGAGCTTCTCACCAATCGGTACACTCCTAACCATGTCTTCCAGGCCTTCCCAGAATTCCCTCTTGGTGTTCTCATTGTGGCCTACTTGCGGGGCATACGCGCTGATAACATTGAGAATCAAGTCCTCAACTACCAGCTTGACCAGGATAATCTGGTCCCCACGTCTCTTGACGTCTACCACTCCATACTTGAGGCTCTTGTTGATCAAGATGCCTACACCATTTCTGTTTGCAGCCGTCCCTGTGTACCACAGCTTGAAGCCGGTATCCTCCACCTCCTTCGCCTTCTGTCCTCTCCATTTGGTTTCTTGGACGCAAAGGATATCAACACCTCTCCTCACCGCTGCATCAACTAGCTCCCGAAGCTTCCCTGTCAGAGACCCTACGTTCCAGCTACCTAAGCGAATCCTCCTAGGCTCGGCTAGCTTCCTTACCCTTCGCACTCGTCGAGTCAAATGCGAAGACCCTTGCCCATTTTCCACTACATCCGGGCGCCGATGTAGCGCGCCACTAAGGATGCGACGACCCGATCCTCGCTCACTTGCCCCCGTATCCGGATCAAGATACAGCGCGCCACCTTGGGGGTGACGGCCCGGCCCTTGCCCATTTTCCACCACACCCGGGTTCCGATGTAGCGCGTCGCCGAGAGGGTTACGCCCCAACGAAAACCTTTTGGGTTTCATCTCCATAAGAATGGCTGAGTTTTTACGTTGGC
The DNA here is from genome assembly GCF_018294505.1 of Triticum aestivum. Classification (NCBI taxonomy): domain Eukaryota; kingdom Viridiplantae; phylum Streptophyta; class Magnoliopsida; order Poales; family Poaceae; genus Triticum; species Triticum aestivum. The sequence goes on along the minus strand of NC_057800.1, from coordinate 634,123,491 downwards.
TCGCCAAGCCTATCACAACCCTCCTCCTTTACCCGGGCTTGGGACCGGCTATGTTGAGACAACATAGGCGGAGTTGATGTCCTCACTTGCGGAAGCCACTTCAAAAACATACGAGGTGCTCGTTAACTGTGTGATCCCCGCAAGATTCCTTTGTGTATTATCGAAATAAATTGCAACTTTTTGAGTCATTGCTCATTACCCACTTGGCATAATTATTATGTATTGCATGTAGCACACATTACATGTAACCAATATGTGCTTAAGACGTGTTGGCAGTGTAGATTTATGCTATGTGGCATTATGAACTCATTGATCATTGACATTGAAGACATGGTCTTCGTTTGATTTCTTATTAAAGATACAACTATGCTATCTCCAGTTACAGATTGACATGCACATGCAAATAAGCTAAACTTCCAATTTTCTTATGTATTTTGGATTGCTTATGACTTGTGCGTCTACCAATCTATAGATAATGAAGAATCACAGGAGCCTACTAAACGACGTAATAGATTGGGTCCAGCAGGACTTGCACTGCATTATGCTAATATCATCAGTCAGATTGATGCTCTTGTAAGTTCATCGGACACCACTGGACACCCTAATTTTATGTGGTCTGAAAATAAATTCATTGTCATTTTTCTGTACCAGCAGACAGTTCGTATGCATTAGAGTGCCATTTCTGTATGACATATCCCGTATCCCTCAAACTAACATGACTTAGTTAATGGTGCTTTGCATTACAAGAAAGGAATCAAAGGATCAGTACAATGTTACACTAGTGGGGTATTATTATTACATTTTCATGTCTGCAGCTTGATGTTGTTGTGCTAACTGCTAGCAAAGACCTCAACCTGTTGCTTTTCTCTGGCAATCTAACAAGGGTTAGTCTATTGGCAGGTTTCTCGCTCATCTTCTGTTCCTCCAAACACAAGGGATTCATTATACCAGAGTTTGCCACCGACCATAAAATCTGCTCTCCGTTCTAAGCTACATTCATCTGGAGTTAAGGAAGAGGTATGCAAGAGGGCACCCAACATATTCAATAGTGACACTGACTTTATGAGTAGAGAATAAAGTAGTCGCAAAAGTCAACACCTTGCCATGGTTTACATATGACTCTATGATTGATGTAATATTGTACTGATTTGGTGCAGCTTACTGTTTCTCAAATCAAGGCGGAAATGGAGAAGACATTACGGTGGCTTGTCCCGGTTGCAAATAACACCACCAAGTAATCTAAGCTACCTTCATACTCCCTTCATTCCACAATACATGCCTTCCATTTGTAAAAATATAGATGTATCTAGACATGTTTTAGTATATAGGTACATCTAATTTTGGACAAATGGAAGTCAAGTATTTTGGAACGGAGGGAGTATCACTCAACCAATTACAGCCATCTCATTACTTTTTGTTACTCACGATATGTGATTGTTTGTGCATTTCAGGGCTCACCATGGCTTTGGTTGGGTTGGAGAGTGGGCAAATACAGGGTTAGTAAACCTCATTCAAATTTGAACAGTACTACGTAATTTAGAAGTGGGATATTGAAGAATGATCTTTTTGTCTTATGCAGGTCAGAGGTGAACTGCAAGCCGACAGGGCATATGGACCTCACCCGAATTGAGACACTGCATCATGCTGACAGGGACAAGACCGAAGCGCATATCCTTGAGCTTGTCGTATCGCTTCAGCATCTCATCAGTCAATCCAGAGCAGCGAATGGCGAGCGATCTCCCATCAAGTCTCCTGTTCGATCTCCTACACAAAGGGGCTCTTCAATCACATTGTCTCCAAACAAAGCCAGCAGTTCATCACCTGTTCTGACACAACAAGAACAAGAGATGCTAAGGGATGTCAAATACAGGAAATTCGTTCCTGGTATAAGCAAAAGCCAAGAGTTTGACACAAAGGCAAGGCATATGCAAAGCAGGTTGATCAAAAGTAACAGCCATTCACCAAGCAGTAGCAACAGGAAAGAATTCCTATCGATCAGGAGTATGCTTCCTGTCATTAATTTTGAAATCGATAGGACCAAAGCTCTGGATATGATCGACAATCTAAAAGTGCAGTGAGGAGTCGAAATCGACCGGTGCCAAGTCCTGGATACTTCGACGCGATCTGTGATCTTAAAAATTCCATATTGCTCGAAGTATACATCAGGTCTGCCGAGCCGATTGCCATGTGCCTGCAGCGAAGGCGCCTGTGGCAGTAGGGCGCCAATTTGGAGGCACCAAAAGAGGGCCGGGTGGTCTGGGATCAGGGCTAGCTTATGTATGATATGGGGTGGAAAGGAAAGGGAAATTTTATTGTAAAAAGCAATTTGTTGTGTTTGTGAGCTCTTTGTACAAGCAATGCAAGTTTTGATGGAGAAAGGGACACTGATCCTGTGTCATATTGTGTTTCCCCAGAGAAACATAGCAGCATCTGTTGCGTGGTCATGAATTTTTTAAATTATTATTATCAAGTGCTCCTTCTGTGCCCTGGAGAGGCCTGACCTCGTCACCAAGCCAAAAGGTGTGGCGTCTTCTGGGGCAGCAGAAACTCATCTTCCGAAAGTTAAACAGCTCCATGGTTCTGAATCCAAATCTTCTCAGATTTGAGACACACATTTATGATTGATGCGTAGGACTCCACAGCTTTGCAACTTCAGGATCAGACGAACAATGTGTTCACCAAATGCTTGCACCTAACTGCTTAATGGAAGAAAAGCTTGCATAAGGCAAACTCAGTTTCATCAATTTGTGCACTTGGAGCATCTCTAGCCGACCTCCTAAATTTGGACTACTACACCCTCTGTAACTAATATAAGATCTTCTACATCACTTGCGTGATCTAAACGATCTTGTATAGTTACATTAGTTTATAGACGAAATACTACTCATATTCCACGTGCAAAAGCTCGCATAAGGCAAACTCTAGTTGGACTCTACTCATATTAGTTTCAGCAATTTGTGCACTTGGAGCATCTCTAGTTGAACTCCTAAATTTTAACTACTCACATTCCACTTAACTACTCACATTCCACTTGCAGAGCTAACAAAAACCCTCTCACACAGTGAACCAAACTGTGGTTGGATAGTTAGGAGGACACTGATATCTTCAGATCAACAGAGTTCAAGTCCTAGACATGACGTTGGTGCTCGCATTTTTCTGAATTTATTTCAGCCCTTCCGGCGATGTGCGTTCAGTGAGAGGAGTCGTTCCTGTTGACTAGGAAGGCGTCTGTGGCGAGTTCGTGTATCTTAAGATGGTGTGACGACTCAGTCTCTCAAAGGTGCTCATAGGGATAGGGTGCGCGTGCATGCATTCACATGGGTGAATGTATGTGCATATGTACGAGCATTTGCGTTTGTACCGTGTCAAAAAAAAAACCTCACACGTACTAGACCCACATGGAAGTCTCTCTTCCTTCTTTCTTCCACGTGGCCAACGACGATTTCTAGGGGTAGATGATGTCTGCCTAGGGTAGATGATTTGTAAAAGCAATTTAATAGAGACTCGTCGAGTGTGACGTATGCTTGCAAGGAGTCGAAAAAGGCGAAGAAATTCATCGGGGGTGGTCGAGAGAAAGGTGCAACATGTCGGAGTCGGGGAAGGTGGTTGTCGTTGTCGTGCCATGGGCCAAAAGCCTAGGAGGGTGAAGGGCGAGGATCGTCCCGTCGGATATTAATAATACATGGTTTAAGAGAAGAGGGGCAAAATATTGGTAAAACTAACAGATGGACCAAATTAATTGCAAGGCTTTGAAAAACCCTCCCCTTCTTCCTTGTCAACAACAATGTCCTTCAGGTACCCAGTGAAAGTGCGTTATATCGACTAGAGGGGGGGGGGTGAATAGGCGATTTTTATGAAAGTCTTCAAAACTTGGAAGTTCGAAGACAAACGATAGAAATAAACCTATTACCATGCAGCGGAAGGTAGACTACACTAGGCAAACCATAGTCAAGTATTCAATGAAGTGAAAGCACAATGACTAATAGCAGCAATGTAGTAAGGATCAGGTAGGAAGATATTATGAAGCCAAACAGAACACGCAATCACTCAGTGAAGACAAAAGATAGTGCAATCATACAATGACTTCACAGGGACCAACAGTAAGTAAAGGGAAGGGAAGGATGAAACCAGTGACTTGTTGAAGACAATGATTTGTTGGACCAGTTCCAGTTGCTGTGACAACTGTACGTCTGGTTAGGACGGCTAGGTATTTAAACCTGAGGACACACAGTCCCGGACACCCAGTCCTGAACACGCAGCTCAGGACACCCAGTCCTCACCGTATTCCCCTTGAGCTAAGGTCACACAGACCTCGCCCAATCACTCTGGTAAGTCTTCAAGGTAGACTCCCAAACCTTCACAGACTTCGTTCACCGGCGATCCACAATGTCTCTTGGATGCTCAGAACGCGACGCCTAACCGACTGGAGGATTCACAGTCCTCAAGTGTAATAAGTCTTCAGATCACACAGACAAGAAGACTTAAGTGATGCCCAACACTCTTTGGCTCTGGGTGGTTAGGGCTTTATCCTCGCAAGGAATTCTCTCTCAAAGGCTTCGGGGTGGGTTGCTCTCAAACGACAAAAGCCGTACTCTAACTCTGAGCAGCCAACCATTTATGGTTGTAGGGGGTGGGCTATTTATAGCCACTAGGCAACCCGACCTGATTTGTCTGAAATGACCCTGGGTCACTAAGGAACTGACACGTGTTCCAATGGTCAGATTTCAAACACACACGACAACTTTACTTGGGCTACAAGCAAAGCTGACTTGTCCGACTCTGGACAAGATTCGCTCTCATAGTCTTCACTTGAAGACATAGGTTTTGGTTAAGCATCACTTCAGTCATTCTGACTGGTTCTCTTGGACCCCACTTAACAGTACGGTGGTTCCTATGACTCAACAAAGAAGAAAAAGAACTACGATAGATCTAAGTCTTCGAGCTCCATAGGCTTCATGCGATGTCTTCTCTTGTCATAGTCTTCGATGAGAATATCTTCATATACCACCTTTGACATCAACGTCTTCATACATTTTTAGGGGTCATCTCTGGTAGGAAAACCGAATCAATGAGGGACTTCTACCTGTGTTATCCTGCAATTCTCACAAACACATTAGTCCCTCAACTAGGTTTGTCGTCAATACTCCAAAACCAACTAGGGGTGGCACTAGATGCACTTATAATCTCCCCCTTTTAGGTGATTGATGACAAACTAGTTGAAGTTTTCAACGGGGAATATAATATGTGAAATTGTAAAAGGATAGGGAATTGTCTTCATAAGTTGTGAGGGCTCCCCCTGTAGATGTGCATATAAGTAATTTGCTTTTGGAATGCAAATGCACATGGCATGTTGTGCTTGTGAAGATCCTCTTCAACTTATGATGACAATCCACTATGCATGTGAAGGTATGTGAAGATAATGACATGCATAATGGAAAATGGACGTCTGCAAAATGATCTAAGTGCGGAATTTATCGTCACACATGCGGAATTTATCATCGCATCACAAAGTGGAAAATAAGTAGCAGGCGACCATCGAGTTTAGGTGTTACAACTCGAAGAACCAAAAGTATCAAAACAAGAGTTGTAAACACGAGGCAGAATATAAAGCAACCGCCCATGTGGACCCGCTTGAAGACTATCAAACTCATATGCTTCTCCCCCTTTTATCAGTAAGGACCAAAAAGGTTTGAAGACATAGAGCATCTACTCGTTCCCATGAAGAGTAGGTGAAGCAGCAGGGTCGTCGGTGGTGTTCGGCGGTGCAGAAAAACTTGGAGCAGTGTCGAAGCGTGCTGAAGGAGGTGGCGGTGAAGTAGCATCGTCTTCGTCCTCGATCACTCTGGCATTCACAGTTGCAGCAGAGGAAGAGAACTCAGAGTCTTCAAGAGATGGAGTTCGTTGCAGCACTGCCCTTCGAGGAGGTGTGGAGTCAAACTTGAAGCGTTCAGAGAAGCCATCCTCTTGAAGATCATCTTCAGAGCACATAAGCGTCAGCCCTTTCCATGTGCGTCGAGAGGTTTCATGGGCAACAAAGGCATTCTTGGTGGCAAGATTGCGAATGCGGTTGACATCCACCAAGAGGCTTTGCATTTGGCGCTTCAGCCAGTCATGATGCCTATCCTGTTTCTGATGAAGAGCCACCAGAAGCTCTCGGTCATTAAGGACACGAGTGCGCTTCTTGGGTCGTTGGGCAATTGTGCTATCGGTGGCTTCAGTAAGGGCAGGATGTGGTGCACGTGTAGTTCCAGCCAACGAATAAACACGAGTGACTGCTTCAACTCCTTCAATGTTATGAGAAAAACTTTGATGCTCCGCATTCTGAAGACTAAGAGGCTCCTTAGCAGGCTCAGGATAAATAGCTTCAACGGACATATCCACATCAGGCAGAAAGATCCGATGATTGCGAGCAGATGGCTGATATGAGATAGCGGAGTGGAGTTTAATCAGCCGCATTATCCATGGAGCGTAGAACTTCAAGCCAAATAGATCAGAGCCTGATGCAACAAGTTGGCGGATGAAGAAGTCCTGTGCATTGAAGCATCTTCCATGAAGAATATAGAAGACCAAAGTCTTCATTGCACCTTCCAGCTTGGCATGTGGAGAATGTCCTTTGATAGGCCAGAGAGTTCGCCTTATGATGTGATAAATAGTCCTTGGCAGATACTCAAGGTCTTCAACAAGGAACTCCTTAGGATATGCAGCATCTTGTGGCAATGGCTTCATCATACTGAGCATCTGACTCATGTTTGGTTCAGGCTTCTGAAAGATGCTCTCCATAGCTTCACTGTGAAGCTGACAGCCAGGTTCGTAGAGATCGCCAGGAGTGGGCAGACCAGTGAGCTCAATGATATCAAAGGCTTTGGCTTCGTGATAAACATTTCCTGTCATCCACTCCAGAACCCAAGTCTTCGGATCTCTGTTGTACCCACGGATGTGAAGTGTGGCATAGAATTGGAGCAGCAACTCTTCATTCCAGCGCTCTTGGTCGGTGACAAATGGCAACAATCCAACCTCTTTGAAGCAATCCAGAGCTTCTTCCAGATAGGGCAGACCAACTATTGCTTCGATGTCAAGACGCTTATGTGGGAAGATGCGATCTTGATTGTACAGAATGCAGGAGTAATAGCTTCGCTGCGGATAGCTCCAGAACCGATCAAAAGATATTCTTTCCCTTGAGTAGGGGTTCCTGGAGCTATTGAAGAAAGTGTTGTCTGCTTTGAAGCCGTTGACATTGAAGGATCCAGGTGCTGATGCAGGACCTGGAAACCTGGGCAATCTTGGGATTGGCTTCTGTACCTGAGGCCTGTGCTCAACATGATAGTCAAACTGAGGACCAGCAGCAGGCGCAGGAACAGAAGCAGTAGCATCAGTGGCTTCGCTGACTTCTGGTGCTTTGGTTGGTGAAGGCTCCACATTGGCTTCAGTCATGAAAGCGTCAGTGGCGTCGGTGGCAGCCTCAAGATTCTCAACCTCCACTTGATGAGCTGGAGGGTCGGTCACAGTCACGTTCTCCTCGAGAACAGCTTCTTGGTGAGACGGGGGTGTAGGAACTCTTGGGGTTTCTTCTTCATCGGCTGATGCAGCCGGAATGTCTTCAGCAGCTTTAGCTTCAGACTCAGAGACTGGAGGCCTTGGTCCTTTGCGAAGCCTGTGTAACGCTGGCGACGCCTGTGGAGTTGGAGTTGGCTGGGTCTCAAAGTCATCTTCCTCTTGTGCTTGTGGGTGATCATCCCATGATGCATCCTGAGCAATTGGCGTCAGAGGACAACCAATGCTGATGAGTTCGCTGTGCGTTAGTACAGACGATGATACATGTTGGTGCTCGATCTGAGGAAGAACTGCATCATCTTCAACATGGTCATGGTGACAATGTCTTCAGCAGCGGTGGGATCAGCTGCTGGGAAGTCTTCAGCTTCATGAGCCTCTGTGAAAGCAGGCTCATGGACAGTCAGTTGGCGCTCTTGATGTTCAGTGGCTGGGCGAACCATGGAGATGGGTTCAACAATCAAGGGCTCTGTGGGAGCAGCCCGTTCCTTCTTGGTCTTCCGCTTCTTCTTGGAGGGAGCAGTAGCAGAGGCTTCAAGATGTTTCCTCTTTCTGGCTTCAGCCTCAGCAGTCCTCGTCTTCTTCAGTTCTGAAGTGGTTGACCTGGCCTTTGGTTTCGAGCCAGTCATGCTAGTTGGGAAGACAATGGGATCTGCTTCCTGCCTTGGTGCGTCGGGTTCGGCCATAGCGGGCTTTTTCTTCTTCTTTGCAGCCATCCTGGGGTCGATGCCAGGACGCCCAAGGGCCTTGCGCTTCTCAGCCTCATTGTAGGCTTGCACACACTTGTCAGCTAGGCTCTTCATGCGCTCACGAGAACCTTAAGCTTCTTCACACTTCTTGAGAAAGGCTTCTTTAAGCTCGTGCAGCATGATCTTGAAGTTCTTGACCTCTTGCACGCCGAGCTTGGCCATATGCTTCTTGAACCGAGCTTTCTCAAAGTCAATCTTCTGCTTCAGTTCGACGATGCGCTGAGCTAGAGCTAGCTCTGAAGCAATGGCGCCATGGAAGGCGACACTGAGACCAATGGGAAGTTGCAGGTCTTCAAAGCTAAGGTTGGGCGTTTCAAACCACTCATCAATGAAGTCGTGGATGATTGCCACGTTAAAGAGAGGCAAATTGTTGAAGATTTCTGCTTCTTCTTTGCTCTTGATCAGTTGCTCAAGAGCGTCATCTGCAAGATCTTCATCACTGGACAAATTAATGGCATCGTTGCGCAGAATAGCAGCAGCTGTCAGTTCTTGGCCGGTGTGTGGCAGAGGCATCTTGACCTTCTGGGGCTTGGAGATGCGTGACAAGTCTTCAGACTGCACACTGTCTTCAGGAGGTGCAATGGCCAGTGGCTTCGCCCATGAGATTTTGGGTGCAGAGGCAGGCTTTGAAGCTTTTGGCTGCTTCAGTTTCTTTGGCTTCGGCGCTGCAGGCGCTTCATCTGATTCAGCGTCATCTGCAGGCTCATTCACGTCTGTCCCTTGAACCACGATATGGGTGATGAGACCTTCAAGGTTGTAGAAAGGACCGATGACATTGGGTTCTGCATCTCATGTGCCGTCAGCCCGGGGAGCAGAAGGACCAGGGTTGAAGTCTAGTCCCAATGACTTCTTGTTTTCCTTGGCCGATGCCTTTGCGTGCTGGAAGTTGCGCTTGAAGAGATTATTGTCACGACGCCATAGCAATGATGATGGGTCGGCATCTTCAGCCTGAGGTCCATGGACCATACACGGATAGAAACCCTGAGCAATAGCTTCAGCTCTGTTCTTGGGTGGAAGGCCTCGGAAGAGAATATCACCCCAAGGACTTTTGATAGCACTCTTCTCAGCATATTCCTTGGTCACGAATCTGTATTTGTACCACTGTTCTGCCCAATATCTTCGAATCCACTGGATTTGGGTCTTGCGCTGATTATAATCCTCTTCAGGATCTGTCTTGTAAAGCTCTGAGAGGTCATTAGTCAGATCTCTTGATGTTCCCCCACGACGCTGTCTGCCTCCCTTCCTTGCAGATTTCTCTGTAGCCATGAACTTTAAACTGAATGGCTTCAACACGTTCAAAGGCTTCAGAGGCTTTCACTTGCTGGACAAACAGGAACTGGCTTCGGGAGAATTTATATAATGTTGTAAGAATTTTGCAAATGAATGCAGACTATGAGAACCAAAGGATTCTCCCATTGTCATGTACCTGTGACAGCATTAAGGTGCGAGGGAAGGGGAAGATGTCATATGCATTCTCAGAAGATTTTGAAGATAAATCAGTTTAGAAGACATTGACCTCATTGTGCGAAGACATTCACTCATAGATAAGAAGTTGGTTCCAGATTTGTACGAATCCAGAGATCAGTACAAGTGAGGAATCTAACTGCTTTGTGAAGCATAAGTGAACATACTAGGCATAATATGAGATGCAGTATGAAGTGGATCCAACATGTGTGAACAGAAACTACTTATGGTAGAAAGTGACGAATCTGTAGGACCAAAGGGGCCGTAAAAAGGAAGTTTTATTTACCACACAAGGAACTGCTAGACGGAGTGGAAGAGGAGGCCGAGCAGTTCGATCGTCCGTGCCCTAACTTGGCGACGGAGGACACCTACGGCGACGGTGGAGAAGACGATGTCTGCGGTCGGCGTGAAGACGGCGTCGGAGAGGTTGCGACAACGAAGCGCTTCGTCGCCGGCGTCGTCGAGGGCTAGCGGTGGCGCTAGGGTTCGTGCGAGAGTGGAAGAAGAGATAATGACTGTGGTGAGGCGTGTATTTATAGGGACAGGGGCGGCTTAGTGTTATTACACAGGTGCCCCTGGTGATTCACATCTGAGGAACACGTGGCCACCATGTAGCATATCGGGGGTTGTTCCACGTCCCACGCACGCTTGGATTGTCGGGTGGTCGTTCCCACTTCTCCGGGTTTCAGGTGAAGGAATGAGCATTGAAAACAGACTTAATGTTTGTCTCTGTATCTTCTGCTGACAAGGACGCAGAGAAGACATTCGACAGTTTCAATAGAATGCATATGATTTAGAGAGATAGAGTTTGAGATAGAAAGCATAGAGAGGTTAGGGTCCGATCACATTCACTTAGTTCAAAAGATTCAACAAGAAGACATAGCTATAAGTGAATGCTGTAGAGGACAGAACACTAGTATATATATAATCAATATAGTGAAGGTAATCATGAAGACATGTTGAAATTGAAGCTAAACCAAATGTGAAGACATAGCAAATGTAACGCCATAAGTGAAACATTTCAAATAGAACCTTTGGTGGTGGCGTTACCCACCGTATAGGAAGTATTAGACCCAGACACGGCGCACAATTATCATGGTGCTCCGAAGTGAAATTCCATATTAATGTATTCACATTTAGAATGTATGTCTTCATTGATTGAAGATATACTTTACTTCGTGTGTTGCACATCTAAGTCATCAATATGCATAAGTGTTAGGATGTGTGCCTGATCACAGGACATTTGAGGATTCCAAGATATTTAGCTCACACCGTAACTTGCAAAATCTCTTCTCATCCAAGGGCTTGGTGAAGATATCTGCCAATTGCTCTTCAGTGTTGACATGTATGATATCAATATCTTCCTTCACAACATGATTTCTAAGAAAGTGATGACGAATTTGAATGTGCTTTGCCTTCGAGTGCTGAACTGGGTTGTTGGCAATCTTGATGGCGCTTTCGTTGTCGCAATAGAGTGGCACTTGCTTCAGATGAATGCCATAGTCCTTGAGTGTTTGCTTCATCCACAGAAGCTGAGCGCAGCAAGATCCAGCAGCAATGTATTCAGATTCAGCAGTGGAGAGAGATACACAGTTCTGCTTCTTTGAAGACCAACATACAAGTGATCGTCCCAGAAAATGACATGTGCCTGATGTAGACTTGCGATCCACCTTGTCACCAGCATAATCAGCATCCGAGAATCCAACCAGATCAAACTCTGAGCCCTTTGGATACCATAATCCTAGAGTTGGGGTGTGAGCCAAATATCGAAGAATTCGCTGTAGGGGAACATTGCAGAAAACAAAAATTTTCCTACGGTTTCACCAAGATCCATCTAGGAGTTCATCTAGCAACAAGTGATTGGATTGAATCTACATACCTTTGTAGATCACGCGCGGAAGCGTTCAAAGAACGGGGATGAGGAAGGCGTACTCGACGTGATCCAAATCACCGGAGATCCTAGCGCCGAACGGACGGCACCTCCGCGTTCAACACACGTACGGTCAGCGTAATGTCTCCTTCTTCTTGATCCAGCAAGGGGAAGGAGAGGTTGAGGAAGATGGCTCCAGCAGCAGCACGATGGCGTGGTGGTTATGGACCTGCAGTACTCCGGCAGGGCTTCGCCAAGCTCTATGGAGGAGGAGGATGTGTTGGAGAGGGAGAGGGAGGCACCAAAGATGTGTTATGAAAGGCCCTCCTTCCTCACTATATATAGGGAGTCCAAGGGGGGGGGGTGCCGGCCCTAGGAGATCCAATCTCCTAGGGGGGGTGCGGCCAAGGGAGGAATCCCTCCTCCCCAAGGCACCTAGGAGGTGCCTTCCCCTTTTGGGACTCTTCCCTTCCTTGAACCCTAGGCGCATGGGCCTCTTGGGGCTGGTGCCCTTGGCCCATATAGGCCAAGGCGCACCTCCTACAGCCCATGTGGCCCCCGGGGCAGGTGGCCCCACCCGGTGTACCCCCGGGACCCTTCCGATGGTCCCGGTACAATACCGGTGACCCCGAAACTTGTCCCGATGCCCGGAATAGCACTTCCTATATATAATTCTTTACCTTCGAACCATTCCGGAACTCCTCGTGACGTCCGGGATCTCATCCGGGACTCCGAAAAACATTCGGGTTACTGCATATACATATCCCTACAACCCTAGCATCACCGAACCTTAAGTGTGTAGACCCTACGGGTTCGAGAGACATGTAGACATGACCGAGATGACTCTCTGGTCAATAACCAACAGCGGGATCTGGATACCCATGTTGGCTCCCACATGCTCCTCGATGATCTCATCGGATGAACCACGATGTCGAGGATTCAAGCAACCCCGTATACAATTCCCTTTGTCAATCGGTATGTTACTTGCCCGAGATTCGATCGTTGGTATCCCAATACCTCGTTCAATCTCGTTACCGGCAAGTCACTTTACTCGTACCGTAGTGCATGATCCCGTGACCAGACACTTGGTCACTTTGAGCTCATTATGATGATGCATTACCGAGTGGGCCTAGTGATACCTCTCCGTCATACGGAGTGACAAATCCCAGTCTTGATCCATGTCAACCCAACAGACACTTTCGGAGATACCCATAGTATACCTTTATAGTCACCCAGTTACGTTGTGACGTTTGGTACACCCAAAGCACTCCTACGGTATCCGGGAGTTACATGATCTCATGGTCTAAGGAAAGGATACTTGATATTGGAAAACTCTAGCAAACGAACTATACGATCTTGTGCTATGTTTAGGATTGGGTCTTGTCCATCACATCATTCTCCTAATGATGTGATCTCGTTATCAATGACATCCAATGTCCATAGTCAGGAAACCATGACTATCTGTTGATCAACGAGCCAGTCAACTAGAGGCTTACTAGGGACATGTTGGTGTCTATTATTCACACATGTATTACGATTTCCGGATAACACAATTATAGCATGAATAAAGACAATTATCATGAACAAGGAAATATAATAATAATGCTTTTATTATTGCCTCTAGGGCATATTTCCAACAGTCTCCCACTTGCACTAGAGTCAATAATCTAGTTACATTGTGATGAATCGAACACCCATGGAATTCTGGTGTTGATCATGTTTTGCTCTAGGGAGAGGTTTAGTCAATGGATCTGCTACATTCAGGTCCATGTGTACTTTACAAATATCTATGTCTCCATCTTGAACATTTTCACGAATGGAGTTGAAGCGACGCTTGATGTGCCTTGTCTTCTTGTGAAACCTGGGCTCCTTGGCAAGAGCAATAGCTCCAGTGTTGTCACAGAAGAGCTTGATTGGCCCTGACGCATTGGGTATGACTCCTAGGTCGGTGATGAACTCCTTCACCCAAATTGCTTCATGTGCTGCCTCCGAGGCTGCCATGTACTCTGCTTCACATGTAGATCCCGCCACGATGCTCTGCTTGCAACTGCACCAGCTTACTGCCCCACCATTCAAAACATACACGTATCCGGTTTGTGACTTAGAGTCATCCAGATCTGTGTCGAAGCCAGCATCGACGTAACCCTTTACGACGAGCTCTTCGTCACCTCCATAAACGAGAAACATTTCCTTAGTCCTTTTCAGGTACTTCAGGATATTCTTGACCGCTGTCCAGTGTTCCTTGCCGGGATTACTTTGGTACCTTCCTACCAAACTCACGGCAAGGTTTACATCAGGTCTGGTACACAGCATGGCATACATAATAGAACCTATGGCTGAGGCATAGGTGATGACACTCATCTCTTCTATATCTTCTGCCGTGGTCGGACATTGAGCCGAGCTCAATTTCACACCTTGCAACACAGGCAAGAACCCCTTCTTAGACTGATCCATATTGAACTTCTTCAATATCTTATCAAGGTATGTGCTTTGTGAAAGACCTATGAGGCGTCTTGATCTATCTCTGTAGATCTTGATGCCTAATATATAAGCAGCTTCTCCAAGGTCCTTCATTGAAAAACTCTTATTCAAGTAGGCCTTTATGCTGTCCAAGAGTTCTATATCATTTCCCATCAAAAGTATGTCATCTACATATAATATGAGAAATGCTACAGAGCTCCCACTCACTTTCTTGTAAACACATGCTTCTCCATAAGTCTGCGTAAACCCAAACGCTTTGATCATCTCATCAAAGTGAATGTTCCAACTCCGACATGCTTGAACCAGCCCATAAATCGAGCGTTGGAGCTTGCACACCTTGTCAGCATTCTTAGGATCGACAAAACCTTCCGGCTGTATCATATACAATTCTTCCTTAAGGAAACCATTAAGGAATGCCGTTTTTACGTCCATTTGCCATATTTCATAATCATAGAATGCGGCAATCGCTAACATGATTCGGACGGACTTTTGCTTCGCTACCGGTGAGAAAGTCTCATCGTAGTCAACCCCTGGAACTTGTCGATAACCCTTAGCGACAAGCCGAGCTTTATAGATGGTCACATTACCATCCGCGTCTGTGTTCTTCTTAAAGATCCATTTATTTTCTATGGCTCGCCGCTCAACGGGCAAGTCAGTCAAAGTCCATACTTCGTTTTCATACATGGATCCTATATCGGATTTCATGGCTTCTAGCCATTTGTCGGGATCCGGGCCTGCCATCGCTTCTTCATAGTTCGAAGGTTCACCGTTGTCTAACAACATGATTTCCAAGACAGGGTTGCCGTACCACTCTGGTGCGGAACGTGTCCTTGTGGACCTTCGAATTTTAGTAGGAGCTTGATCAGAAGTATCTTGATCATCATCATTAACTTCCTCTCTAGTCGGTGCAGGCACCTCAGGAACATTTTCTTGAGTTGCGCCATTTTCCAGTTCAAGAGGTAATACTTCATCAAGTTCTACTTTCCTCCCACTTACTTCTTTCGAGAGAAACTCTTTCTCTAGAAAGGACCTATTCTTGGCAACAAAGATCTTGCCTTCGGATCTGAGGTAGAAGGTATACCTAATGGTTTCTTTAGGGTATCCTATGAAGACGCATTTTTCCGATTTGGGTTCGAGCTTTTCAGGTTGCAGTTTCTTGACATAAGCATCGCATCCCCAAACTTTTAGAAACGACAGCTTAGGTTTCTTCCCAAACCATAATTCATACGGTGTCGTCTCAACGGATTTTGATGGAGCCCTATTTAAAGTGAATGCGTCAGTCTCTAAAGCATACCCCCAAAAAGATAGCGGTAAATCGGTAAGAGACATCATAGATCGCACCATATCTAATAGAGTGCGATTACGATGTTCGGACACACCATTACGCTGAGGTGTTCCAGGTGGCGTGAGCTGTGAAACTATTCCACATTTTCTTAAGTGTGTGCCAAACTCATGACTCAAGTATTCTCCTCCACGATCTGATCGCAGGAACTTGATTTTCCTGTCACGTTGATTCTCAACCTCACTCTGAAATTCCTTGAACTTTTCAAAGGTCTCAGACTTGTGTTTCATTAAGTAGACATACCCATATCTACTCAAGTCATCAGTGAGGGTGAGAACATAACGATAGCCACCGTGAGCCTCAACACTCATTGGACCGCACACATCAGTATGTATGATTTCCAATAAGTTGGTTGCTCGCTCCATTGTTCCTGAGAACGGAGTCTTGGTCATTTTACCCATGAGGCATGGTTCGCACGTGTCAAATGATTCATAATCAAGAGACTCTAAAAGTCCATCAGTATGGAGCTTCTTCATGCGTTTGACACCTATGTGACCGAGGCGGCAGTGCCACAAGTATGTGGGACTATCATTATCAATCTTACATCTTTTGGTATTCACACTATGAATATGTGTAGCATTACGCTCGAGATTCATTAAGAATAAACCATTCACCATCGGAGCATGACCATAAAACATATCTCTCATATAAATAGAACAACCATTATTCTCGGATTTAAATGAGTAGCCATCTCGTATTAAACGAGATCCTGATACAATGTTCATGCTCAAACTTGGCACTAAATAACAATTATTGAGGTTCAAAACTAATCCCGTAGGTAAATGTAGAGGTAGCGTGCCGACGGCGATCACATCGACCTTGGAACCATTCCCGACGCGCATCGTCGCCTCATCCTTCGCCAGTCTCCGCTTATTCCGCAGCTCCTGCTTTGAGTTACAAATGTGAGCAACTGCACCGGTATCAAATACCCAGGAGCTACTACGAGTACTGGTAAGGTACACATCAATTACATGTATATCACATATACCTTTTGTTTTGCCGGCCTTCTTGTCCGCTAAGTATTTGGGGCAGTTCCGCTTCCAGTGACCACTTTCCTTGCAATAAAAGCACTCAGTCTCGGGCTTGGGTCCATTCTTTGGCTTCTTCCCGGTAGCTTGCTTGCCGGGCGTGGCAACTCCCTTGCCGTCTTTCTTGAAGGTTTTCTTACCCTTGCCTTTCTTGAACTTAGTGGTTTTATTCACCTTCAACACTTGATGTTCCTTTTTGACTTCTACCTCTGCTGATTTCAGCATTGCAAATACTTTAGGAATGGTCTTTTCCATCCCCTGCATATTGAAGTTCATCACAAAGCTCTTGTAGCTCGGTGGAAGCGACTGAAGGATTCTGTCAATGACCGCGTCATCCGGGAGATTAACTCCCAGCTGAGTCAAGCGGTTATGCAACCTAGACATAGTGAGTATGTGCTCACTGACAGAACTGTTTTCCTCCATCTTACAACTGAAGAACTTGTCGGAGACTTGATATCTCTCGACCCGGGCATGAGCTTGGAAAACCATTTTCAGCTCTTCAAACATCTCATATGCTTCGTGTCTCTCAACACATTTTTGGAGCCCCGGCTCTAAGCTGTAAAGCATGCCGCATTGAACGAGGGAGTAGTCATCGGTACGTGCCTGCCAAGCATTCATAACTGAAAGTGCGTTATATCGACTAGAGGGGGGGGGTGAATAGGCGATTTTTATGAAAGTCTTCAAAACATGGGAGTTATGAAGACAAACAACGAAGATTATGCCTATTACTATGCAGCGGAAGTTAGATTACACTAGGCCAGCCATGGTCATGTATTCAATAGAGTGAAAGCACAATGACAAACAGCTTCAGTGTAATAAGGATCAGGTAGGAAGAAGTTATGAAGCCAACCAGATCATGCATTCACGTTGTGAAGACAAATGATAAAGCAAGCATGCAATGGCTTCACAATGAGTAACAGTAAGAAAAGGAAGTGAAGATGAAACCAGTGACTTGTCGAAGATAATGATATGTTGGACCAGTTCCAGTTGCTGTGACAACTCTACGTCTGGTTGGAGCGGCTAGGTATTTAAACCTTAGGGCACACAGTCCCGGACACCCAGTCCTGAACACACAGTTCAGGACACCAAGTCCTCACCGTATTCTCCTTGAGCTAAGGTCACTTAGTCCTCGCCCAATCACTCCGGTAAGTCTTCAAGGTAGACTCCCAAACCTTCACAGACTTCGTTCACTGGCAATCCACAATGTCTCTTGGATGCTCTGAACGCGACGCCTAACCGTCTGGAGGATTCACAGTCCTCAAGTGTAATAAGTCTTTAGATCACACAGACAAGAAGACTTAAGTGATGCCCAATTTACTCTGGCTCTGGGTGGTTAGGGCTTTTCTCCTTGCTAGGAATTTTCTCTCAAAGGCTTCGAGGTGGGTTGCTCTCAAACGACAAAAGCCGGGCACTGAAATCTGAGCAGCCAACCGTTTATGGTTGTGGGGGTGGGCTATTTATAGCCACTTGGCAACCCGACCTGATTTGTCCGAAATGACCCTGGGTCACTAAGGAACTGACACATGTCTCAACGGTCAGATTTCGAACTCTCATGGCAACTTTACTTGGGCTACAAGCAAAGCTGACTTGTCCGGCTCTAGACAAGATTCGCTCTCATTGTCTTCACTCGAAGACATAGGTTTTTGATTTAGGCATCACTTCAGTCATTCTGACTGGTTCTCCTGGACCCCACTTAACAGTACGGTGGTTCCTATGACTCAACACAAAATAAAAAGAAGTACGAAAGATCTAAGTCTTCGAGATCCATAGGCTTCATAATGTGTCTTCTTTTGTCATAGTCTTCAATGTGAATATCTTCATATACCACCTTTGTCTTCAATGTCTTCATACATTTTTAGGGGTTCATCTCTGGTAGTAAAACCGAATCAATGAGGGACTTCTACCTGTGTTTTCCTGCAATTCTCACAAACACATTAGTCCCTCAACTAGGTTTGTCGTCAATACTCCAAAACCAACTAGGGGTGGCACTAGATGCACTTACAATCTCCCCCTTTTTGGTGATTGGTGACAAACTAGTTGAAGTTTTCAACGGGGAATATAAAGTGTGAAGTTTGTAAAGGATAGGGAATTGTCTTCATAAGTTGCAAGGGCTCCCCCTGAAGATGTGCATATAAGTTAATTTGCTTTTGGAATGCAAATGCACATGGCAGGTTGTACTTGTGGAGATCCACTTCAGCTTATGATGACAATCCACTATGCATGTGAAAGTATATGAAGATAATGACATGCATAATGGAAAATGGACGTCTGCAGGATGAGATAAGTGCGGAATTCATCGTCGCACATGCGGAATTTATCTTCGCAAATAGAGTGGCAAACAAGTAGCAGACGACCATCGAGTTTTAGTGTTTACAACTCAAAGAACCAAATGAAGCAAAAGCAAGAGTTGTAAACACGAAGCAAAATATAACAAAACATAAGGCACCCGCCCATATTGACCCGCTTGAAGACTATAAACATCATATGCTTCTCCCCCTTTTGTCAGTAATGACCAAAAAGGTTTGAAGACATAGAGTTTTCTACGCGTTCCAGGCGCAGCAGGGTCGGTGGAGTTGTTTGGCGGTGCAGAGCTTGGAGGTGCTGAAGCAGGTGGCGGTGATGTAGCATCGTCGTCTTCATCAATGATTCTGGCAGTGACTGTGGCAGCAGATGAAGAAAACTCAGAGTCTTCAAGTGATGGTGTGTTGCGCATCACAGCCCTTCTAGGAGGTGTGGTGTCAAACTTGAAGCGCTCTGTGAAGCCATCCTCTTCAAGTTCAGCTTCAGTGCATATCATTGAGAGCCCTTTCCATGTACGACGGCACGTTTCATGTGTAACGAAAGCATTCTTGGTGGCTAGGTTTCGAAGACGATTGACATCCACCAAGAGGCTCTTCATCTGACGCTTTAGCCAGTCGTGATGCCTATCTTGCTTTTGGTGAAGGGCCACAAGAAGCTCTCGGTCAGTGAGGACACGAGCACGCTTCTTGGGTCTTGGAGCATTTGTGCTGTCTGTGGCTTCAGTAGATGCTGGTGCACGTGTAGTGCCAGCCAACGGATATACCCTGGATATGGCTTCAACACCTTCAACATTCTGCGTGAAGCTCTGGTGTTCTGCATTCTGAAGACTTATCGGTTGCTTGTCAGGCTCAGGATATATTGCTTCAGCAGAGGTATCCACATCTGGCAAGAAGATCCGATGGTTTCGGGCAGAGGGCTGATACGAGATCGCAGAGTGCAGTTTGATTAGCCTCATCACCCAAGGAGCATAGAACTTCAAACCAAATAATTCTGAGCCTGACGCTGCAAGTTGGCGTATGAAGAGATCCTGTGTGTTGAAGCATTTGCCATGCAGGATATAGAATATGAGAGTCTTCATTGCACCCTCAATCTTGGCATGTGGTGAGTGTCCCTTAATGGGCCAGAGAGTCCGCCGGATGATGTGATATATGGTCCTGGGCAGATACTCAAGGTCTTCAACGAAGAACTCAGTTGGATAGGGTGCATCATGAGGCAATGGCTTCATCATTGAGAGCATCTGACTCATATTTGGTTCAGGCCTCTGAAATATGCTCTCAATAGCTTCAGAATGTAGTTGACAGCCTTCCTCGAAGAATTCGCCAGGAGTGGGCAGGCCGGTAAGCTCAATGATATCAAATGCATTGGCTTCATGATGGACATTGCCGGTCATCCACTCCAGGACCCAAGTCTTCGGATCTCTGTTGTATCCTTTTATATGGAGCGTGGCATAGAACTGAAGCAGAAGCTCTTCATTCCAGTGCTCTTCATCAGTCACAAACGGCAGCAGACCCACTTGCTTGAAGCAATCCAAGCTTCCTCAAGACATGGCAGACCAGCAATGGCTTCAACCTCAAGGCGCTTGTGCGGGAAGATGCGACCTTGGTTGTATAAGATGCATGAATAATAGCTACGCTGAGAATAGCTCCAGAACCTGTCTGATACAATCCTTTCCCTTGAATAGGGGTTCTTGGAGCTGTTGAAAAATGTATTGTCTGCCTTGAAGCTGTTAATATCAAAGGAGCCAGGTGCTGATGCAGGACCTGGGAACCTTGGAAGCCTTGGGACTGGCTTCTGGACATGAGGCCTGTGCTCAATATGATAATCAAACTGTGGACCTGCAGCAGACTCAGGGACTGAAGTGTCTGGCTCAGTAGCTTCGCTGTCCGCTGAAGCATTTGGTGGGGCGGGCTCCACATTGGCTTCAGTGTTTGTGGTGGAAGCCGCAACATTTTGTTCCTCCGCTTGTGTAGTTGGAGGGACAACCTCAGGCACGTTCTCCTGGAGAACTGCATCTTGATGGAGCGGGGAAGTGGGTTCTGGTGGTGCTTCTTCATTGTCTTCGGCTGATGCAGCCGGAATTTCTTCAGTATGGACTTGAGGCCTTGGACCTTTGCGAAGCCTACGGAACGCAGACGACGCTTGTGGGGTCGGAGTGGGCTGGGCCTCAAAGTCTTCTTCCTCCTGAGGGCGATCCGCCCATGACTCATCTTGTGCCATTGGTGTCAGAGGACGACCAATGCTGATGAGTTCGCTTGTTTCAAGCTGAGGAAGGGCTTCATCATCTTGTACATTGTCTTGTGACCAATGTCTTCAGCAGCGATGGGGTCGACTGCTGGAATGTCTTCAGCTTGAGGAGCCTCTGTGGGAGCAGGCTCATGAACTGTCAGCTGACGTTCTGCATTGGGGTGAACCATAGAGATTGGTTCAACCATCAAGGGCTCTGTGGGAGCAGCCCGAGCTTTCTTGATCTTACGCTTCTTCTTGGTGGGGTCAGAAGGAGAGGCTTCAGAGTGTTTCCTCTTCCCAGCTTCAGCCTCTGCATTCCGTGTCTTCTTGAGCTCAGAAGCGGTTGACCGGCTCTTTGGCTTTGAGCCAGTTGTGGCGGTGGGGAAGACAATCGGAACAGCTTCTTGCCTTGGTGCCTCTGGTTCATTCACAGCAGGCTACTTCTTCTTCGCGGCCATCTTGGGGTCGATGCCAGGACGCCAAGTGCCTTGCGCTTCTCGGCCTCATTGTAGGCCTGCACACATCATTCTGCCAGAGACTTCATCCGCTCACGTGAGCCCTGAGCTTCAGCACGCTTCTTCAGAAAATTTTCCTTGAGCTCATGCAACATGGTTTTGAAGCTCTTCACTTCCTGCACGCTGAGCCTGGCCATGTGCTTCTTGAACTGAGCCTTTTCATGATCAATTTTCTGCTTCAGCTCAACAATGCGCTGAGCAATGGCAGTTCTGAAGCAATTGCGCCTTGGAAGGCGACGCTGAGGCCAACGGGCAGCTGCAGATCTTCGAAGCTTATGTCTGGTGAGGCAAACCATTCATCGATGAAGTTGTGGATGATGGCAACATCAAAGAGAGGCAAGTTGTTGAAGATTTCAGCTTCTTCCTTTGCTTTTGATGAGCTGCTCTAGAGCGTCATCTCCAAGATCTTCATCGCTTGATAGATCAATGGCTTCGCTGCGCAGAATGGCAGCAGCAGTGAGCTCTTTGCCGGTGTGTTGCTGGGGCTCCTTTTCCTTCTGGGGCTTGGAGACGCGGGATACGTCTTCAGACTGCACACTGACTTCAGGAGGTGCAGTTTTCAATGGCTTCGCCCTTGAGATTTTTGAGGCAGGGGCCGGCTTTGAAGCTTTTGGTTTCTTCGTCTGCTTTGGCTTCGGCACAGCAGGAGCTTCATCAGACTCAGAGTCAGCTGGAGGGTCATTCACGGCAGTCCCTTGGACTAAGATGTGGGTGATCAGGCCCTCAAGATTGGCAAACGGACCGATGACATTGGGTTCTGCGTCGCGTGTGCCATCTGCCCTTGGTGCGGAGGGACCAGGGTTGAAGTCTAACCCAAATTTCTTCTTGTTTAGCTTCGCTGACTGTTGGGCAAACTGAAAGTTGCGCTTGAAGAGATTGTCGTCACGACACCAGAGGAGTGACGACGGATGTGCATCATCAGGCTGTGGTCCTCGGACCATGCATGGGTAGAAGCCTTGAGCAATGGCTTCATCTCTGGTCCTTGGGTACGAGATTCTTGTATAAGATGTCCCCCCATGGCTTCTTGATGGCACATTTCTCAGCATACTCCTGAGTGACGAAGCGGTATTTGAACCACTGTTCTGCCCAATAGCGTCGAATCCATTGGATTCGGGTCTTGCGCTGCCCATAGCTCTCTTCAGGATCTGTTTTATACATTTCTGCCAAGTCTTCAGGCAAATCTTTGGAAGTACCTTCACGTCTCTGTCTGCCCCCTTCCTTGCAGCTGCTTCTGAAGCCATGAACTTTAACTTGAAAGGCTTCAAAACTTTCAAAGGCTTCAAAGGCTTTCTTTTTCTGGACCAACAGGAACTGGCTTCAGGAGAGTTTATGTGATGCTGTAGGAATTCTGCAAATGAATGCAGACTATGAGAACCGAAGGATTCTCCCACGGACATGTACCTGTGACAGCATTAAGGTGCGAGGGAAGGGGAAGAGGTCATATGCATTCTCAGAAGTTTTGAAGATTAATCAGTTTAGAAGACATTCACTCATAGATAAGCAGTTGGTTCCAGATTTGTACGAATCCACAGATCAGTACAAGTGAGGAATCTAACTACTTTATGAAGCACAAGTGAATATACTAGGCATGTTATGAGATGCAGATTGAGAGATCTAACTTGTGTGAAGACAAACTTCTTATGGTAGAAAGTGACAGAACCATAAGATCAGAAGGGGCTGTAAAAAGAAGTTTTATTTACAACACTTAGAACTGCTAGACGGAAATGGGAGTTGATGCCGAGCAGTTCAGTCCTCCGTGCCCTAACTTGGCGACAGAAAACACCTACGGCGACGGCGGAGAGGACGATGTCCGCGGTCGGCGTGAGGACGGCGTTGGAGAGGTTGCGGCAGCGAAGCGCTTCTTCTCCGGCGTTGTCGAGTGCTAGCGGTGGCGCTAGGGTTCGTGCGAGGGTGGAAGAAGGAGATAATGACCGTGGTAAGTGTGAATTTATAGGCTCAGGGGCGGCACTGTGCTATTACACAGGTGCCCCTGGCGGTTCGCATCTGAGGAACGCGTGGCCAGTTAGGGGAAGTTTGGGGTATGTTCCACGTCCCACGCACGCCTAAATTGTCGGGCGGTCGTTCCTGCTTCTCCGGATTTTATGTGGAGGAATGAGCATTGAAAACGGACTTTATGGTTGTCTCTATATCTTCTGCTGACAAGGACGCAGTGAAGACATTCGACAGTTTCAATAGAATGCATATGACTTGGAGAGATAGAATTTGAGATAGAAAGCATAGAGAGATTAGGGTCCGATCACATTCACTTAGTTCAAAAGATTCAACCAAGAAGACATAGCTATAAGTGAATGCTGTAGAGGACAGAACACTAGTATGTATATATCTATATAATCAACGTAGTGAAGATAATCATGAAGACATGTTGAGTTCGAAGCCAAACCAAATGTGAAGATATTGCAAGGTAACGCCATGAGTGAAACACTTCAAAATGGAACGTTTGGTGGTGGCGTTACCCACCGTATAGGAAGTATTAGACCCAGACACGGCGCACAATTATCGTGGCGCTCCGAAGTCAAATTCCACATTAATGTATTCACACTTAGAATGTATGTCTTCATTGATTGAAGATATACTTTACTTTGTGTGTTGCACATCTAAGTCATCAATATGCATAAGTGTTAGGATGTGTGCCTGATCACAGGACATTTGAGGATTCCAAGATATTTAGCTCACACCGTAACTTGCAAAACCTCTTCTCATCCAAGGGCTTGGTGAAGATATCTGCCAATTGCTCTTCAGTGTTGACGTGTATGATATCAATGTCTTCCTTCACAACATGATCTCTGAGAAAGTGATGACGAATTTCAATGTGCTTTGTCTTCGAGTGCTGAACTGGGTTGTTGGCAATCTTGATGGCGCTTTCGTTGTCGCAGTAAAGTGGCACTTGCTTCAGATGAATGCCATAGTCCTTGAGTGTTTGCTTCATCCACAGAAGCTGAGCGCAGCAAGATCCAGCAGCAATGTATTCAGATTCAGCAGTGGAGAGAGATACACAGTTCTGCTTCTTTGAAGACCAACATACAAGTGATCGTCCCAGAAAGTGACATGTGCCTGATGTAGACTTGCGATCAACTTTGTCACCAGCATAATCAGCATCCGAAAATCCAACCAAATCAAACTCTGAGCCCTTTGGATACCATAATCCTAGAGTTGGGGTGTGAGCCAAATATCGAAGAATTCGCTTCACAGCTAAGTGATGCGACTCCTTTGGTGCCGCTTGAAATCGAGCACACATGCAAACACTAAGCATAATATCTGGCCTAGATGCACATAAATAAAGCAAAGAACCAATCATGGAGCGGTATACCTTTTGATCGAACTCTTTACCATTGTCGTCAGGACCTAGATGATGTTTGGCTGGCATTGGTGTTGTGAAGCCTTTGCAGTCTTGCATACCGAACTTCTTCAGGCAATCTTTGAGATACTTCTCTTGAGATATGAAGATGCCATTGCGTTGTTGTCGTATTTGAAGACCAAGGAAGAACTTCAGCTCCCCCATCATGGACATCTGATATTGCTCTTGCATCATATATCCAAACTCTTCACTGTACTTCTGATTGGTGCAGCCGAAGATAATGTCATCCACATATATTTGGCACACAAACAGTTCACCATCATATGTCTTCGTGAAAAGAGTGGGATCCAGGGAACCAGGTATGAAGCCTTTGCTCTTCAGGAAGTATTTGAGTGTGTCATACCAGGCCCTAGGGGCTTGTTTGAGGCCATACAGTGCCTTGTTGAGCTTGTATACCATGTCAGGATGTTTTGGATTTTCAAAGCCAGGCGGTTGTGCAACATACACTTCTTCTTCAATCTTGCCATTGAGAAAGGCACTTTTCACATCCATTTGATATAGAAGTATGTTATGATGATTTGCATAGGCCAGCAGTATGCGTATGGCTTCAAGCCTAGCCACAGGAGCAAATGTTTCATCGAAGTCAATGCCCTCCACTTGAGTATATCCTTGAGCAACGAGACGAGCTTTGTTTCTGACAACTTGACCATGCTCATCTTGCTTGTTGCGGTATATCCATTTGGTGCCTATTATGTTGTGCTTCCGTGGATCAGGACGCTTAACCAGTTCCCATACATTATTCAGCTCAAACTGTTGAAGCTCTTCTTGCATAGCTTGAATCCATTCAGGTTCCATGAAGGCTTCTTCAACTTTCTTGGGTTCTGATATTGATACGAATGCGAAGTGCCCACAGAAATTTGCTAGCTGAGTTGCCCTTGAACGAGTGAGTGGACCAGGTGCATTGATGCTGTCAATTATTCTGTCAATCTGCACTTCATTGGCAACACGAGGATGTACAGGGCGAAGACTTTGCTCTTGCTGATCTGTGTTGTTGTTGGGAGGAATGTCTTCAGGCTGAGCATTGTCTTCATGTTGATCAGGTGCTGAGATGATAAGTTCTTCTTCAGGATGAGCTTCAGAAGGTATAATCTCTCCAGTTCCCATAAGCTTGATTGATTCACTAGCTGGAACTTCATCTAGCACATTTGGCAGTTGCTCTCTTTGTGAACCATTTGTCTCATCGAACCGCACATCCACTGTTTCAACCACTTTGTAATGAAAGAGATTGAAGACTCTGTAGGAGTGCGAATCCTTTCCATATCCAAGCATAAAGCCCTCATGTGCTTTTGGTGCAAACTTTGAGGTGTGGTGTGGGTCCTTGATCCAGCACCTTGCGCCAAATACTCTGAAGTAACTGACATTTGGCTTCTTGCCAGTTAGGAGTTCATAAGATGTCTTGTTCAGAAGCTTGTGAAGATAAACACGATTGATTGTATGGCATGCAGTGTCAATGGCTTCAGTCCAGAATTTTCTTGGAGTCTTGTATTCATCTAGCATAGTTCTGGCCATCTCAATGAGTGTTCTGTTCTTGCGTTCGACGACGCCATTCTGCTGTGGCGTGTACGGAGCTGAGAATTCATGTGTGATGCCCAAGGTATCAAGATATGTATCAAGGCCAGTGTTCTTGAATTCAGTGCCATTGTCACTTCTGATGTGCTTTATCTTGGCGCCAAAATTGTTCATAGCTCGATTGGCGAAGCGTCTGAAGACATCCTGCACTTCAGTCTTGTAAAGGATTATGTGCACCCAAGTATATCTAGAGTAATCATCAACAATGACGAAGCCATAGAGGCAAGCAGAAGTAGTAAAATTTGAGTAGTGAGTGGGACCGAAAAGATCCATGTGGAGCAGTTCGAAGGGTTGTGTAGTAGTCATGATTGTCTTCGAAGGATGTTTTGCCCTTGTCATCTTCCCTGCTTCACAGGCACCGCATAAGTGATCTTTCTTGAACTTGACGCCCTCGATGCCTATGACATGCTTCTTCTTCGCAAGGGTGTGGAGGTTCCTCATGCCAGCATGCCCAAGCCTCCGATGCCAAAGCCAGCATTCTGAAGCTTTTGCAAGAAGACATACTGCAAGTTGTGGTCCTGCTGAGAAATCTACCACATACAAATCATCTTTTCGATACCCTTCAAACACTAGAGACTTGTCAGATTCCATTAGTACTAGGCAACGATATTTTCCAAACATTACGATCATGTTCAAATCGCAAAGCATTGAGACAGACATTAAGTTGAAGCCAAGGGATTCAACAAGCATGACTTTATCCATGTGTTGATCCTTTGAGATTGCAACTCTACCTAGACCCAATACCTTACTTTTACCAGTGTCAGCAAATGTGATGTGGCTCTTGTCAGATGGACGTAAGGTTGAGTCCATAAGAAGGCTTCTTTTGCCAGTCATGTGATTTGTATACCCACTGTCAATAATCCATTCTGAAGACTTTGAAGTCGCTGGTGTCGTACCCTTGTCACCGCGTGCCATGAAGCAGTAGGTAGGAGTGGAGTTGTTCTTGTTATTTGCATCGGTGTCGGTGATAAAGTCATTGTCTTCAGTGTTGAAGATGGACTTGGCGACGTATGCCGTAGCCAGACTCGCAATGCCAGAATCAGACTCCTCCTCAGACTCCACCTCTGCCTCCTCAGAAACGGACTCCTCCTCTGAATCCATTTCCTTGCCAACAAACGCACGTGCCTTGCCAGATGAGCTCTTCTTGTGTGATGAAGACTTTGAGGAAGACTTGGAAGAAGACTTTGAGTATTTCTTCTTCTTCTTGTTGTCAGAATCATATTCCTTGCTCTTCTTCTTCCTTCTGTTCTCATTGTCCCACTGTGGACACTCAGAGATGAAGTGTCCAGTTTTGTTGCACTTGTGACATGTTTTCTTCTTGTAGTCATGAGCAGAAGCTTCATCATTCCTTGAGCTTGATCGTGAAGATTTTCTGAAGCCTTTCTTCTTGGTGAATTTTTGGAACTTCTTCACTAGCATTGCAAGTTCTCTTCCAATGTCTTCAGGATCATCAGAACTGCTGTCAGATTCTTCTTCAGATGAGGAAATAGCTTTTGCCTTCAAGGCACGAGTTCGCCCATAGTTTGGACCGTAGATATCTCTTTTCTCAGAAAGCTGAAACTCATGTGTGTTGAGCCTCTCAAGTATGTCAGATGGATCGAGTGTCTTGAAATCAGGACGTTCTTGAATCATCAGGGCTAGGATGTCAAACGAACTATCAAGTGATCTCAGCAGCGTCTTGACGATTTCATGTTTGGTGATCTCAGTGGCGCCGAGGGCTTGAAGCTCATTTGTGATGCCAGTGAGTCGGTCAAATGTGTGCTGGACATTCTCATTGTCATTTCACTTGAAGCGGTTGAAGAGGTTGCGAAGACACTGATTCTTTGATCTCTCTGGGTTGAGACGCCTTCATTGACCTTGGAGAGCCAGTCCCAGACCAGCTTGGATGTCTTCAAGGCACTCACACGGCCATACTGTCCTTTTGTCAGATGACCACAGATGATATTTTTGGCAGTAGAGTCCAGTTGAGCGAACTTCTTGACATCAGCAGCAGTGACACCTTCTCCAGCCTTGGGAACGCCATTCTCGACGACATACCATAGGTCAACGTCAATGGCTTCAAGATGGCATCTTATTCTTCCAGTAGGATATTCAGTTCCATCGAAGACGGGGCACGCAGCGGAGACTTTGATTATCCCTGCAGTCGACATAGCTAAAACTCTAGGTGGTTAAACCGAATCACACAGAACAAGGGAGCACCTTGCTCTGATACCAATTGAAAGTGCATTATATCGACTAGAGGGGGGGGGGGTGAATAGGCGATTTTTATAAAAGTCTTCAAAACGTGGGAGTTATGAAGACAAACAGCAAAGATTATGCCTATTACTATGCAGCGGAAGTTAGACTACACTAGGCCAGCCATGGTCAAGTATTCAATAGAGTGAAAGCACAACGACAAACAGCTGTAGTGTAATAAGGACCAGGTAGGAAGAAGTTATGAAGCCAAACAGATCATACATTCATGTTGTGAAGACAAAAGATAAAGCAAGCATGCAATGTCTTCACAATGAGTAACAGTAAGAAAAGGAAGTGAAGATGAAACCAGTGACTCGTTGAAGACAATGATATGTTGGACCAGTTCTAGTTGCTGTGACAACTGTACGTCTGGTTGGAGCGGCTAGGTATTTAAACCTTAGGACACACAGTCCCGGACACCCAGTCCTGAACACACAGTTCAGGACACCAAGTCCTCACCGTATTCTCCTTGAGCTAAGGTCACTTAGTCCTCGCCCAATCACTCTGGTAAG
This sequence comes from Triticum aestivum, assembly GCF_018294505.1. Taxonomy (NCBI): domain Eukaryota; kingdom Viridiplantae; phylum Streptophyta; class Magnoliopsida; order Poales; family Poaceae; genus Triticum; species Triticum aestivum. The sequence goes on along the minus strand of NC_057800.1, from coordinate 634,094,275 downwards.
TCTTCAAGGTAGACTCCCAAACCTTCACAAACTTCGTTCACTGGCAATCCACAATGTCTCTTGGATGCTCTGAACGCGACGCCTAACCGTCTGGAGGATTCACAGTCCTCAAGTGTAATAAGTCTTCAGATCACACAGACAAGAAGACTTAAGTGATGCCCAATTTACTCTGGCTCTGGGTGGTTAGGGCTTTTCTCCTCGCTAGGAATTTTCTCTCAAAGGCTTCGAGGTGGGTTGCTCTCAAACGACAAAAGCCGTGCACTGAAATCTGAGCAGCCAACTGTTTATGGTTGTAGGGGGTGGGCTATTTATAACCACTTGGCAACCCGACCTGATTTGTCCGAAATGACCCTGGGTCACTAAGGAACTGACACGTGTCTCAACGGTCAGATTTTAAACTCTCATGGCAACTTTGCTTGGGCTACAAGCAAAGCTGACTTGTCCGGCTCTGGACAAGATTCGCTCTCATTGTCTTCACTCGAAGACATAGGTTTTTGATTTAGGCATCACTTCAGTCATTCTGACTGGTTCTCCAGGACCCCACTTAACAGTACGGTGGTTCCTATGACTCAACACAAAAGAAAAAGAACTACGAAAGATCTAAGTGTTCGAGCTCCATAGGCTTCATAACGTGTCTTCTTTTGTCATAGTCTTCAATGTGAATATCTTCATATACCACCTTTGTCTTCAATGTCTTCATACATTTTTAGGGGTCATCTCTGGTAGTAAAACCGAATCAATGAGGGGCTTCTACCTGTGTTATCCTGCAATTCTCACAAACACATTAGTCCCTCAACTAGATTTGTCGTCAATACTCCAAAACCAACTAGGGGTGGCACTAGATGCACTTACAATAACGTCTTGTTCTGCAGGGAGAACAGGTGCGTCACCTAGCGGTGCTTGTAGGACATAATCTTTCTTGGCAGCTATGAGGATGATCCTCAGGTTCCGGACCCAGTCAATGTAGTTGCTGCCATCGTCTTTCAGCTTGGTTTTCTCTAGGAACGCGTTGAAGTTGAGGACTACGTTGGCCATTTGATCTACAAGGCATATTGTAAAATTTTAGACTAAGTTCATGATAATTAAGTTCATCTAATCAAATTATTCAATGAACTCCCACTTAGATAGACATCCCTCCTGTAATCTAAGTATAACATGATCCGAGTTAACTAGGTCGTGTCCGATCATCACGTGAGACGGACTAGTCAATCATCGTGAACATCTTCATGTTGATCGTATCTTTTATACGACTCATGCTCGACCTTTCGGTCTTCTGTGTTCCGAGGCCATGTCTGTACATGCTAGGCTCGTCAAGTCAACCTAAGTGTTTGCATGTGTAAATCTGTCTTACACCCGTTGTATGTGAACGTTGGAATCTATCACACCCGATCATCACGTGGTGCTTCGAAACAACGAACTGTCGCAATGGTGCACAATTAGGGGGAACACTTTCTTGAAATTATTATGAGGGATCATCTTATTTACTACCGTCGTTCGAAGCAAACAAGATGAAAAAACATGATAAACATCACATGCAATCAAATAATAATAGTGACATGATATGGCCATTATCACACAGCTCCTTTGATCTCCATCTTGGGGCTCCATGATCATCTTGTCACCGGCATGACACCATGATCTCCATCATCATGATCTCCATCATCGTGTCTCCATGAAGTTGCTCGCCAACTATTACTTCTACTACTATGGCTAACGCGTTTAGCAATAAAGTAAAGTAATTTACATGGCGTTTCTCAATGACACGCAGGTCATACAAAAAATAAAGACAACTCCTATGGCTCCTGCCGGTTGTCATACTCATCGACATGCAAGTCGTGATTCCTATTACAATAGCATGAACATCTCATACATCACATATAGATCATTCATCATTCATCACAACTTTGTCCATATCATATCACAAAGCACTTGCTGCAAAAACAAGTTAGACGTCCTCTAATTGTTGTTGCAAGTTTTACGTGGCTGAAAAAGGGTTCTAGCAAGAACGTTTTCTTACCTACGTGAAAGCCACAACGTGATTTGTCAACTTCTATTTACCCTTCATAAGGACCCTTTTCATCGAATCCGCTCCAACTAAAGTGGGAGAGACAGACACCCGCCAGCCACCTTATCCAACTTGTGCATGTTAGTCGGTGGAACCCGTCTCACGTAAGCGTACGTGTAAGGTTGGTCCGGGCCGCTTCATCCCACAATACCGTTGAGGCAAGATAAGACTAGTAGCGGCAAGAAAGTTGACAACATCAACGCCCAAAACAAATTGTGTTCTACTCGTGCAAGAGAACTACGCATAGACGTAGCTCATGATGCCACTATAGGGGAACGTTGCAGAAAACAAAAATTTTCCTACTGTTTCACCAAGATCCATCTAGGAGTTCATCTAGCAACGAGTGATTGGATTGCATCTACATACCTTTGTAGATCATGCGCGGAAGCGTTCAAAGAACGGGGATGAGGAAGGCGTACTCGACGTGATCCAAATCACCGGAGATCCTAGCGCCGAACGGACGGCACCTCCGCGTTCAACACACTCACGGTCAGCGTAACGTCTCCTTCTTCTTGATCCAGCAAGGGGAAGGAGAGGTTGAGGAAGATGGCTCCAGCAGAAGCACGACGGCGTGGTGGTTATGGAGCTGCAGTACTCCGGCAGGGCTTCGCCAAGCTCTATGGAGGAGGAGGATGTGTTGGAGAGGGAGAGGGAGGCACCAAAGATGTGTTATGAATGGCCCTCCTTCCTCACTATATATAGGGAGTCCAAGGGGGGGGGGCGCCGGCCCTAGGAGATCCAATCTCCTAGGAGGGGTGCGGCCAAGGGAGGAATCCCTCCTCCACAAGGCACCTAGGAGGTGCCTTCCCCTTTTGGGACTCTTCCCTTCCTTGAACCCTAGGCGCATGGGCCTCTTGGGGCTGGTGCCCTTGGCCCATATAGGCCAAGGCGCAGCCCCTACAGCCCATGTGACCCCGGGGCAGGTGGCCCCACCCGGTGGACCCCCGGGACCCTTCCAATGGTCCCGGTACAATACCGGTGACCCCGAAACTTGTCCCGATGCCCGAAATAGCACTTCCTATATATAATTCTTGACCTCCGGACCATTCCGGAACTCCTCGTGGCGTCCCGGATCTCATCCGGGACTCCGAAGAACATTCGGGTTACTGCATATACATATCCCTACAACCCTAGCGTCACCGAACCTTAAGTGTGTAGACCCTACGGGTTCGGGAGACATGTAGACATGACCGAGACGACTCTCTGGTCAATAACCAACAGCAGGATCTGGATACCCATGTTGGCTCCCACATGCTCCTCGATGATCTCATCGGATGAACCACAATGTCGAGGATTCAAGCAACCCCGTATACAATTCCCTTTGTCAATCGGTATGTTACTTGCCCGAGATTCGATCGTCGGTATCCCAATACCTCGTTCAATCTCGTTACCGGCAAGTCACTTTACTCGTACCGTAGTGCATGATCCCATGACCAGACACTTGGTCACTTTGAGCTCATTATGATGATGCATTACCATGTGGGCCCAGTGATACCTCTCCGTCATACGGAGTGACAAATCCTAGTCTTGATCCATGTCAACCCAACAGACACTTTTGGAGATACCCGTAGTATACCTTTATAGTCACCCAATTACGTTGTGACGTTTGGTACACCCAAAGCACTCCTACGGTATCCGGGAGTTACATGATCTCATGGTCTAAGGAAAGGATACTTGATATTGGAAAACTCTAGCAAACAAACTATAGGATCTTGTGCTATGTTTAGGATTGGGTCTTGTCCATCACATCATTCTCCTAATGATGTGATCTCGTTATCAATGACATCCAATGTCCATAGTCAGGAAACCATGACTATCTGTTGATCAATGAGCCAGTCAACTAGAGGCTTACTAGGGACATGTTGGTGTCTATTATTCACACATGTATTACGATTTCCGGATAACACAATTATAGCATGAATAAAGACAATTATCATGAACAAGGAAATATAATAATAATGCTTTTATTATTGCCTCTAGGGCATATTTCCAACATTCGCTTCACAACTAAGTGATGCGACTCCTTTGGTGCCGCTTGGAATCGAGCACACATGCAAACACTAAGCATAATATCTGGCCTAGATGCACATAGATAAAGTAAAGAACCAATCATGGAGCGGTATACCTTTTGATCGAACTCTTTACCATTGTTGCCGGGACCCAGATGATGTTTGGCTGGCATTGGCGTCGTGAATCCTTTGCAGTCTTGCATACCGAACTTCTTCAGGCAATCTTTGAGATACTTCTCTTGAGATATGAAGATGCCGTTGCGTTGCTGTCGTATTTGAAGACTGAGGAAGAACTTCAGCTCTCCCATCATGGACATCTGATATTGCTCTTGCATCTTATATCCAAACTCTTCACTGTACTTCTGATTGGTGCAGCCGAAGATAATGTCATCCACATATATTTGGCACACAAACAGTTCACCATCATATGTCTTCGTGAAGAGAGTGGGGTCGAGGGAACCAGGTGTGAAGCCTTTGCTCTTCAGGAAGTATTTGAGTGTGTCATACCAAGCCCGAGGGGTTGTTTGAGGCCATACAGTGCCTTGTTGAGCTTGTATACCATGTCAGGATGTTTTGGATCTTCAGAGCCAGGCGGTTGTGCAACATACACTTCTTCTTCAATCTTGCCATTGAGAAAAGCGCTCTTCACATCCATTTGATATAGAAGTATGTTATGATGATTTGCATAGGCCAGCAGTATGCGTATGGCTTCAAGTCGAGCCACAGGAGCAAATGTTTCATCGAAGTCAATCCCTTCCACTTGAGTATATCCTTGAGCAACGAGACAAGCTTTGTTTCTGACAACTTGACCATGCTCATCTTGCTTGTTGCGGTATATCCATTTGGTGCCTATTATATTGTGCTTCCGAGGATCAGGACGCTTAACCAGTTCCCATACATTATTCAGCTCAAACTGTTGAAGCTCTTCTTGCATGGCTTGAATCCATTCAAGTTCCATGAAGGCTTCTTCAACTTTCTTGGGTTCTGTTATTGAGACGAATGTGAAGTGCCCACAGAAATTTGCTAGCTTAGTTGCCCTTGAATGAGTGAGCGGACCGGGTGCATTGATGCTATCAATTATTCTCTCAATCTGCACTTCATTGGCAACACGACGATGTACAGGGCGAAGATTTTGCTCTTGTTGATCATTGTCATTGTCATTGTCATTGTTAGAGGGATTGTCTTCAAGTTGAGCATTGTCTTCAGGTTGATCAGGTGTGGAGATGATAAGTTCCTCTTCAGGTTGAGCTTCAGAGGGTATGATTTCTCCCATTCCCATTAGTTTGATTGATTCACTGGATGGAATCTCATCTAGCACATTTGGTAGGTGTTCTGTTTGTGAACCGTTAGTCTCATCGAACCGCACATCCACTGTTTCAACCACTTTATAATGAAAGAGATTGAAGACTCTGTAGGAGTGCGAGTCCTTTCCATATCCAAGCATAAAACCCTCATGTGCTTTTGGTGCAAATTTTGAAGTGTGATGTGGATCCTTGATCCAGCACCTGGCGCCAAATACTCTGAAGTAACTGACATTTGGATTCTTGCCAGTAAGGAGCTCATAAGATGTCTTGTTCAGAAGCTTGTGAAGATAAACACGATTGATTGTATGGCATGCAGTATCAATGGCTTCAGGCCAGAATTTTCTTGGAGTCTTGTATTCATCTAGCATCGTTCGGGCCATCTCAATGAGTGTTCTGTTCTTGCGTTGGACGATGCCATTCTGCTGAGGCGTGTACGGAGCTGAGAATTCATGTGTGATGCCCAAGTATCAAGATATGTATCAAGGCCAGTGTTCTTGAATTCAGTTGCCATTGTCACTTCTGATGTGCTTTATCTTGGCGCCATAGTTGTTCATTGCTCGATTGGCGAAGCGTCTGAAGACATCCTGCACTTCAGTCTTGTAGAGGATTATGTGCACCCAAGTATATCTAGAATAATCATCAACAATGACAAAGACATAGAGACAAGCAGTATTAGTAAGAGTTGATTAATGAGTGGGACCGAAGAGATCCATGTGGAGCAGTTCGAAGGGTCGAGTTATTGTCATGATCATCTTCGAGGGATGCTTGGCCCTCGTCATCTTTCCTGCTTCACAGGCACCTCATAAGTGATCCTTCTTAAACTTTACACCCTCGATGCCTATGACATGCTTCTTCTTTGCAAGGGTGTGGAGGTTCCTCATGCCAGCATGCCCTAGCCTCCGATGCCAGAGCCAGCATTCTGAAGCTTTTGCTAGAAGACGTACGGCAAGCTGTGGTCCTGCTGAGAAATCTACCACGTACAAATCATCTTTACGATACCCTTCAAACACTAGAGACTTTTAAGATTCCATTAGAACAAGGCAGCGATATTTTCCAAACATTACGATCATGTTCAAATCGTAAAGCTTTGAGACAGACATTAAGTTGAAGCCAAGGGATTCAACAAGCATGACTTTATCCATGTGTTGATCCTTTGAGATTGCAACTCTACCTAGACCCAATACCTTACTTTTACCAGTGTCAGCAAATGTGATGTGACTCTTGTCGGATGGACGTAAGGTTGAGTCCATAAGAAGGCTTCTTTTGCCAGTCATGTGATTGGTACACCCACTGTCAATAATCCATTCTGAAGACGCTGGTGTCGTACCCTACAGTGCAGTTAGGGGGATAGGCTTCACGAAGAGAATTGTGAAGCAAAAACATTTGACGAACCAGTGGGTTATGAAAGCTTAGATCCAGATTAGGACTAATAGGGAGAGTAGCAAGCGATTCAGGAACGAAGTACATAGTAAGACCATTCGGGCATTTGATCTTGCGCCCTACAAGATGTTTAAGGTCCCCAGCAATAGCGTCAGACGATTTTGGTTTTCTGCTGGAGACCCTTCCCTGCAAAAGAGAGTTAAGCTTTCTTAGCCACCCACATCTTCAAGGGTGGCTTAGAAGCAATAAGTCTAAGTGCAGCGTCTGAGAACTTTGGCTTTGGAGCCCTAGCAAAAAGTCTTGCAGGCGGACAATAGTACTCATAAGAATAAGCAGAATAGTTCTTGGTCTTATGAACATGGCGGTTTGATGAACCGCGCTCATATTCATAGGCCTGAGTATGGTTTCCCTGCAAAACATTTGCGTTAGTGCGACTCAGGTGAGTCCTCTGTCTGTATGAAGCCTTTGGACCGTATGAAGCCTGTGGTCTGGGGTTTGTCTTCTTCACCTGTGGTGTCATGATGACATTCACAGGAAGATTCTCCAACACTTTTTCGGCACCCAGATCTTCTTCATAGGCGGTCCATTCCTGCAGTTAGTACCAATGTACCTGGCAAACACTTCACCATTCTGATTCTTAAACAGTTTATAGTTTGCATCAAAGGATTCATCAATGACAATGGGGTTAGCACAAGTGAAGCCAGATAGATTGGATGGATCTGCTGAAGGTTCCTTTGCAGCAACCCATGTGGTTTTGGGGTACTGCTCAGGTTTCCAGTAAGAGCCATCAGCATTCATTTTCCTTACGAACCCAACACCCTCTTTCCTCGGGTTTCGGTTCAGGATCTGCCTTTTGAGGACATCACATAGTGTCTGATGCCCTTTAAGACTTTTGTACATCCCTGTTTCAAGCAATGTCTTCAACCTAGCATTCTCATCAGCAATAGCAGTGGTATCCTCAGCAGAGGGGTTAGTTCCCACATCAACAGTTGAAGATATTGCAACAGTAGCAGCAGTAGAACATTCAGCAACAGAAGTAGCATTATCACGCTCAATGCATTTAAGACATGGTGGTTCAAATCCTTCCTGAGCGAACTGATCTGTTTGGCGCGAAGTGACTCGTTTTCCTTTTGAAGATCTTCATGAGCCGCTCTCAATTTCTCAAGATCTTGCTTCCTTTGAAGATAATCATAGGAAAGCCTTTCATGAGTTGTTGAGAGCGTTTCATGACGACTTTCAAGTTCCTCATACTTAACGTGAAGATTTTTTATGTCTTCAATTAAGGACTGAGATCGAGTCATTTCAGCGCCTAACAGATCATCGCTTTTGTCTAACAGTTTTTGAATATGTTCCATGGCTTTCTGTTGTTCAGTTGCAATTTTAGCAAGTGTTTTGTAGCTGGGTTTGAACCACAGTCAGAGTCATCGTCACTAGATGTTTGATAGTGAGTAGTGCGTGTGTTTACCTTGGCACCGCGTGCCATGAAGCAGTAGGTAGGAGCGGAGTAGTCCTTGTCATTTGCATCGGTGTCGGTGATGAAGTCATTGTCTTCAGTGTTGAAGATGGACTTGGCAACGTATGCTGTAGCCAGACTCGCAACGCCAGAATCGGACTCCTCCTCAGACTCCACCTCCGCCTCCTCAGAAGCGGACTCCTCCTCTGAATCCATTTCCTTGCCAACAAACGCACGTGCCTTGCCAGATGAGCTCTTCTTGTGTGATGAAGACTTGGAGGAAGACTTGGAAGAAGACTTTGAGTATTTCTTCTTCTTCTTGTCGTCAGAGTCATACTCCTTGCTCTTCTTCTTCTTCTTTTGTTCTCATTGTCCCACTGTGGACACTCAGAGATGTAGTGGCCAGGTTTCTTGCACTTGTGGCATGATTTTTCTTGTAGTCATGAGCAGAAGCTTCATCATTCCTTGAGCTTGATCGTGAAGACTTTCTGAAGCCTTTCTTCTTGGTGAATTTTTGGAACTTCTTCACAAGCATAGCAAGTTCCTTTCCAATGTCTTCAGGATCATCAGAACTGCTGTCAGATTCTTCTTCAGATGAGGAGACAGCTTTTGCCTTCAAGGCACGAGTTCGCCCATAGTTTGGACCGTAGATATCTCTTTTCTCAGAAAGCTGAAACTCATGTGTGTTGAGCCTCTCAAGTATGTCAGACGGATCGAGTGTCTTGAAATCAGGACGTTCTTGAATCATCAGGGCTAGGGTGTCAAACGAACTGTCAAGTGATCTCAGTAGTGTCTTGACGACTTCATGCTTGGTGATCTCAGTAGCGCCAAGGGCTTGAAGCTCATTTGTGATGTCAGTGAGTCGATCAAACGTGAGCTGGACATTCTCATTGTCATTTCTCTTGAAGCGGTTGAAGAGGTTGCGAAGGACACTGATTCTCTGATCTCTCTGGGTTGAGACGCCTTCGTTGACCTTGGAGAGCCAGTCCCAGACTAGCTTAGATGTTTCCAAAGCACTCACGCGGCCATACTGTCCTTTGGTCAGATGACCACAGATGATATTCTTGGCAGTAGAGTCCAGTTGAACGAACTTCTTGACGTCAGCAGCAGTGACACCTTCTCCAGCCTTGGGAACGCCGTTCTTGACGACATACCATAGGTCGACGTCAATGGCTTCAAGATGCATGCGCATCTTATTCTTCCAGTAGGGATATTCAGTTCCATCGAAGACGGGGCACGCAGCGGAGACTTTAATTATCCCTGCAGTCGACATAGCTAAAACTCCAGGTGGTTAAACCGAATCACACAGAACAAGGGAGTACCTTGCTCTGATACCAATTGAAAGTGCGTTATATCGACTAGAGGGGGGTGAATAGGCGATTTTTATGAAAGTCTTCAAAACATGGAAGTTTCGAAGACAAACGATAGAAATAAACCTATTACCATGCAGCGGAAGGTAGACTACACTAGGCAAACCATAGTCAAGTATTCAATGAAGTGAAAGCACAATGACTAATAGCAGCAATGTAGTGAGGATCAGGTAGGAAGATATTATGAAGCCAAACAGAACACACAGTCACTCAGTGAAGACAAAAGATAGTGCAATCATACAATGACTTCATAGGGACCAAGAGTAAGTAAAGGGAAGGGAAGGATGAAACTAGTGACTCATTGAAGACAATGATTTGTTGGACCAGTTCCAGTTGCTGTGACAACTGTACGTCTGGTTAGGGCGGCTAGGTATTTAAACCTGAGGACACACAGTCCCGGACACCCAGTCCTGAACACGCAGCTCAGGACACCCAGTCCTCACCGTATTCCCCTTGAGCTAAGGTCACACAGACCTCGCCCAATCACTCTGGTAAGTCTTCAAGGTAGACTCCCAAACCTTCACAGACTTCGTTCACCGGCGATCCACAATGTCTCTTGGATGCTCAGAACGCGACGCCTAACCGGCTGGAGGATTCACAGTCCTCAAGTGTAATAAGTCTTCAGATCACACAGACAAGAAGACTTAAGTGATGCCCAACACTCTTTGGCTCTGGGTGGTTAGGGCTTTATCCTCGCAAGGAATTCTCTCTCAAAGGCTTCGAGGTGGGTTGCTCTCAAACGACAAAAGCCGTACTCTAACTCTGAGCAGCCAACCGTTTATGGTTGTAGGGGGTGGGCTATTTATAGCCACTAGGCAACCCGACCTGATTTGTCCGAAATGACCCTGGGTCACTAAGGAACTGACACGTGTTCCAACGGTCAGATTTCAAACACACATGGCAACTTTACTTGGGCTACAAGCAAAGCTAACTTGTCCGACTCTGGACAAGATTCGCTCTCATAGTCTTCACTTGAAGACATAAGTTTTGGTTAAGCATCACTTCAGTCATTCTGACTGGTTCTCTTGGACCCTACTTAACAGTATGGTGGTTCCTATGACTCAACAAAGAAGAAAAAGAACTACGATAGATCTAAGTCTTCGAGCTCCATAGGATTCATGCGATGTCTTCTCTTGTCATAGTCTTCGATGAGAATATCTTCATATACCACCTTTGACATCAATGTCTTCATACATTTTTAGGGGTCATCTCCGGTAGGAAAACCGAATCAACGAGGGACTTCTACCTGTGTTATCCTGCAATTCTCACAAACACATTAGTCCCTCAACTAGGTTTGTCGTCAATACTCCAAAACCAACTAGGGGTGGCATTAGATGCACTTACACCCAGCACTGCGTCCGGGCCGGTCAGGTCCAGGGAGGTTCCTGCCGCTCTGCCTAGGCTCCCTGCGCTCTGCCCCGCTCCGCGCCGCTGGCCACTCCGGCCGTGGTAGCCACCCCCCTTCGCCACCTGCGCCGCCCCACCCGGGATGCCGGAGCATCCCATGCCGATGACGGATCCGCCCTGATCTCCTGCCTCCCCACCGGCCCGCCTTCAATGCTCCGGCCCCAGGGGCGGCCCTGGATGCCCCGGATCTTCCGCCGCTCCTACCTCTCCCTGTTCCCCGGACGTGCTAGAGTGGGGGACGCCTCCGCAAATCCTGCCGTGGGGTGCTAACCTCGAGGGCGACCTCTCGTCCGGACCGTTAGATCGGGGCCCGCCCCCCCCCCCCGCCTGAGCAGCACCGGCTCCGATCCATCGTGGTTGTGCCCCCCGCCTCCCTATTTCGGGAAGATCGCCATTGATTATGGATGGATGCTGTACCAGTCCCGCAGAAGCAAGAAGGCTGGCAAATCACCGCCGGTCCGGATCTGGGCGCCGCCCCCCCGTGTCGAATCGCGAGGCCTTCTTAAGCAAGTTTAGGGGCCTCTGTTTTTGATGCCTCAGCCCGCACCACCGCCGTGTCGACTGCCACGAACCCATCCACTGCATCATCTGCAAGCGCCCCGGTCACATCGGCAAGGAGTGCCCCCAGAACCGAGTAAACCAGAGGGGGGATGGGCTCCAGGCTCGTCCGGTGCGGGATCGGCTGGTCTTTCCTGCCAAGGCCAGCCCTCCTCAGCATGAGATGGCTCCGCTGGGCGCTCCCTGCGTCGACCACGGGCGCCGGCCGAGGACCAGCCACAAGGTGATCACCTCCACCCCGAAGATGGAGCAACAGATTTTCCTGCTGCAGCAGCACGCGGTGGTGGTCACCGCGGTGAGCAAGTTGCACGCGGCCAGTCCCCTCTCCATCGGTCGAGCCATCGAGCGGGAATTCCAGATCCCTGCGTACCTCCTCCGCATCACCAGCCATGATCCGGAGGACTCCTTCATCCACTTCACCATGCCGGCCCACAAGGACCTCGTCGTTCGGCGGGGCTCGATCGTGGTGGATGGCGTCTCCTTCTTGCTGGAGCCATGGAGGGAGGACACGCACGCCATCCACGACACCTGGATGCTGCATGTTCGCGTCGTCATGGAGAAGCTGCTGATGCAGCTCTGGACCCTGGAGGGCGCGAAGGACGCGCTGGGCGACGTGGTCATCATCGACCGCCTCGACAACCGTACATTCGAGTGCGCGGGCACGAAGCTGTTCGCCGTCTGGGTGTGGGTGTGGCAGTTGCACCACATCCCCACCATGCGAACCCTGTGGAAGCACGCTAGAGGTGCCGGCCGGGTGGAGGAGATGGGCCGTCGTGCCGCCACCGAACCTGCTGCGCTAGGATGTGCTGGTGCACATTGATTGGATCAAAGACTGGGTGCCCCTGTCCCGGTGCTCCTCCCTCTAGGCAAAGCGGCCTCCCGTCCTCCGACGACGATGACCGCCCGTATCCGTGCTACCCCCACGCAGGGGGCTGGGTGGCCGACATGGAGGACGGTAGGCCGTCGCAGGGCCTGGGACCGCGCTTGCGCCCGCCCGTGTAAGTGGCGTCCTTGGGCTGTAAGGGCATGCCCTTGGTGGGCCACAGGCGCAGTCACAACGGCGACGACAGTGGCGGCCAGCGGAGATCATGGAAGGACACGCTTCTCGGGCGAAGCCACGACAAGGAGCCGGCCGCACGACCCCCCGCCTCTGAGCGCCGCCGCAGCCGCACCCCAACCTCGCGCCGTGGACACGGCCCCTCCAAGGACAGGAGTTCTAACCACGCCCCAGGGGGCTCCGCTCTGGGGGGTGGGGCAGGCTCGAGCCGCTCCTGCGGTGCATCCTCCTCTCGCACGCCTGCGGCACCTTCCAACCCACTGCTCGCGCCGCTCCGGCCCCTGCCTCGGGCTCTGGGCAACGCGTAGGACGATGACCCGGTGGTCTCTTTCTTCGACATGGTCGACAAGGAGCTGCACCTCCATCGAGGGTGGACTCGAGGGCGATGGCAGTAGACAGGGCGGCTGCGGCCACCGTGGACAAGCCGCTCAGCTTCACCGACCAGGCGGGCGCGGGCAGTGGCATCGACGACGACATCGACATGGGCCCGACCCTCTCGCTCACCCGCCACACTCCTAGGCCGGCCACCACTCACTCCGTGCAGCTCGGCGCGGTGACCTCCTAGGTGTTCCACCTGTAGATCGCCGATGCGGGCGGGGAGGGTGATGCGCGCCAGCTGTTCGTCAACGTCGCGCCATCCGTTCTAGGCAATCCTCCCGCCCGCGCCAAGACGCCCTGCCGCTCCAGGCCTGCCGCGGCGCCGTCTCACCAGAGCGCCCGTCAGGCGAAGAACCCGTCCACCATTCCGGTCAGCCAGCGGGCAACGCTCCGCATCATCCACGGCCTCGGTATCCTCGGGCCAAAAGAGACCACGACGGCCAAGGCGGCGGAGGCGCTGATCCGTCGGTTCGACGAGCCCCTGTCCGACTCTGATATCAAGGCCATCCCAAAGCTCACCAACCTCGACGCTGCGATGCTCAAGATAGCTGCGGGCATGCACGGACCAGACGGAGAGGCCTCGCAGGCCACCACCTCTCCATGTTAGTGATTCCTAGTCGTAGCAATCTCCGACGACCCCATGCACTCGGCTGGGTTGAGTTAGGTTTCATCATGCATTGTAATAGTGTAGGTCTCTTTAGAGAGTGAGGCGTAGTTGTTTGCCGATGAAACTTGGGGCCTGTTGGTGGCCGCCGGCGACCCCCCGGCCCGATGGTGGTGTACCCGTGTTTACCTTCAAGTAGCAGTAGTCGTCGGAGCTATCATCTGTTTTCCCCATGAGTGACACCAATTGCCCGATAATGAGTTGGAACGTGCGGGGCTTGAACTCACCGACCCGCCGAGAAGTAGTTTTGGAGACGACGGAGGCGCATAAACTGGCCATCCTCCGCCTGCAGGAAACAAAGATCGACAAATGGAGCAGGGCACTAGTTAGGGAAACCGGAGGAATGCGGCTCGCCGACTGCGCCGTCCTCCCTGCCACGGGCACGAGGGGAGGCGTCACAATCTTCTGCGACAAGAACGGTGTAGAGGTGCTCTTGCAGGCCGTTGGCTGCTTCTCCATCACCTCCAATATCACCATCATCGCAAGCAGTGCTACGTTATGGCTGGCGACAGTCTACGGGCCGGTCGACGACAGAAGGAAAAACGATTTCCTGGCCGAGCTGGCGTGGGCTGCTCCGCCCTCAAATGCTCCCTGGCTCATCAACAGGGACTTCAACCTGATCTATGAGGCGCGCGACAAAAACAACACCAACATAAACCGTAGGATCATGGGAAAATTTCGAGCTATGATCGACGCGGCAGGGCTCAAGGAGATCAAGTGCAAGAACAGATGATTTACGTAGAGCAACGAGCACACGTCGGCAACCCTAGTTAGCATAGATAAATTCTTATGCACTATGGCCTGGGCCTCCATGTTTCCCTCCTACCTCCTTCACGCCATTTCCACCTCGTGCTCTGACCACTGCCCGCTGCTGCTGTCGCAGGCGGCGGCCCCTCGCCGCGCGGCTCGCTTCCTCTTCGAGTCTTTCTGGCCGAGATTCCCTCGCTTCCACACTATGGTGTAGAGGGCGTGGGATCGCCTAGTCGCCTCGGGCTGTGCTTTCAAGAGATTCGGCACAAAGCTCGCGCGAGTGGCCCGTGACCTGAAGATTTGGGCCAAGGGCTTCTTCAGCGAGACAAAACTTCAAATGCACATCGCAAACGAGATTGTGCTCCGCCTCGACATTGCTCAGGAGAGTAGGCAACTGACCGTAGATGAATTCCAGTTGCGGAAATGGCTCAAGATGCGAGTCCTTGGACTCGCCGCCATCGAGAGGGCGCGCAAGAGACAGGCCTCGCGCGTCACCTGGCTGCGCGCGAGCGACGCCAAGATGGCGTTCTTCCAGGCAAAATCAACTCACGACGCCAAAAAAACTTCATCCATGCCCTACACACTCGAGACTCCATTGCCACCTCCCACGGTGACAAGGAGCGGATCATTCATGAGCACTTCCGATCCTCGTTGGGCACAACATCGCCTCGTAGCCGAACCATCAACTGGGAATCCATCCACCTGCCGTCTCTGCTGGTAGCCAGCCTTGACAACCCCTTCACCGAGGACGAGGTGTGGGCGGCGATCTGCAAATCTCCGCAGGAGAAGTCTCCAGGGCCGGACGGCTTCAATGGTACTTTCTTCCACTCGTGCTGGTCCATCATCAAGACAGATGTCATGGCGACCTTCCACCAATTCTACAATCTCTCAGGCGGCGACATGTCGGCGATCAACAAAGCTACAATCATTCTCCTGCCAAAAAAGGATGGGGCAACGGAGATCACCCACTTCAGGCCCATTATTTTGATCCATTCGGTAACCAAGCTCATCTCCAAGGTTCTCTCGATTAGATTGGCGTCAGTCATCGGCTCCATCATCTCACCGGTGCAGACGACATTCCTGAAATCGAAGTGCATCCACGACAACTTTTTTTCGTGCAAAACTCCATCCGCGCCCTCCATCGTCGCAAAATGCCAGGCCTGCTACTAAAGTTAGACATAGCAAAGGCGTTCGACACCGTCTCCTGGGAATACCTGCTGGAGCTGCTCCAATAGCTAGGGTTTAGTGCGCGCTGGCGGGACTGGGTGGCTCGTCTACTCGTCTCGCCTTCTTCCGCGGTCTCCCTCAACGGTTCGGTCGGCCCTAGCATCCTCCACCGCAGTGGGTTGCGTTAAGGAGACCCGCTCTCCCCCTTCCTCTTCATTTTTGCCATCGACCCACTGCACTACCTCATCGCGGGGCAGCCGATCAGCAGCTGCTACAGCGCCTCCCAGGCTGCGACCTGGCGCTTCGTGTAAGCCTCTACACCAACGACGCAGTTATCTTCATAAACCCTAGATGTGAAGAGGTAGACTCTCTGCTACACATCCTTAGCGAGTTTGGCAAGGCAACCGGGCTCTGTATCAACCCAGCCAAATCCACGGTCTCGCTGATCCGTTGCGAGAACATCAACATCGAGGAGGTACTCTAGGGTTTTGTAGCCTCCATCGCCCCCTTCCCATCAAATATCTTGGGCTGCCGGTCTCTACGGGCCGCCTTCGCTTGGTCCACCTCCAGTTCATCATCGACAGAATCAAGGCAAGGCTTGCGGGCTGGAAGGGCAAACTGCTTCCGATGGCCGGCCGCCGCGTCCTCGTCCGGTGCGTGTTGAGTGCCATGCCAACCTTCACCCTCACCGTCCTCCATGTCCCAAGAAAAATTCTCAAGGAGATCGACAAGTGCAGGCGACATTTCCTCTGGTGCCAGGACGACGAGATTTTGGGCGCCAGCTGCAAGGTCAACTGGCCTGTGGTCTGCACCCTGACGGAGCAAGGAGGCTTGGGCATCCCTGACCTGCAGCATTTTGGCAGAGTGTTGCGGCTGCGCTGGCTCTGGATGGCCTGGCACCACCCGGAGCGGCCTTGGGTGGGCTCCGAGCTTCCCCATGACGACGCGGACAAGGCGCTCTTTGCGGCCTCCACCAATGTTGCGATCGGCGACGAGGCTCGGTCCTCCTTCTGGCTCTCTTCATGGATCGGCCAGGGCTGCCTCTCCCAGCAATTCCCAAGGCTATTCAGCTACTCGCGGTGCAAGAACAGATCAGCGCGGGAAGCCCTCAGAGACGACACATGGATCCGCGACCTCGCCCACGGCAACAACCACCATCTTCTGTCGGACGTCCTCGCCCTTCATCACTTGCTTCAGGACACGGATGCGCAGCTGCAGCCAGGAGTGCCGGATGACCTGACGTGGAGCAGAACGAGCGCAGGAAAGTACACAGCAAAGTCGGCCTACCTGACGCAGTTCTAGGGAAGAACGGCGACCCACTTCGACCACCTAGTTTGGAAGGCCTGGGCGCCGGGCAAAATCGAAATCTTTGCCTGGTTGTTACTCCAGGATCGGCTCTGGTGCAATGACAGACTCCAGCGGCGGGGCTGGACAAATGCTTACTTCTGCCAGCTCCGTCAGAAACCTCGAGTCCTCGCGCCACCTCTTCTGGGGCTGCTAGGAAGCCGGACGGGTTTGGGCCGAGCTGGGGCTGTGGCACGGCTGCTGGGCTCTCACCCCGGCCGTGATCTGGCGCCAGGACAACTCCACCGCGATCATACTAGGCATCCTGGAGCAGACCCAACACCAATGGCGAAAGGGTGTATGGACGCTGTGCTGGCTTGCTTGCTGGGAGATATGGCAGGAGAGAAACCACTGCACCTTCAGGCAGCACCTGCCGTGTGCAGCAAGAATCATCAAGCGCATAAGAGACAACATCGAGCTATGAGAACCACAGGAGCTGCATGCTTAGAGAGCCCCTTCAGGGACCCCCCTTGAGAGATAAAACCCCCTTGTTCCTAGGGTTTTGGACGTCTGTGGCATTCCCTAAAACTTTGATCCTAGGATCCTCACCACCATTGTTATTTTTCCACTACTTTCTGCTCTGATCAATGAAAACGCCAACAATTGCTGGATCTTTCAAAAAAAAACAATGTCCTTCACCGGATTTTCGTGCGGCCCCAAGCCGCTCATCACGGCACCGCTGCCTCCAGGAGTCTATTTGTGCTTGCTACTGGTCACCGGTGACCTGATTTTCAAACCGGGCTTGCCCCTTCCTATCAAATACATCGTGAAAAATACATTTTTTCGGACAACATGACATATAAGAGAAGGGAAAAGAGAAAGAGCGAGTTTGACACATTATCAGGAAAACTGCCGTGCACACCCACAATCGGCTCATGCACCGTGGGGCAAAAACCTGATAACACCAACACCTATACTAGTAACACCAATAGACGTCCACCAAGTATGACCAAAACACATTAGGGTTTAAGAGCATCTACAACCACATACAGGTAAACCGACTAGTCGTACGTCCGGGGACACAATTGGACGCATCCGCGGACAGTGACCAATCACACCTCAAATTTTCCTTCTCTCATCCGATTACCTCAGTTAGCAAACCTAAAATCCATATTACACATGATCATAAACTTCCGATACAGCCGGACGTCCGATAACTACATCAATACATGCCCCCATCGGACTATCAAAATTCGGCATGTTCTACGTACATACTCCCTCTGTCCGAAAATACTTGTCATCAAAATGGATAAAAAAGATGTATCTAGAACTAAAATACGTCTAGATACATACCCTTTTATCCATTTTGATGACAAGTATTTCCGGACAGAGGGAGTACTAGCTATGGACAAAGACCATCCACGCTTGCTCCTGTCGGCGCCCTTGGCGTCTTTGTCACGGAAGTAGCAGTCGAAAACGCAATATGGATCAAGCCGGAGTTGTCTGCCTCGTCACTGTCCTCCTTCTACTCTTTGGGGATAGTCCGGCCAATTCATGGACCGCCCGGGCTTGCTCTCAAGTGAGGGCGTGCGTGTTCCTCCTCTGTCACTTCTGGAGAGTGCATGCATAGATGTCTTCCTCTTTCGCGAAAGTGTGCGCCGCCACATCGGCAGTGAGGTGGGCCTCGCGCTCCGTGGCTCTCTGCTTGTTACGGTGGGCATATCGGTTCCTGTAGCACTCATATGCCAGTGGACCAGAGGTGGCACGACAGACGACCCTCGAGCTTCCAACACTGGTGGACCCGAGCACCAGTTGCGCCGATGCAATGGTTTTGCGTTAGACGAAATCTGACATCGGTCAGGCGCACTCCTCCCGGGAGTGGTGGAGGGCCAGGCAGGCAGACATTGCCTCCTCCGGCCCGCATGGCACGACACCCTAGTCAATAGATCTGGAGTGATCGAAGTTAGATCCGCTGCCCAATATACCAGATAAGGTTAGAGGGGAGTTTGGGGAGGATTGAAGTGGAGTGGAGTGGAGCGGCTAGGGTTTGGTCCGAGGAGCGCATATATATGAGGTCAGAATGGGCCAAGTTGGGCAGATTCAATGGGCCCCAAATTTGGGTTGTATATGAGGGTACCGGTCAGCTGAATGGGCGGTATGAGGTGTGTGTCTCGGATGACTCTTTTTAACCGGTTAATTACTGGGCCGTCCGTTCACATGGCACTCGGCTGTAGATGCAAGCCTCCCATCAAACCAAAGTTGAAACTAATTAACGACACAGTTGCAAGATGAAGCATCAACTCTGACACACCAATCAGCCAGACGAAAATAGGCCCTTGACAGATCATCAACATGTCAATGTCATTGATCTTGTCCTTAAAAAATGTCATTGATCTCGAGCATCTCCCCACCTCTCTTCAGCTCTGAAGCACCCTCACCTCCTGAAGACCTGCCCAATAAAGCGAACAAACAACAAACACAATGTCGAAAGGAGACTTTGATCAGTTTCTTTTCAAACGTTGCCTTGTTACGAGCTAGGCATTCATCACCAGGGAAGAAAGTACAACACCAATCATAAATAGAACTGTCAAACATTCTTGGGATAACTATCAGTGCCAAGACAAAAACACGAGCCCACATTGCGCCGGACGCCGGTGTCTTGATTACCAGAGGAGTCACCCCTAGGGTTCCGCTCATGGCGGACGGCGGGACCCGTGCGAGCTGCTCGCTCCCTCTCGCTCCAGCTCCGACCCCTCACCCACCACCCTCATCGTCGGTACGTTCTCCTCGTTGTCTCCCTCCATTCTGCTAGTTACCTGGCCATGCGTCGCCGTGGTTCGGCGAGGCGGCGGCGAAGGCGTGGCCTCCAGCAGCCGTCGAAGATCGATGGATGGTTCAGTGAGCCGTCGCCATAACCATCATGGTGTAGCTTTTCACTGGGAGAATTTACGCGCTAGAATCACAGGCATTTGCATGTGCTGCAGCGACTCGGGGGCGCGGGCGTCGTCATGCACCAGGGATTTGGGTGCGCATGCGGCGGCCACCGTTTGAATGCGGTAGGCTGGCAGCGATAGCACCGTCGCCGCCTCCTTTGCGTGAGCGGCAAATCAAGCGTCACTAGTATTGGACTCCGTGGCCTGAACCATCGACGTTCGGCTCACCGTGGGCGCACCCATTGATGACCCACAAGTATAGGGGATCTATCGTAGTCCTTTCGATAAGTAAGAGTGTCGAACCCAACGAGGAGCAGAAGGAAATGATAAGCGGTTTCTAGCAAGGTATTCTCTGCAAGTACTGAAATAAGTAGTAACAGATAGTTTTGTGATAGGATAATTTGTAACGAGCAACAAGTAACAAAAGTAAATAAAGTGCAGCAAGGTGGCCCAATCCTTTTTGTAGCAAAGGACAAGCCTGGACAAACTCTTATATAGAGAAAAGCGCTCCCGAGGACACATGGGAATATCGTCAAGCTAGTTTTCATCACGTCCATACGATTCGTGTTTGGTACTTTGATAATTTGGTATGTGGGTGGACCAGTGCTTGGGTGCTGCCCTTACTTGGACAAGCATCCCACTTATGATTAACCTCTATTGCAAGCATCCACAACTACAACAAAAGTATTAAGGTAAACCTAACCATAGCATGAAACATATGGATCCAAATCAGCCCCTTACGAAGCAACGCATAAACTAGGGCTTAAGCTTCTATCACTCTAGCAACCCATCATCTACTTATTACTTCCCAATGCCTTCCTCTAGGCCCAAACAATGGTGAAGTGTTATGTACTCGACATTCACATAACACCACTAGAGGAGAGACAACATACATCTCATCAAAATATCGAACGAATACCAAATTCACATGACTACTAATAGCAAGACTTCTCCCATGTCCCCAGGAACAAATGTAACTACTCACAAAGCATAAACATGTTCATAATGAGAGGGGTATTAATATGCATATAGGATCTAAACATATGATCTTCCACCAAATAAACCAACTAGTATCAACTACAAGGAGTAATTAACACTACTAGCAACCTACTAGCACCAATCCCGGACTTGAAGACAAGAATTGGATACAAGAGATGAACTAGGGTTTTGAGAGGAGATGGTGCTGATGAAGATGTTGATGGAGATTGCCCTCTCCTGATGAGAGGAGCGTTGGTGATGATGATGGCGATGATTTCTGCCTCCCGGAGGGAAGTTTCCCCGGCAGAACAGCTCCGCCGGAGCCCTAGATTGGTTCCGCCAAGGTTCCGCCTCGTGGCTGCTGTCACATCCCTAGCTTATGGTGCTGCCTAGTGTTTGCATCTTGTTTGCATCATGTTTAACTTTCATGGAAATTTGAAATGGGGATGTTCAAACCCTATCATCAAAAGGAATTCAAATAGGTTCAACCAAAATATTTTTCAGTGATTTCAAAATGCCCTTTAAAAATGTTCATCATTTCTGGATCAAGGTGGAAGCATCTACCAAAAATGGTTCACATTTTTGCAGGACATATTTGGACTCTCAATTAATTCAAACATATTTGAATTGGAGCTATTTACATGCTATATATATTTTAGATGCTCCAAAAATGTTGGAAATTGTTAAGGGTCACTGGAATAATTCAGAAAGCACCCATAATTGTTTCCAGGATTTTATGAAATGGTTTAGTATTATTACTAAATCAAAACAAATAGCAAATAAATAGAAAACAGAAACAATTTAAATTAGAAAACAAAGAGAGAGAGTTACCTGGGCCGGCCTACCTGTTCTCGCACTGTAGCGGCCGAGCCCACCGAGGGCAGAGCCGTCTTCTTCCTCCTGCCAGTAGGCAGAGGGGAAGCATGGCGCGCGCGCGTTCCCGGCCACCTCCTGCTTGCCTCCCTCGACCTGATCCGCGCCCGGAGACGCCCGACGCCTCCCCTCGCTCCTCTCCCTCACTCTCTGCTCTCTCCTTTGCCCTCTAGTCCCTTCCACGAGCGCGACCGAACACAGCCGTCGCCGCCGACGAGCTCCCACACGGTCACAACCATCTCCGAGCCTCTCCGACGCACCCCTGAGCGTGACGCCCCAGTCCTCCCTGCCGAGCCACATGACGCCGGACGCCCTGGAGCGCCGTCGTTGACGCCATCTTCGCCCTCTGCACCGACGACTATCGTCGACCGATTCGTTGTCACCAGCCATCCCCAAGCACACTGAGATCACTGATGACCCCGTCGTGAGCTCCTCTACCGAACCCCTCTCTTCCCACCGTCGTTCTCCTCCTCTAGCCCCGCTGTCCACCGGAGCCGATAGCTCCTCGCCGACGGCCATGCCGCCACCACGGCTACGGCCGTGCAAGCTCGCCTCCGAGCACGTCAACGCACTTAGGGAGTCTTCAGGAGCTCAAATCACCCGCCCGTTAGGCCTGCCCTGCATCGTAGCCGCAAACCTCGCACTCACCCGAACTCCGGCACCGCCGCGAGCTCACTTCCGGCGAGCTCCGTCCACCCCACGGCCTCCCACCTGCTCTGTTAGATGTGCGCGAGCGCCAGCCACCCTCAGCACCCATCCGCGCGTCGAATGGACGCCGGAGCCGCGATTCCGGCGTGCCTCCGCCCTCGGCTGTGGTCGTCGCCGGCCATGCTCCGGCGAGTGTCGACATGGCCATCATTAGACGCTAACCCCGCCACCTAAGCAACCCAAATAGCCACTGACAGCGGGCCCTACTGCAGGGTCAAACCCAGTCAGCATTGGGTTTGACCGGGTTTAGCCCTTGTGTCACTGATGCGCGGGCCCGCCCTGTTAATCTCTAGTTAGTTTTAGGTTAGTGCTAACTGACTTAGATTAATTAGTGCAGTCACTGACTAGTGGGCCCATGCCCTAATTAACCTAGGTTAGTGCTAACCTAACACTAACTAACTCTGTTAGTTAGTTGTTTCATTGACATGTGGGTCCCAGCCGTCAGGTTTGACCTGGGCTGGCGCCTTTGACCCGCTGACGTCACCCCGATGTCATGCTGGCACAATAACTCTTTTTCTGGACT
Source organism: Triticum aestivum (assembly GCF_018294505.1). Taxonomy (NCBI): domain Eukaryota; kingdom Viridiplantae; phylum Streptophyta; class Magnoliopsida; order Poales; family Poaceae; genus Triticum; species Triticum aestivum. The sequence goes on along the minus strand of NC_057800.1, from coordinate 634,071,414 downwards.
TATTCTTTCACAGGAAATTCCAGAAAATGTTTTAAACTTCTAAAAATCATATAAAATCAACCGTAGCTCATAATGAAATAAATTATATATGAAAAATGATCAGAAAAATACAATCTATCCATCTATACTAGTTTCATGCATGTTTAAACAAGTTAACTTGCTGTTTAGTGCAAAACATGATAAAGCACTATTTAAGATCACAAATGAGTTTGAACTTTGAATCTTTGGTTCAAAATAGCTCAAACCCATATGTTTGTAGTTGCATTAGCCCAACACACTCATTTTACCATGCCATGATCATGCATCATATTGTGCATTGCATTGATTGTGTTTCTTTCTCTATTGCCGGTATTTGTCCCCTCTCAGTAGACGTTGCTTCAACGATGTGATCATTGACACCGATGAAGATTTATACTATCTTCAGAAGTGACAGGTAAGCAATACCCCCTTGTTCATTCCGATACAACCCCACTCTCTCGCTCCTGCTCTCTTTTACTGCATTAGGACAACAACGATTCATCTGTTACTTGCTGCGATAGTTGAACCCCTTATCCTCTGCATGATCTGTCATTGCGACAGTAAATAGATGAAACCCACTAGCATGAGTAGGAGTTGTTTGAGCCCTAATGTGCCTACTCATTCATGCTTGTTTGTTGTGCCTATTATTACTTAGGGTTGTGTCAGGTTTGATTCATCGGGGATGAATCGGAGGTGTGTGAACATGTCCTACTGTTGAGAGCTAAGTGTGTGAACATGATTTGGTAAAGGTATCGATGAGAGGCCATGTTGAAGTACATGGTGGGTTGTTTCATTGAAGCCGTCCTTAGGAACTAAGTTCTGTGTTTGTGATCCATGAAACAGCTACTACCACACACTGGGCCCTGAAATATGACCCCGCTCGACTTACTGACCCCTCTCGTCCTCTGTCTAGGAGTTGCAACTAGTTTCTGGTGTTTATAGGTTATGTGTTGGCGGCCTTGCGTAGCGCTGACCCTAGGGGTGGGATATGATGCGGTAGATACACCGTGGCCGGGTATGCCGGGCGCCCGTTTGGCATCTCGGGACCCTGTATACATCATTTGGGGCCGTTGAGGACACCCCTACCGGATGTCCTTGCGTATGGAACCCGAATAGGCGATAAACCTGGACTAGAGACTTGTGCGGTTAGTCAGGTCATGGTCTACACCCATGTCGGCTTTCGCTTGAAGTCTGCCGAGCACATGTCGTGTGCAGACGCTAAGTGGTGGAAACATGTGTGACGAAGTACACCCCTGCAGGGTATAAAAGTATCCGAATAGCCGCGTCCGAAGCAAAGGACTTCTGGGTTGCCTATAACAGTTCATAGACAAGTGAAAGTGGATACTCTAAAATGCGCAAGATAAGCGTGAGTGCTATGGATGGCGTTCTTGTAGGGAGACGGGAGCGGATCCATAGTGGTGTATTGAATGGTGAATATGTGGACTCATTTGCGCCACCTCAAAATAGTTGCTTGCAGTCGTAGTTCAGGATAGCCACTGAGTCAAAGCTGGCCTGCTGCAGTTAAACTTCACTACCCCCTTTGTTGATACCGATGCATATGTAGCTAGTTCTGATGTAAGTCTTGCTGAGTACTTTTGTACTCATGTTTGCTTAATATATGTTTTGAAGAGAGACTTCAGTCTTGCTAGTAGTTTCGCATGGACTTCGATGTTTAGCTTGATACCTCAGCTACGATCTTGTGCCCTCGGCAGGATCTGGTAGATAGTCAGGCTTCTTAGCCTTTTTCATTTGTAGATGTCTGTACTCAGACATGTTAAGCTTCCGCATGTGCTTTGATTTGTATGCTATGATTGTTGGGTCATGAGACCCATGTTTGTAATATCTCGCTCCTCGGAGCCTAATGAATAAATACTTGAGTCGTAGAGTTATGTTGTGATGCCATGTTGTATTTAAACATATTGAGCATATTGTGTGTATGATTGAAATGCTTGGTATGTGTGGGATCCGACAATCTAGTTGTTTATCCTTGGCAGCCTCTCTTATGGGGAAATGTAGTCTAGTGCTTCCATGAGCCATAGTAGTCCGCTACAGCCCGGTTCACCGGAGACCTGCTAGCCCAGCACTACTGCTCAGGACACTTGACTGGCCGGCATGTGTTTCACTTTGTTCCTGTGTCTGTCCCTTTGGGGAAATGTCACGCGGTGACATCCGGAGTCCTGCCTAGCCTGCTACAGCCCGGGTTCCCGGAGTCCTGTTAGCCCAGTGCTACAACCCGGATTCACACGCTGCTGACCGACATGCTCGATGTGATTCATGTATGCCTGTCCCCATAGGTTGGTTCCACTTTGGCTTCACGACTAGCCATGTCGGCCCGGGTTCTCTGTCATATGGATGCTAGCGACACTATCATATACGTGAGCCAAAAGGCGCAAACGGTCCCGGGCCATGGTAAGGCGACACCCGTGGGAATACCGTGCATGAGGCCGCAAAGTGATATGAGGTGTTATCGGCTAGATCGATGTGACTTGGAATTGGGGTCCTGACAGCGGCGGAGTTTTGTCCGAGATGATGGCTTTGTGTTTTTTCCCATTGAAAGACTTCATATAGTAGAGATGGCCACCGGAGGGCCACAAGGGGCCCACGAGGTAGGGGGCGCGCCCAGGGGGTAGGGCGCGCCCCCACCCTCGTGGGCAGGGTGTGACCCCCCGGTGAACTTCTTCCACTGAGTATTTTATATATATTCTGAAAACGTCTTCCATGAAGTTTCAGGACGTTTGGAGCTGTACAGAATAGGTCTCTAATATTTTCTCCTTTTCCAGCCCAGAATCCCACCTGCTGGCATTCTCCCTCTTTATGTAAACCTTGTAAAATAAGATAGAATAGGCATAAGTATTGTGACATAATGTGTAATAACAACCCATAATGCAATAAATATCGATATAAAAGCATGATGCAAAATGGACGTATCAACTCCCCCAAGCTTAGACCTCGCTTGTCCTCAAGCGAAAGCCGAAATCGAAAAATATGTCCACATGTTTAGAGATAGAGGTGTCGATAAAAATAAAATACGGACATGAGGGCATCATGGTCATTCTTAGAACAACAACTTATATAATTCTTGTCATATTATCTCTTTTGCTAGAGTAATAATTCAATCAGAATTTCAAATATGAATCGTGAACTTCATTGAAAACTATCAAACTATAATCTCAATCATTGGAGCAATTGCAATTTATCATAATATAAGAAAGAGCCAATGTATAAGAGCTTTTCAGCAAGTCAACATACTCAACTATCATATAGTCTTTCACAATTGCTGACACTCACGCAATACTTATGGGTATGGAGTTTTAATCGGACACAGAAAAAGATAGGGGCTTATAGTTTTTCCTCCCAACGTTTTACCACAAGGGTAATGTCAACAATAATAGTTCATGAAAACTCACATCCAATTAGCCATATATACTAGGATCTTTCCAACATACTGTGCTTGCCAAAGGATAAAAATGTAAAAAGGATGGGTGAAGATCACCATGACTCTTATGCAATGTAGGAGATAAAAGTAAAAGATAGGCCCTTCACAGAGGGAAGCAGAGGTTGTCATGCGCTTTTATAGTTGGATGCACAAAATCTTAGTGCGAAAGAACATCGCTTTATATTGCCACTTGTGATATGGACCTTTATTATGCAGTCTATCGCTTATATTTCTTCCATATCTCATGATCGTATAAAGCTTATTTTCTCCCACACTAATAAGTCATACATATTTAGAGAGCAATTTTTATTGCTTGCACCGATGAAAACTTACTTGGAGGATCTTACTTAATCCATAGGTAGGTATGGTGAACTCTTATGGCAAAATTGGTTTAAGGGTATTTGGAAGCACAAGTAGTATCTCTACTTGGTGCAATGAATTTGGCTAGCATGAGGGGGAAAGGAAAGCTCAACCATGTTGGATGATCCATGACAATATAATTTATCTCAGATGTAAGAAAACATAACCCATTACGTTGTCTTCCTTGTCCAACGTCAACTCTTTAGCAAGTCATATTTTAATGAGTGCTCACAATCATAAAAGATGTCCAAGATAGTATATTTATATGTGAAGACCTCTCTTTCTTTATTACTTCCTATTAATTGCAACGATGACCAAAGCTATGTTTGTCAACTCTCAACAACTTTTATTCATCATACTTTTTCTATGTGAGCTCATTACTCTCCATAAGATCCACATGATCTCTTTGTTTCTTTTTATTCTTTCTCTTTTCTTTTATTCACTTAGGATCATGGAAAAATAATCAAGCCCTTGACTCAACACTAATCTTTATTATATATAGCTCACGGACTCGATTACATAGAGGGATCATAAAGAAAAACTCAAAACTAGATCATGCCATAAACTTTATTCTACTAGATCAAGATATTATCAAAAGGATCGAACTAAGAAAAATGGTAAAGATATAAGTGATGGTGATACGATACTGGTGCACTCCCCCAAGCTTGCCAGTTGCCAAGGGGAGTTCCCATACCCATGTGATTATGTCTCTCTTTTCGGGGATGGTGATGTGATGTTCTTGGTGATGATGCCCCTCAAGATACGATTCTCCTCCTCGAGCTTATTGACTTGCTGCTTGAGGTCCATTATTTCCCTTCAGAGTTTTCCTGTAACAACCAAAGCTCCCTGCACCCAAGGGTACTGCATAGCTACGGGAGAACCAGTGACACTCCTTTTCATATTCTCATAAGAAAGAAATCTAACATTGGAAGGGATAACCGAGTTTGGAATAGCCGAGCTCTGCAGTTCTCCCATTGTGAATCCAGCTCGGAGGCGGGAAGTAACTTCTTGATCCTCTTCCATGGCATCTATCCTCTTCAAATCAGCCTCCATCTCTTCCTCCGTTGCTGGCCCAAAGAGGTTAACATTGTTATTTGTCATTGATCTCGGTGCCGGATGAGACACCCGGCTCTCCCCGACCGACTCTTGCGAAGACATCTTGCTCTAATCTGCAGCAGCAACAGCTCGAAACACAAACAGAGGATACTTGCGTGATACGGGAGTCAAAACCCCCGTGAGATTATATAATGATTTTTTACCGACCAAAATATGTGTCGTGTACAAAAACGGAGTCCGGAGAGCACACGAGGTGCCCACGAGGTAGGGGGGCGCGCCCAGTAGGGTAGGGCGCGCCCTCCACCCTCATGGAGCCCTCGTGTCCTTCCCGGACTGCTTCTTATTTTTCTATTTTTCTAAATATTCCAAAACAGAGAAATATTGCCTTTAGAACGGTTTTGGAGTCGGTTTACTTACCGTACCACATACCTATTCCTTTTCGGAGTCTGAAACGTTCCGGAAAGTGTCACTTATGTATTCCTTCGGGGTTACGGTTTCAATAACATTGGTTTCAACATTTATGGGATTACCTGAGATATAATGTTTGATTCTTTGACCGTTCGCCACCTTCGGATTTGTGCCTTCGAAGTTGTTGATTTTTATGGCACCGGAACGATAGACCTCCTCGATAACGTAAGGACCTTCCCATTTAGAGAGAAGTTTTCCTGCAAAAAAGCTTAAACGAGAGTTGTATAGCAATACATAATCACCTACATTAAACTCACGCTTTTGTATCCTTTTATCATGCCATCTTTTAACTTTTTCTTTAAACAACTTGGCATTTTCGTAGGCTTGGGTTCTCCATTCATCGAGTGAGCTAATATCAGATAACCTCTTCTCACCGGCAAGTTTAAAATCATAATTGAGCTCTTTAATAGCCCAATAAGCCTTGTGTTCTAGTTCGAGAGGTAAGTGACATGCTTTTCCGTAAACCATTTTATACGCAGACATACCCATAGGATTTTTATATGCAGTTCTATAGGCCCATAATGCATCATTAAGTTTCTTGGACCAATTCTTTCTAGACCTATTGACAGTCTTTTGCAAAATTAATTTGAGTTCTCTATTGCTCAATTCTACTTGACCACTAGACTGTCGGTGATAAGGAGATGCAATTCTATGATTAACATCATACGTAGCAAGCATTTTACGGAAAGCACCATGAATAAAATGTGAGCCACCATCCGTCATTAAATATCTAGGGACTCCAAACCTTGGAAAAATAACTTCTTTAAGCATTTTAATAGAAGTGTTATGATCAACACTACTAGTTGGAATAGCTTCTACCCACTTAGTAACGTAATCAACAACAACTAAAATATGTGTATAACCATTAGAGGAAGGAAAAGGTCCCATATAGTCAAAGCCCCAAACATCAAATGGTTCAATAACGAGTGAATAGTTCATAGGCATTTCTTGACATCTACTAATATTACCAATTCTTTGACATTCATCACAAGATAAGACAAACTTACGGGCATCCTTGAAGAGAGTAGGCCAATAAAAACCAGATTGCAATACCTTATGTGCAGTCCTATCTCCAACATGGTGTCCTCCATAAGCTTCGGAGTGACACTTGCGTAGGATCTGTTCCTGTTCATGCTCAGGTACACAATGTCTAATAATACCATCTACTCCTTCTTTATAAAGATGTGGGTCATCCCAAAGTAATGCCTCAAATCATAGAAGAACTTTTTCTTTTGCTGGTATATGAAACTAGGTGGTATAAACTTAGCAACAATGTAATTAGCACAATCAGCATACCATGGAGCAGTATGAGAAGCATTTATAACATTTAATTGCTCATCAGGAAAGCTATCATCAATAGGTAGTGGGTCATCAAGCACATTTTCTAACCTAGACAAGTTGTCTGCTACTGGGTTCTCAACTCCCTTTATATCAACAATATGTAAAACAAATTCTTGTAGCAAGAGAACCCATCTAATAAGTCTAGGTTTAGCATATTTCTTTTCCATGAGATATTTAATAGCAGTATGATCAGTGTGAATAGTTACTTTAGAATCAAAAATATAAGGTCTAAACTTATCACAAGCAAATACAACTGCTAAGAATTCTTTTTCAGTAGTAGCATAATTTCTTTGAGCATTGTCTAGGGTTTTACTAGCATATTGAATAACGCTTAATTTCTTATCAACTCTTTGCCCTAGAACAACACCTACATCATAATCACTAGCATCACACATAATTTCAAAGGGTAAATTCCAATCAGGTGGCTGAACAATAGGTGCAGAGATCAATGCTTTCTTAAGTATTTCAAATGCTTCTACACAATCATCATCAAAGACAAATGGTATATCTTTTTTTAATAAATTAGTCAGAGGACGAGAAATTTTGGAGAAGTCCTTAATGAACCTCCTATAAAAACCGGCATGACCAAGGAAACTTCTTATACCTTTGATGTCCTTGGGGCATGACATCTTTTCAATAGCATCAACCATGGCTTTATCAACTTCAATACCTCTTTCAGAAACTTTATGCCCCAAGACAATACCTTCATTAACCATAAAGTGGCACTTTTCCCAATTCAAGACAAGATTAGTTTCATCACATCTCTGCAAAACTCGATCAAGGTTGCTCAAGCAATCAGCAAAAGAAGATCCATAGACGAAGAAATCATCCATGAAAACTTCACATATCTTTTCACAAAAGTCAGAGAATATAGCCATCATGCATCTTTGATAGGTAGCAGGTACATTACATAAACCAAAAGGCATACATCTATAAGCAAAAGTACCAAAAGGGCAAGTAAAAGTAGTATTTGTTTGATCCTTAGCTGACACAGGTATTTGAGAGAAACCAGAATAACCATCTAGAAAGCAAAAATGTGCATGTTTGGATAACCTTTCTAGCATTTGATCGATAAAAGGTAAGAGGTAATGATCCTTTTTGGTGGCCTTATTTGATTTGCGGAAATCAATTACCATCCCATAACCTGTAATAATTCTTTTAGGAATCAATTCATCTTTATCATTAGGAACGACAGTAATACCTCCCTTCTTAGGGACACAATGGATAGGGCTTACCCACTAACTATCAGCAACGGGATAGATTATACCTGCCTCAAGGAGCTTTAGTATTTCCTTTCTTACCACTTCTTTCATTTTAGGATTCAGCCGTCGTTGAAGCATGATCCTTTATCCTAACAGGAAAAGGTGGTTTCTCCACATAAGAAGTAGGAACAATAGGATCATTATAAGTGATAGTCTCTTCTTCAACTTTAATAGGTGCAACTACTTTTACTTCTATGGGAGGATGATATTTAAACCACTTCTCCTTGGGGAGATCAACATAAGTAGCAAAAGATTCACAGAAAGAAGCTACTATTTCAGAGTCAAGTCCATATTTAGTGCCAAACTTGCGGAAAACATCGGTATCCATACAAGATTTAACACAATCAAACTTAGGTGTCATACCTGACTCCTTACCATTGTCGAGGTCCTAATCTTCAGAGTTGCGTTTAATTCTTTCCAATAAATCCCATTTGAATTCAATAGTCTTCATCATAAAAGAGCTAGCACAAGAAGTATCAAGCATGGTGCGATTGTTATCAGAAAGCCGAGCATAAAATTTTTGAATAATCATTTCTCTTGAGAGCTCATGATTGGGGCATGAATATAACATTGATTTAAGCCCCCCCCCCCAAGCTTGAGCGATGCTTTCTCCTTCGCGAGGCCAAAAATTATATATATAATTGCGATCACGATGAACAAGATGCATAGGATAAAACTTCTGATGAAATTCCAATTTCAATCGTTTGTAGTTCCATGACCCCATATCATCACATAGCCTATACCATGTCGATGCATCTCCCTTCAAAGATAAAGGGAAGACCTTCTTCTTAACAACATCTCCAGGTACACCTGCAAGCTTAAATAATCCACAAACTTCATCCACATATATTAGATGCTCATCATGATGCTTTGTTCCATCTCCTACAAAAGGATTAGCTAGCAGTTTTTCTATCATACCCGAAGGAATTTCAAAGTAGACATTTTCATTTTCATTAGGTTGAGTAGTTTGAGGAGCAACTCTTTGCTCTACTGGTCGGGGTGAAGATACCCCGAACAAGCCCCTCAGAGGATTACTTTCCATAGTAACAAGTGACAGTAAATTTTAGCACACTATATAAATTTTTCCTTACCAAATTCCACCTACCAAAGGCGCTTCACTCCCCGGCAACGACGCCAGAAAAGAGTCTTGATGACCCACAAGTATAGGGGATCTATCGTAGTCCTTTTGATAAGTAAGAGTGTTGAACCCAACGAGGAGCAGAAGGAAATGATAAGCGGTTTCCAGCAAGGTATTCTCTGCAAGTACTGAAATAAGTAGTAACAGATAGTTTTGTGATATGATAATTTGTAACGAGTAACAAGTAACAAAAGTAAATAAAGTGCAGCAAGGTGGACCAATCCTTTTTGTAGCAAAGGACAAGCCTGGACAAACTCTTATATAGAGAAAACGCCCCTGAGGACACATGGGAATATCGTGAAGCTAGTTTTCATCACGTTCATATGATTCGCGTTCGGTACTTTGATAATTTGGTATGTGGGTGGACCGGTGCTTGGGTGCTGCCCTTACTTGGACAAGCACCCCACTTATGATTAACCTCTATTGCAAGCATCGGCAACTACAACAAAAGTATTAAGGTAAACCTAACCATAGCATGAAACATATGGATCCAAATCAGCCCCTACGAAGCAACTCATAAACCAGGGTTTAAGCTTCTGTCACTCTAGCAACCCATCATCTACTTATTACTTCCCAATGCCTTCCTCTAGGCCCAAACAATGGTGAAGTGTTATGTAGTCGACGTTCACATAACACCACTAGAGGAGAGACAACATACTTCTCATCAAAATATCGAACGAATACCAAATTCACATGACTACTAATAGCAAGACTTCTCCCATGTCCTCAGGAACAAACGTAACTACTCACAAAGCATAAACATGTTCATAATCAAAGAGGTATTAATATGCATATAGGATCTGAACATATGATCTTCCACCAAATAAACCAACTAGCATCAACTACAAGGCGTAATTAACACTACTAGCAATCTACTAGCACCAATCCTGGACTTGAAGACAAGAATTGGATACAAGAGATGAACTAGGGTTTTGAGAGGAGATGGTGCTGATGAAGATGTTGATGGAGATTGCCCTCTCCTGATGAGAGGTGCGTTGGTGATGATGATGGCGATGATTTCTCCCTCCCGGAGGGAAGTTTCCCCGGCAGAACAGCTCCGCCGGAGCCCTAGATTGGTTCCGCCAAGGTTCCGCCTCGTGGCGGCGGAGTTTCATCCGAGATGATGGCTTCTTGTTTTTTCCCATCGAAAGACTTCATATAGCAGAAGATGGCCACCGGAGGGCCACTAGGGGGCCCACGAGGTAGGGGGCGCGCCCAGGGGGTAGGGCGCGCCCCCACCCTCGTGGGCAGGGTGTGGCCCCCCTGGTGAACTTCTTCCACTGAGTATTTTTTGTATATTCTAAAAACGTCTTCCGTGAAGTTTCAGGACTTTTGGAGCTGTGCAGAATAGGTCTCTAATATTTGCTCCTTTTCCAGCCCAGAATCCTAGTTGCCGGCATTCTCCCTCTTTATGTAAACCTTGTAAAATAAGAGAGAATAGGCATAAGTATTGTGACGTAATGTGTAATATCAACCCATAATGCAATAATTATCAATATAAAAGCATGATGCAAAATGGACGTATCACCCATCACTGGCGTGGTAGTCTCCGCGGCGTGCGATTTCAACCTCACGATCGTGACGCCGACCACGTGTTTGACAGTTTGTTCTAGCCGCTGGTCACAATCAAATTAGAGGCGATTGACTATTCTGACCCCCGTGTCGCCTCTCCCTGGCGGCTTGGGGAAACCTAGTTCCACGCCACCGCTCCTACCAGCCGTTGCCGGAGTGGCGGCGGGCCCCATTCCCAAAGGGGCTGGGGGTGCCTCTGGTCGCATGCTCGTAGTGGAGCCAGGACGACGGGCGGCGGCGCCAGGCTGGTGGTGGCGGCGCGGCCGTGTGGACGGCGCGGAGGCTGCGTTTGCGCTCTGCGGCGACAGCGGGTGCGTGAAGGTGATCTGCTCCCGGTAGTCACCCGGCGGCGCCGTTCTCACGTCTGCCAGAGCGGCTTCATGGGTGTCCAGGGCTGCGCGACGGGGCAGCACTGCGGGCATCGCCAGGACAACGCTGGCTTCATCTGACTGGAGCTACGATCTCACGCACGGATCTGAGGCGGGGCTGCTCAGCTTCGTGGCTATGGCTGCGGGATTGTCAGGTTCAGGCTATCTCTGAACTCTAATAGCTGCAGCGCTCACTAATTTGAACAGAAATGGACGGATTTCAGAGGACATTTAGCTAGGGTTTGTCATGAGATTTAGCTAGGGTTTGAGGTGATGGTGGATGCTCAGGGATATATATGCCCTGGATCTTGAGATCGACCATATCTCCCACTTGGAATTCCCTGTCCGTTTCTTTTTCTGTCAGCATAATGCTTCATTCTGACTTGAGCCTTCTGCAAGTTTTCTTTGATCCGTGTGGCCTGGGCATGATCATCGAGTAGTGTTGGGTGTAGTTCATTATTGTGGTATGAGGGAAGCAACCGTTTAGAAATTTGAGGTGGTGGTTTTCCATACAGAGTCTGGTAGGGTGTCTGCTACCTCTTGAGCACTGCGTTGGTTTTCCCCGAAGAGGAAGGGATGATGTAGCAAAGTAGCGTAAGTATTTCCCTTAGTTTTTAAGAACCAAGGTATCAATCCAGTAGGAGGCTATGCGCGAGTCCCTCGCACCTGAACAAAACAAATAAATCCTCGCAACCAACGCAAATAGGGGTTGTCAATCCCTATAGGGCCACTTATGAGAGTGAGATCTGATAGATATGATAAGATAATATTTTTGGTATTTTTATGATAAAAGATGCAAAGTAAAATAAAGTCAAAGTAAATAGCAAAGGAAATAACTAAGTAGTAGGAGATCAATATGATAAAGATAGACCCGGGGGCCATATGTTTCACTAGTGGCTTCTCTCAAGAGCATAAGTATTCTACGGTGGGTGAACAAATTACTGTTGAGCAATTGACAGAATTGAGTATAGTTATGAGAATATCTAGGTATGATAATGTATATGGGCATCACGTCCGAGACAAGTAGACCGACTCCTGCTTGCATCTACTACTATTACTCCACTCATCGACCGCTATCCAGCATGCGTCCAGAGTATTAAGTTAAAAACAGAGTAACACCTTAAGCAAGATGACATGATGTAGAGGGATAGACTCATGCAATATGAAGAAAACCCCATCTTGTTATCCTCGATGGCAACAATACAATACGTGCCTTGCTGCCCTTACTGTCACCGGGAAAGGACACCGCAAGATTGAACCCAAAGCTAAGCACTTCTCCCATTGCAAGAAAGATCAATCTAGTAGGCCAAACCAAATTGATAATTCGAAGAGACTTGCAAAGATAACCAATCATACATAAAAGAATTCAGAGAAGATTCAAATATTATTCATAGATAGACTTGATCATAAACCCACAATTCAAAGGTCTCAACAAACACACCGCAAAAGAAGATTACATCGAATAGATCTCCACAAGAGATGGGGAGAACATTGTATTGAGATCCAAAAAGAGAGAAGAAGCCATCTAGCTACTAACTATGGACCCGTAGGTCTGAGGTGAACTACTCACACTTCATCGGAGGGGCTATGGTGTTGATGTAGAAGCCCTCCGTTATCGATGCCCCCTCCGGAGGAGCTCCGGAACAGGCCCCAAGATGGGATCTCGTGGATACAGAAAGTTACGGCAGTGGAATTAGGGTTTTGGCTCCTGTTCTGATCATTTGAGGGTACATGGATATATATATAGGAGGAAGGAGTACGTCGGTGGAGCAACAGGGGGCCCACGAGAGTGGAGGGCGCGCCCCCCTACCTCGTGGCCTCCTGTTTCCTTTCTTGACATAGGGTCCAAGTCTCTCTGGTCTTATTCGTTGAGAAAATCACGTTCCCGGAGGTTTCATTCCGTTTGGACTCCATTTGATATTCCTTTTCTTCGAAACCCTAAAACAGGCAAAAAACATCAATTCTGGGCTGGGCCTCCGGTTAATAGGTTAGTACCAAAAATAATATAAAAGTGGATAATAAAGCCCAATAATGTCCAAAACAGTAGATAATATAGCATGGAGCAATCAAAAATTATAGATACGTTGGAGACATATCAAGCATCCCCAAAAACAGAATTTTTGATGCGGAGTGCTACTTGGCATAATTTTAATGTAATTCTTCTTAATTGTGGTATGAATATTCAGATCCGAAAGATTCAAAACAAAAGTTCATATTGACATAAAAATAATAATACTTCAAGCATATTAACAAAGCAATTATGTCTTCTCAAAATAACATGGCTAAAGAAAGTTATCCCTACAAAATCATATAGTCTGGCTATGCTCTATCTTCACCACAAAAATATTTAAATCATGCACAACCCCGAAGACAAGCCAATCAATTGTTTCACACTTTTGACATTCTCAAAACTTTTTCAATCTTCACGCAATACATGAGCGTGAGCCATGGATATAGCACTATAGGTGGAATAGAATGGTGGTTGTGGAGAAGACAAAAAGGGAGAAGATAGTCTCACATCAACTAGGCGTATCAACGGGCTATGGAGATACCCATCAATAGATATCAATGTGAGTGAGTAGGGATTGCCATGCAATGGATGCACTAGAGCTATAAGTATATGAAAGCTGAAAAAGAAACTAAGTGGGTGTGCATCCAACTTGCTTGCTCATGAAGACCTAGGGAATTTTGAGGAAGCCCATTGTCGGTGTCAAAACCGGCAGATCTCGGGTAGGGGGTCCCGAACTGTGCGTCTAGGATCGATGGTAACAGGAGGCAGGGGACACGATGTTTACCCAGGTTTGGGCCCTCTTGATGGAGGTAATACCCTATGTCCTACTTGATTGATATTGATGATATGAGTATTACAAGAGTTGATCTACCACGAGATCGTAGAGGCTAAAACCCTAGAAGCTAGCCTATGGTATGATTGTTGTATATCTTCTATCGACTAGCTTGACCTTGGTTTATATAATGCACCATAGGCCTAGGATAACAAGAGTCCTAGCCGAATACGCCGGTGGGGAGGAGTCCTTGTCTTGATCACCAAGTCTTGTGGAATCTTCCATGTATGCGACAGTTGTCCGAACCGGCCCATGAGTATACGGCCACGGGGGTCCTCGGCCCAATCTAACAGATCGGGAGACGACGTGGTGAGTACCCCCTAGTCCAGGACACCGTCAGTAGCCCCCTGAACCGGTCTTCAAGTTAGGGACGCTCCTCGATTCTTCCGAACTGTTCTTCATCTTCGGTTGTCGGTCTTGAAAACTGGTTCAACAAATCTTCTCATCTTCGATCTTGAGGATCGCCGAAATGCATTCGACGAGTTTACACGTTGGGTATTCGAGGAGCCCCTTTAAGTTTCCGGCCTTTATCAATGCCTTGTTATTTTTATGCTACACCCCGGGTTTGAAGTTGTTCCCGGGAGGCAGTGTCCTCTTGCGTCCGAGCTCTAACGCCAGACTCCATTCGAGGTATCTTTTGCAGCCAAGCACCAATGCCGGACTGCTTCCGAGCTCCAACGCCGAAATGTATCCGAGCTCCAATGCCGGACTATGTCCAAGCTCCAACGCCGAACTATATCCAAGATGTCATAGATCATCTTGGTCCAAAAAAGTTAAAGGAGTTTAGCCGAGCTTAATGCTGGAAATGCCCTCTATGGAGCCAGCCACTAGCGCTCGAGCTTTATGCCCGATTGCTTCCGAGGTGGTGCACCACCCCGACTGTGGGCCAATTTTTTGTCAATATTTTTGATTGGTGCAATTTATTCTCTGCCGAGATATATAGCCAGTAACCCTCAACGTGTGTATCGGTTTAAAACCCGAGATACACTTGAAGGATGATGTAAGACCACTGATCCTAGCAGCCGCTGAGACTCAGGTTGATTTGCAAAATCGGCCTGAGGATCAAGTCCTAGCTCGGCAGAATACTACGGGATACAAAAAGCATCGTGCTCAGTCCTCGAGACTCAGGTTGGGTGCGGCCGACCAACCTGAGGATCACAATCTCGTCGGAAACTGTATTGCACTTAAAATTTTCTGCATTGAACAGGCAATGCAGTAGCCCCCGAGACATTGGTCAGGTGGCAACACCAGATCAGGGGATCGATGTGCCCCTTTAATATTTGTAAATAATAAGCCCGAAGCCCAGTAGCCCCCAAGCCTTAATGCAGGCACAGGTGGCCGAATTAAGGATCGATATCCATAGTAAAATCACAAATTATGTGTAATGACTCAATGTATCCAAGTACTTTATGTCATTAATGCTCGGATCCGCATTGTACAAAACTTTGTTGACCGACCATCGGCTTCCACCTCCTCGGCCAGTACCCGAGGAGTGTTTGTCCTACTTTATAAAGCCTTTATGAGGGCAAAGATTTACGACAAACAAGGCAATCTGTCCATACAGTTTTATAAACAAAGGTATCCAGAGAGATATGATATATTACTGTTTAACATAAGAAATGTCTTCCAAAGAAAATAGTCCCGCTATCAGTTCCTTTCTTTGGGTTGTCATGCTAAACATGATCTTGAAACCTCAGCTCTAACGTAAGAGCAAAATATCGAGGATTTAGTTTGGGAGGCCAGTTAATAGCCCCCGGTAGTGTTCGGCGACAGTCGAGGTCAAGCCGTAAACACTTCGGCCATTGTTATGAATGGCCCGTCATTTAACACAGTCATCGGATCACTGACCAGTTTACGCTTATTGTGACAGTCAGTTTTCGGCTTTCTCCACTAAGGTGCTTAACCATGTGAGCTGGAAGCACAATCGCAGTGGTTCTCCCTTTGCACGCCTAGCCGAACAAAGCGGGGCATAGGAAGCAAGTGCAGGAGCCGGGCAACCCAACTATTGACCGAAGACACAATTCGAAACCGATGCATATATACCAATATCCGAGAATGTTTTTGCCGAATCTCTAAAGGTGACCGGCGTTGCACTGCGAGACTTGTGCTGAAAACACACAAATAGTTTAAAAGTGTCATAAGCTTGGAAAACCAAAAAGCGTCAGTAAAAACTTGAGATCCGAACAAGATCAAGTGTTCGGTGCCAATCCGAAAATTGGTCTTAGAAAAAAAGAGTGCTTCTGTCGTGCTTTAACATGACACATCCTATCTCAAGACTTCAAGCGGGTCAGCCTACGCCTTCAACCTCCTATCCCGAAGGTGGAGTACTTCTCGTTAGGCCAGTTTAGCAAAGTAAACTCGTGTCGAAAAAAGGAGTGATGAATAATAATACTAATAAAAACTTTGCAACAACTGAGAAGAAGAACACTTATTATAAAACGACTCATATAAATTTAAGAGCCCCCAAGTGACTTGGGTAAAAGAATTTTATGTATAATGATTGTATGTACTGAAGTACTAATATCATATCTTTGTTCACCCGAACTTTAAACGCGTCTTAACCGACCGTCGGCTCCTCCCTGGTCAAGGACCGAAAAGTGTTATGTACTCCACCTGTCGAGAATATTGACAGTGTTTCCGATAACCAGGCAACCGGGCCATAAGGCTGTAATAGACAAAGCGCGCTCAGGGAACTTATGCTATATTACAGACGAAGTGTAAGAAGCATCTTCAAAGAAAATAGTACCCCACCGATACCTTTCTTCGGTGCTCATTATTACTATGAGACTTGTGCAATAGATTTTTTGTACTCATGAGTTCCGTTGTGTGCCGACCATGATTGAAAACAATAAGAGCGCTAGCTTTTGGCTTCACCTAGTCTGGGGTCAGAGCTCGAAGGACCCGGTCGTGACAATCGCAGAGGTGCTCCCTTTACTCCCTAGACGAACAATCGGGAACGTAGGGGTAAGCACATGAGCCAGGCAACCCAGCTTGCAAATCGCTTAAGTCAATATGGTGCATATTGTGGCGTAATACATGAACAAGGAACGAAGCCGTACAAGTATAATCATATGCAAGAGGAAAAGCTTCATAAAGGAAGCCCCCAAATAAACGGGGTATTTGAATTTGTGCGTCACAAACAAAGTTTGGACAAGGAAATTTTTTACAAGCAACTTTTTCCAAAAAAGTATAATGCTTGGTCGAACTGAACACAAGTTAAAAATTTAAAACTTTGAGCATGAAGGCAACTTAGCTGGTTAATGTGTTCGGTATTGATGACGCGGTCTGAGCTTGATGCGGGACAAGGTTCCATCCCCCAAGCCGGTCCCGAGGTGGCGGAGCAAATGGCTCGACACTCCGAAGTGGTGACATAGCACGGTCAATGCAGGCCGGCAGAGTGATGCCGAAGTCCCCGGCATGGGGTAATGAAGTGTTGACGAAGCCCCCAGTCCAGCCGAGGTGACGTGTTATGTCAGTACGCCGAGTTGACGATACTGCCCAACCCGGATCATTTTCCTGTGCACAAAAAATAGTGCAAACCGGAGATAATAGTAATGATAATAAAAAATGTTGCATAATAAGTAATTTATGCAAAGTGAGTAATAAAAGAAATATGACCTGGCGCCGAAGTCAATGTCGATGCAGGGCGTCGGCGTGATGCGGTAAAGGTGTGGCAAAGCCTGAATTCATAGGTCAGTCCAAGTTCCAGATGCGGCGTTCGCCGGACTATGTACGGAAACTGACCGAACCACCACGCGACCGTCGTTAATGCGGCCATCATTTGATAGACATGTGTACAGATGATGGACAAACTAGAGCAATAATTCCTTGGAAAAAATAAACCCAAACAAGCAAAAAATACTAGGATTAATAGCACCTGGTTTATTCGTTGTAGCAATCCGAAGAAAGGTGATTCCCAAAATTGGGACTCGATCCGCACACCCATTGCCTGATGGGCGACAAAGCGAGGGCATGACGATGCTGGCAAAGGCTGGCTCGCCGAGGTAAAGCCCTCGGTCCAGCTAACGTGATGGAGCTGGTCGGCTAGTGACGCTGAAGTCTCCGGAGTAGGTTGATGAAGAGATGAGGAAGCCCCTGGTCCAGCCGAGATGTCGAAGTAGGTCGGCATGATTGACACCGGCTTGAAGGAGCAACACTGCGGCCCTGCCGATGCAGGTCATGGCGTGGTCAATGCCGGCTTGATGAAGTTACCGTGCGACGATGCTGGTGTGCCCGCTCCGGGTAATCCGTGGGGCGGAGATGTTGGTGATGATTTATCCTTCACAATGTCGAACTCTTGTTTGGCTTGCCGAGATGATGATCCGAAGAAGTTGAGCTTGGCTCAACAAAGTGACGACATGTCTAGCGCAGGTCGGCAGCCGTGGAGCAATATTGCCGGACTGGTTTGACACCAGCATGATGTTGAAGATCATGTTCAAAAGATTTTAAAGTTAGTGGGATGTGTTCGGAAACAAAACACAATACCCCATACAAAACTTGCTTCAAAAGGGATGTCCGAAATCCCGTTCATAAAAAGACGAACTCGGGTCGGATTCGTTTTCGCGCAGAAAACAGATCCGAAAAGTGATGCACTAATCGAAAGGTTCCCGGAGTTTGGACGGTCGGATCGAGCTGAAATTTTGAGAGATGGTAGATATAGGAACTCCGTAGCCGATCAACGGTTGGATCTTCCAAAGGATGTCCGAGCTAGAAGCTGGACACCACGCGCTAAACTCGTCCAGATTCCCGTTCAAATTTGACACGGCTCTGGTATATCGTGGATTGCCAGAGATTCCTCCATCGGAACTCGACGAAACTTTCCAGGGTTGTTGTAGACTCAATTCCCCACAAATCCACTGAAGCAATCGTTAAAACGACACTTGAGGAGACGGTGGCGGCGGACACAAGTTTGCTGTCCAGAAAAACAACACGGTCGCCCGAGGGCAATGTTGACGTTGAGCCTCGGGCTCCCGGGATGATTCCTCCATGATCTTGATAGAGATCGGAGTCGATATTTATAAAGGCCCTCATCCGAACATGACGATCGGAGGTAGGGCGCAGTCCTTGGTCGAACCAAGGTGACCAGTCGAGCTGGTGACAAAGATGCTGAAGTCGCAGTTGATCTGCAGGGGAGTCATCAACGTTTTGCCGAACACACATCGAAACTCTCAATGAAAGCACCAATGTCGGTGTCAAAACCGGCGAATCTCAGGTAGGGGGTCCCGAACTATGCGTCTAGGATCGATGGTAACAGGAAGCAGGGGACACGATGTTTACCCAGGTTCGGGCCCTCTTGATGGAGGTAATACCCTATGTCCTGCTTGATTGATATCGATGATATGAGTATTACAAGAGTTGATCTACACGAGATCGTAGAGACTAAATCCCTAGAAGCTAGCCTATGGTATGATTGTTGTATATCTTCTATCGACTAGCCTGACCTCGGTTTATATAATGCACCAGAGGCCTAGGATAACAAGAGTCCTAGCCGAATACGTCGGTGGGGAGGAGTCCTTGTCTTGATCACCAAGTCTTGTGGAATCTTCCATGTATGCGGCAGCTGTCTGAACTGGCCCATGAGTATACGGCCACGGGGGTCCTCGGCCCAATCTAACAGATTGGGAGACGACGTGGTGAGTACCCCCTAGTCCGGGACACCGTGACCCATCATTGGAATATACAAGCCAAGTTCTATAATGAAAGATTCCCAGTAGTATATGAAAGTGATAACATGAGAGACTCTCTACTATGAAGATCATGGTGCTATTTTGAAGCACAAGTGTGGTAAAAGGATAATAACATTGTCCCTTCTCTCTTTTTCTCTCATTTTTTTATTTGGACCTTTTATCTTTTTATTTTTATTTTTTGTGGCCTCTTTTCTTTCTTTTTCTTTTTTCTTTTTTTCTTTTTTGTCTGGAGTCTCATCCCGACTTGTGGGGGAATCATAGTCTCCATCATCCTCTCCTCACTGGGACAATGCTCTAATAATGATGATCATCACACTTTTATTTTTCTTACAACTCAACAATTACAACTCGATACTTAGAACAAAATATGACTCTATATGAATGCCTCCGGCGGTGTACCGGGATATGCAATGATGCATGAGTGACATATATGAAAGAATTATGAATGGTGGCTTTGACACAAATATGATGTCAACTACATGATCATGCTAAGCAATATGACAATGATGGAGTGTGTCATAATAAACGGAACGGTGGAAAGTTGCATGGAAATATATCTCGGAATGGCTATGGAAATGTCATAATAGGTAGGTATGGTGGCTGTTTTGAGGAAGGTATATGGTGGGTGTATGATACCGGCGAAAGGTGCGCGGTATTAGAGAGGCTAGCAAAGGTGGATGGGTGAGAGTGCGTATAATCCATGGACTCAACATTAGTCATAAAGAACTCATATAGTTATTGCAAAAATCTACAAGTTATCAAAGCAAAGTATTACGTGCATGCTCCTAGGGGGATAGATTGGTAGGAAAAGACCATCACTCGTCCCCTACCGCCACTCATAAGGAAGGCAATCAAAAAATAAATCATGCTCCGACTTCATCACATAACGGTTCACCATACGTGCATGCTATGGGAATCACAAGCTTCAACACAAGTATTTATCAAATTCACAATTGCTCAACTAGCATGACTTTAATATCACCATCTCCATATCTCAAAACAATTATCAAGTATCAAACTTATCATAGTATTCAACACACTCATAAGAAAGTTTTATTATTAATCTTGTATACCAAGCATATTAGGATTTTAAGCAAATTACCATGCTATTTAAGACTCTCAAAATAATATAAGTGAAGCATGAGAGATCAATAGTTTCTATAAAACAAATCCACCACCGTGCTCTAAAAGGATATAAGTGAAGTACTAGAGCAAAATTATATAACTCAAAAGATATAAGCGAAGCACATGAAGTATTCTAACAAATTCCAAATCATGTATGGCTCTCTAAAAAGGTGTGTACAGCAAGGATGATTGTGGTAAACTAACAAATAGACTCAAATAATACAAGACGCTCCAGGCAAAACACATATCATGTGGCGAACAAAAATATAGCTCCAAGTATAGTTACTGATAGAAGTAGACGAAAGAGGGGATGCCTTCCGGGGCATCCCCAAGCTTTGGCTTTTAGGTTTCCTTAGATGATATTGGGGGTGCCATGGGCATCCCAAGCTTAGTCTCTTGCCACTCCTTGTTCCGTAATCCATCAAATCTTTACCCAAAACTTGAAAACTTCACAACACAAAACTTAAAGTAGAAAAATCTCGTGAGCTCCGTTAGCGAAAGAAAATAAAAGACCACTTCAAGGTACTGTAATGAACTCATTCTTTATTTATATTGGTGTTATACCTACTGTATTCCAACTTCTCTATGGTTTATAAACTAATTTACTAGCCATAGATTCATCAAAATAAGCAAACAACACACGAAAAACTGAATCTGTCAAAAACAGAACAGTCTGTAGTAATCTGTAGCTAGCGCAAGATCTGGAACCCCAAAATTCTAAAATAAATTTCTGGACGTGAGAAATTTATATATTAATCATCTTCAAAAAGAATTAACTAAATATCACTCTCCATATAAAAATTACAGCAGTTCTCGTGAGCGCTAAAGTTTCTGTTTTTTACAGCAAGTTCAACAAGACTTTCCCCAAGTCTTCCCAACTGTTCTACTTGGCACAAACACTAATTAAACACAAAAAACACAAACAAAACAGAGGCTAGATAAATTATTTATTGAATAACAACAAGGAAAATAATTGGGTTGTCTCCCAACAAGTGCTTTTCTTTAAAGCCTTATAGCTAGGCATTGGTAATTTTAATGATGCTCACAAGAAAGACAAGAATTGAAGCACAAAAGGAGCATCATAAAGCATGTGACAAACACATCTAAGTCTAACATACTTCCTATGCATAGACATCTTAAAGGCAAACAAATTATCATAGCAAGCAAAAACTAGCAAATGCAAGGAAGCGGAATGAAACAATAGCAATCTCAACATAACGAGAGGTAATTTAGTAACATGAAAATTTCTAAAACCATATTTTCCTATCTCATAGTAATTACATGTAGGATCATAAGAAAATTCAACAATATAGGTATCACAAAACATATTCTTAATAGGATCCTCATGTATGCAAAGTTGACACTCTTCCAAAATAGTGGGATTAACATTAACTAAAGTCATGACCTTTCCAAACCCACTTTTAATATTATTGCAAACATTATAATCAATCTCATATTCATCATGGGGTTTAAATAAATTTTCAAGATCAAAAGAAGAATCACCCCAATCATGATCATTACAACAAGTAGAGGACATAGTAAAACTAGCATCCCCAAGCTTAGGGTTTTGCATATTATTAGACATTCATAGAATTTATACTATCATCATTGCAATCATGCTTTCTATTCAAAGATCTATCGTGAATCGCTTCATAAAGTAATTCATCACACTTTTCAGATTCATGAATTTCAGGCAAAACCTCATAAAGATAATCTAGTGCACAAAACTCACTAGCAATTGGTTCATCATAATTGGATCTCTTAAAAAGATTAGCAAGTGGATAAGGATCCATAGATCTTAGGTTCTCTGTTTAGTAATAAATAAACAACTATTCCAACCATACGAGCAAACAAGAAACGAGCAAAAGAGGCAAATAGAGAAAGAGAGGGAGGATAGAGAGAGAGGGCGAATAAAATGGCAAGGGTGAAGTGGGGGAAGAGGAAAAAGAGAGGCAAATGGCAAATAATGTAATGCGGGAGATAAGGGTATGTGATGGGTACTTGGTATGTTGACTTTTGCGTAGACCTCCCCGGCAACGGTGCTAGAAATCCTTCTTGCTACCTCTTGAGCACTGCGTTGGTTTTCCCTGAAGAGGAAGGGATGATGTAGCAAAGTAGCGTAAGTATTTCCCTCAGATTTTGAGAACCAAGGTATCAATCCAGTAGGAGGCTACGCGCGAGTCCCTCGCACGTGAACAAAACAAATAAATCCTCGCAACCAACAGAAATAGGGGTTGTCAATCCCAATAGGGCCACTTACGAGAGTGAGATCTGATAGATATGATAAGATAATATTTTTGGTATTTTTATGATAAAAGATGCAAAGTAAAATAAAGGCAAAGTAAATAGCAAAGGAAATAACTAAGTAGTAGGAGATCAATATGATAAAGATAGACCTGGGGGCAATAGGTTTCACTAGTGGCTTATTCTATGGTGGGTGAACAAATTATTATTGAGCAATTGATAGAATTGAGCATAGTTATGAGAATATCTAGGTATGATCATGTATATGGGCATCACGTCCGAGACAAGTAGACCGACTCCTGCCTTCATGTACTACTATTACTCCACTCATCGACCGCTATCCAGCATGCATCTAGAGTATTAAGTTAAAAACAGAGTAATGCCTTAAGCAAAATGGCATGATGTAGAGGGATAGACACATGCAATATGAAGAAAACCCCATCTTGTTATCCTCGATGGAAACAATACAATACGTGCCTTGCTGCCCTTACTGTCACCGGGAAAGGACACCACAAGATTGAACCCAAAGCTAAGCACTTCTCCCAATGCAAGAAAGATCAATCTAGTAGGCCAAACCAAACTGATAATTCGAAGAGACTTGCAAAGATAACCAATCATACATAAAAGAATTCAGAGAAGATTCAAATATTATTCATAGATAGACTTGATCATAAACCCACAATTCATCAATCTCAACAAACACACCGCAAAAAGAAGATTACATCGAATAGATCTCCACAAGAGAGGAGGAGAACATTGTATTGAGATCAAAAAAGAGAGAAGAAGCCATCTAGCTACTAACTATGGACCCGTAGGTCTGAGGTGAACTACTCACACTTCATCGGAGGGGCTATGGTGTTGATGTAGAAGCCCTCCGTAATCGATGCCCCCTCCGGCGGAGCTCCGGAACAGGCCCCAAGATGGGATCTCGTGGATACAGAAAGTTGCGGTGGTGGAATTAGGGTTTTGGCTCCGTATCTGATCGTTTGGGGGTACGTAGGTATATATAGGAGGAAGGAGTACGTCGATGGAGCAACAGGGGGCCCACAAGGGTGGAGGGCGCGCCTGGGGGGGGGGGGGTAGGCGCGCCCCCTACCTCGTGGCCTCCCCTTTTCTTTCTTGACGTAGGGTCCAAGTCTCCCGTGTCTTGTTCGTTGAGAAAATCACGTTCCCGAAGGTTTCATTCCATTTGGACTCCGTTTGATATTCCTTTTCTTCGAAACCCTAAAACAGGCAAAAAACAACAATTCTGGGCTGGTCCTCCGGTTAATAGGTTAGTCCCAAAAATAATATAAAAGTGGATAATAAAGCCCAATAATGTCCAAAACAGTAGATAATATAGCATGGAGCAATAAAAAATTATAGATACGTTGGAGACGTATCAGTGTCATCTTCAGAGAGGTATGGAAAGAAGTGTCATACCACCATTGCAAATGAGAGCCACTGCTGCCACTTTTTAGGTTGCTGGAAAGCCATGCATCTCAGGTAATTCTCTAGGCATTGGTTAACTCTAAGTGTGCCATCAGTCTGTGGGTGGTAACTTGTACTGAGGTGTAGCTTAATGCCTAATTTTTGAAACGGACTTTGCCACAAGTTGCTTGTAAAGATTTTGTCTCTATCTGTCACTATGACACATGCCATGCCATGGAGCCTGAAGATGTTGGCAATAAATGCTTCGACAACAGAGGACAGTAGTGGCTGTACTTTGTGAACCTGTCAACTACCACCGGGACGAGATCCTTGTTTTCAGACAAGGGAAGGCTCTCAACAAAGTCCATGCTGATGCGTGCCCAAGCAAATTTAGGGACTAATAATGGTTAAAGACTGAAGTAATCCCGGTGATTTGCAATGTTCACTTTTGTTGAGTTGGCACAAAGGGCAGCTTTGCACAAATTCCTTGATATGTTTTTGTTGGACGAGAGAGATGCGTACCCGTGTGTGTCGTGTGTGTGTGTGTGTGGTGCCGATCAGGTTGGCCTCATCTAGGGTCAGCCACACATGGGCTTGGGCCCTATGCCAATAGTGGAGATGGGCCAGGCCCCCATACCGGTTCAACACTCCCCCTCAAGATGGGTGGTAGATATCTATCATCCACATCTTGTCATATGCCAAAGTTATAGTCCTTTATTCCCAATCCCTTTGTCAAGCAATCTTCAAATTGCTGCCCGGAGCTTACATGAGTAAGGATGATGATGCCAACATCAAGTTTCTCTTTAATAAAGAAGAGATCAATTTCAACATGTTTTGTCCTATCAAGTTGGACCGGGTTATTAGCAATGCCTATAGTAGATTAATTGTCACACCACACCCTCAAGGGTCCCTTCCTGAGAAGTTTCTATCTCACTCAGTAGGTGCTTCACCTAGAGCATCTCACTTAACCCTTGAGATAAGGCTCTGTACTCAATTTCTGCCGTTGATCTGGAAACAACTTTTTGTTTCTTGCTTCTCCATGACAAGAATTTTCCTCCCACAAGCACACAGTAGCTAGAAGTTGATCTTCTATCATGTTGACAGCCGGCCTAATCAGTGTCAGTATAGCCATCCACCACAAGATTTCCACTCTTTGCAAACCATAACTCTTTTCTCGGAGTGCCCTTCAAGTATCTTAGGATTCTGTGCACAATATCAAGATGCCCACTCCTTGGTTCATGCATGCATCTACTCACCACAGTCACGACATATGAAATGCCAGACTTGGTATGACACAAGTACAATAACCTCCCAACCAGTTTCTGATGATCTTCCTCATTCACTAGCTCTTAAGATTGTGCGATAGGGGTAGGGGCTGCACGACATCCCATCATGCCCATCAGCCCATGTCACTCAAGAGATCCAGAACGTATTTCCGTTGGCACTATGATATTCCCTTCTTTGTCTGAGCCACTTCAATGCCGCGACAGCGGCTCCAGATGTAGTCTGGCGGCCAGGTGCGGGTAGTTGCCCTATGCAGCATGGGCTATGGGTTGTTGGGTCATGCAGCATTGCAGTTTGAGGGTGAGTGGTGGTATGTCATGGTGGTGGCCTCGAAAGCGGAAGGTAGTGGTGGCCGAGTGCACAGGGCGCGATGGAGGGGTGGATGTCGGGGCGGTGGCCCCGAGAGCTTTGTATCTTCGAGGGTATGGGTATGGGCCTCATGTCGTGTGGGCGGCGACATTGTTGTCGATGTTGGTCATCGCATGTTGGCGGTTGTCGGTATTCTGGGAACAGGGGTCCCCAGACTTGCCTGCCTGCGGCCTGCGGCGTGGCTCAAAGGGGGCCCGGCACGGCCCGTCTTCACCAACACAAGACTCAAGACCCTCGCGAGGGGCCAAGCCTCGTGGGGCGGACGACGTGGAGCTTCCTCAGGCGCGGCCTCGTCAGGCTGGCTCACGAGGAGGCGGAGAAATCAAGGCGGGGTACCTCGCGAGGTGCCCGTGACGCAAGCCATGACGACTCAGGGCGCCAGGCAGGTGCCAGCCCACGCAGCGTCCTCCTTTCCTCTTTGGTGCAAAGGGAGCAAGCGCAGCCGCGGAGTACCGAGGCATCAGGCAAAGGTTGCCATTTCGGTGCAATGAGACCAAGACCAGGAGGACTACGAGACAGAGGTCACCGTGGAGCCCAAGACGGTGTCATCACCAGAGCTTTGCGCAGGCGAAGACTACTTTTGTCAGGATAGATGATACTTGCTGCCCCCCCTTCAAATTAGCCCGCCATTGTTGGCTCCCTTCCCGCTCAATATTTGGGAAGAGGACCAGGGCCTCTATAAATAGGACCAGCCGCCCACAGAGCAAAGGGTCGACCGGTTGGAAAAAAGGAAGGGGAGGCTCGATAGAGAGGTTGGAAGCATAGAGAGAGAGAGAGAGAGAGAGAGAGAGAGAAAGAGAGAAAGGTGGCTGAACTCCTTCCAGCAGTTCATTGCCCCAGCCAAGAGCAGACCCTCGCGAGGCTGTTCTTCCTTGTATTGTTCATCATCATCAGCTCCAAGAGGCAATCCACCCACCACATACTGGAGTAGGGTATTACACCACAACGGTGGCCCGAACCAGTATAAACCTTGTGTCTCTTGTGCAGTTCTTTCAGTAGTCTAGATCCTTGCGAGACGGAGAGGTAGAAGACGTAATCTTCGCGCGCACCCCAGAGTTCGAACGTTAAGGGTCTGCCGGAACCCGAAATCCGACATTTGGCGCACCAGGTAGGGGTGCGCCGGAGTTCGTCTTCCACCGCACCGTTCTCCTCCGACCGTCATGTCCATGTCTGACGCTCGCCGGGCCCGCGCCGAGCGCCGGGCCGCCATCACTTCCCGCGTCGCCCAGACGGCACCCGTCGGTGGACGTCCTCATCGTTCCCCGTCACCTGCCATCAACGCCACCACCGGCCCGGCAGGGGGCGAGCAGCAAGCGTCGTCTCAGCATCCATCCGTGCGGCAAGACGGCCGCACCGCTACTCCATCGCTCACACCAGCTGTTTCTTCGTCCTGCGCGCTCCGCGCACCCTTGGAGGCTCGAGCTGCGCTCGTCGCGGCAAACGAGCTCCTGCGCTACCGTCCCATCGACGACATCTACGAAGAGTGGCTTGACCGCGTCGCCGAGCTCGTCCGCGCCGCGGGGGGCTCTCCCACGCCGCCTCCTCGCCAAGAAGACGCCATGGCTCCAAGGCGCGTGGCCCCTGGGCGGAACCCGCTCCGTCAGGTGCCAGCGCAGCAAGAACGGAGATGCCAAGAAGTCCCTCGCCTGCAAGGAGCTGCCCGGGCGCTCCCGGCTCCGGCACGCCGCGACCCTGCTCTGGCTCCGGCACGCCGCGACCCTGCTCTGGCTCCGGCACTCCAAGACCCCGCGCTGCTCCTAGCTACAGCGCGTGGGGACCCTCAAGACCGAGCCCTCCACCAGCCGAAGCCTTTCGTGGCCACTGCAGGCTGCCGTGCCTACACCACCGAGCTGCGTAGCGTCGCGTGGCCCGGCAAGTTCAAGCCAGACCTGCCTCCTCGTTACGACGGCACGACTGACCCTGCAGAGTTCCTCCAGCTCTATGAACTGGGCATCGAAGCTGCCAGCGGGGACGAGAAGGTCATGGCGAACTGGTTCGCCATGGCGGTCAAGGAAGGAGCTCGCACCTGGCTCCTGAATTTGGCTCCAGGCACGATCTCTTCCTGGGACCAGATGTGCACCCGCTTCATCGCCAACTTCCAAGGTACTCGCGACCGGCCACCCGCCGTGAGCGACATGCGCCGCATCAAGCAACAACCCGGAGAGACCCTGCAAAAGTACATCCAACACTTCAACAGCGCGCGCCTCAAGATCCCCAAGGTGTCCGAGGAGGCCATCATCTCGGCCTTCTCCGATGGTGTGCGCGACGTCAAGATGAAGGAGGAGCCGGCGATGCATGAAGACCTGTTCACCTCCCTGGAGCTGTTCAACTTGGCGACCAAGTGCGCCAGGGCTGAGGAGGGACGCCTCTCCCTCCTCGAGCTGCTTGCCGCAGACCCAGAAGAGCAGAAGCCCAAGGCCAAGGACGTGAAGCGCAAGGGGGCTGCCGTGCTCGCGGCAGAACCATACACCAAGCGGGGCAAAGATCTGCCTGAGTCCTCCAGGGGCGGCAGGTACTGTGTGTACCATGACCTCCACACCCACAACACCAACGAATGCCAAGAACTCCACGCCGTGCGAGAAGGAAGGATCGTCCGTCGTCCCGAATGCTCCGATCGGGGCTACGGCCGAGGAGGAGGAAGAAACGCAGGACGCTGGGAAGACCGCGGCCCGCGCCAAGGGTGGCGCGATCAACCTCGCGAGGATCGCTGGCGAGACCTGCCTCGCGAGGGGGACTGGAGGGATCAGCCTCGTGAGGATCGCCCACAGGGCAACGCAGGCCTCCCTCCACTGCCGCCTCAGCCAAGGAGAAACGAGGACCGCCATCGAGACGAAGGGGCTGGGGGCTTCCAGGAGCCACGCGCAATCGCCTGCATCCTGGGCGGAGCTCAAGCCCCAGCCTCACAACGCATCTTCAAGCAGTTTGCCCGCGAAGTGAATGCAGTCCTTCCCAGG
Organism: Triticum aestivum; assembly: GCF_018294505.1. Lineage (NCBI taxonomy): Eukaryota > Viridiplantae > Streptophyta > Magnoliopsida > Poales > Poaceae > Triticum > Triticum aestivum. The sequence goes on along the minus strand of NC_057800.1, from coordinate 634,042,479 downwards.
CTTGAAGCAACGCGCCCTCTCAGGTGGTCGGCCTGCTCCATCACATTCAGCTCGGCGGATCAGCTCAAGTGTGCGGCCACAACCGGGGTCCTCCCGATGCTTTGCTCCCCAGTCATCAGCAATGTACTGGTCACCAGGACCCTCATCGACGGTGGGGCAGGGCTCAACGTCCTGTCCGTGGAAACGTTCAACAATCTCCAAGTGCCCTACGACCAGCTTCAACCAACCAAGCCCTTCTCCGGAGTCACCGGCGGCTCCACGGTCCCGATTGGACAGGTCCGCCTCCCTGTCACCTTTGGGGCACACGACAACTACCGCACCGAGCTCATCGACTTCGACGTCGCCCATATCCGCTTGCCGTACAATGCCATCCTCGGGTACCCAGCGCCGGCCAAGTTCATGGCCGTAACTCACCATGGCTACAACGTCCTCAAGATGCCAGGAAGTGGCGGAGTCATCATGGTGCCCTGTGAAGAGAAGGATGCAGTGTATTCCCTGGAGCGAGCCTTTCAGGCCGCATCACTGGAAGACCTGGATCGCGGAAGCAGGAGGCTTCCCGAGACCACCCCCAAGAAGAAGAAGACATCGTCCGGATCAGCCTCTCGGGAGGCGGGCCCCTGAGGGCCCGCATCTGCCCAGGGGAAACCTCCTTCCATCGCGTAGGAAAGCGCGCCCGGTGCCCTCCTTAGGCAGGGCTCAGGGGCTCTCCCCTGGAGGGCCACCGACCTGGCCAAGGTCACGAGGGAGGCGCTTGGGCACCACATGGAGGCGTGTTACGAAGCACGTTTCCCTCAAGAAGGAGCAGGGTAAGGAAGGTCAGACCCACAGGAGTTCATCGACAAGGCCATTCAAGAACTACAGGAATCAAGAATCATGAGGGGTTGCCGCCGTCTACCGGCTGTGGCTCCCCATCCAGGCGGGGATGGTAGGCTGCGCGTCTGCATCGACGTACCAGGGCTCAACCAAGTCGCTACGATGGAGCGCCTCTGGCCCTCGCGAGTGGGGCGCTGCGGGGGTCCGCCCCACAGCTACGTTCGCATGCCTTACGGCTTGCCGAGCACGGTTGCAACGTGCCAGCGCCTCATGAGGGGCATCATGGAGGCTCAAGAAGACAGGCGATCCGCAGCCTTGGCGGAGATGGAGATGATTCGCGAAGAGCTACCAGTGCCTCCGGAGCCTCCTGAGGCCCTTGGGCCTGGGGGCTCGTGAGGATCGGCTTCCGCAGCCCACCGAGTCTGCTGCACCAACACCCCTTCGCCCTCGACACCTTCAGGTGACATCTTACAAGTTTCATTTCCAGCTGGGAGCGCCCTCCCAGGGCTGCATCGTTCCTAGGCCGCGTGGGTCCATCCCTGCGGTATGTATCCCTTTTATTTCATGTCGTTAGCTTGCTTTGTTGGGGGCGCCCCTTGGGCTGCATCATCCCCAAGTCGCTCGGGCCCGACCCAGCGGTGTCTACCTTCCCAGCGTCTATTTGAATGAATCCTCTCCTTCACGGCTAACGTGTTTGATCTAGTTGCCTGCTCAACTGACGCCAACTGACGGAATTGCTCCCATAACGGCACAAAGCTTGCGCATGAGTCCGTCCCTGCAACGCCGACAAACCTGAATGGCTGAGCTCTGGCCGCGGCAGCCCCGCATGGCGCCACCTCGTCAAGCCTCCAGTGCCTTGCCTCCCCTCGGAAGCAACTAACGGCAGACTGATAGTTGTCATGGCAACCTCTTCTTCCTTCTGTGATGAGTTTACAGGATCCCCTAAGGGAGTTGCGCCAGGCAAGGCCCTCGCGGCGTTCCTTTCACTCTCGTCCGCGTGAACTGCTTGCACGTTAAAGGGGGGGGGGTGCCTGAGCATCGCGACTCAGGGCTCCTACTGGCTCTCCATCCCTCACCCTCTGGCCTTGACCACGTCATCGCGACCTGGCATACCAGCGACGGCTGAGACTAGCTCAAGGGCCGGGACCCGAGGACGTAGAGCAGAAAGGGGAGCAAAGGCGGGGGAGAAGGGGCGAGCGGGGACCTCGCCGAGCGATTCCGCTCCTGCCGACGCGCGGACCCGACGACACACCATGAGTAATCCCCGACTCTCGAGATAAGTCACCACCCGAAAGCACCGGCTATCATAGCACTACCCCTGCACCTAATGCAATTCCGTGTCAGCGACGCCGCTCTCCTTTCTCACCGAGCGATGGCTGCTTGGGCGCCAAAGGGGACCTCCTGAGCATCGCGACTCAGGGGCTCTTACCGGACCCCAGGTTGCTCACGTCTTGGCCTTGACCACGGCATCGCGACCTGGCATACCAGCGACGGCTGACGCCGCCTTGGGACTGGGACCTATCGACACAAAGCACCAAGCCCTCGCGAGGTTCGAAAGGGAGAACTGAGCTAAGACGGAATCAGCAACTCGCACAACTCTACTGCAAGGGTTATGTATTAACAAACATGATTACAGGCACCTTACAAGCCCCCTTGGGGCGCATTTTGATTCCTCACAGGGAACGGATCCTAAAGGATGCTAACTAAACGTGCTCCTGCAAAAGATGCCATCATCAACAGTGGACCGTCAAGCGCCGGCGCCAACCCCATCCAGATCAGAGTCGGCGACGGCCAGACGAGCCCGCCCTGCTCCAGGAGCGGCGCCAGCTCGTGGGCTCGTAGCTGTCGTCACTCGTCTCCGGAGTCGCGAAGATCTCGCTGGATCCCCCGGAACCTCCGTCGCCTGCAGAGCCGCCAAGGGAGCGGTCGATGGGCCTAGCCCTCACCATGGCGAGGTCTTGGCCACCTCTCCCGGGGCAACACTCCAGCTGGCGCCCATCCGCGTCGAAGACCTTGAAGAACATCATCGAAGCGCCATCGTACTCCAAGTGGACCGCGAAGACGCCCCTCACCCTACAAACCCGAGCGATCTCTCTCCAGCCACGAGTCATGTAGACCTCGCCCGGGGCAACGACCGCGACCTCTGCCTCGGTTGCGAGGGGACTGCAGCCGGCGTGCTGCAGCCGGAGCTCCAAGGGCACCCCCCGCGGGATGATGGAGGCGAACAAGGGAGGCATGCGGATCCAGGACTGGAGAGGAATGGCGACCTGGAGCACGAACTCTTGGGAGGAGCCCTCGGCGTGGACCCCAGGAGGAACAACCCACACCTTCGTGACCCGTCGGCGCCGACGATGGCGCTGACCGCGGGGATCGGCATCGACCCCTTCGAGGCCCTCGACATGGGCATGCAAGGGAAGCGGGAACCCCGGGGGAGCCCGCACGCACCAAGGCCTCGACACCACCAGATGGTCCTCCTCATCCCGGCTGCAGTGGGCGAGCCGTTTCTTCGGCGGGAGCGGGTCTGGTCCCTCTCGAGGAGCCTTTCCCTTCTCCGCTGCAGAGAACCAGCGAATCGGAGCCATCACGGCAAGACGGAGCAAGGACCGGGAAGAAGGAGAAGCAAGGAGGGATGGATTGGAAGGGCACGTGCAGTTCCGTACTTATAGCCGGCGAAGGCTAACCGCCGGCCTCCACGACTGCAGGTAATCATGACACGATTTGCATGCAGGGACTTGTCCAACCCGCGCGATCACCGAGGCGCCATGAGGAAGTGGAGACGCCCACATCCAATCAACCGCCACACGGCGCCCAAGGCCGCAGGCTGTTAGGGCCCGCGGCGCTTCGCCCTTGCCATTTCGCCTCTCAGCACGGCCAAGTCCGGAGGCGCCTTGTGCCCGGGGGCTACTGTCGGCGTTCTGGGAACGGGGGTCCCCAGACTTGCTTGCGTGCGGCCTACGGCGTCGCTCAAAGGGGGCCCGGCATGGCCCGTCTTCACCAACACAAGACTCAAGACCCTCGCGAGGGGCCAAGCCTCGCGGGGCGGACGACGTGGAGCTTCCTTAGGCGCGGCCTCGTCAGGCTGGCTCACGAGGAGGTGGAGAAATCAAGGCGGGGTACCTCGCGAGGTGCCCGTGACACAAGCCATGACGACTCAGGGCGCCAAGCGGGTGCCAACCCGCGCAGCGTCCTCCTTTCCTATTTGGTGCAAAGGAAGCAAGCGCAGCCGCGGAGTACCGAGGCATCAGGCAAAGGTTGCCATTTCGGTGCAACAAGACCAAGACCAGGAGGACTACGAGACGGAGGTCACCGTGGAGCCCAAGACGGCGTCATCACCAGAGCTTTGCGCAGGCGAAGACTACTTTTGTCAGGATAGATGATACTTGCTGTCCCCCTTCAAATTAGCCCGCCATTGTTGGCTCCCTTCCGGCTCAATATTTGGGAAGAGGACCAGGGCCTCTATAAATAGGACCAGCCGCCCACAGAGCAAAGGGTCGACCGGTTGGAAAAAAGGAAGGGGAGGCTCGATAGAGAGGTTGGAAGCATGGAGAGAGAGAGAGAAAGGTGGCTGAACTCCTTCCAGCAGTTCATTGCCCCAGCCAAGAGCAGACCCTCGCGAGTCTGTTCTTCCTTGTATTGTTCATCATCATCAGCCCCAAGAGGCAATCCACCCACCACACACTGGAATAGGGTATTACACCACAACGGTGGCCCGAACCAGTATAAACCTTCTGTCTCTTGTGCAGTTCTTTCAGTAGTCTAGATCCTTGCGAGACGGAGAGGTAGAAGACGTAATCTTCGCACGCACCCCAGAGTTTGAACCTTAAGGGTCTGCCGGAACCCAAAATCCGACAGCGGTTGCAGCTAGCACATGGCACGTGGAGTGCATGCCTCTTCATTTTTTCGCGAATGCTATCATTTCATTGATAGAAGAAATTAAGAGTGAATACAAGTGGTGGTACAACACATGGCACGAACGCAGAAGGCGTAAACATGGTGCACAGAGCAGAGAGACATGGGATGCTCATCCCAGACAAAGACAACATAGCTAAACTCGCCACCCTGGAGGCAACCCAAACTAAACCAACATGACAATCAACATCTCTAAATCCACCATTGAGGACGCCACAAACAAACAAGGCAGCACCTTCACTAAGGAGAACGACACTGAGACATCGTCGCCACCCGATCAGAGTAACCAAACCTAGGGTTTCCCCTGATGATCGAAGAGGGGCACAAATGACGGCCATGGCAGTGCCTCCAAGATGGGGACGACACCCGCAGGTGTCGCCGCTGCTAGCATCCAAAGGTCGAGCTAGGATTTCACCTTGGCCAGAGTCTGAGCAATCCCAAGCTGTCGGAGCAAGATTCGGAGAGGAGGAAGCCAAATTGTCAGTTGAAACCGCCACCGTAGGAAGGGGAGCTACACGCCAGCCGCCGAAGGAGGCATCGGACGTTGCCGGACATGTGAGCTACGGATCTGGAGAAAGGGGGGACGAAGTACGGTAGTGGGCGAGGTTGGGCGCCTGGCAGGAAGAGAGGTGGCACGAGGGAAGCGAAGATGGCTCGTGACCCGGACAGGCCCAGATCTCGAGTGGAGTGTAGTTTCGGGCCACCGGGGCCGGAGCGACAAGGGCGCCGACACGCCAAAGGGGCCGGAAGAAGACACAGCTCCAGGGACACGCCGAAGCTGGAGCCGCGCCGGGATGGACGCCGGTCAACAAAGGACATCTGCAGGGGGTGGTTGCGGAGCTACCAAGATGCCGCCGAGCCGGAGGAGTTGGTAGGGACGCAACTCATGCACGAGGGATAGATTTGGAACCATGCCGGCCGACCATGGACATGGACAGGGGAGGGGCGCGCAAGTCCATGAACTTCAGGGCCGAAGCCGCACCTGCAGGGTGGGATGCACGTGAGGGGAACATATGCCAGTCGTGCTGCGGATGCAGCCGTCACCGGGCAACCAAGGTCACTGGGACCCGTAGCTCGGGGAGCGGGGCGGACGCCGCAGTGTCAATGGTGGGGAGGGGGCGAGTTGGAGAAGACCCAAGGGCCCAGCGCGGCTGCGCCGGCCAGCCCTCTGGCATCGGCGGCATGGGGATAGGCGGAGGTGGATGGGGACGCAGGGTTGCAGGACCCAAAGAGGTGGCGCGTTTGTGAAGAACAACCCCGTTGGCACCATCCCAGGGCCTGGCGCGGCTTTGCCTGCCAGCCCTCTGGCGGCAGCGGCGCGGGAGTGGGCGCAGTTGGGGGACGGGCAGCGACTACTAGGGTTCCCCCGGGTCGCCCGAAGTGGGCGACGTGGGGGTCGGGGCTGCCATTTTCTTTTTGTTTTTGTGAAAGGAAGTTTCCGTCGCATGCCTCTTCATCTGTGCGGGAGAGTATCTGGGTCTGCTCCTTCCATAGCAGACACGGCTTCTTTCAGGCATTTGTGGACGGCTTGCCTGTTTGGTGGAGTGGGTCCTCTCACTGGTGTGTGTTTGTGTGGATGACGCTTTGTTGCGGTGTTTGACTAGACGATGGATGCCCCCTTGTTGTTTTAGTTTTCGCCCAGTTTTCCGTAATTAGCTGTGACATCCGGATAATTAAGCTACAGTAACCCTCTACTAATGATGCCATGTCACCACGATTACTGTCATTTATCTCGCATTGATTCAAACCCGATTCAAATTAAAATTTAAAATAAAGTCAAATTATTAATTCTTAAAGGGGTAAATTAAAAATGTTCATTGGGTTACAAGTATTCGCTAACTAATTGTCATGATTAAAACAACATTATTTGGCTCACTAGTTAATCCCTAGTAATTTATGAAGTGGCCCGACATCATATTAATGAACCATTTAAGTTTTAAACATGATTTTGAACTTTTCAAAATAACTCCAAACCTTTTGTGGCAGTGTCCAAAATTGCAATACAAATTATGAGCCAAGTTTCATATTTTACAAGATCAATTTAGCGGATTAACTTAACACAAAACAGTAGATAGAAAGAAAAACAGTAAACAAAAATAAAAGAAAGTAGAAAACCTAAACTACTGGGTGCTTAGGCCCATGTGGCTGGGCAGGCCTAGCCCAGCCGCCCTCCTCCCACCTCCTATTCACAGGAGGGCGTGGAGGCCATCCATGGCGCCCCGGCCAGGTGCCGGCCATCCACGCCTTCCCCTCGACTACAAGACCCCCTTCACCCCTCTCCCTCGACCCCGATCAAACCCTAGCCACTACCCCCTTCTCCCCCCTCGCTCTCCTCCCCGATCTGAAGAGGCACCCGACGCGGCCGTCATCGTTGCCGCGTCGATCTTGCGGCCACCGACCGCCTCTCGTCTCACCGGTGTGTCCAGGAGCTCCGTCGCGTCGCGCTCGTCCTCGTCAACTACTACGTGCGCACCTGGAGGCCTCAAGACGATGCCATGATCAACTTCTTCACCGTCACAGCCGCCGCACCTCACCGTCGATCCTGCTGCTCTGGCCCTCCTCGAACCCCCTCGCGCTTGCTTGCGGATCCCCTGGTGAGCACCAGCCCATTCCCCATTGTTTTACCCTTGTTGCGTCGCGCCTAGCTACCCGTACCACCATGGCCGAAGCTCGCCTCCGCTATTCGCGCCGCCACCGCCACTGCACGCTAAGTTCGCGCATGTGCAGCGCGTCGAACTCCCTGAGCTCCTAGCTAGCCAACGCCACCTCCATCGCATCTTGCCATGCCGGTATGCTCGGACTCAAGCTCGCCCGAGGCCGTCACCCGACCGTGCCCGAGCTCCTGTCTTGCTCGCAGTCACCGCTCCCCTGCTCGCGCCCTCTACGCCCCCTGGACACGCTCACCATGCGCGCGCCCGCAGCTCCCGCAAGGGCCCCGCGCCGCGCCCACCTTCCCCCGGCCTCGCCCCGGCCAGTCGCTCGCCCGCCGTGCCTGGGAGCTACTGCCTGCTGCATCTGCTCGCTGCCTGCCGCTACTAGTGCAGCGCTACTACAGTAACATTCAGTTACTGTAGCAGTAGCTAGCTTTGTACTGCTGCTGCTTACTGACTAGCCCTTTTTGCATCAATAAAACAGATAGCAAATCACTTCGAAAATAAATAAAAATGATGAGAATAGTTTGTACACTTGACCAACTCCGTTTCATCTCACTGGAACAAGACCATTAGGTGAATGGATTAATTGCTACAAAAATGACAAAAGTGCATCTTCTGTTAACAGAGAAAACTGAAGAACAGATCACTAACTAAGCTAGTTTGGAGCTGTATTTGGACTAGCTAAGTGCACTGTTCATGGCATCAGATGGCATGGATTGGTAGTACTCTTGGAGTGGAGTAAATCATCTATAGGAATCATCCCCATTAGAGCTATGAATAACCCATTATAGCCCTCACAAATTGGCTAGTCAATAAACAGATTCTAAGACTTTTAGAATTTCAGAAATTCTAGAAAACTTTTATAACTTCGGAAAATCGTAGAAAAATAACTGTAGTTTGGATCGAAAAACTTTATATATGAAAGTTGCTCAGAACGACGAGACGAATCTGAATATGCATTCTATTTGTCCGCCACACGTTCCTAGCATAGAGAACATGCAACAATCCACCTCCGGTCCGTTTGTTCGTAAACACGAAACACTAGGAATCCTTTGCCGGATGTTCCCCCCTTTCCCGGTATTACCTATCCCTGCGTTAGATCACCTCTAGTACCGTGTTTTCCATGTTATACTTTGTGATGTTTTGATTGCTCTGTTATTTATTGTGTTCCCCCTCCGTTACTTCTTTCCGCTAGACATCGAGACCGACGCCGCTGCTACTCAGTACGACTACGGTGTTGACGACCCCTCTCTCTTGCCAGAGCAACCAGGCAAGCCCCCCCTTGATCACCAGATATTGTCTACTCTCTTTCTACTGCTTGCATTAGAGTAGTGTAGCATGTTACTGCTTTCCGTTAATCCTATTCTGTTGCATAGCCTGTCATTGTTCTACAACTATTGATACCTTACCTGCAATCCTAAATGCTTAGTATAGGATGCTAGTTTACCATCAGTGGCCCTACATTCTTGTCCGTCCGCCATGCTATACTACTGGGCTGTGGTCACTTCGGGAGGTGATCACGGGCATATGTTATATACTTATACTGTTACATTACTTATGATACCGTTCGGAGATGGGGGCTGAAGGGGCAGGTGGCTCCATCCCGGTAGAGGTGGGCCTGGTTTCCCGACAGCCCCCGACTGTTACTTTGTGGCGGAGCGACAGGGCAGGTTGAGACCACCTAGGAGAGAGGTGGGCCTGGCCCTGGCCGGCGTTCGCGGTTACTTCAAAATAACATGCTTAATGAGATCTGGGTATTTGATCTGAGTATGGCTTCTGGCCTATACGCACTAACCATCTATGCGGGGACAGTTATGGGCACTCGACGTCGTGGTATCTGCCGAAGCCTTTGTGATGTTAGCGACTGAGCTGCGCGCGCCGGGTTGGACTGGAACGCCTACTCTTGTATAAGGGAGGCTAGGTCTGCTCACTGGCCGCGTACGCAACGTGCAGGTGTGCAATGGGCGATGGGCCCAGACCCCTGCGCCATAGGATTTAGACCGGCGTGCTGACCTCTCTGTTGTGCCTACGTAGGGCTGCGACGTGTTGATCTTCTCAGGCCGGGCATGACCCAGGAAAGTGTGTCCCGCCAAATGGAATCGAGCGTGTTGGGTTATGTGGTGCACCCATGCAGGGAAGTTAATCTATTCAAATAGCCGCGATCTTCGGTAACAGGATGACTTGGAGTTGTACCTTGACCTTATGACAACTAGAACCGGATACTTAACAAAACACACCCTTCCAAGTGCCAGATACAACCGGTGATCGCTCTCTCACAGGGCGACGAGGGGAGGGTCATCGGTTAGGATATTGCTATGCGATGTTACTTGGTGAACTTACCATCTGCTCTCTCCTACATGCTGCAAGATGGAGGTTACTAGAAGCATAGTCTTCGAAAGGACTAGCTATCCCCCTCTTATTCCGGCATTCTGCAGTTCAGTCCACATATGATACCCTTATTCCATTTGATACCAATGCATACATATGTAGTGTATCTCCTTGCTTGCGAGTACTTTGGATGAGTACTCATGGTTGCTTTGTTCCCCCTTTTCCCCCTTCCTATACCCGATTGCTGTGACCAGACGATGGAGCCCAGGAGCCAGACGCCACCGTCGACGATGACTCCTACTACACTGGAGGAGCCTACTACTACGTGCAGCCCGCTGACGACGACCAGGAGTAGTTTAGGAGGATCCCAGGCAGGAGGCCTGCGCCTCTTTCAATCTGTATCCCAGTTTGTGCTAGCCTTCTTAAGGCAAACTTGTTTAACTTATGATTAGTGTACGATTGAATCGGGGGCGTCACAAGTTGGTATCAGAGCCGACTACCTGTAGGAACCCCCCTTCCACACTCCTTGGCCGAAGTCGAGTCTAGACATTGCAAAACTTTTTACTAACATGGTTGTGTGTCTTACGGGCCCATGTTGCCATTTGGGTGGTATTAGGATCTTTTATTCCTCGACCTACACTCTGGGACTCTAATTTTTCCTCTATTCTGGTTAAATGATTTTACTAACGCCGACTCTAGGTTCTCGTAACTACTTCCACCCGGAGAGCCCCTTACTCCAGATGATTACTTGGTCCACCAAAGGATTTCGAAGATACTCTCCGATGTTCTCTCGAGACTTTGAGCCTGTTGCTTTTGCAATTCCCTACCACCGAAATATCCCTATGGATAAATACATACACTTGCCGTTCTTACTTTTATCCCCAGTTGATCTTGTTATAACAAGATACCCTGAAATCCCCTCTTGCTCCGAGAATATTTTGTGCCTACTACCTTGTAGTTCCTTGCCACCTGAATACCCCTACGGATAATTTCTCACCCTTATTGAGTATCCGCTCCTCCCCAGTTGTTCATGTGTTTCACAATTGTCTTTGAAATACTATTCGATCCTCCAAAATTCCTCAGTATCTTATTGCTCTGCCATACTTGTCTTCTTGCATTATGGATGCTTTCCATATGTCTGGCAATATTCGTTAGTATCCTTAGACACCATCATTTTGGTCCTATTGATTCAACATGAGTGCGAATGCACACAATCGTCAGTTAATCCTTTTAAATTATCTGTCCGGCTCAGACGTCATTTTGAACATGAGCTTGTTCTCGACCAATCTATTTGCCGTCAATTGTACCCTTAGGTCTATTGAACTTATCCACCCTTGATCAGAGCGTCTGCTTCTGATCCTTCGATTTGGAAATCATAATTCCTTTGATATCTAAGTATCGAATCAATCAGATGTTCTATAATCTGATGCCCTTGCATCCTTTCTTCAGCTGGTTGTGTGCCGATGCTCACATCAACTCCGCTATGGACCGTCAGATCCTTTATTGGATTATTATTTGATAGTGTCCTTCATATTCAAATAACCTTGTGAGCCTTTCCGCGGATATATAAAGCCTTGTGTAAATTGTATCCTTTGTTTTCTCAACCATGCTCTGTTTTCAAGCTGGTGGTATTTACTATTGAAGCTATGGAATATGTTTCCACGATACCTTGATGGGTTGAACCTATGCCTTCCCTAATATGTGTGAACTCGAAAGTTTTCACGAGTCATACTCTTCTGGTATTTTGCTAGATAAAATTTCAACACTACAACTTTTGCGAAAGTGAGAGGTGAATGGAAGGTTATGCATTGAGGAAGTGGGAGTCGACCTTGAACCTTTGTGTTCATGCCCATGGACACGATGTATATCCTATCATGGAATCTTCTCCTATCATGGAAGCTTCTGGTAATAATAACTATTTTTTGACCATATTTGGTCTCTGTGAATTGATCCTTTGCAATCATGGTTCCGACCATATTTTCTCCTTGATTCCATTTCTCGGACAAGTTAAAGCACTTTTCTTTTGCAGATCAATATATCTCTGCAACCTCTATTATGATCTACCTTCGAGTATTACCCCGTGGTATCTCGATAATATCACAGAACCATCTTACTTCTTATGAGTTCTTCTTCAAGTATTATTTCTCACTGATTCCAATTTTTCCTGGGTTCTGGGTTGTCGTCAACCAACAACATCGAATAGTGAATCGAGTCCATACTCCAATTCAATAACTCTTAAGTATTTTCCGATGCTTATGAGTTTAATCCTTCAAGTCATTCCCAGCCTGATTGGCCATATCATTATCATGGTAAATTTTAACTGTGCAACCTGGTCCTTTCTTACCGGAGCACAATTTTCGACGACGAGCTAAGCTTACGTCGATTTTCCTCGTCATATCATTTAGCCTTGAACAACAAGCTTGATTTGGAGTTTGTGTCATACCCTTGGTTCCGATAACCTTTCGCCTCATCATTCCTTTGACTTGATGTCGTCGCCGATTGATTACATATTCATGAACTCTCTTGACAAATGTGTCGTGATCATCAACAACATTCTGAGCTTTTCCAGGATATCAATCGAATCCATGATGAGATATATCATCCTTTCCCCTTGATGATTGTGTTAACATCAACAACATCCTTGCATTTCCGCAACACAAAACTGGTTCACGATTTGTGTTATACCTTGGGTTCCTTGCCATCCAGCTTATGATGTGTTCTACCTTGGAGTATTACCATTTGTTATGTCGAGAATGTCATGGGAATGCCCCACCTCTTAAGGATTCTTGTTATAGTATTACTTCTCGCCATCTCTGTTCATTCTTGGTCCCCGTGTTGATTCTAATCGGAATACCGATGTAACACCCTCGATGCGACTATAGCTCCCACGTGTCGAGGCACGACTTAGAGACATAATCGCATTGAAGGCATATGTCGCAAGTTAGGCAATCTCCCATGTAATATAAATAATAAAGGGGAGATAACATAGTTGGCTTACACTCACCACGTCAATCAAGAACATAAATAACATTACATCATCCAAACACTCATGGCCCGACTACGGCGCCAAAATAAAAGAGAACCCAACATGCGACATGGTCCCGTTCACCCCCAACTGGGCACCACTACTGATCATCAGGAAAGGAAACATAGTAACGTTGAGAGTCTTCGTCGAACTCCCACTTGAGCTCAAGCGCGTCTCCTGGAGCGGAATCATTAGGCCCTGCATCTGGTGTAATAGTAATCTGTGAGCCACAGGGACTCAGCAATCTCGCACCCTCGCGATCAAGACTATTTAAGCTTATAGGAAAGGCAAGGTAAATATATATGGAACTGCAGCAAGCGACTAGCAAATATGGTGGCTAACTTATTCGCAAAAGAGAGCGAGAAGAGGAGGCAAAGCGCGAGCGAGAAACTAGAGAGCAACCTGCACAAACATTACTCCAACACCGTGTCCACTTCTCAGACTCCGCCGAGACGAGGCCATCACGGTAAGACACTCAGTTGATTCATTTTAATTAAGTTAAGGTTTAAGTTATCTACAACCGGACATTAACAAATTCCCATCTGCCCATAACCGCGGTCAAAGCTTTCGAAAGTTCAAATCCCTGCAGGGGAGTCCCAACTTAGCCCATGACAAGCTCTCACGGTCAACGAAGGAATAGACCTCCTCCCAAGACGTTCCGATCAGACTCCGTATCTCGGTTACTCAAGACACTTCGACAGGTTAAAACAAGACCAACAAAACCGCCTGAATGTGCCAACAAATCCCGATAGGAGCTGCACATATCTCTTTCCCAGGGCACACTCAAATAGGTCAAGCTACGAGTAAAACCAACCCTCGAGTTTCCCCGAGGTGGCCCCGCAGGCTGCCTGGTTCGGACCAACACTCAGAGGAGCACTGGCCCGGGGGGTTTAAATAAGATGACCGTCGGGCTCCAGAAACGCAAGGGAAAAAGAGGCTAGGTGGGAAATGGTAAAACCAAGGTTGGGCATTGCTGGAAAAGCTTTAATCAAGGCGAACTATCAAGGGGTTCCCATTATAACCCAACCACATAAGGAACGCAAAATCCGGGAACATAACACCGATATGACGGAAACTAGGGCGGCAAGAGTGGAACAAAACACTAGGTGAGAGGCCGAGCCTTCCACCCTTTACCAAGTATATAGATGCATTAAGATAACAAGATAATATAATGATATCCCAACAAGTAAATAAATGTTCCAACAAGGAACGGCCTCCAATCTTCACCTGCAACTAGCAACGTTATAAGAGGGGCTGAGCGAAGCGGTAACATAGCCAATCAACGGTTTGCTAGGACGTGGTGGGTTAGAGGTTTGACATGGCAATTTGGGAGGCTTGAAAGCAAGTGGTAGGCATCGTAGCATTGGCATAGCAAAAGAGCGAGCAATCTAGCATAACAAAGATAGTAGTGATTTCGAGGGTATGATCATCTTGCCTGCACAGTTGTCAGAGTTGACTGGATCCTTGAAAGCGAACTCAACGGGCTCCTCGTTAGCAAACTCGTCTCCGGCTCTACCCAGACAAGACAAACAAGCAACAAGGGCACAATCAACCACGTGCAAGGATCAAGCAATATGATGCAATGAGGATATGCTATGCGGGATGCGATGCGGGATGCATATGCAAGATATGACAGGAAATGCAAGAACCTGGCCTCATCTTGGAAATCCAAGTGTGCCACTGGAAAGATGAGATGAAATCGCTTGAAAACGATATAAAGAACGCCGGAATCGGAGTTACAGTTTGGAAATGACAAGCGATTCAAATATGACACCGGTCTGCGATTTACGACAAGTAGCCATCTAAATGCAATGAGATGAACATGCTACAGCACTCAAACATGATAACAAAATACATGGCAGGGATGTACTCAAGATGCTTAACAAAAGTCTAGCACTGAGCTACGGCCAATTCATCCATTAACAGGTTCAAACAAGCATGGCAAAAATGCATATGGCAAACAGATCTCAGACTTAGTGAAATTAACACTTGTCTGGAATTTCAGATCAGGTAGCACTCTTCGAAGCAACAAAACTACATGCTACAAAATCTGAACATGGCAAAGTAAAGCATGGCATGGAGCTACTCAAAGAGCTTAACAAAATTCCCTTAGTGACCTTGAGCCAAAAGGGATCAGAAAATACAATTTCAAGCATGTGAACATAGCAAAAACAAAATCAGATCACAGACTTAGTGAAAACTGGCACATGCTGAAACATAACTCAAGTAGGCATGTTTACAAGCTCGATGCACTCACTACGGTGCAAGTCATGACAAACTAAGCATACACCCATTAAGAACACACAAAATGCAAGCTATACATGGCAAGACCAATAGCATAGCATGCACGGATCAACTACAACATCATCGGCAAAATTGCAAACAAGTTGACAATCTGCCCAGATTCACAAAGTAGCAAAAGTAGAGCTCGATTGACTCAAGCTAGGGTGCTCCATAATTTCAAACAAAGACATGGATGTATAGAGCACTACAATATTAACAAAACATCCTTACTGATCATCCTCAAAAGAGGCACGGATCACTAGGAAACAACATGAACATATGGCCATATGAGATAACAGATCAAGGACTTAGTGGAAATGCTAAGTCCCTGAAAACAGAATTACCAAGTGCACCACTTTGCAAGCTTGTGCTAGTCACCACACTCATCACAAAAATACATGGGTTGCACCTCTGTAAATATGACAAAACCCTTAACAAAACATATGTAGAACATTAGGGCATAGCATGCACACATTAATCATGGCAAAAATGACAAAAACCTAAATGGAGTAGCAGATCTGACAATTATCTCAAGTAGCCCTCTTCTAACAGCATTTCGGGCATCACGATGAACTCAAATGAAAATGATGCAATGGAATGATATGATGTACTCTCTGAGATGAACATTTTAATATGCTATATGCATGAATCGGAGCTACAGATACAAAGTTATGGGGCCATGTACAGGAGCATATGGATCTGAAAATCCGAGGACTGTGAAAAAATCAACCTAGGGTTACTGTTCATCCGATATGGATCTGCGCGCAAAACGAGGATCGTCGGATCCTCTAGCCGGAACAGGGGGCCGCGATGGCCGGAGGAAGGAGGAGGCTGGCCCGGGGCTCGGGACTCGAGGGGCGGCGAGGGTGAGGCGGCGAGGCGAGGGCAAGGCGGCGAGGCGAGGGCAAGGAGCAGCTTGGCGGCGGCCGGAGTGATGGCGGGGTCCCAACGCGGGCTCGGGCGGGCCTCGGGTGGCGGCGGCGAAGTGGGGCTCGCTCAGGCCACGTGGCGGTCGGTGGCTGGCTGCGGCGATTTTGTCCGGACCGGACGGACGTGTCCGGCCGGCGCGGAGGCGAAATTTAGGGTTTCGGACGAGGGGGGATCCGGATTTGGAAAGGGGGGGGTCTAAATATAGGCATAGGGGGAGCTAGGAGAGTCCAAATGAGGTACGGTTTTCGGCCACGCGATCGTGATCGAATGCTCTAGATGATGGAGAAGGCTTAGGTGGGTTTTAGGCCAAATTGAAAGGCTGTTGGGCTGCAACACACATGAGGCCTTTTCGGTCCCTCGGTTAACCGTTGGAGTATCAAACGAAGTCCAAATGGTACGAAACTTGACAGGCGGTCTACCGGTAGTAAGCCAAGGCCGCTTGGCAAGTCTCGGTCCAATCCGGAAATGTTTAATCCCCACACACGAAAGAAAGCTAGAAATGGCCACCGGAGGAGAACGAAGCGCCGGAATGCAAAACGGACAACAGGGAAAATGCTCGAATGCATGAAACGAACACGTATGCAAATGCAATGCACATGATGACATGATATGAGATGCATGACAATGACAACAACACACGGAGACAAAGACCCGAACCCGAGAAATTAAAATAACTTAACGCTGGAAACGACAAGATTTGGAGTACAAATTGGGAAAGTTACATCCGCGGTGTTACAACACTCCACCACTACGAAAGGATCTCGTCCTGAGATCTAGGACTGAAAGAACGCCGGGTACTCAGAACGGAGGTGATCCTCGCGTTCCCAGGTAGCTTCACGGTCGGAATGGTGTGACCACTTGACTTTGAGAAATTTGATTGACTTGTAGAGAGTCTTGCGTTCAGTCTCTTCAAGAATAGCAACTGGGTGCTCATGATAAGAGAGATCTTCTTGGAGCTCAATGTCCTCGAAGTTGACAGTGCGGTCAGGAGTCTTGAAGCACTTTCGGAGCTGAGAGACATGAAACACGTCATGAACATTTGCAAAGTTTGAAGGAAGCTCGAGTTGATAGGCGAGGTCGCCTCTCTTGTTGACAATCTTGAAAGGTCCCGCCTATCTGGGGGCAAGCTTCCCTTTGATACCGAAGCGATGAGTACCTTTCATAGGAGAGACGCGGAGGTAAACATGATCTCCGATCTCGAAAGCCAAATCACGGTGCTTACTATCATAGTAGCTCTTCTGGCGGGATTGGGCTGCTTTGAGGTTATCACGAATGACTTTGCATATTTCCTCTGCCTTTGTGATTAAGTCATTACCCAAAAGCTGACGTTCACCGGTTTCAGACCAGTTGAGAGGGGTACGGCACTTCCTGCCATACAATTTCAAATGGGGCCTTGCCCGAACTTGCTTGAAAACTGTTGTTGTAGGAGAATTCAGCAAAAGGAAGACAATCCTCCCACTTCATGCCGAAGGAGATCACACAAGCCCTGAGCATATCTTCAAGAATCTGGTTGACACGCTCGACTTGACCGCTAGTATGAGGATGGATAGGTGTGCTGAAGCGGATGTTGGTGCCCATGGCCTTTTGAAAAGAATCCCAAAACTTGGATGTAAAGATGCTGCCATGGTGTGAAGAGATCACTTGTGGAATACCGTGCAGAGAGACAATCCGAGAGGTATAGAGTTCCCCCAATTGAGCTGCAGTGATCGACTCTTTGATAGGCAGAAAGTGAGCCACTTTGGTGAGTTTGTCGATGACAACGGATATAGCATCATTGCCACGCTTTGACTTTGGAAATCGAGTCACGAAGTCCATTTCAATGTGGTCAAACTTCCATTCTGGAATGGCAAGAGGTTGGAGGAGACCAGCTGGCCTTTGGTGTTCTGCGTTCACTCTTCTGCAGACATCACATTCATTCACGAACTGAGCAATCTCGCGCTTCATTCGAGTCCACCAATAAGCCTGCTTGAGGTCCTGATACATCTTCGTGCTCCCAGGGTGGATGGAGAGGAGAGAATTGTGAGCCTCGTTCATGATCACTTTACGGAGGTCACCTTTGGGTACAACAATACGATCCTCGAAGAAGAGAGTATCATTGTCATCAAGGCGGTAGCACTTGTACTTGGGCTGACTCTTGGCAATCCCAATCTTCACCTTTTTCACCATAGCATCAAGAAGCTGAGCTTGGCGAATCTGGTCTTCCAAGGTAGGAGAGACTTGAAGGTTGGCGAGGAAACCTTGAGGAACAACTTGCAGATTAAGTTTGCGGAAAGCTTCACAAAGCTCGGGTTGATAAGGCTTAAGAATCAGACTGTTGCAGTAAGATTTCCTGCTCAATGCGTCAGCAATCACATTAGCCTTGCCTGGAGTATACTCAATACTCGAATTATACTCCTGAATCATTTCGATCCATCTAGTTTGCCTGAGGTTGAGATTAGGCTGAGTAAAGATGTACTTGAGACTCTTGTGATCGGTGAAAATGTCCACTTTTCTTCCCAATAAGAGATGTCTCCAAGTCAAAAGAGCATGCACAACTGCCGCCAACTCGAGATCACGAGTGGGGTAGTTCTTCTCATTTGGCTTCAACTGGCGAGAAGTATAAGCAACAACTTTCTTCTCTTGCATCAAAACTGCGCCAAGACCTTGGAGAGAGGCGTCACAAAAGACCTCGTACGGCTTGGATTCATCAGCCGGAGTCAGAACTGGAGCAGTGATCAATTTCTCTTTCAAAGTGTTGAAAGCAATATCACACTCCGGAGACCAAACGTACTTGACGTGCTTCTGGAGAAGATTAGAGAGAGGCTTCGCGATCTTAGAAAAGTTTTCAACGAATCTTCGACAATAGCTTGCGAGACCGAGGAAACTACGGAGTTGCTTCACGTTCTGAGGAGGTTCCCAATTCACAATTGCAGACACCTTCTTAGGATTCACGGCAATGCCCTTGGCAGAGATGATATGACCAAGGTAAAGAAGCTCATCAAGCCAAAATTCACACTTGGAGAACTTGGCGTAGAACTTGTGTTCCCTCAACTTATCAAGAACCAAACGCAAGTGCTTGGCATGATCTTCCTTGTTCTTCGAGAAAACCAGAATGTCGTCGAGATAGACCAAAACAAAGTCATTGGTGTAGGCGTTGAAGATGAAGTTCATCATGCGAGAGAAAGTCGGAGGAGCATTGACGAGGCCAAAAGACATGACAGTGTATTCATATGAACCAAAGCTTGTCCTGAAAGCCATCTTGGGAATATCTTGCTCACGGATTCGAATCTGATGATAACCCATACGGAGATCAAGCTTGGAGAATACTTGGGCACCTTTGAGTTGTTCGAACAACTCATTGATGTTGGGAAGTGGGTATTTGTTCTTGATGGTCTTCTTGTTCAATGGACGGTAATCAACACAAAGTCGGTCCGTTCCATCCTTCTTCTTCACAAAAAGAACACCACAACCCAACGGAGAAGAACTAGGCCGGATGAGACCCATTTTCTCTTGAATATCGAGTTGCTTCTTCAGCTCCTTCAACTCTTCAGGTCCGAGCTTGTAAGGACGTTTGCACACAGGTTCCGTGCCAGGCTCAAGATCAATAACGAATTCAACTGGGCGGTGCGGAGGCATTCCTGGAAGCTCTTCTGGAAAGATGTCTTGATATTCGCAAACGACTGGAATTTGAGAGACGGCATCCAGTTCACCCTTCTCATTGAAAGAAAACAGACGGATGGTATCATCACGAGCGGCAAAGACAATTACATCCTCAGACGAATGAGTCAATTGAATCTGCCTGGCTGCATAGTCAAGATGCGCCTTGTGCTTAGAAAGCCAATCCATTCCGAGAATAAGATCAATATTCGAGTTACCAAGAACCATTGGGGAAGAAAGGAACTTGTAGTCGCCCAATGTGATAGTAACATCTGGCACCTCTAGACTTGCACTCAAATGTTTGCCAGGAGAAACGATATCCATTTGTTTACCCAAATGAGAAGAAACAAACTCAAGCTTGGTAAAAAATGGCTTTGACATGAAACAATGCGATGCACCAGTGTCAAAAAGAACTCTTGCGGGAATATCGTTAACAGGAAGGTTACCCATGATCACATCTGACGAGTCCTCTGCCTGAGCTGCATTCATCAAGTTGACCTTGGCATGCTTGGGGTTATGCTCGACCACAACTGTACTTGCCGATCTCATAGGAGGAGGAGGAAGACGCCTCTGGTTGAAACACTTGTTTGCATAGTGACCCTTCTGTTGGCACTTGTTGCACGTGACCTCTGAAAGCGGACGGTGATACGGAGCACTCGATCTTGGAGCTTGAGACGAAGTCTTGTTCTGAAAGCCAGGGTTGGGTGGGTGGGAAGAACCACTGCCACCTTTGCTCTTCTGCTGATACGGCTGACGGAACAGAGGAGGAGGAAGCCAATACTTCTGCTGCTTGGCCACTTGAGTAGAGGAAGAAGAAGTAACATCTCTGACTCGCTTCTTGGAAGCATCACACCTCAACTGAGCAGCCTCTTGCTTCAATGCCATGTTGTAGAACTCATCGTATCTCAAGGGCTCGAAGAGAACAAGAGCTAGCTGAATTTCTTCTCTGAGACCACCCCTGAACTGGTATATCATGCTCTTCTCATCAGGGACGTCCTGCTTGGCAAAGCGGGCGAGCTTCTGGAACAACTTGTTGTAGTCATAGACAGACAAAGAGCCTTGCTTCAGGTTGCGGAATTCCTCACGCTTGCTTTCAACCATGCTCTGGGGAATATGATGAGCTCAGAAATCTCGACAGAAATCATCCCAAGTGATAACACGTCCACCTCGGGAATCCTTGTACTGCTAGAACCATTCTGCAGCTTGATCTTTGAGTTGGAAGGAAGCGAACTTAACAAAGTCCTCAGGTCTGACGTTACTGCACTCGAAATGCTTGCACAGATCCACTAGCCAATCGTCAGCATCGGTTGCCTCAACACAATTGCTGAAAGTCTTTGGCCCATTAGCAAGGAACTGGTTGAGTGTAGCAAAGTGATTCTGATTGTTGCCTTGGTTCCCTTGGTTGCCTTGATTGCGCTCTTGGAGAATTTGCATGATCAACTGTGTGTTTGCATTGGTTGCGGCCATCACAGCTTGCCATGCCTCCGGAGGAGGTGGAGGTGGATTAGGATTCGGAGTCGTGCGTGTTGGAGGAGCCATCCTGAAGAGGTTGACCACCATTAGCACCTTGATAGACAAATATTGAAGCTGAATCCAACAGAATGAAAATTGCAACATATAGTCTTCACATCCGAACACAATGAATGAATGTATTCCTCTTGAAATGGTCACATATCCATAAATTGAGAAGCCACGTAGAATTAAGGTAGAGAAATAAATCAACAAGGTACGGATCAAGAACGAATAATCGGTAAGAAATCCCAATCTCAAACCAATATCCGTGGAAGAAGAACTAGAGCTACAAGAATTCCCACCTATGAAACTCCTGAACCTTTCTGGTTATGCAATCAGGTGTTGGGGATACAGGGGAAGCATAATATCTCACCCAAATCTAGCAAATCCTACATCCAGCTGTATCCATCCTTCAACACATAACCAAGAAACCTTCGGAAACCATTTACCTCAACCTTTGAAAAGCATCCGTTATACAAGTTATGGCGATACTCCCGAACTCCCGCCCCAGTACTGGGTGGCGTCGAGGTTATCTCACCAACGAACTGCATAAAATAGATTTTCGATGTCGGTGTACTAAACTCAGGTATTCCAGAACTACAACGATAAAATTATGATGACAACACCTCAGAGCTCAACTCCCCGGGACACTTCCACAAAACCCCTAACAGGAGGCACCAAGACAATGTTCTCATCATAAAACCATCGGAACGATTCCAAAATACCCGCGTGATCCTAAATTTTTTTTAGTGAAATTTGAGAAGAGAAGAGTCAAAACTCTACGTCAGGATGCCTTACCAGAGCGATGAGGAGACTGGGAAGTAAAAAGAATTCCTAACTCTCCGATATATAATTCCTAAATGACTCAAAACATTTTTCTAGACACAACTCGGCTGCTAAAACAATCAAGCAATGGGGTTCCTAAGGTCGGGGAAGGCTCTGATTACCAACTTGTAACACCCTCGATGCGACTATAGCTCCCACGTGTCGAGGCACGACTTAGAGACATAATCTCATTGAAGGCATATGTCGCAAGTTAGGCAATCTTCACAACATCCCATGTAATATAAATAATAAAGGGGAGATAACATAGTTGGCTTACACTCGCCACGTCAATCAAGAACATAAATAACATTACATCATCCAAACACTCATGGCCCGACTACGGCGCCAAAA
This sequence comes from Triticum aestivum, assembly GCF_018294505.1. Classification (NCBI taxonomy): domain Eukaryota; kingdom Viridiplantae; phylum Streptophyta; class Magnoliopsida; order Poales; family Poaceae; genus Triticum; species Triticum aestivum. Next base: position 634,020,213 of record NC_057800.1, on the reverse strand, counting down.
TAAAAGAGAACCCAACATGCGACACGGTCCCGTTCACCCCCAACTGGGCACCACTACTGATCATCAGGAAAGGAAACATAGTAACATTGAGAGTCTTCATCGAACTCCCACTTGAGCTCAAGCGCGTCTTCTGGAGTGGAATCATCAGGCCCTGCATCTGGTGTAATAGTAATCTGTGAGCCACAGGGACTCAACAATCTCGCACCCTCGCGATCAAGACTATTTAAGCTTATAGGAAAGGCAAGGTAAATATATGTGGAACTGCAGCAAGCGACTAGCAAATATGGTGGCTAACTTATTCGCAAAAGAGAGCGAGAAGAGGAGGCAAAGCGCGAGCGAGAAACTAGAGAGCAACCTGCGCAAACATTACTCCAACACCGTGTCCACTTCCCGGACTCCGCCGAGAAGAGGCCATCATGGTAACACACTCAGTTGATTCATTTTAATTAAGTTAAGGTTTAAGCTATCTACAACCGGACATTAACAAATTCCCATCTGCCCATAACCGCGGGCACGACTTTCGAAAGTTCAAATCCCTGCAGGAGAGTCCCAACTTAGCCCATGACAAGCTCTCACGGTCAACGAAGGAATAGACCTTCTCCCAAGACGTTCTGATCAGACTCGGTATCTCGGTAACTCAAGACACTTCGACAGGTTAAAACAAGAACAGCAACACCGCCTGAATGTGCCGACAAATCCCGATATGAGTTGCACATATCTCTTTCTCAGGGCACACTCAGATAGGTCAAGCTACGAGTAAAACCAACCCTCGAGTTTCCCCGAGGTGGCCCCGCAGGCTGCCTGGTTCAGACCAACACTCAGAGGAGCACTGGCCTGGGGGGGGGTTTAAATAAGATGACCCTCGGGCTCCGAAAACCCAAGGGAAAAAGAGGCTAGGTGGCAAATGGTAAAACCAAGGTTGGGCATTGCTGGAAAAGCTTTAATCAAGGCGAACTATCAAGGGGTTCCCGTTATAACCCAACCGCGTAAGGAACGCAAAATCCGGGAACATAACACCGATATGACGGAAACTAGGGCGGCAAGAGTGGAACAAAACACTAGGCGAGAGGCCGAGCCTTCCACCCTTTACCAAGTATATAGATGCATTAAGATAACAAGATAATATAATGATATCCCAACAAGTAAATAAATGTTCCAACAAGGAACGGCCTCCAATCTTCACCTGCAACTAGCAACGTTATAAGAGGGGCTGAGCGAAGTGGTAACATAGCCAATCAACGGTTTGCTAGGACATGGTGGGTTAGAGGTTTGACATGGCAATTTGGGAGGCTTGAAAGCAAGTGGTAGGCATCGTAGCATTGGCATAGCAAAAGAGCGAGCAATCTAGCATAGCAAAGATAGTAGTGATTTCGAGGGTATGATCATCTTGCGTGCACAGTTGTCAGAGTTGACTGCATCCTCGAAAGCAAACTCAACGGGCTCCTCATTAGCAAACTCGTCTCCCGGCTCTACCCAAAAAAGACAAACAAGCAACAAGGACACAATCAACCACGTGCAAGGATCAAGCAATATGATGCAATGAGGATATGCTATGCGGGATGCGATGCGGGATGCGATGCGGGATGCATATGCAAGATATGACAGGAAATGCAAGAACCTAGCCTCATCTTGGAAATCCAAGTGTGCCACTGGAAGTATAATATGAAATCGCTTGAAAACGATATAAAGAACGCCGGAATCGGAGTTACGGTTTGGAAATGACAAGTGATTCAAATATGACACCGGTCTGCGATTTACAACAAGTAGCCATCTAAATGCAATGAGATGAACATGCTACAGCACTCAAACATGATAACAAAATACATGGCAGGGATGTACTCAAGATGCTTAACAAAAGTCTAGCACTGAGCTACGGCCAATTCATCCATTAACAGGTTCAAACAAGCATGGCAAAAATGCATATGGCAAACAGATCTCAGACTTGGTGAAATTAACACTTGTCTGGAATTTCAGATTAGGTAGCACTCTTCGAAGCAACAAAACTACATGCTACAGAATTTGAACATGGCAAAGTAAAGCATGGCATGGAGCTACTCAAAGAGCTTAACAAAAGTCCCTTAGTGACCTTGAGCCAAAAGGGATCAGAAAATACAATTGCAAGTATGTGAACATAGCAAAAACATAATCAGATCACAGACTTAGTGAAAACTGGCACATGCTGAAACATAACTCAAGTAGGCATGTTTACGAGCTCGATGCACTCACTACGGTGCAAGTCATGACAAACTAAGCATAGACCCATTAAGAACACACAAAATTCAAGCTATACATGGCAAGACCAATAGCATAGCATGCACAGATCAACTACAACATCATCGGCAAAATTGCAAACAAGTTGACAATCTGCCCAGATTCACAAAGTAGCAAAAGTAGAGCTCGATTGACTCAAGCTAGGGTGCTCCATAGTTGCAAACAAAGACATGGATGGATAGAGCACTACAATATTAACAAAACATCCTTACTGATCATCCTCAAAAGAGGCACGGATCACTAGGAAACAACATGAACATATGGCCATATAAGATAACATATCAAGGACTTAGTGGAAATGCTAAGTCCCTGAAAACAGAATTACCAAGTGCACCACTTTGCAAGCTTGTGCTAGTCACCACACTCATCACAAAAATACATGGGTTGCACCTCTGGAAAGATGACAAACCCCTTAACAAAACATATGTAGAACATCAGGGCATAGCATGCACACATTAATCATGGCAAAAATGACAAAAAACCTAAATGGAGTAGCAGATCTGACAATTATCTCAAGTAGCCCTCTTCTAACAGCATTTCGGGCGTCACGATGAACTCAAATGAAAATGATGCAATGGAATGATATGATGTACTCTCTGAGATGAACATTTTGATATGCTATATGCATGAATCGGAGCTACGGATACAAAGTTACGGGGCCATGAACAGGAGCATATGGATCTGAAAATCCGAGGACTTTGTGAAAAAATCAACCTAGGGTTACTGTTCATCTGATCTGGATCTGCGCGCAAAACGAGGATCGTCGGATCCTCTCGCCGGAACAGGGGGCCGCGGTGGCCGGAGGAAGGAGGAGGCCGGCCCGGGGCTCGGGACCCGAGGGGCGGCGAGGGTGAGGCGGTGAGGCGAGGGCAAGGAGCAGCTTGGCGGCGGCCGGAGTGACGGCGGGGGCCCAACGCGGGCTCGGGCGGGCGTCGGGCGGCAGCGGCGAAGTGGGGCTCGCCCGGGCCACATGGCGTTCGGTGGCTGGCTGCGGCGATTTTGTCCGGACCGGATGGACATGTCCGGCCAGCGCGGAGGCGAAATTTAGGGTTTCAGACGAGGGGGGATCCGGATTTGGAAAGGGGGGGGGGTCTAAATATAGGCATAGGGGGAGCTAGGAGAGTCCAAATGAGGTGCGTTTTTCGGCCACGCGATCGTGATCGAACGCTCTAGATGATGGATAAGGCTTAGGTGGGGTTTGGGCCAAATTGAAAGGGTGTTGGGCTGCAACACACACGAGGCCTTTTCGGTCCCTCGGTTAACCGTTGGAGTATCAAACGAAGTCCAAATGGTACGAAACTTGACATGCGGTCTACCGGTAGTAAGCCAAGGCTGCTTGGCAACTCTCGGTCCAATCCGGAAATGTTTAATCCCCACACACGAAAGAAAGCTAGAAATGGCCACCGGAGGAGAACGAAGCACCGGAATGCAAAACGGACAACGGGGAAAATGCTCGAATGCTTGAGATGAACACGCATGCAAATGCAATGCACATGATGACATGATATGAGATGCATGACAACGACAACAACACACGGAGACAAAGACCCGAACCCGAGAAAATAAAATAACTTAATGCCGGAAACGGCAAGATTTGGAGTACAAATTGGGAAAGTTACATCCAGGGTGTTACAACCGGCAATTGAACTTTGAGGTGTGAATTCAAAACTTCTAGCAACCCTATTGCTTTGAAGTGAATGATCGATAGTTTCATTCTAATTCTTTTGTTCATTAAGTCACCATTCTAACATTGTTCGTGCAACCCAGCCCATATTTCGGGTGGACCTTTCAACCAATGTTTAAATGGGTATGTTTCCTCGAGCATACCTCATTGTATCATTTTATCTGACAATTATCATCCCCTTGTTCACCTAATTATGGAGATCCATCTTTTGGAAATCTCAATGAATTGTCGCTGAGTTCATCAGTCACCCCTTGATCCTCTCCTTGGTTAAATGATGAACTCATGATTCGGGACTTGCCTTCATAGTTCATTTCCCGAGAATCTTGCAACGCCATCCCGTCAATGTGTTACACCTATTCTTCTCATCCCGAGTCTGAGGTATCCTCACACCCATCGGAACTGGATCTCGATCAGATATGATGGTTCGGACATATTCCCAAGAGTTATAACATTGGCCTTTAAACGATAAGGTGATGTCATGCCTAGCACACCTGGCCGGAGGCCCTATTGTTATAGATTCCTTTCAGTAAGGTTATCCAGACTTATTCTACAAGTTATTCCTGATGGATCCTTTGTGTATCCAAGGTCTGACCTTTGCTTGAAGGCCCCGCCAATGCTATCTTGAAGCATGCCTATGGTACTCCGATTTTCAACAAGAACATTGGAGCCCAATGTTGAATGCTTCTTGCTCAAGTATCCAAACATCGTTGTATGGGTAATGTCATGAAATTCCTCTCCCATTACCTAAATGGTATTCTATGTTATATCCTGTCATGGATATCATGCTCTACTTGTCCTTGGGAAGAATATACCCTTGAAGTATGTGTTTAAACACATTTTCCTTTCCATTGTTCAGTTTAATCTGATAATCGTATTTTCCTTTCCATTGGTTGGTTTAGTGTTTCTTGTGATCTATATGATCTAAGCAGTAATGTTCTCCTGCTTATGTAAACAACTCGGTGTACAATTCTGTCAGCAAGACCCTGTTACCATTGTTGATAACATTCCGGTAGCCACCAATGGACGAGAACTTTGCCTATTGGACTGCCTCGTTCAACAAGCAGGAAAATGGTTCTCTTCGTCCCTCGCCCTTGGTACCGATGTTGTTGCCGACACAACCGACAGACTATCCTCTGGCATGCCTTGCTTACATGACCGTGCAAGATGTTAGCCCCCTTTCTAATTTTAACCACATGGTGGGCCCATAACCCACAGGTCCCAGGATCAAACCTGACTCTCCTGTACACCCTATTGCCAAAGTTATTCCTCGCGATTGGCCTCGTATGTAATTCACGAGCCCCCTACCTATAGATCTATTCTAGTATCAAATGCATCATTATTCCCTTTTGCCGAACCCCTTTTACACACCGTTTCAGGCATCGAACGATTGCCTGCCCGCTTGAAACTTCCCATGATACCTCTTTATTTTTCTCTCGATATTTTCTTAAGTTTCAATTCGAGAGTTACTTTTCGCCACCTTCCCCGATGTTATCTACCACATAGTCAACCTTGTAGAGGTCCACTCTCCCAGAATACCCCCTTATTATTTTGTAAGTATGATGGAGTTCCCAAAGAAAGGATGCCGGCTTCATCATGATGACTGAAGCGTCGGAATGAAGACATCAATCTAATGGATCGACCTCTTCGAGAAGAGCAACCAAGAGCAAGAAGATCGTTAGAATTTCGTAACCTATTCTCCCCCCTTACCCCCCTCTTAAATCTTGGGACTAGATTTCTTGTAGTGGAGGAGAATTGTGACGTCCGAATAATTAAGCTACAGTAACCCTCTACTAATGATGCCATGTCACCACGATTACTGTTGTTTATCTCGCATTGATTCAAACCCGATTGAAATTCAAATTTAAAATAAAGTCAAATTATTAATTCTTAAAGGGCTAAATTAAAAATGTTCATTGGGTTACAAGTATTCGCTAACTAATTGTCATGATTAAAAAAACATTATTTGGCTCACCAGTTAATCCCTAGTAATTTATGAAGTGGCCCGACATCATCTTAATGAAGCATTTAAGTTTTAAACATGATTTTGAACTTTTCAAAATAACTCCAAACCTTTTGTGGCAGTGTCCAAAATTGCAATACAAATTATGAGCCAAGTTTCATATTTTACAAGATCAATTTGGTGGATTAACTTAACACAAAACAGTAGATAGAAAGAAAAATAGTAAACAAAAATAAAAGAAAGTAGAAAACCTAAACTACTGGGCGCTTAGGCCCATGTGGCTGGGGAGGCCTAGCCCAGCCGCCCTCCTCCCACCTCCTGTTCATAGGAGGGCGTGGAGGCCATCCATGGCGCCCCGGCCACGTGTCGGCCATCCACGCCTCCCCCTCGACTGCAAGACCCCCTTCGCCCCTCTCCCTCGACCCCATTCAAACCCTAGCCACTACCCCCTTCTCCCCCTCGCTCTCCTCCCTGATCTGGAGAGGCACCCGACGCGGTCGTCATCGTCGCCGCGTCGATCTCGCGGCCACCGACCGCCTCTCGTCTCACCGGTGTGTCCAGGAGCTCCGTCGCGTCGCGCTCATCCTCGTCAACTACTACGTGCGCACCTGGAGGCCTCAAGACGATGCCATGCTCAACTTCTTCACCGTCACAGCCACCGCACCTCGCCGTCGATCCTGCTGCTCTGGCCCTCCTCGAACCCCCTCGCGCTTGCTTGCGGATCCCCCGGTGAGCACCAGCCCATTCCCCATTGTTTTCCTCTTGTTGCGTCACGCCTAGCTACCCGTACCACCATGGCCGAAGCTCGCCTCCGATATTCGCGCCGCCACCGCAGCCACTGCATGCTAAGTTCGCGCATGTGCCGCGCGTCGAACTCCCTGAGCTCCTAGCTAGAAAAAGCCACCTCCAGCGCATCTTGCCGTGCCCGGTATGCTCGGACTCGAGCTCGCCCGAGGCCGTCGCCCGACCGTGCCCGAGCTCCTGTCGAGCTCGCGGTCACCACTCCCCTGCTCGCGCCCTCTATGCCCCCTGGACACGCTCACCACGCACGCGCCCGCAGCTCCCGTAAGGGCCCCGCACCGCGCCCACCTTCCCCCGGCCTCGCCCCGGCCAGCCGCTCGCCCGCCGTGCCTGGGAGCTGCTGCCTGCTGCATCTGCTTGCTGCTTGCCGCTACTAGTGCAGCGCTGCTATAGTAACATTCAGTTACTGTAGTAGTAGCTAGCTTTGTACTGCTGCTGCTTACTGACTAGCCCTTTTTGCATCAACAAAATAGATAGCAAATCACTTCAAAAATAAATAAAAATGATGGAATAGTTTGTACACTTGACCAACTCCGTTTCATCTCACTGGAACAAGTCCATTAGGTGAATGGATTAATTGCTACAAAAATGACAAAAGTGCATCTTCTGTTAACAAAGAAAACTGAAGAACAGATTACTAACTAAGCTAGTTTGGGGCTGTATTTGGACTAGCTAAGTGCATTGTTCATGGCATCAGATGGCATGGATTGGTAGTACTCTTGGAATCATCCCCGTTAGAGCTATGAATAACCCATTATAGGCCTCACAAATTGGCTAGTCAATAAACAGATTCTAAGACTTAGTAGAATTTCAGAAATTCTAGAAAACTTTTATAACTTCGGAAAATCGTAGAAAAATAACCGTAGTTTGGATCGAAAAACTTTATATATGAAAGTTGCTCAGAACGACGAGACGAATTCGAATACACATTCTATTCGTCCGCCACACGTCCCTAGCATAGTGAACATGCAACAATCCACCTCCGGTCCATTTGTCCGAAAGCACGAAACACTGGAATCCTTTGCCGGATGTTCCCCCCCTTTCCCGGTATTACCTATCCCTGCGTTAGATCACCTCTAGTACCGTGTTTGCCATGTTATACTTTGTGATGCTTTGATTGCTCTGTTATTTATTGTGTTCCCCCTCCGTTACTTCTTTCCGCTAGACACCGAGACCGACGCCGCTGCTACTCAGTACGACTACGATGTTGACGACCCCTCTCTCTTGCCAGAGCAACCAGGCAAGCCCCCCCACTTGATCACCAGATATCGTCTACACTCTTTCTACCGCTTGCATTAGAGTAGTGTAGCAACTTACTGCTTTCCGTTAATCCTATTCTGTTGCATAGCCTGTCATTGTTCTACAACTATTGATACCTTACCTGCAATCCTAAATGCTTAGTATAGGATGCTAGTTTACCATCAGTGGCCCTACATTCTTGTCCGTCCTCCATGCTATACTACTGGGCCGTGATCACTTCGGGAGGTGATCACGGGCATATGTTATATACTTATACTGTTACATTACTTATGATACTGTTCGGAGATGGGGGCTGAAGGGGCAGGTGGCTCCATCCCGGTAGAGGTGGGCCTGGGTTCCCGACGGCCCCGACTGTTACTTTGTGGCGGAGCGACAGGGCAGGTTGAGACCACTTAGGAGAGAGGTGGCCCTAGCCCTGGTCGGCGTTCGCGGTTACTTCAAAATAACACGCTTAACGAGATCTGGGTATTTGATCTGAGTCTGGCTACTAGCCTATACGCACTAACCATCTACGCGGGGACAGTTATGGGCACTCGACGTCGTGGTATCAGCCGAAGCCTTCGTGACGTCAGCGACTGAGCGGCACGCGCCGGGTTGGACTGGAACGCCTACTCTTGTATAAGGGAGGCTAGGTCTGCTCACCGGCCATGTACGCAACGTGCAGGTGTGCAATGGGCGATGGGCCCAGACCCCTGCGCCATAGGATTTAGACCAGCGTGCTGACCTCTCTGTTGTGCCTAGGTAGGGCTATGACGTGTTGATCTTCTGAGGCCGGGCATGACCCAGGAAAGTGTGTCCGGCCAAATGGGATCGAGCGTGTTGGGTTATGTGGTGCACCCATGCAGGGAAGTTAATCTATTCGAATAACCGTGATCTTCGATAACAAGACGACTTGGAGTTGTACCTTGACCTTATGACAACTAGAACCAGATACTTAATAAAACACACCCTTCCAAGTGCCAGATACAACCGGTGATCGCTCTCTCACAGGGCGACGAGGGGAGGGTCATCGGTTAGGATATTGCTATGCGATGTTATTTGGTGAACTTACCATCTGCTCTCTCCTACATGCTGCAAGATGGAGGTTACCAGAAGCGTAGTCTTCAAAAGGACTAGCTATCCCCCTCTTATTCCGGCATTCTGCAGTTCAGTCCACATATGATACCCTTATTCCATTTGATACCAATGCATACATATGTAGTGTAGCTCCTTGCTTGCGAGTACTTTGGATGAGTACTCACGGTTGCTTTGTTCCCCCTTTTCCCCCTTCCTATACCCGATTGCTGCGACCAGACGATGGAGCCCAGGAGCCAAACGCCACCGTCAACGATGACTCCTACTACACTGGAGGAGCCTACTACTACGTGCAGCCCGCTAACGACGACCAGGGGTAGTTTAGGAGGATCCCAGGCAGGAGGCCTGCGCCTCTTTCGATCTGTATCCCAGTTTGTGCTAGCCTTCTTAAGTTAAACTTGTTTAACTTATGTCTGTACTCAGACATTGTTGCTTCCGCTGACTCGTCTATGATCGAGCTCTTGTTTTTGAGCCCTCGAGGCCCCTGGCTTGTAATATGATGCTTGTATGACTAATTTTATTTGTATAGTTGTGTTGTGATATCTTCCCGTGAGTCCCTGATCTGGATCGTACATGTTTGCGTGTATGATTAGTGTATGATTGAATCGGGGGCGTCACATTAGCTGGGCAGCAATCTTCTTAATCAATGCAATGAGAAAATATTTTTTCTCGTGTTTAAAAAATAATCAAGTTAGAGGCTAGAGGAGTGCCGTGTCTCACCGTTGTTGGCTTTCATCTGATCGATGAATATGGTCGTGTTTATCTCGCTGCCTGGTTGGAAGTGGAAACTCTGCACTTTTTAAAATAAATATGTGATCATAGTATTTGTTCAACTAATTCATAGTTCTGCTAATTTATCAGGGCACATGGAAAGCCATCGAGATCATCTCTTCGGTTCTCGGTGGTACGACTGCAGTTGTACTTGCGTTGACTCCTGCTCTCTATCATTTATTTAATGGAGGACAGTTTGAAAGCACAACCAAACTTTTCAACACAAAGTCTATGGTTGCTGGACTCCTTAATAGTATTGTGCGGGTATTATATAGGTTAGCAGTTCTAAGGAGAGATAGAAGTGTGGATTTGATCATGAGCAATCTGTGCTCCCTTGTGTCGAATTTACACTGTCTGGTTTTCTTCTACGCGCATCGGCGTCAAAACCTCAAAGTACTACTTCTTGGCTAGCACATATTTATATGCTTTATTGAGATTTTCGATCTGCTAACCGTCTGTTTCAAAAGGGTTATGTCATGGTTGCCATGACCCTCTTCTGTGTCTTGGGAATATTTGTTTTGCAGCAAATCGATCCTGACAAAACAATGGGAATCGAAATCATCTTTGGAGCATTGGGATGCTTCACACAACTAGTTTGCCATCTTTATCAGATATTTGACTTGCTGGTACGTGTGATATTTTTTATGAAACTTTAACACAACGAAATTAGAGGTAATGACATTGAATGACTTCCAAAATTGTCTTCGTTTTCTGTAGAGGAGTACATGTTGAACGTGACATATTTGTATTGCTATTTTTATCATCTCTAGCCTTGTATAGTTGACTCCTAGAGATATGGTAGGATTAGTTTCCTTGTCACACAAGACATTCTGTGTATATATTGTGACCGACTCCCCAGAATACAATTGAGTTGCACTGCATATCCTTTCTACATGGTATCAGTTTTACCGCGATCTCATCTCGCTTCCGCAACCCGCAGCCGCCGTGCTCTCCCGTAGCCGCCGCTGCCACCAACTCCAAACCCTAACGCCACCGCCGCTACCTCTACCATAGCCGCCGCTACCTCCTCCTACCTAAAACCCTACACCGCCGCTGCTCCCTTCTTCCCACAGCCGCCGCTGCTCCCTTCTCCCCAAACCCTAGTGCCACCGCCGCTGTTCCTCTACAGCCATCGCCGCATCTTCTCACCCCGGCAAGCTTTCCACCCCGGCAAGCTCTCCACCCCGGCAAGCTCTCCACGCCGGCAAGCTCTCACCCCGGCAAGCTTTAACCCCGGCAAGGTTTCCACCCCGGCAAGGTTTCCACCCCGGCAAGCCTTCCACGCCGGCAAGGTTTTCACTCCCATCACCCGACGCCACCATGTCCCGCTCCAAGGCCGACCCATCCAACGCCGGTTCTTTTGCCGGTGCCATGTTCACCTCCGACCGCCTCAACAAGCTCCACATCAAAGACCACGTACCCATCATTCTCGACCTCGACTCACCATCCTACAACGCGTGGCGCACCTACTTCGCGCTACTATTCCGCTCTTATCGTCTCATCGAGCATGTTGACGGGAGCGTCGACTTCCGCGACATGAAGGACGATAACGAGTGGCTTGCTGTGGACGCCTGCGTTGTAAAGTGGCTCTTGCTCGCCATCTCCGGCGGTCTATTTAACTTGGTCAACTCTCGTGACCCGTCGGCTTATGCTATGTGGACGCGCTTGTGTGATCTCTTCCTCGACAATCAACTCCAATGCCGCGTCTTTCTTCAAGGGGAGTTCTTCACCATGCAGCAAAACGATCTTTCGATCGATGAGTACTGCACGCGGCTGAAGGTCCTCACCGACGAGCTACGCGACGTTGGTATGACCATTGACGACTTCGTCCTCCTCACTAACCTCCTCCACGGCCTCCACCTCGACCTTGGCCAGTCCACCGCCAACCTCTCTCTCGTCACGCCGACGTACGCGAAGGCAGTCACATACCTTCGCATGGAGGAGAAGCGTCTCCGTCACACCACCCGGCAGGCGACCCACGCCGCCCTCCACGTCGGCCTCGCCGCTGGCCATGGCACTCCGCCAGTGCCGCGCGCACCTCCTCCGACCCCACCACGCCCGTGCCCGCGCCCGCTGGTGGCCGCAAGCAGAAGGGCCGTGGGGGTCGGGGCCGCAATGCCAACATGGCGCAACGCCCTCCCGTGGCAACCGCGGCCGCTCCTCCTCCACCGTGGCTCTCGGGGTACAATCCCTGGACGGGCGTTGTGCAGGCTTACTCCATGCCCGTTCCCCGTCCTCCCACTCCGGGCATCCTCGGACCACGGCCGTCTTCTCATCAGGCGCTGCTGATCGCACCGGCTCCCGTGGCGTACGGCAACGCCGCGTCCTACAGTGGCTCCTCGGCCTATGATGGTCCCTCAGGCTACGACACATATGGTGGCGCCCCTCCGGTCTACGACCCGACGCTCCTCTCCGCCCTTCATGCTGCACCCTCACCGAGAACCTACAACAGAGGCGGCGATTGGTACATGGACATCGGCCACCGCTGCTCACATGGCCTGCAACCCCGGTATCCTCTCCCATGCCTCCCCTATCCCTTCAACTCTCGCATCATGGTGGGTGATGGCTCCTCTCTTCCCATCACTCATCACGGTTCATCTTCTCTTTCGTTTCCCTCTTCGTCTCTTACTCTCAATAATGTGCTTGTTTCACCGTCCTTAATCAAAAACCTATGCTCTGTTAAAACTCTTACTCGTGAAAATCCTGTCATTGTTGAGTTTGATGCTCTTGGTTTCTCTGTTGAGGATGCTAGCTCCCGGAGGGTTCTACACTGATGTGATTCCCCCGACGATCTCTACCCATGTGGTACTATGACGAGTCACGGCCCGGTTGCTCTTCATGCGGATATCTCGCTTTGGCATGCTCGACTTGGTCATCCCGGCGCCGACGCTCTTCACAAAATTTTGAGCACCTTCTCTTTTTCATGTAATAAATCGGCGGCTCATACTTGTCATACTTGCCGCATAGGAAAACATGTTCGCTTGCCGTTTACTTCGTCTACATCAATAGCCACTTTTCCTTTTGATGATATTCGTTGTGATGTTTGGACATCTCCAGTGCCTAGTAATTCGGGCTTATCATATTATCTTGTGATTTCAGATGATTTTTCTCACTTCACTTGGACTTTTCCGCTACGCCATAAATCCGACGTCGCCTCCACTCTCCACTCCTTTTATGCTTATGTCCACACCCACTTTCATCGCACCATTCCTCACCTTCAAATGGATAACGGAAAAGAATTTGATAATCTCGCCATTCGACATCTTCTCTCCACTCATGCCACTATTTTCCGCCTTACATGTCCATACACCTCCCAACAAAACGGGCGTGCTGAACGTGTTCTTCGTACCCTCAATGAGAGTGTTCGTGCACTGCTTTTCCATGCACACATGCCCGCCCAGTTTTGGCCCGATGCTCTTGCCACCGCCACTCTACTTCTCAACATCCGACCATGCAAACCGCGATGGAGCTATACACCTCATCATCTCTTGTTCGGGTCTCCCCTTCCTATGATGATCTTCATGTCTTTGGTTGTTTGTGTTACCCCAACATCACCGCCACCGCCCACATAAGCTTGCTCCTCGGTCTCTCGCTTGTGTATTTCGGCTACCAACCAAACACAAAAGGATTTCGCTGCTATGACCCGGTTTCTCGTCGTGTGTTTGTCTCGCAACATGTTAACTTTGATGAGGTTGTTTTTCCCTTTGAGCAGGCTACACCGACAACAACTCCGTCTTTGGATGTTCTCCCTCGACGGCCTCGTGGAGCCCTTGCGCTTCCTCCGCCACGACCCCGTGCATCCCTGATGGGTCCCTCGGCGGGGCCTCCCTTTCCGGCTCCGGTGGAGCCGGCCTCGCCCCTCCAGGCTTTGCCTCCCCTGGCTTCGGCTCCTGCTCCAGCTGGTCTGGTCAGCTCAGGTGGAGATGGCCTCACTCCTTTGGGTTTCGGCGCCAGTTTTCGCTGGCCTGGCCCAGGAGGTGTCTCGGCCGGGCACTCTACTACTTCACCCGCACCCACGTTGGCGGCAGCCTTGCCCACCCCCGCGTCGCCTGTGGCCTCGCCTGCCAACTCGTCTGCCTTGGCCGCGGTCTCATCTCTACCACCCGCGGCCTCGCCCGCGGTCATTTCGCCGTCACCCGCGGTCTCCTTCATGGACGCCTCTTCGCCACCTGCGGCCTTGCCCGCAGCCTTGACGCCGCCGTCTGCGGTCTCGCCTGAGGCTTCGACCGCCGCCTCACCTGCTTTTTCTCCCGCGGCTCCGCCTTCGTCCTCTTCCGTGGTAGTGCCTCCGCCTCGACGATGGGCTCGGCCCCCGCCTCCGCCGCCTCATCACTCCATGGTGACGCGTGCTAAAGACGTGATCAATCAACCTAACCCTCGCTATCACAATCTCAACGTCACGGTCATCTCTCCAGTATGATGCTCTCATTGTCAACCGGACCTGGACGTCGGTCCCCCGCCCCCTGGCGCCAACATCATCACCAGCAAGTGGGTATTACGGCATAAGCTTCTTCCCGATGGCTCTCTGGACAGGTACAAGGCCCATTGGGTTGTTCGAGGTTTTGCACAACGTGCCGGTGTCTAATTCTCAGAGACCTTCTCCCCGGTCGTCAAACTCGCTACGTTTCGTGTTGTTCTTCAGCTCGCCGCATCTCGTCACTGGCCTGTTCATCAACTTGACATCAACAACGCTTTCCTCTATGGTAATCTTCAGGAGCGTGTTCTCTGTCAGCAGCCTACTAGTTTTGTCGATCCTTCTCGGCCTGACGATGTTTACCTGCTATCACGGTCTCTCTACGGTCTGAAGCAGGCACCCCGTGCATGGTATCAATGCATTGCAGCATTCCTCACTGCTCTCAGTTTTCGCAGCACCACCTCCAACACATCGATGTTTGTGCTTCATCGAGCTGATCATGTCGCCATGCTTCTTCTCTATGTTGACGATATTGTCATCACCGCCTCTCGTGCGGACTTACTTCGCGACATCATTGGCCGTCTTGGTTCTGAGTTTCGGCTTAAGGACTTGGGCGCCCTGCACTTCTTCCTCGGCATCAATGTGCGACGTGACATTTCCAGATTTTTCCTTAGTCAAGGACTGTATGCTCTTGATCTCTTGGATCGTGCTGGTATGACCAACTGCAAACCTGTTGCCACTCCTGTCAAAGCCAAGCCGAAGCTCTCTGCCACTGCTGGAAAACCTGCCACAGATGCTTCTCTCTACAGCAGTATTGTTGGTGCTCTTCAGTACCTCACGCTCACCAGACCAGACATTTAGTTTGCCGTTCAGCAGGTTTGCCTACACATGCACTCGCCTCGTGATGTTCACTGGTCTTTGGTCAAGCGCATTGTATGGTTCAGTCGTGGCACACCAACATTTGGTCTTCGTCTTCGCGCCTCCGCCTCCACCGAGCTGTTTGCTTACACTAATGCGGATTGGGCCAGTTGCCCGACACTCGACACTCTACGTCGGGATATTGTGTCTTCTTCGGCGACTCTCTCATCTCATGGTGCTCTAATAGGCAGCCCACCGTCTCTCGCTCGAGTGCTGAGGCTGAGTACCGTGCTGTTGCCAACGTTGTTGCCGAGACATGTTGGTTACGTTAACTACTTGGCGAACTTCGGGTCTCGATCCCGAAAGCTACGGTGGTTTTCTGTGATAATGTTTCGGCCACCTATCTCGCGGTGAATCCGGTGCAGCATAAGCGCACCAAGCACATTGAACTTGATGTTCACTTCGTTCGTGAGAAGGTTCAGTTGGGTCAGCTTCGTGTTCTTCATGTACCGACCACCCAACAGTTTGCCGACATTATGACCAAGGGGCTTCCAACCGCTGCATTCCAGGAGTTCCATTCCAGTCTTTGCATCACCGACACCGACGCTTCGACTGTGGGGGGGTGTTGAACCGACTAACATGCAACTACTTTTGCATAAAGGTGGCTGGCGGGTGTTTGTTTCTCCTACTTTAGTTGAATCAAATTTGACTACAGCCGGTCCTTGAAGAAGGTTAAAACAACAAACTTGACGAATCACCATTGTGGTTTTTGTTGTAGGTAAGAACGGTTCTTGCTAGAAACCCATAACAGCCACGTAAAACTTGCAACAACAAAGTAGATGACGTCTAACTTGTTTTTGCAGGGTATGTTGTGATGTGATATGGTTAGACATGATGTGATATACGTTATTGTATGATATGATCATGTTTTCTAAGATATCAGGAAACCGGCAGGAGCCTTATGGTTGTCTCTTGATTGTATGAAATGCAAACACCATGTAATTGCTTTACTTTATCGCTATGAGTTAGCAATTGTTGTAGAAGCAGTAGTTGGCGAGACAACCATGATGCAACAATGGTGATTAAGGTGTCAAGCAGACGATGATGGAGATCATGACGATGCTTTGGAGATGGAGATCAAAAGCACAAGATGACGATGGCCATATGATGTCAAATATTTTGACCGCACGTGATGCTTATCTTATATGCATCTTATTTTGCTTAGAACGACGATAGCATTATAAGATGACCCCTTCACTAAATTTGAAGGTAAAAGTGTCCTCCCTGAGTATGCACCATTGCTATAGTTCATCATTTCGAGACACCACGTGATGATCGGGTGTGATAGACTCTACATTCACATACAACGGGTGTAAGACATTTTTACACATACAGAATACCTGGGTTAAACTTGACAAGCCTAGCATGTACAGACATGGCCTCGGAACGCTAGAGACTGAAAGGTCGACCGTGAATCACATAGTAGATATGTTCAACATAGAGATGTTCACCATTGATGACTACCCCATCTCACGTGATGATCGGACATGGGTTAGTTGATTTGGATCACGTATCACTTAGATGACTTGAGGGATGTCTATTTAAGTGGGAGTTCTTAAGTAATTTGATTAACTGAACTTAGTTTATCATGAACTTAGTACTTCTAGTATTTGCATATCTATGTTGTAGATCAATAGCTCGCGATATAGCTCCCCTATTTTTATATATTCCTAGAGGAAAATAAGTTGAAAGATGATAGTAGCAATGATGCGGACTAGGTCTATGATCTCAGGATTATCCTCATTGTTGCAGAGAAGAATTAAGTCCTTGATGCACCGCTAGGTGAACAAACCTATTGTATGAGTAGAAGCAGACATTATGAATGTTTGACAAGCTCAGTATGATAACTACTTGATAGTTTAGTGCGCCATGCTTTAAGGCTTAGAACCGGGACCTCAAAAATGTTTTGAATGCCACAAAGCATATGAGATGTTCCAAGAGCTGAAATTGGTATTTCAGACTCATGCCTGTGTCAAGAGGTATGAGACCTCTGACAAGTAATTTGCCTACAAGATGGAGGAGAATAGCTCAGCCAGTGAGCATGTGCTCAGAATGTCTGGGTATAACAATCGCTTGAATCAAGTGGGAGTTAATCTTCTAGATAAGATAGTGATTGATAGAGTTCTCTAGTCACTATCACCAAGCTACTAGAACTTTGTGATGAACTATAATATGCAAGGGATGACAAAGACGATTCCCAAGCTCTTTGCGATGCTGAAATCGGCGAAGGTAGAAATCAAGAAAGAGCATCAAGTGTTGATGGTTAACAAGACCACTAGTTTCAAGAAGAAGGGCGAGGGAAGGAATGGGAACTTCAAGAAGAATGGCAAGCAAGTTGCCACTCCCGTGAAGAAGCCCAAAGCTAGACCCAAGTCTGAAACTAAGTTCTTCTACTACGAAGGAAATGGTCACTGGAAGTTGAACCGCCCCCAAAACTTGGTGGTTAACAAGGATGGCAAAGTGAACAAAGGTATATTTGATATACATGTTATTGATGTGTATTTTACTAGTATTTGAAGTAATCCCTAGGTATTTGATACTAGTTCAGTTGCTAAGATTAGTAACTTGAAACAGGAGTTACAGAGACTAGTTAAAAGTGAGGTGACGATGTGTGTTGGAAATGATTCCAAGGTTGATATGATCACCATCACACACTCCCTCTACCTTCGGGATTAGTGTTGATCCTAGATAAATGTTATTTGGTGTTTGCGTTGAGCATGAATATGATTAGATCATGTTTATTGCAATACAATTATTCATTTAAGTTAGAGAATAATTGTTATTCTGTTTACATGAATAAAAACTTCTATGGTCATACACATAATGTGAATGGTTTTTTGAATCTCAATCATAGTTATACACACATTCATAATATTGATGCCAAAAGATGCAAAGTTGCTAATGATAGTGCAACATACTTGTGGCACCGCCGTTTCGGTCATATTGGTGTAAAGCGCATGAAGAAACTGCATGCAGATGGGATTTTGGAATCACTTGATTATGAATCATTTGATACTTGCGAACCATGCCTCATGGGTAAGATGACTTAAACTCCTTTCTCTGAAACAATGGAGCGAGCTAATGACCTATTGGAAATAATACATACCGATGTATGCGGTTCGATGAGTGTTGAAGCACGTGGTGGATATCATTATTTTCTGACCTTCACAGATGATTTGAGTAGGTATGGGTATATCTACTTAATGAAACACAAGTTTGAAACATTTGAAAAGTTCAAAGAATTTCATAATAAAGTGAAAAATCATCGTAACAAGAAAATAAAGTTTCTACGATCTGATCGCGGAGGCAAATATTTGAGTTACGAGTTTGGCCTTCATATAAAACAATGTGGAATAGTTTCACAACTCACGCCACCTAGAACACCATAGCATAATGGTGTGTCTGAATGTCGTAACCATACTTTATTAGATATGGTGCATTCTATGATGTCTCTTACCGATTTGCCAATATCATTTTGGGGTTATGCATTAGAGACAGTTGCATTCACGTTAAATAGGGCACCATCTAAATCCGTTGACATGACACCGTATGAACTGTGGTTTGGCAAGAAACCTAAGCTGTCATTTCTTAAAAGTTTGGGGATGTGACGCTTATGTCAAAAGGCTTCAGCCTGATAAGCTCGAACCCAAAGCGGAGAAGTCCGTCTTCATAGGATACCCTAAGGAAACCATTGGGTACACCTTCTACCACAGATCTGAAGGCAAGATCTTTGTTGGTAAGAATGGATCCTTTCTAGAGAAGGAGTTTCTCTCAAAAGAAGTGTGTGGGAGGAAAGTACAACTTGATGAGGTAGTTGTACCTTCTCTCGAATTGGAGAGTAGCACATTAGAGAGATCTGTTCTCGTGATGCCTACACCAACTAGAGAGGAAGCTAATGATGATCATGAAACTTCGGATCAAGTTACTACTGGACTTCGTAGGTCGAACAGAGCACGTTCCGCACCAGAGTGGTAAGGTAATCCTGTCCTGGAAATCATGTTATTAGACCATGGCAAACCTACGAAGTATGAAGAAGCTATGATGAGCCCAGATTCCGATAAATGGCTTGAGGCCATAAAATCTGAGATAGGATCCATGTATGAGAACAAAGTGTGGACTTTGGTGGATTTGCCCGATGATCGAAAAGCCATTGAGAATAAATGGATCTTCAAGAAGAAGACTGACGGTGATAGTAATGTCACTGCCTACAAAGCTTGACTTATCACAAAAGGTTTTCGACAAGTTCAAGGAGTTGACTACGATGAGACTTTCTCACCCGCAGTGATGCTTATGTCTGTCCGAATCATGTTAGCAATTGCCACATTTTATGATTATAAAATTTGGCAAATGGACGTCAAATCTGCATTCCTTGATGGATATCTTAAAAGAAGAGTTTAATATGATGCAACCAGAAGGTTTTGTGGATCCTAAAGGTGCTAATAAAGTGTGCAAGCTCCAGCGATCCATCCATGGACTGGTGCAAGCATCTCAGAGTTGGAATATATGCTTTGATGAGGTGATCAAAGCATATGGTTTTATACAGACTTACGGTGAAGCCTGTATTTACAAGAAAGTAAGTGGGAGCTCTGTAGTATTTCTCCTATTATATGTGGATGACATATTGTTTATTGGAAATGATATCGATTTATGGATAGCATAAAAGGATACTTGAATAAGGATTTTTCAATGAAAGACCTCGGTGAAGCTGCTTACATATTGGGCATCAAGATCTATAGAGATAGATCAAGACGCTTGATAAGACTTTCAATGAGTACATACCTTGACAAGATTTTGAAGTAGTTCAAAACAGACCAGTCAAAGAAGGAGTTCTTGCCTGTATTGTAAGGTGTGAAGTTGAGTAAAGACTCAAAACCCGACCATGACAGAAGATGAAGAGAGAATGGAGGTTATTCCCTATGCCTCAGCCATAGGTTCTATAAAGTATGCCATGTTGTGTACCAAACCTGTTGTGTACCTTGCCATGAGTTTGGAAAGGGGGTGCAATAGTGATCCAGGAGTAGATCATTAGACAGCGGTCAAAATTATCCTTAGTTACCTAAGAGGACTAAGGAAATATTTCTCGGTTATGGAGGTGATAAAGAGTTTGTCGTAAAGAGTTATGTCGATGCAAGCTTTGACACCGATTCACATGACTCTGAGTCTCAATCTGGATATATATTGAAAGTGGGAGCAATTAGCTAGAGTAGCTCCATGCAGAGCATTGTAGACATAGAAATTTGCAAAATACATACGAATCTGAATGTGAGAGACCCGTCGACTAAACTTCCCTCCCAAGCAAAACATGATCACACCTTAGTACTCTTTGGGTTTTAATCACATGACGATGTGAACTAAATTATTGACTCTAGTAAAACTTGTTGGGTATTGATCACATGACGATGTGAACTATGGGTGTTATTCACATGGCGATGTGAACTACATAATTGTCGGTGGGAACAACACCTATGGGATCACAAGAATCCCTACTATGGTTGCGGGGCGCGGGGTCATGAGAAGAGCGGATCAAACGATAGCACACGGTTCATTTATCCAGGTTCGGCCCGCAAGGATGTGTAAAACCCTACTCCTGCTTTGGTGGATTGCATATCTGTGTTCTTGAGCTAGCTATGGGGAATGAGGAGCTCCAAAAAGCCGAATCCCCCTCCTGGTCGCCTCGGGCCTCCTTTTATAGGAAAGGGGTTGCCACAGTGGCACACAGGAGGTGGAAAGGGTACAATGATGTGAGGTTATCCCTCGCATTACATGACAAGGCACATTTAATGCGTCTTGCCCAGGTGTCCTTGCTTTATCGAGGACGGGGGAGAGCCCTATCTCGTCCATCGCCGCTCCCTCTCGTGTCGACACGCGCCTTGGCCAGCGGCGCCCGTGGTGCCATGTAGGCAGGCAGGCAGCTGAGGTGGCACAGTGGTGGGTTTCCATGAAGATCCGCATGCCGCCACGCAGGTGCCTGCCTAGCTGGTGTGGTCGGCAGCTGCATGCGAACGACGGTGAAGGTTTGACTGGCGTGGGCCTGATGGTGGCCCTACGGGTGTTCTTGGCAAGGGCCTTGACGGGGCCCCGGCAAGGGTCTTGCCGTGGAGCCTGCTGTCATCCCCGGCAAGGCTCTTCCCGGGGGCCTTGTGGTCCTCCTTGGCTGGGATCCCGCCAAGGATCATCATCTTCTATACGGTGTACTTGATCTTGAATGCCTTCACAAAGATCTGCATGCCACCACGGGGATGTCTCCCGAATCCTTGCCCCATGGGGGCAGTGGACTCAAGGGTGACTCACTTCGTAGGTGTGGGGCGAGCTGCCCCGGCAAGGGTCTTGCCGGGTTTGCTAAAACCGCCTCCCAGCAAGGATCTTGCTGGGGGGCCCGCTTCGTCCCCTTTGCTCTTTGTGGTCTTGGTCTTGGCGTCGTTCTGCTTCTCCTAAGCTTCGGCCTTACCTTGGCTCACCTCCCTTGCCTTGCTCAGTTTGGTGGTGCCCGTGGCTCAGACTATCCGTGCACAGTTATAGGGGTACAAAAAGTGTACCCCTCTTTTTGTACACCGACATGAGCCTCCGGGCCTGGGCCATACATAAGCGCAATCGCGTCGTTGGGCTAGGCCCAAAAACGGTGCGCGGGCAGGCGGGGCGGTTTTTACCGCGGTAAGTATCTTCGCGCGCTGCGCTTCCCATGCTTCTCGCGCGTGGCGCGGCGTGGGGAGGCGTGTGTGACGTGGGCGGCATGCGTGGGGCTGCTTCCCGCGGGCATGCGTCACATCACAGTTAATGTGAAAGGAGGCGGCCCGTGTTTTCCCCCATAAGAAGGAATAACCGCGGGCGCGCTGCTCACTTTCTCCTCTTTCCTCGTGCCTTTTCCAATCTCAGAGCCGCTGTTTCCTCTCTTCCTTCCTTCCTAAGCTTTCGCCGTCGCCCGCCGTCGTTGCTTCGCCATCCCCCTTCCTCAGCCCTCTGAACTTCTTGGTCGCCATGGCTCCCAAATTCGCCAAGGGCAAGGGGGTGGCTAAGGGCGCCGGGACGGTGGAGCCGCCGAAGAGCGCGCTGTCGGGGGACCGGACGAAGTCCGCCTTCTTCTTCCCCGCGACGGTTGATGTTCAAGAGCTCCGGGCCTCCTTCAGGCCCCTATGGGGAGTGAAGACGGCGGGAGAGAATTCAGGACACTCGGTGACGCGCATCATTCCTGCTGCTTGCGCTGATCCTGCCTCGAATCGGTACCCCTTCTTAGTTGATTACTTTTCTTGCGGGTTATGCCCTCCTTTCTCCGATTTCTTCTGCGACGTTATGCGCACCTTCGGCTTTCGCCTCTTGGATTTTACTCTGAATTCGGTGGCGTGCATGGCTTTCTTCGCGCATCTTTGCGAAGGCTTTGCCGGGGTGCAGCCCAACACGACGCTCTTCCGCCATTACTTCTTCCCTCGAATCCAGCCGGGAGGAGCCGTCTCCGGTTGCGTCACCTGGATCCCAAGATCCAAGGGGGCGTACCCGGATGGTGCCGTGAAGGAGAGGTGGGAGGAATGGCGTGGCCGGTGGTGCTGGATTGAAGATGAAAACCCGCCGGAATTCTGCAAGGTCCGCCGAGTGCCGCCGGTCCGTGGTAGAGATTGGAGTGATGTCGACGCCGCCGATGAGAGGCTCACTGTCGCCACCACCAGGATTCTCCGGCTCACCCAGGCCGAACTCACCCTTGAGATGATCGGGGCGGACTTCATTCGCCACCGGATCGCCCCGTTGCACAACAAGGGGAGACCAGCTTGGCTCTTTACGAACCCGGCTGACATTATGCGACTCCGCCCCGGCCTCGATCACAACTTCACAGTGCTGGCGCATGCCCACTTCTGCCAGCGGCTTTTCCAGCTTGATGTGGGTCCCGATGGCGAGTTCGAGCGGACTAGCAAGGCCGCGAGGGCTGCCGCAAAGGTTGGCAAGGCCCTCAAGGGGCCATTTTTCAAGCTGCCAGCGGGGGTGGTCCCGTTGTGCAACAATTTGCATTGGTCTGAGATCATCGCCATGATGCCGGACTGTAGTGCACACGGCCCTGTCCCGAGCTGGGAGGAGCCGAAGGACGAGGATGTGCAGCAATTCTTCGACACCCTGATCGAGGTGTACGTCAATGCCGACGCCGAGAGGTGGCTTATCATGGACACCACCCAGGCAGAGCTAGACTACATCGCCACTAGGGGAGGGAGGCACAACTCGCCATGGAGGCCGGCAGCACCGGGGGCATGGAGGATAAGGCCGCAACGGCGGCAGAGGAAGAGGAGCTCACCCGGTGGGCGGCAGCCTCCGGGGAGGTCAGCAGCGCCAACACTGGATCTCCGCTCATTGGAGGCGCGACCGACAAGTCGTCGGGGGAGGAGGAGGACGTGGCGGCGGGCTCGACACCAACCAGGGGAAGAGGGCGAGTCCCGCGGCGGGCTGGCTCCGGTGAGCCGGTCCGGCCCGGCAGGGATGCGCGGCCTCAATTGACCCTGGAGGGGTCTGGGCGCCACACGAGGGCCACGGCAGCCAAGAGGCTGACGAAGGCCGCTGAGAAGAAGAAGACAACAGCCCCTTCCTCATCCGGGCGCGCACAAACCCCGCCGCCTCCTTCGCCTCCTCTGACAGGCGTCGACTCGGATGATGATATGGAGCTCCCTTTTGATCTCGGGCCTCTCAGCCCGGAGAGGAAAAGGAAACTGGTGGAAGAGGAGGAGTCGTATGACGAGTAAGTTCTCCGTTCCTTACTGTCATTTCCATTTCCTCGAATTGGGTCGCTTGTCTTGATCCATTTTTGCTTCCGCAGGGAGGCAGAGATGTTGGCCCAGAGGGTGAAGAGGGCGAGGACCTCGGCGAGCAGCCAGCCCCCGGCTGGGGCTTCAAAGACACCACTGGTGGTGCTGAGCAGCCCGACAGCAGCCCCCGGCGCAGCCCCCAGCGTAAGTTCGTCACCCTCTTCTTACTCGACATGTGGTAGGTGCTTGATGCTATGATGTTGACCTTGCCGGGTTTGCAGGAGGGGAGCGGCAGCAGGAGGAGCCACAGAGGGCTACTCCTAACACACCACCCCCATCGACTACGCCGCCGCGGGGGGCGTCCCCGGCAAGGGCATCATGCACGGAGCCCACACCCATGGAGTAAGAGGGGAACTTGGGCGCTGGTGGCTCTGCCACAGCGCCAAATGCTGGCGGAGAGGGGACTTCTGCTTCACAGCCTGGCACTGGTGAGTTGCCTGTCCTTCGTCTCTGTTTTTCCCTTATTCTTTTCTTGGCTTCCATGCTCCCATTACTACCCAGACCCTCCTTCAACAGTTATGGAGGACGTGGATACCGTTGCTGGGAACATTGCTGAGGAGGCCGCCAAGGACGCTGCCGAGGACACCGTGGCGGGGGCCACCAAGACGACTGGGGAGGCTTCTGCCGAGGGCGCCAATGGTGGGCCTGCTGGGGAAGCCGGCAAGGCCACCGCCGAGGAAGAGGCGGTTGATGATCAGCCTCCCTCCTCCTCAACCTCGAGCCCTGGTAGGTATCTGAAGGTGGGCGACGATCTTTTCGTCCACCTCCCAGGGGCGTCAAGTTCCCGGGCGCCCGCTGAAGGGGAAGTCTTTGACGGCGAGGTGCTTGCCGCCACCGGGCTTGAGGTTGTCGGTGAGCCGGGCGTTGGCGGTGACGGTTCTCCGGAAGAGCAGCTTTTCCGCGCTATGGGGGCCAACTTCCAAAATCTCCAGGCGCTCTACCGTGTTCGTCTGGACAAGGTTAAGTCCAGGATGGCAATGGTGGACCAGGCGGAGGTGGATTTCAAGGCACACATTGCTGAGACGCAGACCTGGTTCCTCCAGACTCGCGAGGTGCAGAGGGCCCTTCAGGAGGAATTGGCCAAGCGCAATGTCGAGCTCACCATGAAGATGGCTGGCATCGAGAAGGCCCAGGAATAGGCGGCAAACTTGGCTGCCGCGGCCGAGGCCATCCGGAACCAGCATCAAGCCGCACTGGATTCCCAGGAAGAGGACCTCACCGCGCGTGAGGCGAAGCTTGCCGCAGCGCTCCGTGGCAAGGATGAGGAGCTCGAGGCCCTTGTCGCGCGGCGGACTCGCAAGCTGGAGCAGAGGCACAAGGAGGCACTCGATGCCCATGCTCTGGCCCATGCCGGCAAGGTAAGGGAGTTGGAGGTGGCGCAGGACAAGCTGAAGGAGCAGGCCCTCAAGCTGTCCAACGAGAAGAGCATGCTCAACAGAGCCTTGGTGGAGGCGCAAGGAGCGGTCATCAGTAGGGCTGGGGAGCTCTCCAAAGCGCAAAACTCCGTCAGAGACCTCGAGCTGAAGCTGGAGGATCTCGAGAAGATGCTGTCGGAGAGCAGGGCTCGGGAGGAGACCTTGACCAAGAGCCTGGAGGAGGAGAAGCAGCTGTGGGCGAACGAGGCCGCCTCCCACCAGGATTATGTGGCGGGCGAGAACAGATGGATCAGCCGTTTGGAGGAGGTCGCTGGCAGGGTCACCTCGCAGTTGGCCACCATGGGGATGCCACACGTGAGGTACGCCCCTGAGCGCAGCGGTACCGTCAACACCAAGTTGACCCTATTCTTCGAGGGCGTCCTCGGAGCCTTGGCTTATCTTCACTCCAACAGGACGGCCACGCTGGCCAAGGAGGCCCGGCGACTTTGCCGGAGGGTCATGACCAAGGTCCTCACCAAGATGGCGTACTAGAATCCCGATCTTGACTTTGCGGCCACGATGAAGAGCTTGCCGGATGGTGCTGACCTCACGATGCTCAAGGAGCACAACAAGCCCATCACCGACAGCATCGACGAAATCATGAGGGTGGAAGGCCAGCGCCAGGATTAGGCATCCCGTTCTTCTTCGCCGTTGCGGGTTCCCGACCAAGACAAATTTTATCTTTAGTTAGAACCGCAACTATGATGTGGTGTAAAATAACTTTGAAGTACTCTTAATTTCATGCATGTTATTTCCCCGTTCAATTCCTCTTTGTATGCGCGCCCTATGCCGATTGGGTAGGCTCGCCGGCGCGGAAGCCCCGAGCGGCATTTTGGGGATAGATCCCCATGGGCCTGCTGGGTACGCGTGCTGCCGGACAAGCCACCTTTCCGTTCCGAACGCGGCCGCTCGAACTGTCGAGCTTGACTCGAGTCAGAATCGGGGGCGTTGCTGATCGCGGAAGGCTACTCTACCATTCTCGATGCAGCCGCTTGAGCTGTTGAGCGGACTCGAAACAGGGCAAGGGCATTGCCGATCGTGGTAGAGCCCCCTGGCGTGCATGTTTCTCATACAAAGCAAATATCTCCGGGGGGATAACCTCAAATAAGAAGGGTAGCACAAGTAAGGGTTCAGTGCAACTTAGCTTCTGTTTGCGATCGCTCGAGTGTCGATCTTCTGGCCTCCTTTCCTCTTCAAGAGCCACGAAGACGAAGGAGTGCTGAGCTGATTGCTAGAGCCGATTCTCACAACTGCACCCCTACCTGGCGCGCCAAAGATGTCAGTGGGAATGACACCTATGGGATCACAAGAATCCCTACTACGGTTGCGGGGCGCGGGGTCGTGAGAAGAGCGGATCAAACAGATAGCACACGGTTCGTTTATCCAGGTTTGGGCCGCAAGGATGCGTAAAACCCTACTCCTGTTTTGGTGGATTGTATATCTGTGTTCTTGAGCTAGCTATGGGGCGTGAGGAGCTCCAAAAAGCCGAATCCCCCTCCTGGTCGCCTCGGGCCTCCTTTCATAGGAAAGGGGTTGCCACAGTGGCACACAGGAGGTGGAAAGGGTACAGTGATGTGAGGTTATCCCTCGCATTACATGACAAGGCGCATTTAATGTGTCTTGCCCAGGTGTCCTTGCTTTGTCAGGGACGGGGGAGAGCCCTATCTCGTCCGTTGCTGCTCCCTCTCGTGTCAACACGCGCCCTGGCCAGCGCAGCCCGCGGTGCCATGTAGGCAGGCAGGCAGCTGAGGTGGCGCAGTGGTGGGTTTCCACGAAGATCCGCATGCCGCCACGCAGGTGCCTGCCTAGCTAGTTGGGTCGGCAGCTGCATGCGAACGGCGGTGGAGGTTTGACTGGCGTGGGCCTGATGGTGGCCATACGGGTGTTCTTGGCAAGGGCCTTGCCGGGGCCCCGACAAGGGTCTTGTCGTGGCGCCTGCTGTCATCCCCGGCAAGGCTCTTGTCGGGGGCCTTGTGGTCCTCCTTGGCTGGGATCCCGCCAAGGATCATCATCTTCTAAAGGGTGTACCTGATCTTGAATGCCTTCACAAAGATCTGCATACCACCACGGGGATGTCTCCCGAATCCTTGCCCCATGGGGGCAGTGGACTCAAGGGTGACTCACTCCGTAGGTGTGGGGCGAGCTGCCCCGGCAAGGGTCTTGCCAGGTTTGCTAAAACTGCCTCCCGGCAAGGATCTTGCCGGGGGGGGGGGGTCCGCTTCGTCCCCTTTGCTTTTTGTGGTCTTGGTCTTGGTGTCGTTCTGCTTCTCCTGAGCTTCGGCCTTACCTTGGCTCACCTCCCTTGCCTTGCTCAGTGTGGTGGTGCCCGTGGCTCAGACTGTCTGTGCACAGTTATAGGGGTACAAAAAGTGAACCCCTCTTTTTGTACACCGACAATTATTGACTCTAGTGCAAGTGGGAGACTGAAGAAAATATTCCCTAGAGGCAATAATAAAGTTGTTATTTTATTTTTCCTTATTCATGATAAAGGTTTACTATTCATGCTAGAATTGTATTGATCGGAAACCTAAATACATGTGTGAATACATAAACAAATACCATGTCGCTAGTATGCCTCTACTAGACTAGCTCATGATCAAAGATGGTTAAGGTTTCCTAACCATATACATGTGTTGTCATTTGATAACGGGATCACATCATTAGGAGAATGATGTGATGGACAAGACCCATCCGTTAGCTTAGTAGAATGATCGTTCCGTTTATGCTATTGCTTTCTTCATGTCAAATACATATTCATTCGACTATGAGATTATGCAACTCCTGGATATTGGAGGAATACCTTGTGTGCTATCAAACGTCACAACGTAACTGGGTGATCATATAGATGCTCTATAGATATCTCTGAAGGTGTTTGTTGAGTTGGCATAGATTGAGATTAGGATTTGTCACTCCGAGTATCGGAGAGGTATCTCTGGGCCCTCTCGGTAATACACATCATAAGCTTGCAAGCAAATGGTTAAGGAGTTAGTCACGAGGTGATGTATTACAAAACAAGTAAAGAGAGTTGCCGGTAACGAGATTGAACTAGGTATGAAGATACCGACTATCGAATCTCGGGCAAGTAACATACCGATGGACAAAGGGAATTACATATGTTGTCATAATGGTTCGAACGATAAAGATCTTAATAAAATATGTAGGAGCCAATATGGGCATCCAGGTTCCACTATTGGTTATTGACCGAAGAGGTGTCTCGGTCATGTCTACATAGTTCTTGAACCCGTAGGGTCCGCACGCTTAATGTTTGATGACGATATAGTATTATATGAGTTATGTGATTTGGTGACCGAATGTTGTTCGGAGTCCCAGATGAGACCATGGACATGACTAGGAGTCTTGAAATGGTTGAGAGGTAAAGATTAATATATAGGACGATGGTATTCGGACACCGGAAGTGTTTCGGGAGGTACTGGGTACTTATCGGGTCACCGGAAGTGGTTCCGGGCACCCCCGGCAAAAGATATGGGCCCAGAGGGAAAACACACCAGACACAAGGGGCTAGTGCACCCCCCATGTGGGCTGGCCTAAGGAGGAGAAGGAAAGGGGAGAAGGGGAAGGAAAGTGTGGATTAGGATTCCCACTTCCTTCTCTCTCCCCCTCTTTCTTTCCCCCTTTGTTATATATGGCAGGGGGGGGGGCTTTGGAGGGACTCCAAGTAGGATTCCTCCTACATGGGAGCCTCCTATGGCTGCTCCTCCCTCCTTCCAACCTATATATATGTGGGAGGGGGCGCCTAGCACACACCAGACAATTGCCTAGCCGTGTGCGGCACCCCCCTCCATCGTTTACATCCCCGGTCATATTTTCGTAGTGCTTAGGTGAAGCCCTGCGGAGATCAGTTCACCATCACCGTCACCACACCATTGTGCTGATATAACTCATCTACTACCTCAACGTCTTGCTGGATTAAGAAGGCGAGGGATGTCCCCGAGCTGAACTTGTGCTGAATGCAGAGGTGTCGTACGCTCGGTACTAGATCGATCGGATCGCGAAGAAAGTTCGACTACATCAACTGCGTTGTGAAATGCTTCCGCTTATGGTCTACAAGGGTACATAGACACACTCTCCCCTCTTGTTGCTATGCATCTCCTTGATAGATCTTGCCTGTGTGTAGAATTTTTTTTGTTTTCCATGCAACGATTCCCAACACAGGTATATGGGATCGCAACAGTTTTCGAGGGTAGAGTATTCAAGAAAAATTTATTGATTCGACACAAGGGGAGCCAAAGAATATTCATGAGTATTAGCAGTTGAGTTGTCAATTCAACCACACCTGAAAGACTTAATATCTGCAGCAAAGTATTTAGTAGTAAACTACTATGATAGTAATGGTAACGCAATAGTAGCAGTAGCAGTTTTGTAATGATTGTGACAGTAGTAGCAACGAAAGTAACTTAGCAAAGATAAATATGTGAAAAGCTCGTAGGCATTGGATCATCGATGGGTAATTGTGTTGGATAATATTCATCATGTAGCAGTCATAACCTAGGGTGACACAGAAAAGTAGCTGCAATTCATCAATGTAATGTAGGCATGTATTTTGTATATAGTCATACGTGCTTATGGAAAAGAGCTTGCATGACATCTTTTGTCCTACCCTCCCGTGGCAGCGGGGTCCATAAGGATACTAAGGGATATTAAGGCCTCCTTTTAATGGAGAACCGAAACAAAGCATTAGCACTTAGTGAATACATGAACTCCTCAAACTATGGTAATCACTGGAAAGAATCCCAATTATTGTCACCTTGGGGTATGCGGATCATAACACGTAATAGGTGTCTACAACTTGCAAGATAGGATCAAGAACACCCATATATTCATGAAAACATAATAGGTTCAGATCTGAAATCATGGCACTTGGACCCTAGTGACAAGCGTTAAGCATAGCAAAGTCATAGCAACATCAATCTCAGAACATAGTGGATACTAGGGATCAAACCCTAACAAAACTAACTCGATTACATGATAAATCTCATCCAACCCATCACCGTCCAGCAAGCCTATGATGGAATTACTCACTCCCGGCGGTGGCATCATGAAATTGGTGATGGAGCAAGGTTGATGAAGACGATGGCGACAGATTCCACCCTCCGGAGCCCCGAACGGACTCCAGATCAGCCCTCTCAATGAAGAACAGGAGGTGGCGGTGGCTCCGTATCGTAAAATGTGATGAATCCTTCTCTTTGATTTTTTTCCTCCAGGAATAGGTATATATGGAGCTGGAGTTAGGGTTGTAGACGGTCAAGGGGGGCACAAGCCAGGTAGGCGCGCCCTGGGGGGGTAGGTGCACCCCTGGGCTTTTGGACCCTGAGTGACCCCCTCTGGTATATTTTTCCGCCAGTATTTTTGTATGTTCCACAAAAATTCTTCGTAAATTTCCAGGTCAATCCGAGAACTTTGATTTCTGCACAAAATAACACCATGTCAATTCTGCAGAAAACAACGACAATTCAGGTTAGTTTCATTCAAATCATGCAAATTAGAGTCCCAAAGAAGGGCAAAAGAGTTTGGAAAAGTAGATACGATGGAGACATATCAATTCCCCCAAACTTAACCCATAGCTTTTCCTCAAGCAATTCAGTTGACAAACTGAAAGTGACAAAGAAAAACTTTTACAAACTCTATTTGATCTTGTTGTTGCAAACATGTCTAGCCAATATTCTGGTTTTCAGCAAGATTATGAACTAGCCACATTCACAATAACACTTAGGTCTCACATTTACTCATATCAATGACATAATCAACTAGAGAGCAATAATAAGATATCTTAGATGACAACACTTTTTCAAAACAATCATGATATAATTTGACAAAATGGTATCTCGCTAGCCCCGCAAAACATAAATGCAGAGCACCCCTGAAGATCAAGGACTGATTGGACATTGTAATTCATGGCAAAAGAGATCCAGTCACAGTCATACTAAATACTGAATAAAAACAAGTCATATGAATGACAATGGTGCTCTCCCGCTGGTGCTTAAATAAGAGGATGATGACTCAACAATAAAAGTTAATGGATAGTCCTTCGTAGAGGGAAGCAGGGTTTTGTAGAGGTGCTAGAGCTTTAAGCTTTTAAAACAAAGATGAATATACTAGACAGACTATAGGCGGTTCCCAAACAGAATGGTAAAGTTTTTACTCCCCCTCCACCAACAAGCACACTCCGCGGCTAGCGGAATCCACGTGTACTGTCCATACCAACAACAATCTCGGGGGAGTTTTGTTTCATTATTATATTTTGATTTTGATCATGGAACTTGGCATCCCAATTACTAGCCACTTTCTCGTGAACGACAAGTGAATAAACACTCATTGTGAGAATAACCCACCTAGCATGGAAGATTCTGACAGCCCCTAGTCGCTACATGAGCGATTCAGGCATACAAAACAAATTGTTATTTGAAGATTTAGAGCTTGGCACATGCAAATTTACTTGGAACAACAGGTAAATACCGTATATAGGTAGGTATGGTGGACTCATATGGCACAACTTTGGGTTTAACAAAGTGGATGCACAACCAATATTCCTGCTTAGTACAAGTGAAGGCTAGGAAAAAGATTGAGAAGCGACCAACTAGAGAGCGACAACGACCATAAACATGCATTGAGATTAATCAACATCGAATGCAAGCATCAGTAGGATATAAATCACCATGAACATAAATATCGTCGAGGCTATGTTGATTTTGATTCAACTACATGCGTGAACATGTGCCAAGTCAAGCCACTTGAATTATTCAAAGGAGGATACCATCCTATCATACTACATCATAACCATTTTAAAATGCATGTTGGCACACAGGACAAACCATTATCTACTCCTAGCTAATTAAGCATGGTGTGAGTAACTATAATCTCTAATTGTCATTGCAAACATGTTTCGTTCATAATGGGCTGAATCAAGAACGATGAGATAATCATATTTACAAAAACAAAATAGGTCGAGTTCATACCATCTTTTCCTCATCCCAATCATTTGATCAGATATCATCATTATTGCATTTCACTTGCATGACCGAACTATTTGAACAATAATAATAGTGCACATGCACTTGACTAAGCTGGAATCTGCAAACATTTATTCAAAGGAGAAGACAAGGTAATATGGGCTCTTTATGAGGTCAACAATAATGCATATGAGAGCCACTCAACATTTTCATCATGGTCTTCTTACGACCCAAAGAAAAGAAAAGAATTTCAAATAAACACACTGAAATATTTTGGAAGTTTTTTTGTGAAGAAAGTAAATTAACGAAAGAGAAATGGAAATGAGAAAAACTATTTACATGGGAAAGCTCCCAACAAGCAAAAGAAGAACAAGAACTCCTTTTGGGTTTTATCAAACACACAATAAGGAAGCAAGAAAAATAAGCTAACATGGACAATACAATGAAAAAGGAAGAACACCGACAACTGGAATGGATGTGTGAACATGAATGTAATGTCGGTGAGAAATACATACTCCCTCAAGCTTAGACTTTTGGCCTAAGTTGGTCTAGGGCCACGACTCGAAATAACCCTCTCCTGGATACTGTGGAGGGTCCCGAGGGTTCCACTGGTTTGCGAGCTCCTGTGGCTCCCACTGGTAAATAGGCTCCTGACATGGCTCAGGAGCCGAAGCTGGCTCAGGCACTGGGGGTTGTGAGAGACCCCAAAATTAGTAGATGTCCGCAAGCATAATAATGTACCTACCTGAATAAATATCGAACAAAGAAGGTGCAGGCAAAGTATTAATCTCACGGGTGCCCTAGCTGAATACTAACTTGTAGAGGAGTCGCTTATGAAGGAAATATGCCCTAGAGGCAATAATAAAGTTGTTATTTATATTTCCTTATATCATGATAAATTTTTATTATTCATGCTAGAATTGTATTAACCGGAAACTTAGTAAATGTGTGAATACATAGACAAAACAAAGTGTCCCTAGTATGCCTCTACTTGACTAGCTCATTAATTAAAGATGGTTAAGTTTCCTCACCATAGACATGTGTTGTCATTTGATGAACGGGACCAAATCATTAGGGGAATGATGTGATGGACAAGACCCATACGTTAGCTTAGCATAATGATCGTTAAGTTTTTATTGCTATTGCTTTCTTCATGACTTATACATATTCCTCTGACTATGAGATTATGCAGCTCCCAGATACCGGAGGAACACCTTGTGTGCTATCAAACGTCACAACATAACTGGGTGATTATAAAGATGCTCTACAGGTGTCTCCGAAGGTGTTTGTTGGGTTGGCATAGATCAAGATTAGGATTTGTCACTCCGTTTATCAAAGAGGTATCTTTGGGCCCTCTCGGTAATGCACATCACTATAAGCCTTGCAAGCAATGTGACTAATGAGTTATTTACGATATGATGCATTACGGAATGCGTAAAGAGACTTTCCGGTAACGAGATTGAACTAGGTATGATGATACCGATGATCGAATCTCGGACAAGGAACATACCGATGACAAAGGGAATAATGTATGTTGTTATGCGGTTTGACCGATAAAGATCTTCGTAGAATATGTAGGAGCCAATATGAGCAACTAGGTTCCGCTATTGGTTATTGACCGGAGATATGTCTCGGTCATGTCTACATAGTTCTCGAACCCGTAGGGTCCACATGCTTAACGTTCGATGACGATTTATATTATGAGTTATGTGATTTGATGACCGAAGTTTGTTCGGAGTCCCAGATGAGATCATGGACATGACGAGGAGTCTCAAATTGTTCGAGAGGTAAAGATTGATATATAGGAAGGCTATATTCGGACATCAGAAAGGTTTCGAGTGATTCGGGTATTTTTCGGAGTATCGGAGAGTTACGGGAATTCGCCAGGGGAAGTTAATGGGCCTTATTGGGCTTTAGTGGAGGGAAGGAAGAAGGGCCTCGAGGTGGCGCATGCCTCCCCCCTGCCCAAACCAAATTGGACAAGGGGTGGGGGCGCGGCCCCCCTTTCCTTTTCCCTCTCCCTTCTTTCCTTCTTTCCTACTCCGAAAAGGAAAGGGAATCCTACTAGGACTTGGGAGTCCTAGTAGGACTCCCTACACTTGGCGCACCCCTAGGAGGGCCAGCCTCTCTCCCTCCCTCCTTTATATACATGGGCAGGGGGCACCCCAAAGGCACTCCAAGATTTGTCTTAGCCGTGTGCGGTGCCCCCCTCCATAGTTACACACCTCGGTCATATCGTCATAGTGCTTATGTGAAGCCCCGCGCAGGTAACTTCATCATCACCATCGCCACACCGTCGTGCTGATGGAACTCTCCCTCATCCTCAACTGGATCAAGAGCTCGAGGGACATCATCGTGCAGAACGTGTGCTGAACACGGAGGTGCCGTACGTTCGGTACTTGGATCGGTTGGATCGTGAAGACGTTCGACTACATCAACCGCGTTACTAAACGCTTCCGCATTCGGTCTACGAGGGTACGTGAACACACTCTCCCCACTCATTGCTATGCATCTCCTAGATAGATGTTGTGTGATCGTAGGTAAATTTTTTGAAATACTACGTTCCCCAATAGTGGCATCCGAGCCAGGTCTATGCGTAGATGTTATATGCATGAGTAGAACACAAAGAGTTGTGGGCGATAATAGTCATACTGCTTACCAGCAATGTCTTAC
The DNA here is from genome assembly GCF_018294505.1 of Triticum aestivum. Classification (NCBI taxonomy): domain Eukaryota; kingdom Viridiplantae; phylum Streptophyta; class Magnoliopsida; order Poales; family Poaceae; genus Triticum; species Triticum aestivum. The sequence goes on along the minus strand of NC_057800.1, from coordinate 633,985,227 downwards.
TTTGATTCAGCGGTATTGTTGGATGAAGCGGTCTGGACCGACATTACATGACCACGTTCATGAGACTAGTTCTACCGACGTGATTTGCACACAGGTGGCTGGCGGGTGTCTGTTTCTCCAAATTTAGTTGAATCGAGTTTGACTATGCCCGGTCCTTGTTGAAGGTTAAAACAAAACACTTGACAAAAAATCGTTGTGGTTTTGATGCGTAGGTAAGAACGGTACTTGCTAGAAGCCCGTAGCAGTCACGTAAAACTTGCAACAACAAAGTAGAGGACGTCTAACTTGTTTTTGTAGGGCATGTTGTTCTATGATATGGTCAAGATGTGATGAGATATAAATCGTTGTATGAGGCGATCATGTTTTGTTAAAGTTATTGGCAATTGGCAGAAGCCTTATGGTTGTCTCTTTATTGCATAAGATGCAAGCACCATATAATTGCTTTACTTTATCGCTATGTGATAGCAATAGTTGCAAAAGCAATAGTTGGCGAGATGACCATGTGACGACACATTGATAGAGATCAAGATGATGGAGATCATGGTGTCATGCCGGTGACCATGGAGATCATGACGGTACTTTGGAGATGGAGATCAAAGGCACAAGATGATAATGGCCATATCGTGTCACATATTTTGATTGCATGTGATGTTTATCTTTTATGCATCTTATTTTGCTTAGTACGATGGTAGCATTATGGGATGATCCCTTACTAAATTTTCAAGGTATAAGTGTTCTCACTGAGTATGCACCGTTGTGACAGTTCTTCGTGCTGAGACACCACGTGATGATCGGGTGTGATAAGCTCTATGTTCACATACAACGGGTGACGCCAGTTTTGCACACGCGGAATACTAGGGTTAAACTTGACAAGCCTAGCATATGCAGATATGGCCTCGAAACACTAAGACTAAAAGGTCGAACGTGAATCATATAGTACATATGATCAACATAGAGATGTTCACTATATGATCAACATAGAGATGTTCACCATTAAAAACTACTCCATCTCATGTGATGATCGGACATGGTTTAGTTGATATGGATCACATGATCATTTAGATGACTATAGGGATGTCTATCTAAGTGGGAGTTCTTAAGTAGTATGATTAATTGAACTTCAATTTATCATGAACTTAGTGCTGATAGTTTTTGCATATCTATGTTGTAGATCAATAGCTCGCGTATAGCTCCCATGTTTTATTTTTGATATGTAACTAGAGAAAAATAAGTTGAAAGATGATAGTAGCAATGATGCGGACTGGGTCCGTGATATGAGGATTATCCTCACTGCTGCACATAAGAATTATGTCCTTGATGCACTACTAGGTGACAGACCTATTGCAGGAGCAGATGCAGACGTTATGAACGTTTGGCTAGCTCGATATGATGACTACTTGATAGTTTAGTGCACTATGCTTTACGGCTTAGAACCGGAATTGCAAAAATGTTTTGAATGCCAAGGAGCATATAAGATGTTCCAAGAGCTGAAATTGGTATTTAAGACTCATACCTGAGTCGAGAGGAATGAGACCTCTGACAAGTATTTTACCTACAAGATGGAGGAGAATAGCTCAACCAGTGAGCATGTGCTCAGAATGTCTGAGTTCTACAATCACTTGAATCAAGTGGGAGTTAATCTTCCAGATAAGATAGTGATTAACAGAGTTCTCTAGTCACTATCACCAAGTTTCTGGAACTTTGTGATGAACTATAATATGCAAGGGATGACGAAAACGATTCCCCGAGCTCTTCGCAATGCTGAAATCGGCGAAGGTAGAAATCAAGAAAAGCATCAAGTGTTGATGGTTGACAAGACCACTAGTTTCAAGTAAAAGGGCAAGGGAAAGAAAGGGAACTTCAAGAAGAATGGCAAGCAAGTTGCCACTCACATGAAGAAGCCCAAAGCTAGACCCAAGCCTGAAACTAAGTGCTTCTACTGCAAATAAAATGGTCACTGGAAGCGGAACTGCCCCAAGTACTTGACGGATAAGAAGGATGGCAAAGTGAACAGAAGTTTATATGATATACATGTTATTGATGTGTACTTTACTAGTGTTCATAGTAGCCCCTGGGTATTTGATACTGGTTCAGTTCCTATGATTAGTAACTTGAAATAGGAGTTACAAAATGAACAAAGACTAGTTGAGGGCGAGGTGACGTTGTCTATTGGAAGTGATTCCAAGGTTGATAAGATCACCATCGCACACCCGCTTTACCTTCGGGATTAGTGTTGAACCTAAAATAAATGTTATTTGGTGTTTGCGTTGAGCATAATATGATTGGATCATGTTTATTGCAATACGATTATTCATTTAAGTCAAAGAATAATTGTTGTTCTCTTTATATGAATAAAACCTTCTATGGTCATACACACAATGTGAATGGTTTATTGAATCTCGATCATAGTGATACATATATTCATAATATTGATGCCAAAAGATGCAAAGTTGATAATGATAGTGCAACATATTTGTGAAACTGTCGTTTAGGTCATATTGGTGTAAAGCGCATGAAGAAACTCCATGCTGATGGGCTTTTGGAATCACCTGATGCTTGCGAACCATGCCTCATGGGCAAGATGACTAAGACTCCGTTCTCCGAAACAATGGAGCGAGCCACTGACTTATTGGAAATAATACATACTGATGTATGCGGTCCGATGAGTGTTGAGGCTCGCAGCGGGTATCATTATTTTTTGACCTTCACAGATGATTTGAGCAGATATGGGTATATCTACTTAATGAAACATAAGTCTGAAACATTTGATAAGTTCAAAGAATTTCAGAGTGAAGTGGAAAATCATCGTAATAAGAAAATAAAAGTTTCTACGATCTTATCATGGAGGCGAATATTTGAGTTATGAGTTTGGTCTTCATTTCACTAGTAGAAAAAGGGTCAAATGTGAAGCACATTAGTGCCGGTTTGAATTTGAGCCGACACTAATGTGACCATTAGTGCCGGTTCCAACGGCTAGGCGGGCGGTCATCATTAGTACTGGTTCGTGGGCAACCTTTAGTACCGGTTCATGCCACGAACTGGTACTAATGAGGCCAGTGCGACTGTGGTCAGGCTGGGGCCCCCCACGAAGACCTTTAGTACCGGTTCATGGCATGAACCGGTACTAGAGTTTCTTAGTAAGCTGATTTTTAGTCCCACCTCTCCAAGAGAGAGGCAGTATGAGCGGTTTATAAGTCGTGAGTGCAGAGACAATGACGAAGAGGCGCAATGCTCACCTGCACGTTGATTAGCTTCAAGCCTTTCGGAATAGCATAGATTGCACTCAGCTATGTGCAGTGTAGTCTACACTATTCCAAAAGGCTTGAAGCAAATTAACCAGCATTGCACCTGTTTTTTATTTTTGATAACTTATTTGAACTCCGGACTTCTTGTGTTCAGTATGCAGCATTCAAAGCGACATCATCAATTTCCAACATGTTCTGACATCATTTGCTGTTTTTCAGTCATTTACCGAATTGTTTAAAGAGCTAAATGACCGTGAAATTGAAAATCACTACAAAATGAACTGTGAAAATGTTGAAATTTCGCATGGTATCATCATTTCACCCGCATCGCATGTGCGAAAGAGTAGAGAGGGTCATGGCAAAAACTGGACGCACTTCGTGCACAAACTGGACAATCTCTTTCGGAGTATCAGGGTTTCGGACGAGAACTCATCTGTTACACGGGCACTTCAATGTTTTTTAAACTTATTTGAACTCCGGACTTCTTTTGTGTTCAGTATGCAGCGTTCAAAGCGACGTCATCAATTTCCAACATGTTCTGACATCATTTGTTGTTTTTCAGTCATTTACCTAATTGTTTAGAGAGCTAAATGACCGTGTAATTGAAAATCACTACAAAATGAACTGTGAAAATGTTGAAACTTGGCATGGTATCATCATTTCACCCGCATAGCATGTGCGAAAGAGTAGAGAGGGTCACGGCAAAAACTGGACGCACTTCGTGTACAAACTGGACAATCTCTTTCGGAGTATCAGGGTTTCGGACGAGAACTCATCTGTTACACGGGCACTTCAATGTTTTTTAAACTTATTTGAACTCCGGACTTCTTTTTTGTTCAGTATGCAGCATTCAAAGCGATGTCATCAATTTCCAACATGTTTTGACATCACTTGTTGTTTTTCAGTCATTTACCTAATTGTTTAGAGAGCTAAATGACCGTGAAATTGAAAATCACTACAAAATGAACTATGAAAATGTTGAAACTTGGCATGGTATCATCATTTCACCCGCATAGCATGTGCGAAAGAGTACAAAGGGTCACAAAGAAACTAAATACAGAAAATAAACTACTCAGAAATAAATAGAAGAAAATAAATAAAGTAGAAAAGAAAAAAACTATATAAAAATTACTCAAAAATAAATAATGCAGAAAAGAAAAAACTATATAAAAAATTTGTTGGGGCACTGCCCAGTGGGCCTGCCAGACCTTGGGTGTGCAAATGCAGGCCTAGAAGGGCCAGCAGGCTCACAGGGCAGCGCGCCATAGTTAGGCCTAGAAGCCTGCTATATAGAGAAGTTCGAAGGAGCAGCTGCGGCTGGGTTTATAAACCAGTGCGGCTGCCCTTGGCTCGGCGAGGTGGGACTAAACATTGTGCACCGCGGTGGCAGCGCACAACTATTAGTACCGGTTGGTGGCTCCAACTGGTACTAATGATTGGGCCTTTAGTACCGGGTCGTGGCATGAACCGGTACTAAAGGGGCCGTTTCCCGCCCCTTGGCCTGGCAAAAATTGGCCTTTAGTACCGGTTGGTGGCTCCAACCGGTACTAAAGGCCCCTCCTATATGTATGGCACTTACGAAAAATTCAGTTTCATCGACCACCACTTCTTCTCCAAGTTCTTCGCGCGACATCGCCGCCGTCGCCGCGCCATCGCCCATCGCGCGCCGCCCTCGCAGGCTCCGCCGCCCGTCGTCGCCGTCACCGCCGTCGCCCCCGCCACCCGTCGTCGCCGTCGCCCCCGCCGCCCGTCGCCGCCGCCCTGTACTACGTCGTCGTCTCATTCGTACCGTCGCCCCCGGCCCGCCGCTTGTCATCGCGTCGTCCCCATCGCATCGCCGTCTCACGCCGCTGCCCGTACGCCACCGCCCCCCGCTCGTACACACACACAGAGATAGAGACACACACACACACATTGTTTTTACTTATTTTCTGTTTCGTGTTGTTTAGATTAATGTTAGATAAATTACGTAGGTAAGAATGTTATAATGTTAATGTTAGATGAATTATATGGAAAAGATGTTAAATATTAATGTAAATTTTAGATGAATTGGCTAGATATTAATTAGGTATATATATGAGATTTGAACTAGTTGAATTAATATAACTAGTTTATTTTTAGTATGAAAATTAATAGAACAAGTTTATTTTAGTAAGAAAATTTAGGTATATGAGATTATTTGAACTAGTTGAATTAATATAACTAGTTTATTTTTAGTAAATGCTTAGTTGAACTAGCTAGTTGAATTAGTACTAGTTTATTTTTAGTAAGAAAATTTAGGTATATGAGATTTGATGATCTAATTAAAATATTACTATATATAGCTACTTTATATATTTTAGTAAGAAAATTGATAGAACTAGTTTATTTTTAGTAAATTCTTAGTTGAATTAGTTGAATTAATAGAACTAGTTATTTTTAGTAAGAAAATTTAGGTATATGAGATTTGATGATCTAATCAAAATATTACTATATAGAACTGCCTACTTTATTTTAGTAAGAACATATGTTTCACCTATATATGAACATATGTTAGATATTAATGTGCAGACGCCTTCAGTTCTACCATTATGTGAGTTTCTCAACCATATTTATGTCTTCGATATGAGATTATTTGAACAAGTTGAATTAATAGATCTCAATTTATATTGACAGCTTATTTCCAATCAAGCAAACATGTCCGGCGCTTGATAGACAGGACCATCCACTGTCCCGGGGCTAAACTAAACTGCGAGGAGACAAGTCATTATGTTTCATTGGTTGAGGATCTTGATGGTGTCAAGCCAAATTTTTTTCCTGCACTTAGAAATGTTAGTACTCAAAACGTGCGACCAATAGTGTTCGTACTGAACTACGGTCACATATATTTAGGAAAGATGATAAGATTTCTACTATTTCTCCTTAGTGCATCTTTTGCATACATTATTTTTTTAAGCTAAACTTCATTGCTAAGTATGTTACTATACGATGTTCTTCAACAGGGACTCCCGATGAATGTTGTGCCTGATTGGATCGAGACTAAAGGTACCATGAATATTGTTAGCTTACGGCCAAGATATCCTACAATGCACTTTAGTGCATTCAGGATTTCTAATAGCGAGGAATGCTTAATAGTAAAAGACTGGAGCAAAATTGTGAACGATCACAGAGAAGTACTAGGGGGGCAGCAATCAGAAGCGCAACCCACGATTAGGAGACAGGTTCATCTACATGCTCCAATATGATGAATCAGGAAAGCTATACATGTTCTATGCTATTTTACCTGAGAGAGAGAGCAGCAGGAGTGATTAATTAGCTAATTCATGCTCTTAGTACTTGTCCTCTCATGTCCGTGTTCTTCGTCCTGAACTTAATCTCAAAGAGTGATTTGCTTTTGTGGTGTGATGAACGCTTATAATATCATTACCATGTTGAACTCGATGATATCTTTGCTTCTGGTACAAGTGAATGTTTCTTCTTTAAGCTAGTGTTGGTGGTGATTAGATAGCGGTAATGACTATATGATGATTAAGTAGTGGTAATGAGACGACTATTATATGATGATTTTTAGGTAGCTATGAAAACTGTTGTTGGTGATGATATATATGATGCAAGAGTTTTTATATTAATATGATGATGATGATGATGATGAGTTATTATATCATTTATGAAAGAAACCACAGATTAGTTTCAACTGGATGGATTCTAGCTAAGTGATCAAGTATATGCCATATCCATATTACCTCGATCACTTAATTAGGTGATCAAGTATATATAATATGGATATGACATATACTTGATGACTTAGCTAGGATCCACATGCATCCAGTCAAACCAATCTGCGGTACATTCATCTAATGATTTAACAACTCATTATAATGTAAAACAATCACTAAATTAAATTGAAAACACAAAATTAAAGTAAAAATAAAAAATAAAACCAAAACACACCCAAACATTTAGTACCGGTTGGTGTCACCAACCGGTACTAATGTCCTACATGCCCACGGAGCTGGATCGTGCCATGTGGTTGCCCTTTAGCACCGGTTCGTGCTGAACCGATACTAAGGGGGGGGGGCTTTAGTGCTCACACTTTAGTGCCGGTTACCGAACCTACACTAAAGGGCCTTACGAACCGGTGCTATTACCCGGTTCTGCACTAGTGTTTGAAATAATGTGGAATAGTTTCGCAACTCACGCCACCTGGAACGCCATAGCGTAATGGTGTGTTTGAACATTGTAATCATACTTTAGTAGATATGGTGCGATCTATGATGTCTCTTACCGATTTACCACTATCATTTTGGGGGTATGCATTTGAGATAGTTGCATTCACGTTAAGTAGGGCTCCATCTAAATCCGTTGAGACGACACCGTATGAACTGTGGTTTGGCAAGAAACCGAAGTTGTCGTTTCTTAAAGTTTGGGGCTGCGATGCTTATGTGAAAAAACTTCAAGTTGTTAAGCTCGAACCCAAATCAGAGAAATGCGTCTTCATAGGATACCCAAAAGAAACTCTTGGGTACACCTTCTATCACAGATCCGAAGGCAAGATATTCGTTGCTAAGAATGGATCCTTTCTAGAGAAGGAGTTTCTCTCGAAAGAAGTGAGTGGGAGGAAAGTAGAACTTGATGAGGTAGTTGTACCTTCTCCCGAATTGGAAAATGGTTCATCACAGAAATCAGTTCTAGTGATGCCTACACCAATTAGTGAGGAAGTTAATGATGATGATCATGAAACTTCAGGTCAATTTACTACCGAACCTCGTAGGTTAACGATAGTACGTTACACACTAGAGTGGTACGGTAATCCTGTTCTGGAGGTCATGTTACTTGACCATGACGAACCTACGAACTATGAGGAAGCGATGATGAGCCCAAATTCCGCGAAATGGCTTGAAGCCATGATATCTGAGATGGGATCCATGTATGAGAACAAAGTATGGACTTTGATTGACTTACCTGATGATCGGCGAGCCATTGAGAATAAATGGATCTTCAAGAGGAAGAGGGACACTGATCGTAGTGTTACTATCTACAAAGCTCGAACTGTCGCAAAAGGTTTCCGAGAAGTTCACGGTGTTGACTACGATAAGATTTTATCACTCATAGTGATGCTTAAGTCTTTCCGAATCATGTTAGCAATTGCCACATTTTATGAAATCTGGCAAATGGATGTCAAAACTACATTCCTTAATGGATTTCTTAAAGAAGAGTTGTATATGATGCAACAAGAAGGTTTTGTCAATCCTAAAGGTGCTAACAAAGTGTGCGAGCTCCAGCGATCCATCTATGGACTGGTATAAGCATCTCGGAGTTGGAATATACGCGTTGATAAGGTGATCCAAGCATATGGTTTTATATAGACTTTTGGTGAAGCCTGTATTTACAAGAAAGTGAGTGGGAGCACTACAACCTTTCCGATAAGTATATGTATGACATATTTTGATCGGAAATGATGTATAATTATCTGGAAAGAATAAAGGAGTGTTCGAAAGGAGTTTTTCAATGAAAGACCTCAGTGAAGCTGCTTACAGATTAAGCATCAAGATCTATAGAGATAGATCTAGACGCTTGATAAGATTTTCAATGAGTACATACCTTGACAAGATTTTGAAGTATTTAAAAATGGAACAGTCAAAGAAGGAGTTCTTGCCTATATTGCAAGGTGTAAAGTTGAGTAAGACTCAAAACACAACCACAACAGAAAATAGAAAGAAAACAAAAGGCATTCCCTACGCGTTAGCCATAGGTTCTATAAAGTATGCTATGTTGTGTACCAAACCTATTGTGTACCTTGCCATGAGTTTGGCAAGGGGGTACGATAGTGATCCAGGAGTGGATCACTGGACAAGGTCAAAGTTATCCTTAGTTACCTGAGAGGACTAAGAAAATATTTCTCGGTTATGGAGGTAATAAAGAGTTCTTCGTAAAGAGTTACGTCGATGCAAGCTTTTACACCGATCCGGATGACTCTGAGTCTCAGTCTGGATAGAAATTGAAAGTGGGAGCAATTAGCTAGAGTAGCTCCATGCAGAGCATTGTAAACATAGAAAATTTGCAAAATACATAGGGTTCTGAATGTGACAGACACATTGACTAAACTTCTCTTACAAGGAAAACATTATCACACCTTAGTACTCTTTGGGTGTTAATCACATAGCAATGTGAACTAGATTATTGACTCCAGTAAAACCCTTTGGGTATTAGTCACATGGCGATGTGAACTAATCCCATAAAGATGTGAACTATTGGTGTTAAATCTCATGACGATGTGAACTAGATTATTGACTCTAGTGCAAGTGGGAGACTGAAGGAAATATGCCCTAGAGGCAATAATAAAGTTGTTATTTATATTTCCTTATATCATGATAAATGTTTATTATTCATGCTAGAATTGTATTAACCGGAAACTTAGTACATGTGTGAATACATAGACAAAACAAAGTGTCCCTAGTAAGCCTCTACTTGATTAGCTCGTTAATCAAAGATGGTTAAGTTTCCTGACCATAGACATGTGTTGTAATTTGATGAACGGGATCACATCATTAGGGGAATGATGTGATGGACAAGACTCATCCGATAGCTTAGCATAATGATCGTTAAGTTTTTATTGCTATTGCCTTCTTCATGACTTATACATATTCCTCTGACTATGAGATTATGCAACTCCCGGATACCAGAGGAACACCTTGTGTGCTATCAAACGTCACAACATAACTGGGTGATTAGAAAGATGCTCTACAGGTGTCTCTGAAGGTGTATGTTGGGTTGGCATAGATCAAGATTAGGATTTGTCACTCCGTGTATCAGAGAGGTATCTCTGGGCCCTCTCGGTGATGCACATCACTATAAGCCTTGCAAGCAATGTGACTAATGAGTTATTTACGGGATGATGCATTATAGAACGAGTAAAGAGACTTGCTAGTAACGAGATTGAACTAGGTATGATGATACCGACGATCGAATCTCGGGCAAGTAACATACCCATGACAAAGGGAATAATGTATGTTGTTATCTCTCTCTAAGGAACTCGGCAAAATAGCCCCATAACTTTGGGAGAAGGGGTGCCCCCTCACAAAAGGGGGCCACAGTGACCAGGCCCGGCGACTGTTTACCAAAAACACAGGTCTCCGCAAAGTCGTAAGACCATGTATGGGTTTGACCGGTAAAGATCTTCGTAGAATATGTAGGAGCGAATATGAGCATCCAAGTTCCGCTATTGATTATTGACCGGAGACGTGTCTCGGTCATGTCTACATAGTTCTCGAACCCGCAGGGTCTGCACGCTTAACATTCAATGATGATTTATATTATGAGTTATGTGATTTGATGACCTAAGTTTGTTCGAAGTCCCGGATGAGGTCACGGACATGACGAGGTGTCTCGAAATGGTCGAGAGGTAAAGATCGATATATAGGAAGGCTATATTCGGACATTGGAAAGGTTCTGAGTGATTCGGGTATTTTTCGGAGTACCACAGAGTTACGGGAATTCGCCGGGGGAGGTTAATGGGCCTTATTGGGCTTTAGTGGAGAGAGGGAAGAAGGGCTACGAGGTGGAGCGCGCCTCCCCCCTGCCCAAACTGAATTGGACAAGGGGTGGGGCGCGCCCCCCTTTCCTTCTCCCTCTCCCTCCTTTCCTTCTTTCCTACTCCGAAAAGGAAAGGGAATCCCACAAGGACTTGGCAGTCCTAGTAGGACTCCCTACACTTGGCGCCCCCTAGGAGGGCCGACCTCTCTCCCTCCCTCCTTTATATACACGGGTAGGGGGCACCCCAAAGGAACTCCAAGATTTGTCTTAGCCGTGTGCGGTGCCCCCCTCCACAGTTACACACCTCGGTCATATCGTCATAGTGCTTAGGCGAAGCCCTGCGCCGGTAACTTCATCATCACCATCGCCACACCGTCATGCTGACGGAACTCTCCCTCGTCCTCAACTGGATCAAGAGCTCGAGGGACGTCATCATGCTGAACGTGTGTTGAACATGGAAGTGCCGTACGTTCGGTACTTGGATCAGCTGGATCATGAAGACGTTCGACTACATCAACCGCATTACTAAACTCTTCCGCGTTCGGTCTACGAGGGTACGTGGACACACTCTCCCCACTCGTTGCTATGCATCTCCTAGATAGATCTTGCGTGATCGTAGGTAATTTTTTTTAAATACCGCGTTCCCCAAAAGCTTATCCTCGTTATTGTCAATAAAATGGTGTGCTACCATACTAGCATAGTATAAATATTTAGTGGGTAGTAGCATCTGCTCCTTCTCATAATGCCTAATAGGTATCTCAAAATGTGCTGAGAGGCGAGAGGCATAGACACCACCAAAAATACTACCCCTCGAACTGTTTGTGTGTAACCGCCGAGCAACCATAGCGCTGATATGTCTCCAACATAACTATAATTTATGAAGTATTCATGCCATGTTTGCAACAATTTAATATGGCTTTGGTATGATTTTATTAGAACTAACCTAGACTGACATTGTTTTCAGCAGAACTACCATGGTGTCGTTTTTTGTGCAGAAATAGAAGTTCTCAGAATGGGCTGAAAATTTACGGTGATTTTTTATGGACCAAAAGAGACCACCGAAGGACCGAAGTTGGACCAGGAGGTGACCGAGGAGGCCACAAGCCTAGGGGCGCACCCACCCCCCAAGGCGCATGCTCCAAGCTGGTGGGCCCCTTGGGCACCCCCTTGACGTGAGACCAACACCAAAAGTTCTTATAAATACCAAAACATTTGGAAAGAACCCTAGATCAGAAGTTTCGCCACCGCAATCCTCTATATCCATGAAAAACCAATCGGGAGCCCGTTCCGGCACCCTGCCGGAGGGGGAAACCATGACCGGAGGCTATCTTCATCATCCGACAGCCTCCATGACGAGGAGGGAGTAGTTCATCCTCGGGGCTGAGGGTATGTACTAGTAGCTATGTGTTTGATATCTTTCTCTCTCATGTTCTTGATTTGGCATGATCTTGATGTACCACGAGCTTGGTCAATATATTTGGATCTTATGGTGTTCTTCCCTCTCTAGCTTCTTGTGATGAATTGAGTCTTGCTCTTTGAGGTTTCACTATGTTGGATTGAATATTGGATTTGAGAACACTTGATGTATGCTTTGCATATGGATACCCGTGGTGACAATGGGGTATTATATTGATTCACTTGATGTACGTGTTGGCACTCTACTCGTGGATTCCCGAGGTGACATTGGGGTAATCTATGCACAGGGGTTGATGCATGTTTTCGTCCTAGATTCTCCAATAGAAACTTTGGAGTGATTCTTTGTTGCACATTGAGGGATTGTTATATGACCCAATTATGTTATCATTGTTGAGAGATTTTGCGCTAGTGAAAGTATGAACCCTAGGCCTTGTTTTCAAGCATTGCAATATCATTTTTGCTCACTTTTGTTACTAGTTACCTTGCTGTTTTTATATTTTTAGATTACAATAACCTATATCTACTATCCATAATACACTTCTATTACCATCTCTTCGCCGGACTAGTGCACCTATACAATTTACCATTGTATTGGGTGTGTTGGGGACACAAGAGACTCTTTGTTATTGGGATAATTGATTTTATGCCCCTAGTTGGGTCACACTCGGCAGGTTTACCCCTAGTTTCCGAAAACACTTGTTCATGCCCAAACCACTTTGCTTTTGCCCTTTGACCATTTGACCATAACTTTGAAAACTTCATAAAAAATTCATACTAACTCGGAATAATTCAAATAAGATATCAAAATGTTCAGAAAAGCATCACCTATATGTGCATGTCATTTGCATTCATGAAAAAAAGTGTTGGCCAGTCCCCATCTCAGTTTTAGCTCATATGATCTTAGCATGAACAGTAAAATTTAAAAAATTTCTAAAAATTCTAAAAAAATTGGTTTCAAACTTTGACCAATGTTTTGAGTGCTTGCCAAGTATCATAAGGGAATGACATTCGTAGAAGTCGTGGCAAAAAATGAAACTTGGCAAGCACTCAAAACATTGGTCAAAGTTTGCCACCATTTTTTAGATTTTTAGAATTATTTTATATTTTACTATTCATGCTAAGATCATATGAGCTAAAACTGAGATGGGGACTGGCCAACACTTTTTCATGAATGCAAATGACATGCACATATAGGTGATGCTTTTCTGAACATTTTGATATATTATTTGAATTTTTCTGAGTTAGTATGAATTTTTTATGAAGTTTTCAATGTGATGGTTAAACGTTCAAAGGGCAAAAGCATAAGAGGAGCAAAGTGGTTTGGGCAGGAAGAAGTGTTTTTCGAAAGTAGGGGTAAACCTGTCGAGTGGGACACAACTAAGGGCACCAAATTAATTATTCCTTTGTTATTTGGTTGCAGGGTTGTTTGAGAGAGACCATCTTCATCCTACGCTTCGCACGGGTCGATAAACCTTAGGTCATCCTCTTGAGGGAAAATTGCTACTGTCCTACAAAACTCTGTGCTTGGAGGCCCAACATGAGTCTACAAGAAGAAAGGTTGCGTAGTACACATCAAGCTCTTTTCTGGCGCCGTTGCCGGGGAGGTGAGTGCTTGAAGGTATATCTTTAGATATTGCAATTGAATGTTTTAGTTTCTTGTTTTATCACTAGTTTGGTTTATAAAAGAAAACTACAAAAAACGGAATTGAGGTTGCCACATATAATTCATCTTTATAATGTCTTTCTTGAAAACGATGGATTGGAAAATTGTGCCAAAGTGTTAGAAGAAGAAGTCAATAAAAATGTTTGGCACTAAATCTTTGAATGATGAGCATGATTGAAATGTTGTTAGTATTAATTCTTTGAATATCCATGATGCTAATGATATGCAAAGCCATAAGCTTGGGGATGCTATGTTTGATGAAGATGATATTTTTAGTCCCCCAAGTTTTGATGAGAAAATTTATTATGATGATAGCATGCCTCCTATTTATGATTATTATATTGATGAAAGTGGGTTTGGAAGAGTGTCAACTTTAGGTACTAATGATCCCACTATTTTGGAGGGCGTTGAATCTTATTATAATGATAAAAGTCAATTTGGAGAGGTCATTACTTTATTTAATGATGAATCCACTATTTTGGGAGAGGTTTCAATTGACTATGATAAAAAAGTTGCTATCTATGATGATTATTGTGATGATATGTATGCTTTAAAGAGTAATGATATCCATGAAAATTGTCATCATGATTTTAATGCTCAAATTGATTATGTAAATCAAGTATCACATGATATTTATTTTGTTGAGTTTGCTCCCACTACTATTCATGAGAATGAATTTGCTTATGTGGAGAGTAATAAAATCTACATGCTTGTAGATCATGAAAATAATGCTTTATGTGATAGTTATATTGTTGAATTTATTCATGATTCCACTAAAAATTATTATGAGAGGGGAATATATGCTTATATATTGCAATAATATCAAGTTTCCTCTATATGTGTTGAAAGTTTAGAAGTAATGATTATTTTGCCTTCCTATGATCATTGATTCTTGTTCCCATAAATTGTTTGCTCACAAAATCCCTATGCATAGGAAGTGGGTTAGGCTTAAATGTGCTAGTAATATGCTTCATGATGCTTTCATTGTGTTTCAACTCTTATCTTTTATGTGAGCATCATTGAAATCATTGTGCCTAGCTAGGGGCGTTATGAAGGAAATATGCCCTAGAGGCAATAATAAAGTTGTTATTTATATTTCCTAATATCATGATAAATGTATATTATTCATGCTAGAATTGTATTAACCGAAAACTTGATACATGTGTGGATACATAGACAAAACACAGTGTCCCTAGTAAGCCTCTACTAGACTAGCTCGCTAATCAAAGATGGTTAAGTTTCCAAACCATAGACATGTGTTGTAATTTGATGAACGGGATCACATCATTAGGAGAATGATGTGACAGACAAGACCCATCCATTAGCTTAGCATAATGATCGTTAGTTTTATTGCTATTGCTTTCTTCATGACTTATACATATTCCTTTGACTATGACATTATGCAACTCCCGAATACCGGAGGAATACCTTGTGTGCTATCAAAAATCACAACGTAACTAGGTGATTATAAATATGCTCTACAGGTATCTCCGAAGGTGTTTGTTGGGTTGGCATAGATCGAGATTAGGATTTGTCACTCCGAGTATCGGAGAGGTATCTCTGGGCCCTCTCGGTAATGCACATCATAATAAGCCTTGGAAGCAATGTGACTAATGAGTTAGTTGCGGGATGATGCATTACGGAATGAGTAAAGAGACTTGCTGGTGATGAGATTGAACTAGGTACGAAGATACCGACGATCGATCTCGGGCAAGTAACATTTTGATGACAAAGGGAATAATGTAAGTTGTCATTACGGTACGATCGATAAAGATCTTCGTAGAATATGTGGGAACCAATATGAGCATCCAGGTTCCTCTGTTGGTAATTGACAGAAGAGGTGTCTCGGTCATGTCTTCATAGTTCTCGAACCCGTAGGGTCCGCACGCTTATCATTCGATGATGATTTTGTATTATATGAGTTATGTGATTTGGTGAACGAATGTTGTTCGGAGTCCTGGATAAGGTCACGGACACGACGAGGAGTCTCTAATTGGTCGAGAGGTAAAGATTCATATATGGGACGATAGTATTCGGACACCGGAAGTGTTCTGGGGTTACCGGGTACGTATCGGGTCACCGGAATGGGTTCCGGGCAACCCCCGACAAGCTATATGGGCCTGATGGGCCAAGAGTTGGACAGACCAGCCCCAAAAGGGGCTGGTGCGCCCCTATATGCTGAATAGGAGGAGAAGGAAAGGAAGGGAAAGGATAAGGAAAGGGGAGGATTCGGCCTCCCCCTCTGTTTCCTTCCCCCTCCGATGGATATGGAAGGGGGGAGGCCAACTTGGAGGAGGCGCCCAAGTAGGATTACTCCTACTTGGGGCGCCCCTTGCAGCCCCTCTCCCTCACCCACCTATATATATGTGTGTGGGGGGAGGGGGGCACCGCTAGAACACACAACATTGATTCCTAGCCGTGTGCGGCGCCCCCTCCATAGTTTACGCCTCCGGTCATATTGTCGTAGTGCTTAGGCGAAGCCCTGCACGGACCACTTCACCATCACCATCACCATGCCATCTTGCCAACGAAACTCTCCCTCGACTTTGCTGGATCAAGAGTTCGAGGGACATCATCAAGCTGAACGTGTGCAGAACTCAGAGGTGTCATACGTTCGGTGCTTGATCGGTCGGAACGAGAAGAAGTTCGACTACATCAACCGCGTTGTCAAATGCTTCTGCTTTCGGTCTACGAGGGTACGTCGACACACTCTCCCCCTCTTGTTGCTATGCATCTCCTAGATAGATGTTGCATGAGCGTAGGATTTTTTTTTGAAATTACATGCTACGTTCCCCAACAGTGGCATCCGAGCCAGGTCTATGCATAGATGATATGCACGAGTAGAACACAAAGAGTTGTGGGCGGTGATCGTCATACTGCTTACCACCAACGTCTTATTTTGATTTGGCGGTATTGTTGGATGAAGCGGCCTGGACCAACCTTACATGACCACGTTCATGAGACCAGTTCCACCGACAGACATGCAACTAGTTTTGCATAAAGGTGGCCGGCGGGTGTCTGCTTCTCCAACTTTAGTTGAATCGAATTTGACTACGGCCGGTCCTTGTTGAAGGTTAAAACAACAAACTTGATAAATCATCATTGTGGTTTTGATGCGTAGGTAAGGACGGTTCTTGCTAGAAGCCCGTAGCAGGCATGTCGGAGGAAATAACCATGGGTAGCCAAGCCGGCTCCCCCTGGCCCTTCTAAAAAATTATTACGAGCCCATCCGACCCTCAAGAATCCAGGACATGGGGCCGCCTTTCCCTCGCCGGCTGTTTCCTAGGATGACTATCGGAAGGCGGCCCGACTTGCGCCTTCATGAAGAAAGCCGCGGGAGGGCCGGCTCCAAGGAGCCGGCCGCGAGAAGGCCGACTCCAAGAAGCCGGCTCTCATAAAGCGGTCGAGATCGCACCCTCGAAGTCTGCACCCACATAACGGTGATGTGACGGGGCATGGTTACAGTAAAGCTTGCCACCCCCGAATCCCGGAGCACGTCTGGCACAGTGCGCCGTACGGGTAGCCATGACCCGTCCGGCGCGGCACTGTTGCCACGTTGACCCTGATGTCATCCACGACGGGATGCCAGAGTGGTCCACGGGCGGTGGGCCCCTTCAGGCAGAGAGACACCCGAAGGCGGCCCGGCCTCCCCTAGTCGGCCCAAGACAGAGCCGGCTCTACATAGCCGGCTTGCCACCCCCTCGAAGGAGATGCCCCATTAAGGAGACAAGACGCGGTGAGGCTACAGCGATCACCCGCCGGACGGCGGCACTGTAGCCACGCCCACCTCGGCGAAGCCATCATCACCAGGATTGAGCAACAGTAACCAGCCACCAACAAGGCCCTGGACAGTGGGGCCTGCCTGTCGACCAAGGAGCCGGTAGCCGGCGGGACCCACCAGCCGGCGGGCCCCAGTAGTCGGCGCGGAAGCCGGCGAGAGCAGACACAGACGGCCGGGCCCCACGCCCAGCCGGATTACCATAATATCCCCGGGGGGTAGGCCTATATAAACCCCCCGGGACACCCATGCAAAGGGTTGATCCCTGCTAGTTTTAAACACCACATAGGGAGGAGAAGAAAGCGGGCAGAGCCCTTCTTCCTCCTCTCGCAAAACATCTCAAGGAGCATCGTGTAGCTACTTGTTCATCTAGTGATCATGCGGAGACCCCGCAGAGCAGCAGTAGGGGTGTTATCTCCATGGAGAGCCCCGAAGTTAGGTAAGATTCGCCGGCGTGCATTTCTTCGCCTCATCCAGCTTCCAGGCACCGGCGACGTCTTACTGGCTCCCACAATGATAAGCCATCCGTTGGCATATGTCGCACCTACCACCCGACATTTGGCGCCCACCGTGGGGCCAGGTGCACCGTCGTCTGGAGACCTGTTCTGGACGGGAACCTTCTTCCTCCCCTGCGAGCATAGCCAGCCCGGCACGCCCGATGGCGCTTGCCACGACGCACTGCAAGGCGTCACCAACGTCTGCGCAGCGAGCGGCCTCGCCAATCTCCTCAACAAGACCCTCATCTCCGACGAGCTCGCCTCCGACGCGGGCACCGACCACCTTGTCAACCTCCTCGGCCAGCTCCATGTCTCCGGCGAGCCTGCTGTGGACTTGGAGTCGGTTGGCTCCACCGATCCGATGCCTGTCGACTCCGACACGGCCTCACTCGACACCTTCCCCACCGACGTCACGATCTACAACGACCCGCTTCCCCGGGCCGATGGCTGCGACGCTGTCACCACCAAGGTGATGGTCATCGGCCACGGCGGCGCTGCTGAAGAGAGCGCCCACGACGCCCCGCATGCAGTGGTCCACAACTTGTCCATCCCCCTCCCGGCCGATGCCGACGCTGAAGCATTGGAGGCTCGCCGCCTCGCCCTCCTCGCGGAGGGCCGGAAGTTGGTTTCCATGAGACGCCTCGCTGAGGCCCACCGACGCGAAGCCGACCGCGCCGCCTTTGGCACGCCGCCCCCAGGCGGGCCCAGCCGGGTCGGCGTTGTCAGACAGCGCGACGCTGTCGTCGCCGACACGTTAGGAGTCGACCGCCCAGTCTACGCCACTCCACTCGAGAACCTGCGCGCCGCCCAGGCGGCCGTAGACGAGCTAGACGGACTGGGGGCCGAAGAACTCCCCCACATGACCCGACGCATCCAGTAGCTAATTGATGCAACCGCGCAGTGGCACGAAGCCGACGCCCGCGCGGAAAGCCCTCCCCCACGCCGAGATCACGGCGCGACGTCCCGGACGCCGACTACGGGTAAAACCCGCGCGCGGCGCGAGAAAGAGCCGGCTGCCAGCTGAAGCCAAACCCAGATCTCCATCGAGCGAGACGCAGAAGGCCACCCCCCAGCCGTGGAGTGGCGGGGCAACCCACCTCCGCCTCGGCCCCGTGGAGAGAGGTATCCCACCCCGCCGCCTATTGCGCATCCGACTCTCAGCGTCCGGCTAGGTCGCCGCGAAGGAGTCAGCGAGAATGACGCCCGCCATCGGATCGACCGCCTGGCGCGATCCCTGGCGCTGGAAGAAGAAGACGATGTCGGCTCGCCTTGCTTCGGCCCCCGCATCCGCGATGAGCCCTTCCCCAAAGGGTTCTCGCTCCCAAGAGACACGCCCAAGTACAATGGCTCCGTGAAGCCGGAAGATTGGTTGATCAACTACTCCACGGCGGTTAGCATAGCCAATGGCAACAGGCGCGTTGCCGTGAAGTACATGTCCCTCATGCTGCAAGGCACGGCGCGGACCTGGCTCAACAGCCTCAAGCCATACAGCATCAACGGCCGGCTAGATTTCACAGAAGCCTTCGTCCGCAACTTCACCAGCACCTACAAGCGGGCTCCCAAGCCCAGACAGCTCTCCTTGTGCGTACAAGGCCCCGCCGAGTCTACTTGTGACTACCTCACGCGTTGGGCCGAGCTCCGCAACTCTTGCGAAGGGGTGCATGAGGTCCAAGCCATAGAATACTTCACTGCCGGGTGCTGAGAAGGCACCCTCCTCAAGCACAAGCTTCTCTGCGACGAGCCGACTACCCTCGACGAGCTTCTGGACATAGCGGACAAGTACGCCACCGCCGACTCCTCAATGAAGACCGAGCTCCGGGTAGACGCGTCCAGGAAAGTACTCAACCCAGCGCCCAAGACGCCGGCTGGGGATTCCGGCCGACGCCCACACCCGAACGACCACAAGCGCAAGGGCCTTGCGCCGCCTCCCGCCAGTCGGCAGGTGGCCACAGTCGAAGACGAGCAGCCCGAAGGGCGGCCCGCGCCCAAGAAACCCAAGGGCGGCAGGCCGGCTTGGCAGCCAGCCTTCTCCTACGAGCAAACTCTCGACGCCCTGTGCAAGTTCCACAGCGGCGCGAAGCCGTCCAACCACACAACCCGGAAGTGCCATTGGCTCACCCGAATCTCCAAAGGTGAAGGGCTCGCGCCGCCTCCGCCTGCCGGCCCGCCGCCTCCGGCTCCGCAGCCGCCGACCGTTCGGCCCGCAGTCGGAGCCGTGCATGATGAGTTCCTCGACGAGCATGCCGCCTATGTCATCTTTACAAGCCAGCTCGAAGACCAGCGCAGCAAACGCCGAGAGCACCAGGAAGTCAGCATGGTCGCTGCCAACCCCGCCGAGCACATGCACTGGTCAGAAAAACCTATCAGCTGGAGCCGGGCCGACCACCCAGAGGTGAGGCCATCTCCCGGCTATTATGCATTGGTTCCGGATGCCATCCTTGCAACGGACAGACGCGCCGCCCATTTCTCCTGCGTGTTGATAGACGGCGGGAGCAGCATCAACATCTTATACCGTGACACCCTGGGGAAGCTGAACATCAAGACGAAGCAACTCATGCCTACTCGGACAGTGTTCCATGGCATCGTACCCGGCCTGTCCTGCTCCCCCATTGGCAAGATCAAGATTGATGTACTCTTTGGGGATAAGGAGCATTTCCACCGGGAAGCGATCTGGTTTGAAGTGGTGGACCTGGAGAGCCCCTACCATGCATTGCTTGGCCGACCTGCCTTGGCCAGGTTCATGGTAGTTCCCCACTATGCATACCTCAAGGTGAAGATGCCGAGCACCAAGGGTGTCATCACCATAGCCGGCGATTACAAGAAGTCTTCCAAGTGCGCAGCAGCCAGCAGCCGGCTGGCCGACTCCCTTGTGATTGCCGAAGAGAAGAAGATGTTGGATCGAGTCGTGGCCATGGCCGGCCAACAGTCGGCCCTGTCCCCCGATCCCAAGGAGTATGATGCCCAAGGATCTTTCCAGCCGGCCAAGGAGACGAAGAAGGTACCTCTTGACCCCGAGCACCCAGAGAGGTTTGCTGTCATCGGGGCAAACCTAAACAGCAAATAGGAAGGCGAGCTCGCCGATTTCCTCCATGAGAATCGGGACATCTTTGCATGGTCCCCCAAGGACATGCCGGGTGTTCCGAAGGAATTCACCAAGCAGAAACTACACATCTGAGAAGATGCAAAACCAATCAAACAACCCCTCCGCCGACTGTCGGAGGAGAAAAGAAGGATTGTGGGCCGGCTTCATCATGGAAGTTTTCTTTCCGGAGTGGCTCGCCAACCCGGTCCTCGTATTAAAGAAGAACAATAAGTGGCGCATGTGCATAGACTACATGAGACTCAACAAGGCCTGCCCCAAAGATCCCTTTGCCCTGTCGAGGATTGACCAAGTGATAGACTCCACGGCCGGATGCGAGCTGTTGAGTTTCTTGGATGCTTACTCAGGATACCACCAGATAAAGTTAGACCCGGCTGACCGCCTGAAGACCGCCTTCATCACGCCATTCGGAGCCTTCTGCTACCTGACTATGACATTTGGCTTGAGAAATGCTGGTGCCACTTTTCAGCGTTGCATGCAGAAGTGCCTCCTCAAGCAACTCGGCAGAAATGCCCACGTCTACGTAGACGACATTGTGGTGAAGACGGAGAAGCGCGGCACCTTGCTGGAAGACCTCAAAGAAACATTTGAGAACCTACGTCGGTTCCAAATCAAGCTCAACCCTGAGAAATGCGTGTTCGGAGTGCCAGCCGGCCAGCTCCTAGGCTTCCTGGTCTCCGAACGCGGCATTGAATGCAACCCGGTGAAGATCAAGGCCATTGAGAGAATGACGATTCCCACCAAACTTCGAGACATCCAGAAGTTTACCGGATGCTTGGCCTCCCTGAACCGCTTCATCAGCCGGCTCGAAGAGAAAGCTCTCCCCCTCTACCGCCTCATGAAGAAGACCACTCACTTCGAGTGGAATGACCAAGCCGACCAAGCTTTTCACGAGCTGAAGAAGATGCTGGCTACTCCGCTGGTCCTGGCGGCGCCGACTGAGAAAGAGCCCATGCTCCTCTACATTGCCGCAACCAGCCGGGTGGTCAGCACCGTCATCGTAGTTCAACGCCCAGAAGAGGGCCGAGCCCAGCCGGTCCAGAGGCCGGTGTACTATTTGAGCGAGGTACTGTCTGCCTCGAAGTAGAACTACCCGCACTACCAGAAGATGTGCTATGGCGTGTACTTCGCCGCCAAGAAGCTGAAGCCCTACTTCCAAGAGCATCCCATCACGGTTGTATGCACCGCCCCGCTGGCCGAGATCATAGGCAGCCGGGATGCAGCCGGCCGGGTGGTGAAATGGGCCATCGAGCTGGCCCCTTACACGATCTTCTACCAGCCTCGCACCACCATCAAGTCCCAGGCATTGGCCGACTTCCTCGTCGACTGGGCCGAGACCCAGTACCTACCGCCAGCTCCCGACTCCACTCATTGGCGCATGCACTTCGACGGGTCCAAGATGCGCACCGGCTTGGGAGCCGGCATCATCCTCACCTCTCCCAAAGGCGACAAGCTCAGATACACGCTGCAAATTCACTTTGCCGCCTCCAACAACGTGGCCGAGTACGAGGCACTCATACACGGGCTCCAGCTTGCCAAAGAGCACGGCATTCGTCGGATCCTATGTTATGGCGACTCGGACTTGGTGGTCCAGCAATCATCCGGCGACTGGGATGCCAAGGACGCAAATATGGCAAGCTACTGCTTCCTCGTTCAGCAGATCAGTGGGTATTTTGAAGGATGCGAGTTCCTCCATGTACCGCAAGCCGACAACGAGCCAGCTGATGCCCTGGCTCGAATAGGCTCCACTCGGCAAGCGATACCAACCGGTGTCTCTCTACAACGCCTCCTCAAGCCGTCTATCAAGCCGTCTCCAGAGTCCGATTCCATCTTCGTACCACCTGACCCCGATACAGCCGTGTCCGGCTCGAAGACCCAAGCAGGTGACCCGGGGACTTCGACAGTCGGCCCAGGGACATCAGTAAGCGGCTCGGGGACTTCCGTAGTTATGCCTGACCCGGGAACCGCCACACCCGGCTCGGGGACTGCGGTAGTCGGCCCGGAGACTGCACCAACACAACAGGCGGCGGCCGACTCCAGCATTTCACCACCCAGCCCGCCCGCCCTGGTCGCAGTAGCCACATTGGCAATAGAAGAAGTCGTAGCTCCATCATGGGCTCAGCCCATCCTCAACTTCCTAATAAACCAAGACCTGCCGGCTGACAAAACAGAGGCAAGACAAGTCCAACTCCAAGCCGGAGCATACACAATCGTCAATAGAGAGCTCGTCAAGCGCAGTGTCACTGGAGTCCTCCAGCGATGCGTCGAGCAAGAGAAGGGCATCACAATCCTCAGAGATATCCACCAAGGAGAATGCGGCCACCATGCGGCCTCAAGATCACTCGTCGCCAAAGCCTTCCGCCATGGTTTCTTTTGGCCGACTGCTTTGGATGACGCCAAGGAGTTAGTTAAACATTGCAAAGGGGGCCAACTCTTCAGCTCCAAGCAACACATGCCGGCTTCAGCACTCAAGACCATTCCCCTCACTTGGCCCTTCGCCGTTTGGGGACTGGACATGGTGGGCCCATTCAAGACGGCGCGCGGCGGCATGACACATTTGCTTGTCGCCGTGGACAAATTCACCAAATGGATTGAGGCAAAGCCGATCAAGAAGCTGAATGGGCCGACTGCCGTGACATTCATCGCAGATATAACAACTCGGTACGGCGTGCCACACAGCATCATCACCGACAATGGCACGAATTTCGCCAAGGGAGCCTTGGCACGTTTCTGCGCGACGCAAGGCATCCGGTTGGACTTAGCGTCCGTTGCCCACCCGCAGTCAAACGGCCAGGTCGAGCGAGCCAACGGCCTCATCCTTTCCGGCATCAAGCCCCGACTGGTCGTACCACTGGAGCGTTCAGCCGGCTGTTGGCTCGATGAGCTGCCGGCCGTCCTCTGGAGTCTGCGCACTACCCCAAACAAGTCAACCGGCTTCACTCCTTTCTTCCTCGTGTATGGTGCCGAGGCGGTCATCCCAACCGACATCGAGTTCGACTCACCTCGGGTAACCATGTACACGGAGGCGGAGGCCAAGGAAGCACGAGAAGACGGCGTCGACCTGCTGGAAGAGGGCCGGCTGTTAGCCCTCAGCCGGTCCGCCATCTATCAGCAGGGCCTGCGCCGCTACCACAGCCGGAAGGTCAAGCCAAGATCCTTCCAAGAGGGCGATCTTGTGCTCCGGCTGATCCAGCGAACAGCCGGCCAGCACAAGCTCTCGACCCCTTGGGAGGGCCCCTTCGTCATCAGCAGAGCTTTAGGAAACGACTCCTACTACCTAATCAACGCGCAGAAGCCGAAGGCACGAAAGAGAGACGACTCCGGCAAGGAGTCGGAACGACCATGGAACGCCAACCTCCTCCGAAGATTTTACAGTTGAAATACAGTATGTATCACGCTAACTTTTGTACTAAGTACGAGACAATAGGCCCCCCGAGGAGAGCTCGGGGACTACCATCTTTTATCTAGGAATGAAGAGTATCACGCTTATGACCTTGTCATTACATTTACTTTTTCCGTCCGGCACCGGGTTCGACTAGTCGGCCCGGGGACTAGCCGCCTAGAGTTATATTAGAAGTCCTACCCGCGGTCAGATAAGTAGTGTGCCGGCACCCAAGCCTTCTCTTGCCAAAAGTCGCAGTTCGAAGAACCGGCTGTCTAGCTGGCAAGAGTTAAAGGCAGGAAAGGACGCCCACACGAAAAACGGCTAGGGACTAACGGACTAATATAACAAAAGCCGGTTTTTCTCCCACCACCGACTGACTGCCAGACTAGCCAGCCGGCCGGCTTCCATTCACCTCAGTTCAATCTAAAAAAGCTCGAGTACTTACCTCCCCAAAAGGGGAAGGCGACAAAGGAACAGCCTAAGGACAAAAAGCATACGTAAATGGAAGCCAAACACGCACACAATAATATTTACATAAAAGACCTTCAAAAGGCCAGCATTCAACATAGGTTGAATACACCCCAGTGGGTGGAACTACGCAAGTTTAATACAATTTTTCAAAAGGCAACAAGCAGGAAAAAACAAGGACGACAGATTAAGACAAGGGAGCGACTGGCAAGTCGGGCAGGTCGGTGGAGACGGCAGTGCCGGCTGGAGGAGTGGCCGGCTGGCGAACCTCGGCATGATCACCGCCCCCCGTAGAAGGCGTGCTAGCACGTGCCTCATTGCTGGAGGCACGATCAGGCTGAGGCTGGCTGGCCGCTTCACCGGTCGGCTCAACGTCTTCGCCCTCCTCTCCTTCGTCGTCTTCGCCTTCATCGCTGGAGGTGATCTCCTCTGCCGAGTCCTCACCCGCTGCTGGGTCCAGCCCGAACCACTCCTCCGGCTGGGCAACGTCGTCGTCATTACACTCGACGATCGTCGAGGCGCGCTGAGCGATAGCCGACCGCACCTCCTCCAGCTCTTCGTCGGCCTCCAGCCGCCAGGTGCGCAGTTGGTCCAGGTTCAGCCCCGGATACCAGGCTCGGACGAACTCCAGTGCCCGCCCAGCTCCAAGCCGGGCTGCCGATGCCTTCCAGGCCTCGAAGCGGCCAACCGCAACCTCCAGCCAGTCGGCAGTCCGACTCGGGGTGCAGGGAATCGTCTCGCTTGGCTAGAGGGCGGCCAACACCTGCGCCCCGGCGCGCTGGAGGCGGCGGAGCATACGGTGAGCCGGCTGCAGCCGGGCTTGGACTGCCAAGATTTGCTCCTCGAGCGTCCGGCTCGCGTCCGGCGTGATTTCAGCCCCCGCCTGCCGGCGCGCCTCGTGATGGGCCTCGATGGTTTGGGCGGCGAAGACGGAGTAGCCGGGAAAGTAGTCTGCATGGAGAACAAAAAACAGCACAAGTCAGAGCACAAATCAGGATCAAGGGGCAAGCAAGGAGTGAAGAAGGCGGCTTACCATCAATCAGATCCTCGATACGACCGAAGCCCTCGCTTAGTGCCTGCTTCGCCTCAGCCCAGCCCGCTGCTTCGGTCTCGAACTTGGCCCTCAGGGCGTCCTCGCTGTCCTGCGCCTTCTTCAGGGCCGCCTTGTGGCTCTCCTCCTGTTCGGCCAACTTCTTGGCCAAGCGGTCACGATCCAGGACCAAGGCGCTGTACTCGGCTTCCTTGGCGCGAAGGGCGACCTGGGCCCCGCTGAGCTGCTCCCCCAAGTCGGCATTGCCCCCTGCAAGCATGAAGACAAGAAAAATTAATAAGGAAGAAGTTGTCAAGGAAGATCCGACCCGCCTGCTCAGCAGTCGGCCCAAATCTCGGGGACTACACCCAGTGGGTGCGCTGACGTGGCCCCACAAGAGATGAACGAAACAAAGCACGCACTCCGGCTTCTGGTCAGATCCTCGGTTCTCCGACCCAGCTCCTGAGCCTGGGAGTTGAAGGTGGCAGCGTGGAGGTTATGATACTCCTGGAAGATCAGACAGGAGGCGAGAATAAGATAGTCGTCAAGGAAGATCCGGCCCGACTGCTCAGCAGTCGGCCTGAATCTCGGGGACTACACCCAGTGGGTGCGCTGACGCACCCCCACGGAAGAAATCAAAGAACAAAACAACCCAGGTCAGAAGACTCACCCAGATGACGGCCCGCGTCGCAAGGAACTCTTGGGTGTATTGCTGCAGCGAGGCGGCCTGAGCTTGAAGCCGGTTCCGGACCTCCTGGGCCGCCGCGTTCAGCTCGCCCGTCCCCCCGCTGGGGGTCCACTCGGACGCGCTGGTGCTGGCCGCCTCCAAGGCCTCCGCCGTCTGGCGGGCGTCCGCAGCTTGGTGCGGTTCCGGCACGGAGGCACCACCCCCTACGCGCCGGCGCAATGCCGGCTGCACCTCGAGGCCGGCCCTTGCCACCGGCTTGCCCCCGGCCAGCTGCTCCAGCGCCGCTGCCGATTGGCCGCTTTGGCCCGCTCCGGTCGGCACTGCCAGCGGCGCCCTCTCCATGAAGATCACGGAGTCCTCCCTCCTCTCCCTCACCGGCGGGTCTTGGTCGACCTCCTCCGACGGGGGCACTGGGATGTCGGGGGCCACGGCACGGAGGGGAACAACGAGCAGCGGAGGCCGGTTGTGCGAGGCCTCCGCCTCCGTCTCCGCTGCTGTCGCCTCCGCCCGGGCCTTGGCTTCTGCGTCGGCCTGCTCCTTGGTCGCCTGGGCGGTCCTTCGCTCCGCCGCCTCCCGCTCCTCCCGTGCATTCCGCTCCATGGCCTCCCTAAGGTCGGCGCGGGGATCCACGCGGCGGGAGCCTGATGACCCTCCAGTCGGCCTGACTACGGAGCCGCCAGGACCCCGCTCAAGGGAAAGCGGTGCCCTGTCCGGCGAGCAAGGAAAGGTTTAGAAGAGTTTCGATCGAAAGGGACAACAAAAAAATATATACAAGGCATTCGACGACTTATGCCGAGATCGTCTGCGGCTGTTTCACCGCCTTGCGGAAGCGGACCGCCTTCGCGGCCGCCTCATCCCGCTTGGTCGCCGCCGTGGAAGCCTTGGATTTCTTCGGCCAGTTGCTGAAGAGGATCGACGCGGCCAGGCGCTTCTGCGCGCCGCCGCAGGCAGCCGGCGCGGCGGACGAGCCCGCGCCTTGATGATCAAGCACCGGCTGGCGGCACGGGGCGACTTCGACCTCGACATCATCCGACCAGTCCTTGAAGCCGGCCCCGAGCCCCGCGCCTCCGGCCTTGTTGCCTTCCCCCACGATGGCGTCTTCCATGGCGGCCGCTCCCAAGTCCGGATCGTCGGTGTCGTCCACCGTGCGGTCGGGGAGGAGCTGGCGCTCTACCCCTGCGGCCCCGGTCATCGGCGGAAGAAGAGGGTTCTGCTAAGGGCAAACTAACTGATCAGAGGCCGGCTATCATGAGGCCGGCTACCAAAGGAAGAAAGGAAGGAAAAACTTACGGCAGGCGGAGGGTTGGCGTGGGAATACGGCTCCTTGCCATATCGCCAATCCTCGACGAGCTTGCAGTTGGAGATGTAGTTCACCATGTAAGACACCTCTGCATGAGGCATCTCCCTGGTGCTCAGCCGGCACGGGTCGAAGCGGCCGCTCATCTGACAAATCATGTGAGGCCGGCCTTGGAGGGTAAGTACCCGGCGCTCCACGAAGGCGGCCACCAAGTCGGCTCCGGTCAGGCCCTCCGACTGGATCATCACCCGAAGCCGGGAGACGGCCGCGTTCCCGGCCTGAGACAACGACCTGGCCCGGTAGCTCCACGAAGGTCGCCTCCCAGCCGGCGGGCCAGCTACATAAGCCGGCAGGTTGACGTAGTCGCCATGCTGGGCGACGTTCTTCACGTAAAAGTAAGACTTCTGCCAGAGCTTCACCGATTGGATCAGCGGTATGGGCGGGAACGGGTTGTTCTCGCCCGTCCGCCTCATGGCAATATAGGCTCCGCAGGGGGCGGGCACGCCCGCGACGACGGTGCCGAGCTTGCTCTGGAAGAATTCCCCCCAGAGCTCGAGCGTGGGGAGGACCCCAAGGAAGCCCTCGCATAGGGTGACGAAAGCCGACAGCAGCATCACCGCGTTGGGCGTGAGGTGATGCGGCTGGAGGTGGTAAAATTCGAGGAAGGCTCGAAGGAATCCGCTCGCTGGAAGGCCGAAGCCGCGCAGGCAGTGCAAGCGGAAGATCACCCGCTCGCCCTCCTCCGGTGCCGGCGAAATCTCCCTCGCCGGCGCTTGACGAACCCGCACGAAGTTCTCGCCCGGCAGGCGCCGCGTCCGGCAGAGGAACTCAACGTGGTCCTCATGGACGTTAGAGCCATCCCACGAGCTTGACAGCGCCATGGGAGCAACACGGCAAGGAGCAAGACGATGCGACGGCGGAGCAGCGCAGCAATGGGTGGCTGCGGCAGCGGAAAGAAGAAGAAGGAAGGCGAGGAGGGGCGGAGCGAGGGAGAGCGTGCGAGCCTCTACCGCTCCCCTCCTCCCCCTACTTATAGACCCGCGCGGCGGAGCTGAGGAGGCGTGGCGTGGGGGAACGTGGGGATCAACTGTGCCCACTCCCCCACGTCCCGCGATTATTGCGCCCTGATGGCGTAATAAAATCGCCGCGGGAAGGCGAGCGGTCCGCGTGGGCCGCAGAAGATCCACGCTCGGGCCGAGGCCTAGGAGTGGCGGGCCCGGGCCTGCGGCGGTGCCCCATCGCGCGCGTGGACTGGCAGGATTTCCTTGCCAGGTGGCCCGCGGGATGGCCTGCGGTCAGCTCGCAGGTCGACCGCGCTCCCGCCTACGAGAAACGGGGCTTTCCGAAGACAGCGCGCACAAGCACAACCGGCCCCTCAGGGTGGGAAGCTGACCGAGCTTCTCATCCCTTTGTCAGCCTCGAAGCTCGACCAGCTTCGGGGACTACTATCGGAGGAAATAACCATGGGTAGCCAAGCCGGCTCCCCCTGGCCCTTCTAAAAAATTATTACGAGCCCATCCGACCCTCAAGAATCCAAGACATGGGGCCGCCTTCCCCTCGCCGGCTGTTTCCCAGGCCGACTATCGGAAGGTGGCCCGACTTCCGCCTTCATGAAGAAAGCCGCGGGAGGGCCGGCTCCGAGGAGCCGGCCGCGAGAAGGCCGACTCCAAGAAGCCGGCTCCCATAAAGCGGTCGAGATCGTACCCTCGAAGTCTGCACCCACATAACGGCGATGTGACGGGGCGTGGCTACAGTAAAGCTTGCCACCCCCGAATCCCGAAGCACGTCTGGCACAGTGCGCCATACGGGTGGCCATGACCCGTCCGGCGCGGCACTGTTGCCATGTTGACCCTGATGTCATCCACGACGGGCTGCCAGAGTGGCCCACGGGCGGTGGGGCTCTTCAGGCAGAGAGACACCCGAAGGCGGCCCGGCCTCCCCTAGTCGGCCCAAGACAGAGCCGGCTCTCCACAGTCGGCTTGCCACCCCCTCGAAGCAGACGCCCCATTAAGGAGACAAGACGCGGTGAGGCTACAACGATCACCCGCCGGACGGCGGCACTGTAGCCACGCCCACCTCGGCGAAGCCCTCGTCACCAGGACTGAGCAATAGTAACCAGCCACCGACAAGGCCCTGGACAGTGGGGCCTGCCTGCCGACCAAGGAGCCGGCAGCCGATGGGACCCACCAGTCGGCGGGCCCCAGCAGTCGGCACAGAAGCCGGCGAGAGCAGACACAGACGGCTGGGCCCCGCGCCCAGCCGAATTACCATAATATCCCCGAGAGGTAGGCCTATATAAACCCCCCGGGACACCCATGCAAAGGGTTGATCCTTGCTAGTTTTAAGCACCACATAGGGAGGAGAAGAAAGCGGGCAGAGCCCTTCTTCCTCCTCTCGCAAAACAGCTCAAGGAGCATCATGTAGCTACTTGTTCATCTAGTGATCATGCGGAGACCCCGCAGAGCAGCAGTAGGGGTGTTATATCCACGGAGAGCCCTGAAGCTGGGTAAGATTCGCCGGCATGCATGTCTTTGCCTCATCCCGCTTCCAGGCACCGGCGACGTCTTACTGGCTCCCACAATGGTAAGCCACCCGTTGGCATATGTCGCACCTACCACCCGACAAGGCACGTAAAACTTGCAACAACAAAGTAGAGGACGTCTAACTTGTTTTTGCAGGGCATGTTGTGATGTGATATGGTCAAGACACAATATGATATACGTTATTGTATGAGATGATCATGTTTTGTAAAAGTTATCAGCAACTGGCAGGAGCTTTATGGTTGTTGCTTTATTGTATGAAATGTAAACTCCATGTAATTGCTTTACTTTATCACTATGCGTTAGCGATAGTTGTAGAAGCAATAGTTGGCGAGACAAGAACGACGCTACGATGGAGATCAAGGTTCAAGCCGGTGACGATGGAAATCATGACGGTGCTTTGGAGATGGAGATCAAAGGCACAAGATGATGATGGCCATATCATGTCACATATTTTGATTGCATGTGATGTTTATCTTTTATGCATCTTATTTTTCTTAGCACTATGTTAGCATTATAAGATGATCCCTCACTAAAATTTAAAGGTCTAAGTGTTCTCCCTGAGTATGCACCGTTGCGACAGTTCGTCATGCCGAGACACCACGTGATGATCGGGTGTGATAAGCTCTACGTTCACATACAATGGGTGCAAGACAGTTTTGCACATGCGGAATACTTGGGTTAAACTTGATGAGCCTAGCATGTATAGACATGGCCTCGGAACATTGGAGACTGAAAGGTCGAACGTGAATCATGTAGTACATATGATCAACATAGAGATGTTCACCATTGAAGACTACTCCGTCTCACGTGATGATCGGACATGGTTTAGTTGATATTGATCACACAATCATTTAGATGACTTGAGGGATGTCTATCTAAGTGGGAGTTCTTAAGTAATATGATTAATTGAACTTAATTTATCATGAACTTAGTCCTGATAGTATTCGCAGATCTATGTTGTAGATCAATAGCTCGCGTATAGCTCCCTTGTTTTATTTTTGATATGTTCGTAGAGAAAACTAAGTTGAAAGATGATAGTAGCAATGATGCGGACTGAGTCCGTGATCTCAGGATTATCCTCATTGCTGCACAGAAGAATTATGTCCTTGATGCACCGCTAGGTGCCAGACCTATTGCAGGAGCAGATGCACACGTTATGAACGTTTTACATGCTCGGTATGATGACTACCTGATAGTTTAGTGCACCATGCTTTACATCTTAGAACTGGGACTTCAAAACGTTTTGAATGCCATGGAGCATATAAGATGTTCCAAGAGTTGAAATTGGTATTTTAGACTCATGCCCATGTCGAGAGGTATGAGACCTCTGACAAGTACTTTGCCTACAAGATGGATGAGAATGGCTCGGCCAGTGAGCATGTACTCAGAATGTCTCGGTACTATAATCACTTGAATCAAGTGGGAGTTAATCTTCCAGATAAGATAGTGATTGACAGAGTTCTCTAGGCACTATCGCCAAGTTAGTAGAACTTTGTGATGAACTTTAATATGCAAGGGATGACGAGAATGATTCCCAAGCTCTTCGTGATGCTGAAATCGACGAAGGTAGAAATCAAGAAAGAGCATCAAATGTTGATGGTTATCAAGACCACTAGTTTCAAGAAAAGGGCAAGGGAAAGAAACGAAACTTCAAGAAGAATGACAAACAAGTTGTCACTCCCATGAAGAAGCTCAAAACTAGACCTAAGCCTGAAACTAAGTGCTTATGCTGCAAAGGGAATGGACACTAGAAGCGGAACTGCCCCAAATACTTGGCGGATAAGAAGGATGGCAAAGTGAACAAAGGTATATATGATATACAGATTATTTATGTGTACCTTACTAGTGTTATTAGTATCCCATGGGTATTTCATACCGGTTCAGGTGCTAAGATTAGTAACTCAAAACAGGAGCTGCAGAATGAATAGAGACTAGTTAAGGGTGAGGTGACAATGTGCGTCGGAAGTGATTCCAAGGTTGATACGATCACCATCGCACACTCCCTCTACCTTCGGGATTAGTGTTGAACCTAAATAAATGTTATTTGGTGTTTGCGTTGAGCGTGAATATGATTAGATCATGTTTATTCCAATACAATTATTCATTTAAGTCAGAGAATAATTGTTTTTCTATTTACATGAATACAACATTCTATGGCCATACACCCAGTGTGAATGGTTTATTGAATCTCATTCATGGTGATACACATATTCATAATATTGATGCCAAAAGATGCAAAGTTTGATAATGATAGTGCAACATATCTGTGGCACTGCCTTTTAGGTGATATTGGTGTAAAGCGCATGAAGAAACTCCATGCGGATGGACTTTTGGAATCACATGATTATGAATCATTTGATGCTTGTGAACCATGCCTCTTGGGCAAGATGACTAAAACTCCATTCTCTGGAACAATGGAGCAAGCCACTGACTTATTGGAAATAATACATACAGATGTATGCGGTCTGATGAGTGTTGAGGCTAGCGACGAGTATTGTTATGTTCTGACCTTCACAGATGATTTGAGCAGATATCGGTATATCTACTTAATGAAACACAAGTCTGAAACATTTGAAAAGTTCAAAGAATTTCAGAGTGAAGTGGAGAATCATCATAACAAGAAAATAAAGTTTCTTTGATCTGATCGCGGAGGCGAATATTTGAGTTACGAGTTTGGCCTTCATTTAAAACAATGTGAATAGTTACACAACTCATGCCACCTGGAACACCACATCGTAATGGTGTGTCCGAACGTCATAATCGTACTTTATTAGATATGATGCGATCTATGATGTCTCTTACCGATTTACCACTATCGTTTTGAGTTTATGCATTAGAGATAGCTGCATTCACATTAAATAGGGCACCTTCTAAATCTGTTGAGACGACACTGTATGAACTGTGGTTTGACAATAAACCTAAGATGTCCTTTCTTAAAGTTTGGGGTTGTGATGCTTATGTGAAAAAGTTTCAGCCTAATAAAGCTCGAACCCAAATCGGAGAAGTGCATCTTCATAGGATACCAAAAAAGAAACTATTGGGTACACCTTCTATCGTGGAATTGTCACGGCAGATGTCCTAGCAAAAGGACTTAGTCGTAGGGCCATCGCAACTAGGAAGCTTAAAGGGGTTAATCCGGACAAAGGACACGAGAGGTTTTATACTAGTTCAGCCCCTTACGATGAAGGTAAAAGCCTACGTCTAGTTGTGCTGGAATTGCTGGGGTTTCAATCACCAAGAGGCTAATTCGCCGGCTTCGTTATAGATCTCTTGTTTCTTGCCCTAAGCCGCCACCGGGTCGTCCCCTTATATACACGGGTTCACGCCTGGCGGCCTACAAAGTCTCAGCCGGTTCATAAAACGTGTCCGGCTCGGTGACTTCTTTGTATGCCTTTCTTTACAAGTCTTTCTTTACATACGACGGTTTGCAATATTGGGCCTTAAGCCGTCTCTGGCCTTAAGCCTTCTACAAGTCTTAATAAACTCTAGCCTTAAATACTATTGGGCTTCTTTTGTAACCCGTCGTTGGGGTTGACCCAGCCCCTCCTGGGCGGGTCTTACCTGGTAGCTATATTCCCAACATTAGGCCCCAGGTTGACTTTGAACTTTGTTCCTTGTCAATCTTCAATACTTAGATGAAATCCATCTTCCTATCTCTGTAAAAATTCTGTAACCCGCCGTGACATCATCTTATGAAAACACAAAAAACTGTTATGACGTTATCCTCAATGAATCTTTATCTTTTAATGTCTTTCGAGAATCGAGGCGTCCGTTTAGTTAGATAGTCATTATTTGGGTCTTCCTCGGTTTCCACGCCTGCCTGTTTGCTTATCTCCTTATAAATAGGCACACCTCGGTCTTTCTCATTCTTCTCTCTTCTTCGTCTTCTTCCTCTCGCAACCCTCCCGCTGCTCGAGCTCCGCAGCCGTCATGCTTCACCTCTGTCTCTGTCGACCTTGGCCGCTGCATCAACCTGAATCGGTCAAGAGAATGGCGGCGACCTCGTCAGAAGATCCGTGGTTGTAAGTGCTCACCTTCCTGCTCCTCAGATCCGCATTAGGGTTTCTAGGTTTCTGCGTGTTCTTCGTAGTTCATCACGGTTTCCTTGTATTTCTTCCACTACGACTTCTTCTTGATCAAAAGAGAACATGTGTTCGTGCGGTAGTTGTTTTGTGCCCATTCTCAATACCAATAGATCCCTTTCTCTGGTTCAAAGGCCTCCTTAGAGCTCATGAACTCATATGTGCTAGATTTTTAGGTCTAGAATATTTTCCATTTTGAACGACCCTTTGATCCAGAATAATATCAAGAAATTAGGAAACTTGTTTTCTTCAACACTTAGCCAACTCTGTCTCTGGTTTCCTTCAAATGTCTTTAGTCATGGCGGCTTATGACGCCGGCTTACTTTTCCCTTATATGACATTAGCCCTTACTTAAGCCACCATTACTTATTTGTGCCACCATCATTTAACTCTTAATTTCACCATTGAATTTGAGCCGGCATGTTACTTTCTTTTCAGTTCGTCTTTTGATCATCATGCCGTCAAAAGCACCGACCATCTACAACTGGGTCCCTTCCACAGTAACTGAGGACAATTTGAAGGAATTCTTCACCATAGGATTTTTGCCAAGGAAGAATGTTATGTCTTACCATGCACCTGACCCATACGAGGAACGGCCCAATCCCAAAGATGGTGAAATCATTGTCTTTTCTGAGAACATGAATCGAGGCTTTTCACCACCCGGCTCAAAGTTCTTTAGAGATGTTCTCCATTTTCTCAAACTCCACCCTCAAGATCTTGGGTCCAATTCCATATCCAATATCTGCAATTTCCAAGTTCTCTGTGAGGTGTACCTTCAAGAAGAACTGACTGTGGAACTCTTTAGAGAGTATTTTTTCTGAACCGCTAGAACGAGTGTACCAATGGCCCTAGCTTGGAACTTGGAGGCATCTCAATTCAGCGCCGACAGGGTGTTGTCTTCCCCCTAATAGTCTTGCCGAGTCATCCCAAAGACTGGAATCAGACCTAGTTCTACTGTCAAGACACTTCACCAGCCAATGAGAAACCACTGCCGGGTTATCGTGCGGATCGCCTAGATTCCAAGTTTACGCTCCCTGACAAGCTTACTGCTGCCGAACGCAAAAAGCTTATTCCATAATTAAAAGGATTAACGCCTTATCGGGGAACGGCTTAACCGGAGTTGATTTGACTCGTTGTTGGGTCGCGTGGCGGCTCATCCCTCTAAGACGACGATCCAAATTGATGTATAAATATGGTGGAGGCCCAAATGACTCTCTTCGTCACAGTTCCATTCAACTAACTGAAGAAGATATTGTTTCAATGTCGACCCTTCTGGTGAACGGCAAATATGAAGACTGCGGTAAAGTTGGGTTAAACCCCTTCTGCAAACTTAACCCGGCACCAGAGATAAAAAACTCCAGACCTCTTTCTCTTTGTATTTTCTTCAGCAGTTTTAAATGCTTGCCTGACCTTCCATCTTATTTTACTTGTTTACAGGCTAAATCTGACTTCTGGAAAGCCAAGTATGATCATGAAGCCGCCAAGAAGGCCAGAGCCGCCACCATAGCTGCCAAGAAGACGACCCGGAGGTCCAAGAAGCAAAAGAGCACTGCTGAGGACCTGTTGAAACTTGACGATGATTCTGAGTCGGAGGTAGCCCTTGACTCCCTTGGCCAGTTTTTTTAATAACCTTATTAACACTAACTATTGCCAGGACGACATGGGGGCCAGTCAGGCCGTAGAAGAAGAGGTAACTATTTCCTCTGACTCAACCCATTTGCCAAGACAGAAAGTTTGACTGGTAACCCGGAAAGTAAGGTTTTTTGCACCCTTTAGCTTATTTGGACCCTCATTTTCTTTTGAAAAAACAGCAACATGAGAGCCGCCGTCAGGCCCGGAACGATGATGAACCGCCTTCCATTGTACAACAAACTCCTCAAAAACGTCAGAATGAGGTCTCTTTTATCTTTATCCTCTGCTTTTATTAATGAGTCTATTCTCTTGCATTACTAACCTTATTTTACCTTTGCAGGAGGTTTCTCGCTCTTCTGGCGACTCATCTCGGACTCAATTTCCGGCCTTCAAGACTGCCCCTGGGTAAGGAAAAAATCATCTTTCCTCCGTGTCTTTCCAACTGCATCTTTGTACTAACTGTCTCATAACCTCTTTCTTAGTGGTCAAGCCAAGTCCAAGAAGGCCAAGGTGACTAAACCGGCAGAAGACATGTCAGTCCTTGCACCTAAATGGACCATGCCAACTTCTCCCCCTTGAACTGAAGCACCAGAAGACCCGGCTGCCAATGCTCAATTGGATCCTCCTGAGCCGTCGGCTGATGATACTGTTGTTAACCCCTCTACTGCTAGACCATCCAGTTCAGCTAACCTGCCATCATCTTCTGACCATGACGTTCTGGTCACTGGTAGCCGTTATGTTGAACCGAGGACTCCTACTATGTTAGCCCGGCACACTGCTAAACAAGAAGCCCTGGAGAGACAGAAAGTGCATTTTGATATCTCTCACTATAGTCATCTGAATGCTAATGACATACTGTCCGGCTATCTCAGCCATATTATTCCAGCCATGAATCAGAGATTGAGTTGGTCAAGCAACTTCAGCTGAAATATGAGGTATGTTCTCCGGTTTACT
The DNA here is from genome assembly GCF_018294505.1 of Triticum aestivum. NCBI lineage: Eukaryota > Viridiplantae > Streptophyta > Magnoliopsida > Poales > Poaceae > Triticum > Triticum aestivum. The sequence continues at coordinate 633,947,937 of NC_057800.1, read as the reverse complement.
TATACTCTGCCAGCCCCCAAGTCTTCAGATGATGATCCTGAATGATCTCGAGACTTTATGATATAGATGGATATTTTTTCTCTAAGTTTTTCAAAAGTCCAATAAAATAGTGTAAACTTCACCTGTAGTCCCCAGGTGCCGGCTCAATTCACCATAAATGAACCGGTACTTTAACTTCATAGTTGTATTTTGCCGAACCCAACAAATATTGTAATCCGGCTTAATCTTGGGAGACTTTCTGAATATCATGCATTAGCCCCCAAGTGCCAAGTGTTGTTACATTGTAAGGTACTTGGGACTTGAAATATATTAGAGTCATAAGAAATTATTTTGGCAGACATTAGCCCCCAAGTGTCAAGTGGTATTGCAGTGCAAAGTACTTGAGACTTGAATTTTGAACTTTAGTTTAAGCCTTGACACACCTGTGTATGTTTTCTAGAACGCCCTATCTGAATTGGGTTCCCAATTAACTGATGCAAAGACCCGGCTGGCGGATCAAGAGGCAGAAATCAAGTCTGTTGATTCTAAACTTCAATTGAGTCTTGCTGAGATGGAAAAATTGAAAACCAGCTTGACTGCCAAAAAGAAATCTTGGGCTGAAGAAAAGACGCTGCTGACACAACGCACCGAAAAAGTTGAAGCGGCTCTTGAGGAGGTTACCACGGAGCTGACCGGCTTAAAGAACCGGGTGTCTCAAATGGTTTCCGCCATCTTTGGTAAGCCATCTGTACTAATATTTTATACCTTCTTTTGACCCGAAGTATAAGCCGCCGCTGAGCCTTAGTTTAATACTCGTAGGTCCACGTAGCAAAAATCCGAGCCAAGACAGTGTGAACAAATTGAAGGCGGTTTATACCTTGGTGGAGCAATTGTACACGGGCGCTCAACGAGCACTTGCTACTATCTCTCCTGCCAACCAAGGACCCAATCGGCTCAGCAATGTCTTGAAAAAAAATCAATCTTACCCGCCAGGTTTCAAGAAGTCAAACGATCCTGTGCCAGAGCTGGAGCCTTGACTGCCTTGAGCCCCTCCAAAGCCTGGGTGCCAGATCTAGACCCAGCGGATGTAGCTAGGGGGTACCCCACCGTGAAGGAAGACAGGTCTCTATTTGATCAGGATGACTTTGTCGCTTGCGTGAGGGGAGTTCGACCTCAAGCTACCGTTCTTGGAGATGAGACCAACATTGACAAATATCAACCGGGTTTTGATTTGGAGAATAAGAAGATGGCGACTCCCTGTTACAAGGTGACGGACCTTATCCTGCCAGTTCGTCAACATACGTTTGCTCCAGAAGTTGATCCGGCTGGCTGATTGATGATGAAGCAGAGTTCATCGCCGTGGACGGCTTTGACTGGTCCAATCCCAGCTTCCAATTAACAGAAGGAGGTGAACCGGCGAGGGAAGAGTGAGAACCATCTTTGTGGGATCTTTAAAGCCTTGTAATAGATTTAGCTTGAACAACTGCATATTTTGCCTATGCCATCGTGCATAAGATGCCGTGTGTGACTCTTTGCTTCCTGATGTCAATATATGCGCCACATTTATGATTATCTCTGTAATATTACGGCTCTGTTCCTGTAGAAAAGGAAAAAACTGGCTTGGCGGTTTAGCACCGAACGGGTCAGAACACCCGGTACATGACCAATGATTTTATCACAGTAGAAAAACAGAACCAGATGTGAGAAGAAACAAGGTTGAAACAACCTTTGACTAACACAAAAATAACTGTTTCTCAATAACAGTCATACATGTATTTTTTTGCATCTGGATCACCGGTTCACATGACCCAGTCCTTTTTTGAGAAGTCAATGCTTCTTCATGCCTGATGACCATCATGCCTTGGCGGCTTATTGTCAAATAGTCAAGCCGGTAAAAAAGACCATGCTGATCGTTAAAAATTGAGACAATAAAAGACCAGTAAGGCAAATAGCAGTTTGCAAACAATATAAATTAACCTTGTAACTGAAAGTTGGGGGTTTCTAATTCGAATACGACCAGTGAACCAGACCAAAGGGGTTAAGCTAAGATTCGAATACGATCATATAGCCCCCAGTGGCTTTGGCATTGCGCCGATCAAGAGGGTACCGACAGCTATGTTCTCTTTGGTTCAAATACGACCTATGTTTGAACAAGAAGCCCCAAATGACCTTGAGAGGTTTTTAATGACCTGATTCGTATATGATCCAAGTCGGACCCAAAAGGGGTTAAGCTATGATTCGGATACGATCAAGAAGCCCCCTAGTGAGTTTGGCTTTAGCCGATCAAGAGGGTTACGACAACTATGTTCTCTTTGGTTCAAATACGACCTATGTTTGAACAGGAAGCCCCCAAGTGATCTTGAGGTTTACAGCTAGATTCGAATACAATCATAAGCCGGACCAGAAAGGTTAAGCTAAATTCAGATATGATCAGCTCCTTAATAATCATGAAAAATAGTAAAGATATATAACCTTTGAAGAGAAAAAGGACAGAGGTCCTGCTTTATTACTTATCATAGTATATACAATGTCATAGTATGTACATGATGAGAGCCGGTAGCTTAGGTGTAGTATGGCCGAAGTTGAGCAATGTTCCACGGCCGGCAGGTCTCCTCCTCCGACTTACGTGAGTCTTTGTGCTCTCGAACGTTAATGAGGTAATATGACCCGTTGTTTAAGTTCTTGCTGACCACAAAGGGTATTTCCCAAGGCGGGAATAGCTTGTGTGCATCTGACAAATCCAGGATGAGCCGGAGCACCAGGTCACCTTCTTGAAAAGTCCTGGACTTAACCCGGCGGCTGTGATAACAGCGCAGCTCTTGTTGATAAATTGCTGATCGAGCCGCTGCTAGGTCTCTCTCCTCATCTAACAAGTGAAGTGCATCCTGTCGGGCTTGTTCGTCATTAGCTTCAATATAAGCCGCCACACGAGGTGAGTCATGACGGATGTCGCTAGGCAGCACTGCTTCCGCTCCATAAACCATGAAGAAAGGTGTATAACCTGTAGACCTGTTAGGAGTGGTGTTGATACTCCACAGCACCAAGGGTAACTTCTCCACCCAACAACCCGGTGTCCGTTGTAAGGGAACCATAAGCCGGGGCTTGAGACCTTTTAAGATTTCCCGATTTGCTCTCTCAGCCTGACCATTGGATTGAGGGTGAGCTACAGAAGAAACATCAAGCCGGATATGCTCACGCTGGCAAAACTCCTCCATAGCCCCTTGGGATAAGTTACTGCCATTGTCAGTGATAATGCTGTGTGGAAAACCAAAGCGAAAGATCACCTTTTTCATGAACTGAACCGCTGTGGCTGCATCACACTTACTCACTGGCTCTGCCTCAACCCATTTTTTGAATTTGTCAATTGCCACTAAAAGATGTGTCTTTTTATCCTTAGACCTTTTGAAAGGTCCAACCATGTCAAGCCCCCAGACTGCAAACGGCCAAGTGATTGGAATCATCCGCAACTCTTGAGCCGGCACGTGCGCTCGTCATGCAAATTTTTGACTTCCACCACACCTACTGACCAGATCCTCTGCATCAGTGTGAGCCGTCAACCAGTAAAAACCATGACGAAAAGCTTTTGCCACAAGAGATTTTGACCCGGCGTGATGACCACAATCCCCTTCATGGATCTCACGAAGTATGTCTTGGCCTTCTTCAGGAGACACACACTGCTGAAACACTCCAGTGACGCTGCGATGGTATAACTCTCCGTCAGAAATCGTCATTGACTTGGACCGTCGGGTTATCTGTCGGGCCAGGGTCTCATCCTCTGGCAACTCGCCCCGGGTCATGTAAGCCAAGAACGGTACTGTTCAATCTGGGATGACGTGAAGAGCTGCCACCAACTGTGCCTACGGGTAGGAACGGGAAAATCTTCCTCTGTAGGTAACTTAACAGACGGGTTATGCAAAACATCCAAAAAGGTGTTAGGTGGCACCGGCTTACGCTGAGATCCCAACCGGCTTAAGGCATCGGCCGCTTCATTCTTTCCATGGTCAATGTGTTCCATTTAATAACCTTTAAAATGTCCTGCAACAACGTCGACTTCACGGTGATAAGCCGCCATGAGAGGATCCTTGGAATCCCACTTGCCTGACACCTATTTAGCCACCAAATCTAAATCGCCAAGGCACCGGACCCGGCTCAGACTCATTTTTTTAGCTATTCGAAGACCATGGAGCAAGGCTTCATATTCTGCTGCGTTGTTAGTACAAGGAAACATCAATCGCAACACATAACAAAACTTGTCACCTCGAGGGGAAGATAACACAACTCCAGCCCCCGAGCCTTCCAACTGTCTAGACCCATCAAAGTGAATCGTCCAATATGTGTTGTCTAGTTTCTCCTCTGGCATCCGCATCTCTATCCAGTCATTAATAAAGTCAACCAGCGCTCGAGGTTTGATCGCAGTACATGGCACATACTTCAACCCATGAGACCCAAGTTCAATGGCCCACTTGGCGACTCATCTAGTAGCTTCTCTATTTTGAATGATGTCTCCCAAAGGAGCAGAGCTAACCATAGTGATTGGGTGACCCTGAAAGTAATGTTTGAGCTTCCGGCTTGCCATGAACACCCCATACACGAGCTTCTGCCAATGTGGATATCTTTGTTTAGATTCAATCAACACCTCACTGACATAGTAAACTGGCTGTTGAACCGAATGCTCCTTGCCGGCCTCCTTGCGTTCCACCACAATGGCCACACTAACAGCTCGTGAGTTAGCAGCTACATATAACAATAACTGCTCTTTCTCAATCGGAGCAGCAAGAACCGGTGGCTCAGCAAGCTGTTTCTTCAGATCCTCAAAGGCAGAATTTGTAGCTTCACTCCAAACAAAGTCATCCGTGTTTTTCATCATCTGATACAAAGGCATCGCCTTCTCCCCTAACCGGCTTATGAACCGGCTCAGAGCAGCAACACAACCCGCCAGTCGTTGAACATCATTGATGCACGCTGGTTTGGCTAGGGATGTGACTGCCTTAATTTTCTCCAGGTTAGCTTCAATACCTCTGTTGGACACCAAAAAACCAAGGAGTTTGCTAGCTGGGACTCCAAAAACACACTTGGCCGGGTTAACCATCATCTTGTAGACTCGGAGGTTATCAAAGGTCTCCTTTAGATCTGTTACCAAGGTTTCCTCTTTTCTGGACTTCACCACTATATCATCCACATAAGCATGAACATTACGCCCAATCTGATTGTGAAGGCAATTCTGCACACATCGTTGATAAGTCGCCTGGGCACTCTTAAGCCCAAAATGCATAGACACATAGCAGAAGGCTCCAAACGGAGTGATGAAAGCTGTCTTCTCCTGGTCCTTGACTGCCATCTTGATCTGATGATAACCTGAATAAGCATCTAGAAAACTCAAATGCTCACAACCCGCCGTAGAATCAATGATCTGATCAATATGAGGGAGAGCAAAAGGGTCAGCTGGACAAGCTTTGTTTAAATCAATGTAATCCACACACATCCGCCAGGTGTCGTTCTTCTTGAGTATAAGCACTGGGTTAGCCAACCACTCTGGGTGAAAAACTTCCACGATGAACCCGGCCGCCAAGAGCCGGGCCACCTCTTCTCCTATGGCCTTGCGTCGTTCCTCGTTAAACCGCGAAGGAACTGCCTGACCAGCTTAAACTTCGGATCAATGTTGAGAGTGTGCTTAGTGAGTTCTCTCGGGACACCTGGCATGTCAGAAGGCTTCCGTGCGAAGATGTCCCGATTCTCACGGATGAACTCAATGAGCGTGCTTTCCTATTTTGGATCCAAGTTGGCACTGATGATGAACTATTTGGATGAATCACCTAGCACAAAATCAACCATTTTGGTGTCATCAGCCGACTTGAATTTCAGTACCGGTTCATGCTCCATAGTTGGCTTCTTCAAAGACGTCATGTCCACCGGGTCAACATTATCTTTATAAAACTTCAACTCCTCTGTCGCGCAAACAGACTCAGCATAAGCGGCATCACCTTCTTCACATTCCAGGGCTATTTTCCGGCTTCCATGTACTGTAATGGTGCCCTTATAACCCGGCATCTTGAGCGGTAGATATACATAACACGGCCAAGCCATGAATTTGGCGTAAGCTGGCCATCCAAACAGAGCATGATATGGGCTTTTGATCTTAACCACTTCAAAAGTTAACTTCTCAGCCCTGGAATCATATTCATCCCCAAAGGCCACTTCCAGTTCAATCTTACCAACTGGGTATGCCGACTTGCCAGGGACAACACCATGAAAAACAGTGTTGGATTGCTTAAGACTTTTATAAGTCAACCCCATCCGACGAAACGTCTCATAATAGAGGATGTTGATGCTACTGCCTCCGTCCATGAGCACCTTAGTGAACTTATATCCACCAACCTGGGGTGCCACCACCAAGGCCAAGTGACCCAGATTATCAACCCGGGGAGGGTGATCTTCTCTGCTCCACACAATAGGCTATTCTGACCACCTCAAATAACGTGGGATTGCCGGCTCAACAGCATTGACAACCCTCTTATGAAGCTTCCGATCCCTCTTGCATAAACTAGTGGTAAACATGTGGTACTGCCCACTATTCAACTGTTTTGGGCTACTCTAATACCCAGATTGTTGTTGCTGATTATTTTGGCCGGGTTGCTGATTATAACCGCCCTGGTTACCTGGATGGCCTTGACCGTGAAAACCGCCTCCGCTTGACCCGGCGCCCGGGCCCTAAAAGCCACCTCCGCCTGAACCGCCGCCAGGTCCGTGGCTACCATCAAACATGTTGGAATTTTTAAATGCCTTCATGATCGTACAGTCCTTCCACAGATGGGTAGCTGGCTTCTCCCGGCTGTCGTGCCTTGGACAAGGTTCATTCAGTAGTTGCTCGAGGGTGGGACCTGACCCGCCTGACCGAGGGGGTTGCCTACCCTTGCGCCGTTGGTTGTTGCCCTGTGCATTGGTGTTAGTCGCAAACTCGTCAGCCTTATGTTTATTACCTCCTTGATTCGCCGGGTTATGCCGGTGCCCCTTACCATTGCCGTTCTTCTTTCCCTTCCTATTTTTTCTCCATCAGACACAGGATCCCTGGTACTGTCAGAATCAGCATATTTGACTAGGACCGCCATCGACTGGCCCATGTCATTGCAGTCACGCTTGAGCCGCCCCAGCTTCTGCTTCAGAGGTTCAAAACGGCAATTTTTCTCCAACATTAAGACTGCCGAGCCGGCATCCATCTTATCAGACGAATGTATTATCTCCTTGACCCGGCGCACCCAATGGGTTGTGGACTCCCCTTCCTCTTGCTTACAATTAGTCAGGTCCACGATTGACATAGGTTGCTTACATGTGTCTTTGAATTTCAGAATGAACCGGGCCTTCAACTCCGCCCATGAGCCGATGGAATTGGGTGGTAACCCTTTCAACCAAGTGCGAGCCATTCCATCCAATATCATGGTGAAATACTTAGCCATCGCTACATCGCTGACTTCCAACAGCTCCATTGCCATCTTATAACTTTCAATCCATGCCCCAGGCTGCAAATCAACTGTGTAATTAGGCACTTTACGAGGCCCCTTAAAGTCTTTAGGTAAGCGCTCATTACGTATAGCCGGCACCAGGCAAGGAACACCTCCTGTTCTTGTGGCTACTCCTGCCTCAACAGAGGTTGCTGGATAAGGCAGGAAAGTTTGATGAGCCGCCTGCTCAGCTGCTAGTTGAACCACCCGCTCAGCCTCTTGACGGATCCTCTCCTGATCCGCTAAGTTAAGGGATCCAGCTTGCACTGGCTCATGCCTGCGCGGTTGGTTACGGCGTTGAGCGTTGCTTGACATATCAGCTGAGTCCATATGCCTGCTATAGCTCGGGCTCCGGCTCGGGCGAGGGGTTGAATGGATTCTGTCTAGACTGTAAGAGTATGCATCCTGCTGCGCCAGAGCCGTCTGAAGAAGTTCTCTCACCCTTCGTGTTTCGATTGCTGCCGGAGAGTCGCCTTCCATTGGGAGAGCTTCCAAACGAGCCGACGCAGCAATGATGTTTTCCAAAGGATTGGAGAAGTGACCCGGTGGTGTTGGTGCATAATGAGGCGGAGCGGTACTCATACGAGGTGGTTCCATGGCCCGTGGCTGAACCGGCGCTCCGGGTGTCGTGATCTAATTTGCCTCCGGCGGGTTACTTGGACCGGCCCCAGGTGTGTGGAAAAGGTTCCTAGGATCGAGCGTTAGAGGTAGACGTGACTGAGTTTTCTGATGCCTTCTCCTCATGACCTAGTTTGACGTGTTCAGATCCACCGAGAGCCAGAAAGTCTCCGCTTGAAGCTGCTGAGCATGAGCGTCCAAAGCCGCCCATTCCACGGCCATCCTGACCTCCTCTGCTGCTAAATTTTCCTTGGCCTATGCCATCTCTTCGCGTACCCGTGCCACCTCCGCATCATGCCGAGCTTTATCCGCCGGATCTACCACGGCAGTCAATAGAGCCGTCAACTTATCCATGAGGTCCATTAACATCTGTGCCGGGGCGCGCGCGGGGTCTCCTAACCCGGCTGCTACCGACCGGTGGTTGTTGTTGCTACAGCCGTGGAGTTCTGCCCGGGCTGAGTGCCTGCCATGAAGACTCTGGCTTGATTTGGCGGCTCAAAGGGGTCTGGAATACTGCTGCCATCAGAACAACCCCCAAGCATGCCATCCCGTAGCTGATACAAAGAATCCATCTCGCATGTTGATGACGTAGCGTCAGAATAGATGGCCGTCTCACCGCTATCCATTGATCCTTCCGAGTATTCACCTCCATGGATGCAACCCACAAAGGCATGCTTTACGGCGGGTCGGGCCCGGGCAGCTCTCGCGCGCTGAGCCGTCTCGATGATGTTGGTGCAGACGTCCGGCTCAGGGCCCGATTCGCCGATCCGGCCGATGAAGACATGAATCCCGCCGAACGAGACCCGGTACCCGTACTCAATTGAGCCGGCCTCGGGGCCCCAGCCTTCGTCGTCAATGTAGAGCTTGCCGCAACGACTCTTGGTCATTCGGCCCACAACGTATCCCTTGAGCCCTTCGAAGTTGCCCTTCAAGAACTCAAATCCACCGTGCGCTGGCCCCACAGTGGGCGCCAACTGTCGTGGAATTGTCACGGCAGATGTCCTAGCAAAAGGACTTAGTCGTAGGGGCATCGCAACTAGGAAGCTTAAAGGGGTTAATCAGGATAAAGGACACGAGAGGTTTTATACTAGTTTGGACCCTTACATGAAGGTAAAAGCCTACGTCTAGTTGTGATGGGATTGCTGGGGTTTATATCACCAAGAGGCTAATTCGCCGGCTTGGTTATCGATCCCTTGTTTCTTGCCCTAAGCCGCCACTGGGTCGTCCCCTTATATACACGGGTTGATGCCTGGCGGCCTACAGAGTCCTGGCCGGTTCATAAAACGTGTATGGCTCGGTGACTTCTTTGTATGCCTTTCTTTACAAGTCTTTCTTTACATACGGCGGTTGACAATATTGGGCCTTAAGCCGCCTCTGGGCTTAAGCCTTCTACAAGTCTTAATAAACTGTAGCCTTAAATGCTATTGGGCTTCTTTTTTAACCTATCGTTGGGGTTGACCCGGGCCCTCCTGGGCGGGTCTTACCTGGTAGCTATATTCCCAACACCTTATACCATAGATCCAAAGGCAAGATCTTTATTGCTAAGAATGGCTCCTTTCTAGAGAAGGAGTTACTCTCGAAAGAAGTGGGTGGGAGGAAAGTAGAACTTGATGAGGTAATTATACCTTCTCTCGAATTGGAAAGTAGCACATCAGTGAAATCCGTTCCCATGATGCCTACACCAACTAGACATGAAGCTAATGATAATGATCATGAAACTTCGGATCAAGTTACTACTAGACCTCGTAGGTCGAATAGAGCATGTTCTGCACCAGAGTGGTATGGCAATCCTGTTCTGGAAGTCATCTTATTAGACCATGGCGAATGTACGAACTATGAAGAAGGTATCATGAGCCCAGATTCCGATAGATGGCTCGAGGCCATGAAATCTGAGACAGGATCCATGTATGAGAAAAAAGTATGGACTTTGGTGGACTTGCCCAATGATCGGCAAGCCTTTGAGAATGAATGGATCTTTAATAGGAAGACGTACACTGATGGTAGTGCTACTATCTACAAAGCTCGACTTGTCGCTAAAAGTTTTCGACAAGTTCAAGGTGTTGACTACGATGAGATTTTCTCACTCGTAGCGATGCTTAAGTCTGTCTGAATCATGCTAGCAATTGCCACATTTTATGAAATCTGGCAAATGGATATTAAAACTGCATTCCTTAATGGATTTCTTAAAGAAGAGTTGTATATGATGCAACCAAAAGGTTTTGTCGATCCTAAAGGTGCTAACAAAGTGTGCATACTCCAGTGATCCATCTATGGACTGGTGCAAGCATCTCGGAGTTGGAATATATGCTTTGATAAGGTGATCAAAGCATATGGTTTTATACAGACTTACGGTGAAGCCTGTACTTACAAGAAAGTGAGTGGGAGCTCCGTAGCATTTCTAATATTATATGTGGATGATATATTGTTGATTGGAAATGATATATAATTTCTGGATAACATTAAAGGATACTTGAATAAGAGTTTTTTCAATGAAAGACCTCGGTGAAGCTACTTATATATTGGGCATCAAGATCTATAGGGATAGATCGAGACGCTTAATAGGACTTCCATAAAGCACATACCTTGACAAGATTTTGGAGAAGCTCAAAATGGATCAGTCAAAGAAGGAGTTCTTTCCTATATTGTAAGGTGTGAAGTTGAGTAAGACTCAAAACCTGACCATGGCAGAAAATAGAAAGAGAATAAAAGTCATTCCCTATGCCTTAGCCCTAGGTTCTATAAAGTATGCTATGCTATGTACCAGACCTATTGTGTACCTTTCCATACGTTTCGCAAGGGAGTACGATAGTGATCCAGGAGTGGATCACTGGACAGTGGTCAAAGTTATCCTTAGTTACCTAAGAGGGCTAAGGAAATATTTCTCGGTTATGGAGGTGATAAAGAGTTCGTCGTAAAGAGTTACGTCGATGCAAGGTTTTACACCGATTCGAATGACTCTGAGTCTCAATCTGGATACATATTGAAAGTGGGAGCAATTAGCTAGAGTAGCTCCATGCAGAGCATTGTAGACATAGAAAATTTACAAAATACATACGGCTCTGAATGTGGCAGCCCCATTGACTAAACTTCTCTCACAAGCAAAACATGATCATAGCTTAGTACTCTTTGGGTGTTAATCACATAGCGATGTGAACTAGATTATTTACTCTAGTGAACCCTTTGGGTGTTAGTCACATGGCGATGTGAACTAATCACATAAAGATGTGAACTATTGGTGTTAAATTACATGACGATGTGAACTAGATTATTGACTCTAGTGCAAGTGGGAGATTCAAGGAAATATGCCCTAGAGGCAATAATAAAGTTGTTATTTATAATTCCTTATATCGTGATAAATGTTTATTATTCATGCTAGAGTTGTATTGACTGGAAACTTGATACATGTGTGGATACATAGACAAAACACAGTGTCCCTAGTAAGCCTCTACTAGACTAGCTCATTAATCAAAGATGGTTAAGTTTCCTAACCATAGACATGCGTTGTCATTTGATGAACGGGATCACATCATTAGGAGAATGATGTGATGGACAAAACCCATCAGTTAGCTTAGCATAATGATCGCTATGTTTTATTGCTATTGCTTTCTTCATGACTTATACATATTCCTTTGACTATGAGATTATGCAACTCCCAAATACCGTAGGAATATCTTGTGTGCTGTCAAACGTCACAATGTAACTGGATGATTATAAAGATGCTCTACAGATATCTCCAAAGGTGTTTGTTGGGTTGGCATAGATCGAAATTAGGATTTGTCACTACGAGTATCGGAGACGTATGTTGTCATTATGGTACGACCGATAAAGGTCTTCATAGTTGGGAACCAATATGATCATCCAGGTTCCGCTGTTGGTTATTGACTGGAGAGGTGTCTCGGTCATGTCTACATAGTTCTCGAACCTGTAGGGTCTGCACGCTTAACGTTCGATGACTATTTTGTATTATGTGAGTTATGTGATTTGGTGACCGAATGTTGTTTGGAGTCTGGATGAGATCACGCACATGACAAGGAGTCTCAAAATAGTCGAGAGGTAAAGATTCATATATGGGATGATAGTATTTAGAAATTGGAAGTGTTGTGGGGGTACCGGGTACGTATCGGGTTACCGTAAGGTGTTCCGGGCAACCCCGGCAAGCTATATGGGCCTAATGGGCCAAGAGTTGGACAGACCAGCCCCAAAAAGGGCTGGTGGGCTCCCTATAGGCCAAATAGCAGGAGTAGGAAACGAAGGGAAGGGAGAAGGAAAGGGGAGGATTCGGCCTCCCCTTTCCTTCCCCTCCCCCTCTCTTTCCTTCCCCCTCTGATGGATATGGAAGGGGGGAGGCCGACTTGTAGGAGGCGCCCAAGTAGGATTACTCCTACTTGGGGCGCCCCTTGCAGCCCCTCTCCCCCTTCCACCTATATATATGTGGGGGGGGCACCGCTAGAACACATAGCATTGATTCCTAGCCGTGTGCGGCGCCCCCCTCCACAGTTTACGCCTTCGGTCATATTGTCGTAGTGCTTAGGCGAACCCCTACGCGAATCACTTCACCATCACCGTCACCACGCCATCGTGGTAATGAAATTCTCCCTCGACACTTTGCTGGATCAAGAGTTCGAGGGACGTCATCAAGTTCAACGTGTGTAGAACTCGTAGGTGTCATATGTTTGGTGCTTGATCGGTCAAAACGAGAAGAAGTTCGACTACATCAACCGCATTGTCAAACACTTCCGGTTCCGATCTACGAGGGTACATGCACACACTCTCCCCTATCATTGCTATGCATCTCCTAGATAGATCTTGCGTGAGCATAGGATTTTTTTTTGAAACTGCATGCTACGTTCCCCAACACGTTAAACAATAGCTATTGTTTGGAGGCAACCCAATTTTATTTTGTTTTTGCTTCTATTTTTCAATAATTACACGATATTACTTCTATAATAATTGTGTTTTAGTGTTTCAATTAGTGTTTGTGCCAAGTAAGACCTTTGGGATGTTCCATGGTGATAGTTGATTTAATTTTGCTGAAAAACAAAAACTTTTGCACCTAGTAGTAGAATTTTTAAAATTCATTGGACCGTGATAAAATTCTGAATTGTTTACACAAGATTAATATACAAATTTTCTACAGTGTCCTAATTTTTTAGAATCTTTGGATTTACAGAAGTATGGTCACTGTCTAGATCTTTACAGACTGTTCTATTTTTGACAGATTCTGTTTTCAATGCATAGTTTGCTTGTTTTAGTGGTTCCATAGCTTATATTAAGTGATATAAATTTTGGAAATGATAAGGTACAATAGGCATTGTGTGAGAACAATTATGAATCTTGTCTTTGATAGTACCCTAGTGAATGATTTGCTTTATTGTACTAACGTATCTCATGAAGTTCCGTTAAGTTTTGTGTGATTGAAGTTTCAAGTTTTGGGCGAGATATCGATACGAGGAGAATAAGAAGTGGCAAGACACTAATCTTGGGGATGCCCAAGGCACCCCAAGGTGGTATTCAAGGAATACCCAAGCAACTAAGATTGGGGATGCCCCAGAAGGCATCCCCTCTTTCGTCTCCAACATTATTGGTAACCTCACTTGGAGCTATATTTTTATTCATCACATGATATGTGTTTTGCTTGGAGCGTGATTTTCTTTTGTTGAGATTTTCTTTCTTCTATTTAGAATAATGTTTTGCATCTTTTAGTTCAATAAAAAGTTCAAGTATAGCCTTTACCATGCTTATTTTGCAAGTCTATATGTTGCTGTTTTGGAAACGAAAAGTTTTCTATCATTGTCTGGATTCTTATGGAAAGTTAGAACATGATAAAATCTTTAAAAATTTACATAATGAGTAACAAAACATTTCTACAGTGTGGTAATTTTTCAGAATTTTTGGAGTTAAAGAAGTATGAATCTTCTTGCATTCTTTACAGACTATTCTGTTTAGACATTTTGCTATTATGTCTGCATTGTTTGCATATGTTTGCTTGTTTAATGATTCTATTTGAGGATAGGAGTATTAAATATGCAGAGGCATTTAGTATGCAATATCAAATTATAATTGTAGTGATTTTCTACAGTAGAGAATGATAAGGTTATTGCATTGATTTATACTAACTTATCTCACGAGTTCTTGTTGAGTTTTGTGTGGATGAAGTTTTTAAGATTTAGGGAAGCCGTAATATAAAAGGAATTAAGGAGACATAAAAGCTCAAGATTGGGGATGCCCAAGGCATCCCAAGATAATATTCCAAGAAGTCTCAAGCATCTAAGCTTGGAGATGCCCCTGTAGGCATCCCATCTTTCTTCATCAACAATTATCGGTTAGCCTCGGTTGAGCCTAAGTTTTTGCTTCTTCACATGATGTGTGTTATCCTTGGAATGTCATTTCATTTTGTTTTTCTTGCTGTTTGAATAAAGTACTTAAGATCTATTTTTTATGAGAGTCTTCACATAGCTACTTAATTATTTGAGTACTCATTGATCTTCACTTATATATTTTTGTAGTAGTTTGTCATGAACTCTCATGCTTCACTTTTATTATTTTGGGAGTCTTAAAAATAACATGGCAATTTGATTACGTTATGAATTTAGTCCTAATATGATGGGTATCCAAGAGGGATATAATAAACACTTCCATGAAGAGCATTGACTATACGAAAAGTTTGATTCCTTGCATTTGTTTTGATATATAAAGATGGTAATATTAGAGTCATGCTAGAGAGTAATTGTGGATTAGTAGAAATACTTGTGTTAAATTTTGTGATCCCCGAAGCATGCACGTATGGTCTATCATTATGCGATGAAGTTAGAGCATGATTTATTATTGATTGTCATCCTTTGTGTGGAGGTCAGGAGCGCGCAATGGTTAACTCCTACCAACCTTTCCCCTACGAGCATCCATATTAGTACTTTGTTTTGATGGATAATAAACTTTTGCAATAAGTATGTGAGTTATTTATGACTAATGTTGAGTCCATGGATTATACGCACTCTCACCCTTCCACCATTGCTAGCCTCTCTAGTACCGCCACTACTGCAGGATGCTGCTAATGCGACACTACAATCAGAGACCCTTTGACGAAACTGTGTGTCGGCACGGAACGACACCTACGGGATCACAAGAATCCCTACTATGGTTGCCGGGGCGCAGTGTTGCGAGGAGAGCAGGGCTAGTAGACAACACGAGGATCGTTTACCCAGGTTCGGGCCGCAAGGATGCGTAAAACCGTAGTCCTGCTTTGGTGGGTGTATTTCTGAGAGTCCCTCTCCTCGTCGCCTCAGGCCTCCTTTATAGGAAAAAGGGGTTGCCACAGTGGCACATAGGAGGTGGAAAGGTCTACAGTGGCACGAGGTTATCCCTCGTATTACAGGACAAGGTGCATTTAATGCACCGCTTAGGTGTCCTCTTGCTTTATCGGGGACGGGGGAGAGGCCCGTCCCATCTGTCGCCGCTTCTCCTCGGTTCGACACGTGCCTCGGCCGGGGATGCGTGAGGTGCCATGTAGGCAGGCAGGCAGCTGAGTTGGCGTGGTGGTGGAGCCCTCACGAAGATCTGCATGCCGCCACGCAGGCACTTGATGAGTTGGCCTGGGAGCAGCATGTTGCCACGCAGGTGCCTGCCCAGCTGGTTGGGCTGGCAGCTGCATATGAACGGCGGTGGGAGCTTGGTTAACGTGGGCTTGGCGGTGGCCTTGTCGGCGTCTTTGGCGAGGGCCTTGCCGGGTGGCCCGGCAAGGGGTCTAGCCACGGCGTGTTGTCGTCCCCGGCAAGGATCTTGCCGGTGGTCTGGTGGCATTCCTTAGCAGGGATCTTGCCGAGGATCGTCGTCTTCTAATCTGATCTTGAATATGTCTTCACAAAGATCCGTATGCCACCACAGGGGTGCCTTCCTGAGCCCTGGCCCCATGCTGATGATGGTACTGGGGCCATGGGCTCAAGGGTGGCTCGCTCTATTGGCATGGGGCGAGCTGTCCCGGCAAGAGTCTTGTCGGGGCCGCTGAGGCCACCCGACAAGGGTCTTGCCAAGGGAACCTGCTTCGTCCCTCTCCTCTTTGTGGTCTTGGCCTTGGCGTTGCTTTGATTGTCTTGGGCTTCGATTCTTACCTTGGCTCACCTCCCTCGTTCTGCTTGGTGTGGCCATGAGCGCGGCTGTGAGTGCCCGTGCACAGGAAAAGGGGTACAAATATGCGCCCCTATTTTTGTACACCGACAGGAGCCCCCGGGCCTGGGCCACACATAAGCGCAACACGTTGTTGGGCCAGGCGCAAAATGGTGCGCGGGCAGGTGGGGCTGTTTTTACCGTGGTAAGTTTCTTCGCGCGCTTCGCCTCCCACGACCTACGCGCGTGGCACGGCCTGGGGGGGGGGGTGCGTGACGTGGGCGGCATGTGTGGGACGGTTTCCACACGCATGCGTCACGTCGCAGTAAAGAGGCGGCTCGCGTCTTCGCTGTAAAAAGAGGGAGGCGTGGAGGCGCCGCTCATTTACTAAGCAGGGTCGGGGTGCGGTCTTCAAGGTGTCCACTCCCCACGATCATGGGGAGTGGAGAGGTTGCCTCATCTGTCCCTTCAGTTCTGCACGTCTGCCTCACGTCCTTGTAGTGGCAAACAGTGGAGGCGAGAAACCGGGCCGCCGCTGGTTGGGCGGCGGGTCGGTCTTGAGTCCCTGTGCCTCCGATGTCTGGATTGGTCGAGCGGGGCGGCCGAGCCTCAACCCCGTTCCTTTATAAAGAGGAGGAAGGGGGAAATGGCACCCCGCATTCTTCCATCTTCCATCTTTCTCTGCTTCTGCTCCTTCCTCTCACCTGCCATGGAGAAAGGGTATCCTCGCACTTCGACGGTGGCGGCAAGGGTCGCCGCTCGACAGCGCGTCCCTCCCCCTCCCGAACCCGCTGTGGCGGAACCGACCGCGAGGGGAAGGGGGAGGGGGCGAGGCCGTGGTAGAGGCCGTAGCGCTCGGGGAAGAGGAGGACGGGGCGGCGCACCGGCCCTGCCCCTACCAATGTTGCCCTTCCCGATGGAGGGCCACATTGAAGACCAGCCTAGCGAGTTCTTCATCAGGTTCTGCCGGCCCCCGTGCCATCGTCTTCGTCACCCCACTCTGTTCGCCCTGGTGATGGAGCATGCCCCGCCCCAGACCCTCAGGTTGCACATGAGGGGCTGCGGGAACGGGGGCACGTGGGTCGACGTCGACTTCCCGGCTCCTCGAGTCATGTATCTCCACCATGGATGGAAGATGTCCGCCCGCATCCACAGCCTGACGGCGGGGCTCGTCCTCTACTTCAAGTTAATGGAGGACGGCCTGCTCTCCGTCAAGGTCTTCGGAGATCTTGGAACTCGTCTGAAATGCTATGTGGAGAGCTCCTCTGATGTTGATTCTGACGATGGGAGCTCGTCCTCGAGCGAGAGCGACGAGGAGGACAGCGGGGTAGACAGCGGGGACGAGTCCGACTAGGCCTCGGACGCCCCGCGCCTGGGCGGGTGCGGCAGCAGCAGCATCTGCACCTGGCCGCTCCTTCGGCAAAAGCTGGCCGGGGGCAGGGCTAGCTCCTTGAACCTTGCGGGGCTGTCTCCTTGGGCGGCTGGCATCGGGAGGCTGCAGAAGAGGAAGACGGCGGGCGGCAAGGCCGTCAACTCGGAGTACGCGGGCACCGATGCCTTCTCGCGTATTGCCGGTCCTGCCGCCTCGTCTTCTAGCTCTTTTCCCGGCACCATCATCACCGGCCCGCCCATGGGTGGCCACTAAGATCTTCTCTTGGTGCCTTCTGCTCGTATCTCGCCTAGGCGCCCCTTTTGCCCTTTCGCCTCCTTGACCCGCCTCCTGAGGAGAGGGACAAGAAAGGGATTACGGGCATCTTTATCTCCTTTTAGTTTGTAAGCCTATGGGCCTTTGTTAATTTTGAAACTTGTAATCCCCTTGCTCATGTTTTTCATCTCGCACGGACTGTACCTGTATGGGATGTTTTTAATGAAAAAGGGATGCTTGCCGAGTTTTTCATTCGCGGGTAAATCCCGCGACAAGGAGCGAATCCTTGTTATTGTTTTAAGATAAACATTTTTTGCCCGGCAACAGGCCTTGCCGCCCCCCACTCCACTCAACCGTTCTCGCGCTCTTGGCGGAGGCAGGGATGAAGTGGGCTTTAGGCTCCTCGTCCCACCTCCTTGCCACCGCGGCTACAACCAAATCGGGACCTAGGAAATAATCCCTAGGTATAGGAAAAAAGGGGAGCGCAACAACCTAGAGATAAAAGCGAGGTTTCACATGCCCCAGTCCGGTTCCGAAATGCATGACAAAGGATAAAAGACTCATCTGGACCCGCAGCCCTTGGCAATCTCATCTTGCCGCGGTTGGATCCTTGTGCTTGCAGCCCCTGGCAACTCTGGCTTGCCGGGGTCGGGACGTCAGTCTGTTTACTTCTTTCTGAGTAGCTCTGCAGAAGTGCTCATGTGCCCTGCGAACCAAAGGAGGACAGAAAAGGAACAAACAGACGCGCACTCGACCTCTAGGCTAGGGGTTAGTCGCTGCTAAGCACCATCAACCCTAACCAAGGAAGAGACTCGACCTAGCATGCATGCTATAACTTAGGGCGCCAGCGCTTCATTTATTCTCGCTCAGGGTCTGCGCATGGCTTTGTACAAAGGGTCACATGCCTCGTCGGCAAAGCTTGTACAAAAGGTGGCTTGCCGGGAGGCCCGGCAAACCGCGCCTTATGGGTAAAACTTGCGAAGGTGCTCGATGTTATAGGAGTTTCTCACTGGGACGACATCTTCGGTCTCCAGGCGGACTGCGCCAGGCCTGGTGACTCATATTACCCGATAAGGGCCTTCCCACTTCGGCGTCAACTTGTTGGAATTCTTGGCCGACAGAATGCGCCGAAGAACAAGGTCGCCTTCCTCAAGGCTTCGGGCATGAACCTTGCGGCTATGATAGCGGCGCAAGGCTTGCTGGTAGCGTGCCGCTCTCACAGCCGCCCGAAGACAATCTTCCTCAAGGAGCATCGCGTCATCTTGGCGCAACGGCTCTTGCTCAAGCTCATCATAAGCGAGCACTCGTGGTGACCCGTATATGAGTTCCATGGGAGAACTGCTTCTGCCCGTATACCAGGGCAAAAGGTGTCTGGCCGGTGGCTCGATTTGGCGTCGTCCTGATCGACCAAAGAACCACCGACAACTCATCAATCCAGCGCCTTCCACTCTTGTGCAGCTTGTCAAAGGTCTTAGTTCTCAAGCCTCGCAACACTTCAGCATTTGCCCTCTCCGCTTGGCCGTTGCCCCATGGATGTGCGACGGAAGCAAAACAGACCTTGATGCCGAGGTCTTGGATGTACGACATGAAGGTGTGGCTTGTGAACTTCGTGCCGTTGTCGGTGATGACTCTATTTGGCACACCAAAACGATAGATTTGAAGAACTTGACGGCTGACTAAGCAGTCACCTTCCTCACTGCTTCCACTTCCAGCCACTTTGTGAACTTGTCGATTGCAATGTACAAGTACTCAAAGCCCTCGACAGCGCGGGGGAAAGGGCCCAGTATATCGGGCCCCCAGATCGAGAATGGCGAGGAGAGAGGGATTGTTTGAAGGGCTTGAGCCGGCTGATGAAGCTTCTTTGAATGGAACTGGCACGCTTCACACTTGGTTACTAGTGCCGTCGCATCCTGGAGGGCGGTGGGCCAGAAGAAGCCTTGTCGGAACGCCTTCCCGGCAAGGGCCCTTGACCCTATGTGGGAGCCACATATGCCTCCATGTATCTCCGCCAACAACTCCAGTCCTTCCTCCCGGGGAATGCACTTGAGTTTCACACCATTTGGCCTCCTCCGGTACAGGACGTCATCGACGAACTGGTACAGGGTGGACCATTGAGCTACTTTCTCTGCTTCTTCCTACTCCTTAGGAAGCCCCACTGTTTGGAGGAAGTGGACGGTAGGCTGCACCCATGCCGGAGCCTGGGGCTCGACGGCAAGGACAAAAGGCATTTCTTCCGCCATGAGAGCGGCTGTCTCTACGGCCAGGGCTTGACGCCTTGTCAGAGCCAGTCGCTCTTGGGCAGGCTTAGCGTCCGCGGCAGCACCCTTGCCGGCAGCCCCAGGGGGCTCGGTAGGAAAGTACTTGCCAGGACCTGATTTCCTTCGCTTGTTCTGCCCTGCTGATGGTTCAACAGATGGTTGAGTTAACCGAAGAAAAAAGGTACCTGGTTCCACAGGTAGCTTGAATGCGGCATGCTTTGACAGGTAATCAGCGATGTCGTTCTCCTCCTGGATACCGTCAAAGCGTTCCTCCAGCTTCCTCACCTCATCTACGTAGGCTTCCATATTTCACATGGGGTGATGAATGCCGTCTTCTCTTCATCCTCTCTTGTCATGAAGATTTGGTGATAGCCTGAGTAGGCATCGAGGAATGATAACAGATCCCACCCGGCCGTGGAGTCAACAATCTGGTCGATGCACGGCAATGGGAAGGGGTCCTTAGGGCAAGCCTGATTAATATCTGTGTAATCAATACACAGCCTCCACTTCCCATTCGCCTTGCGCACCACTACTGGATTGGCCAACCACGTCGGGTGGAGCACCCCTCTCACCAAACCTGCCGCTTCCAACTTCCTAACCTCCTCTGTGATGAACTCCTGTCTTTCCAGAGCCTGCTTTCTGACCTTCTGCTTGACGGGCCACGCGTGGGGATAGACAGCTAGGTGGTGCTCAATCACCTCCCTCGGAACACCGGGGATGTCAGACGCTTGCCATGCAAACACGTCGACATTTGCCCGCAGGAAGGTGACGAGCGCGCCTTCCTATTTGCTGTTGAGGGTGGAGCCTATGGTGAAGGCCCCTCCAATGCCATCCTCCCCGACGGGCACCTTCTTGGTCTGCGGCGGCTCGGCTCTGGATCTCTTGCTCTTGTTGGTAGAGTTCTCTGGCACGTCCTCAATGGTAGAACAACACTCCGAGGAGGTGCGCTTGCCGGAGTGGGTGCGAGAGGTCTTGCCGGGTTCCTTTTTCCTTCCTGGGTCGTCAGCGGCAGGAGCAGGTGCTTTGACGGCAACTGCTGCAACTGCTTCCCGGTAGAGCTGGTCGGCGCAGATCAGCGCGTCCTTCTTGTCGGAGGGGACATAGATGATGGTCAATGGCCCAGGCATCTTTAGCATGTTGTAGGAGTAGTGTGACACCGCCATGAACTTGGCCAATGCCGGCCGGTGGCTGAGGATCCCGTTGTAGGGCAAGGGGATCTCGGCCATGTCGAAGACGATCTTCTCTGTCATGTAGTTCAACTCTCCTCCAAATGTCACGGGCAATGTGACCTTTCCCTTCGGCTGGCTCCTCCCCGGATTGACCCCTTGAAACATGCCCATTTCTTCGAGGTCTCCATCAGGGATTTGCAACCTTTTGATCACGACAGGCGAGATCAGGTTCAGGCTGGCCTCACCGTCAACCAACATCTTGTTCACCCTGAGGTTGCGTATTGTTGGGGAGACCAACAATGGCAAACACCCGACCGCGGTAGTGTGGTTAGGGTGGTCCTCGGCGTCAAAGATGAGGGGCGTGTGGACCATTTTAGCGGCTTATGAGCGCCGAACGACGGCTCTGCTACTGTAATCTCTCGCGCCCACTGCTTGAGCTGGCGGCGAGAGGTATGCAGCAAGGCGCCGCCATCGACGCACATGGCCTCCGTACCCTTCTGGAACCCTTGAGCACCAGACTCGTCGTCCTCGTCGTGATCGTCGTATTCTTGTTTCTTGTTGCGGCCCTGGGCGGGCTTCTTTTGCTGGTTGTCCTTGCCGGGGTGGCCTCCTTGGCCGCCATGCTTCTTGCCGGATCTCTCAGCACTGTCCTGGTCTTTCTCCTTGTCCCGCCTTTCGTACTCAGCCTTTTTCTTCTCAGCAAGCAGCTCGACTTGTCGGCAGTTCTGGAGGTCGTGGCCCTTGGTGCGGTGGATCTTGCAGTATTGCTTGCCGGAGCTTCCTGGCTGTCGGTAGCCGCCAGGGCCTGGCAGGCGGCGCACCCGGCAATCTCCTTGCCGGGGGCATCTGCCTTGACCTTCTTGCCGGCACCGGTGTCGTCAGATCCCTCAACGGCAAGCACGGCCTTGCCTTTGCGTTTCCTATTGCGACGCCGGCTCTTCTTCGTCGGAGTGGCGGCGTCTTCATCAGTAGAGTCAGTTTCTACGCCGGCATCTTCACCGGGGTACTTGCTTCCCTCTTCAGCCCGGGCGCACCTATTGGCCAGAACATAGAGCTCGGCCACATCCTTAAGCTTGGTCATCGCCAGCTCCTCGCGCATCTTGCGATTGCGTACGTTCTGGTGGAACGCGCTAATCACAGTGGCGGGATGAACGTCGGGGATGTTGTGTTGCACTCGGCTGAATCTATGGATGTACTTGTGCAGGGTCTCCCCTTCCTTTTGGGGAATGATATGCCCTTCCTTCTGGGGAATGATATGCAGATCACTGGCCTGTCCATGAGCTCGGTGGCCCCCTGTTAAGGCGCCAACAAACTCATGGCACAGATCTGACCAGGAAGAAATGGAATCCACCGGCAAGTGCATCAACCAAGACATCACATTGGGCTTGAGCGCCAGCAGGAAATAGTTGGCAAGCACCTTGTCGTCACGAGCCCCAGCGGCCTGCATCGCGATGGTGTAGATGCTGAGGAACTCGGAGGGATGGGTCTTGCCGGTGTACTTCTCACCGACGTCGGGCTTGAACGTGCGGTGGGACGGCCACTGGAACTGCCTCAGCTCACGGGTAAAAGCCGGGCAGCCCACCTCGTAAGGTAGGCTGCCAGGGCCCCCCGGTGTCAGGTGGTCCAAAGCGGGTCCCACCCGCTTGTCCGACTGGCGGCACGTTTCGCGCCGGCGCTCGACGGTGGTTCGAGCGTCTTTGTGAGCTCGCTCCCGAAGGACCTAGCGCTGGTCGCGGAGGGCCGTGGGTCGGACGACACTATGGAGATGTTATCACAAGCATCGTCGCGACGGGCCGACGTCCACGGCGGCTCGCAAGGAGGAGGAGAGTGCACGGTGGCCGCAGCTCCCCCGGTCCTCCCAGCGCCAGCATGTGGTGGCTCGATGGAGTGCCGGCCCGAGGGCCCCGTAGGTCGCTGATCGTCTTTGTTTGCGATGGAGATGAGGCTCCGGATGGTGGCCGAGCTTCTCCGCAGCAGGAGGGAAGTCGAGGAGCAGCTGTGCACGTGCCAAAGCTTCCGCTGGCGTGGGCAGCGGCGACAGCTGCATGGATCGCGGTGCGCTTCGACTTCTAACTACGTTAGAAGGAGCTCCGTCACGACCCGGTGGCTGCGTGCCATTTTTGCCAGCGCTTCGGCGAGCGTGCTGACCCCCCTCATTTTGTCGATGACGCACAGGGCTCTTCCCACGGCGGTGCCTAGGGTCACCATTGTGGTGACGCTGTTCGGCGCACACACCATGGGAAGAACGCGCGGTGGTAGCCGGTGGAGGCGTCCCGGAGGTCGCCGCGCCGCCCGGAGTCGGCACAGTGACGCCCCTGGAGGGCCTCGCGTCGCCTGCGGGGGGCCCAGCTCCGTCCTTGGATCCGACGATGTGTAGCCAGTCGTCTGGCGCGTGAACAACACCGCTCGCCAGGCTCCGACTGCCTGGGTGATGCTGGTGCTCGCGGGCTGCGGCCCGGGTCCTGTCTGTGACCGGTCCGCTGCCCGTCCTCACCGGCACGGGTCACTCGGCTCCCAACAAATCGACCGTCGTGGCCGTCTTCTTCCTAGGGGCCATGGCGATGAAGAACTGCTAGGCTAACTACTAGACCAGATTCTCACAATTGCGCTCCCCTATCTGGCGCGCCAAACATGTCAGCGTGGAACGACACCTATGGGATCACAAGAATCCCTACTATGGTTGTCGGGGCGCAGGGCGAGGAGAGCAGGGCTAGGAGACAGCACGAGGATCGTTTACCCAGGTTCGGGCCGCAAGGATGCATAAAACCCTAGTCCTGCTTTGGTGGGTGTATTTCTGAGAGTTCTTGAACTCTTGAACTAGTTGTGGTTTCAAAGAGCCGAATCCCTCTCCTCGTCGCCTCGGGCCTCCTTTTATAGGAAAAAGGGGTTGCCAAAGTGGCACACAGGAGGTGGAAAGGTCTACAGTGGCACGAGGTTATCCCTCGTATTACAGGACAAGGTGCATTTAATGCACCTCTTAGGTGTCCTCTTGCTTTATCGGGGACGGGGTAGAGGCCCGTCCCATCCGTCGCCGCTTCTCCTCGGTTTGACACGCGCCTCGGCCAGGGATGCGTGCGGTGCCATGTAGTTAGGTAGGCAGCTGAGTTGGTGTGGTGGTGGAGCCTTCATGAAGATCTGCATGCTGCCATACAGGCACTTGATGAGTTGGCCTGGGAGCAGCATGTTGCCACGCAGGTGCCCGCCCAGCTAGTTGGGCTGGCAACTGCATGTGAACAACGATGGGAGCTTGGTCGACGTGGGCTTGGCGGTGGCCTTGCCGGCGTCTTTGGCGAGGGCCTTGCCGGGTGGCCCGGTAAGGGGTCTAGCCTTGGCGTGTTGTCGTCACCAGCAGGAATCTTGCCGGGGGTCTGGTGGCCTTCCTTGGCAGGGATCTTGCCGAGGATCGCCGTCTTCTAATCTAATCTTGAATATGTCTTCACAAAGATCCGTATGCCACCATAGGGGTGCCTTCCCGAGCCCTGGCCCCATGCTGATGATGGTACTGGGGGCCGTGGGCTCAAGGGTGGCTCGCTCTGTTGGCGTGGGGCGAGCTGTCCCGGCAAGATTCTTGCCGGGGCCGCTGAGGCCACTCGGCAAGGGTCTTGCCAGGGGAACCTGCTTCGTCCCTCTGCTCTTTGTGGTCTTGGCCTTGGCATTGCTTTGATTGTCTTGAGCTTCGATTCTTACCTTGGTTCACCTCCCTCGTTCTGCTTGGTGTGGCCGTGGGCGCGGCTCTGACTGCCCGTGCACAGGAAAAGTGGTACAAAGATGCACCCCTATTTTTGTACACCGACACTGTATGTGATGCATTAATCGCAAACGACAATGTAAAAAATCATCAAAAATGATGCAAAACGTTTGCGATGGCGGAGACATCAAACACGGTTCAGATTTTAGTTGTGTGTGCGATGCAGGACATATGGTTGATCCATACGAACTATTTGCGATGATACAGAACAACAAAAACAGGCAACCATATCAAGGTGTGTGCGATATATGACATATAGTTCGCTCAAATGAATTGTTTGCTATTACGGTATGCAACAGAAATGATTAGCCAGATCAAGGTGTGAGTGATATATGGCATACGGTTCACTCGGATAAACTATTTTTGATTAGGGAACACAACAGAAATGGTTCAATTTAAAAAGATGTGTGTGATATGCGGCATACAGTTCACAGAGATGAACTGTTTGCAATGAGCAAAAAAAAACACAAGATGTGTGTGTTACGCGGCAAACAACCCACTCGGATGGACTGTTTGTGATGAGAAAATATAACACAGACAGTCACTAGAATTAATTCGTGTGTGATTCTGTGTGTACTCAAAACTTTGAAAAATGCATACTAGTTGCTTGCGATGGCTAGGAGTATCGCACATGATGCGTGTGCAAGTACTCATGTGCGATGGTTAGTAAGTTACACATATGATTCCTTATGTTAACACGTGTGCGGTAACATGTGACACCGCCTATGGTTGTCGGGTTGTGTGCTCAAGTCTACCCGCGCTCCAGCGAAGGCTTCCCGTGCTCCATAGGGGTGAATTGTAAAATCCCCAATCCCCTAGCAAGTTGCTATCTATAAATAACCATAGCAATGGCTGCCGGCGGCGACTTGCTATTGACCCACTTGCTAGCTAGTTACCCACACAACTGCCATACCTCCAACGGCCGACGACAGGTTGGAGTTGCGCGACGGGAACGAGCACTGGAGATCATAGTTTGGGTTAATTAATTATACCTCCAGAGCCGGATGATTCTGACTCTAGAGGTATAATTAATTAACATAATCTAAGATCAAATAACTAAAGCTTCCCCAACGTGATCGCGCGCCAGCCCCAACCGCTAGCAGAGCGCGGGCGGAGGGATGCAACTCGAGCGAGACTTGGCGCCTAAACGGTGAGTAGAGCCCGCAGAGGGACGCGGCCCAAGGGCGCCTAAACGACGAGTAGAGCATGCAGAGGAACGCGAGTAGAGCGCGCCGCGGCCGCCTAAACGGCAAGCAAGCCATGCATAATTATTGCATACAGTAGATGAACATAGCCGGGAACAGCCGTCCAACAATATTATTTTCGATGACATGCATTAATATATTCTTAGTTAAATCTAAGGTCAAAGTTTGGTACTACAAAATACGAAGGGGGCCAATAAAGAATAAACCACGACATAGGTAGTACCTATACGAACACAGACACCCAGTATGAAGGAAAATATGGGTCAAACCCTAGTTGAAAAGGGCAACAATGTCTAACTCCAGCTTACAAAAGGTACAAAAGCACGAGGATTAATTGTTCATCAGATTTACACATAACCTGGATTGAACAGGGCAATAACATCTAACTCAACCAAAGTTTTTGGCAGTCACAATCAAATGGACCAGTCCGATCCATAAAATCAGGATCTCGGTACAAAAGATCTCCTGGTCCATGTGTTGGGTTTCATAGTAATTTCAAAAAAATTCCTACGCACACGCAAGATCATGTGATGCATAGCAACGAGAGGGGAGAGTGTTGTCTATGTACCCATGCAGACCGACTGCGGAAGCGTTGACGCAACATAGAGGAAGTAGTCGTACGTCTTCACGATACAACCGATCAAGCACCGAAACTATGGCACCTCCGTGTTCGAGCACACGTTCAGCTCGATGACGATCCCCGGACTCCAATCCAGCAAAGTGTCGGGGAAGAGTTCCTTCAGCACGACGGCGTGGTGACGATCTTGATGCACTACAGCAGCAGGGCTTCGCCTAAACTCCGCTACAGTATTATCGAGGAATATGGTGGCTGGGGGCGCCGCACACGGCTAAGGAATAGATCACGTGGATCAACTTGTGTGTTCTAGGGTGCCTCTACCTCAGTATATAAAGGACCAAAGGGGGGAGGCTGGCCGGCCACAAGGGGTGCGCCAGGAGAGTCCTACTCCCTCTGGGAGTAGGATTCCCCCCCCCCCCCAATCCTAGTTGGAATAGGCTTCGCGAAGGGGGAAAAGAGAGAGAGGGGGCCGGCCACCTCTCCTAGTCCTAATAGGACTAGGGGAAGGGGAAGGCACACAGCCCATGTAGGGCTGCCTCTTCTCTTTTCCACTAAGGCCCATCATGGCCCATTTAGCTCCTGGGGGGTTCCGGTAACCTTCCCGGTACACCGGTAAAATCCCGATTTCACCCGGAACACTTCCGATATCCAAACATAGGCTTCCAATATATCAATCTTTATGTCTCGACCATTTCGAGACTCCTCGTCATGTCTGTGATCACATCCGGGACTCTGAACAACCTTCGGTACATCAAAATGCATAAACTCATAATATAACTGTCATCGTAACCTTAAGCGTGCGGACCCTACGGGTTCGAGAACAATGTAGACATGACTGAGACACGTCTCCGGTTAATAACCAATAGCAGGACCTGGATGCCCATATTGGCTCCTACATATTCTACGAAGATCTTTATCGGTCAGACTGAATAACAAAATACATTGTTCCCTTTGTCATCGGTATGTTACTTGCCCGAGATTCGATCGTCGGTATCCAATACCTAGTTCAATCTCGTTACCGGCAAGTCTCTTTACTCGTTCCGTAATATATCATCTCACAACTAACATCTTAGATGTAATGCTTGCAAGGCTTATGTGATGTGCATTACCGAGAGGGCCCAGAGATACCTCTTCGACAATCGGAGTGACAAATCCTAATCTCGAAATACGCCAACCCAAAATGTACCTTTGGAGACACCTGTAGTACTCCTTTATAATCACCCAGTTACATTGTGACGTTTGGTAGTACCCAAAATGTTCCTCCGGTAAACGGGAGTTGCATAATCTCATAGTTATAGGAACATGTATAAGTCATGAAGAAAGCAATAGCAACATACTAAACGATCGGGTGCTAAGCTAATGGAATGGGTCATGTCAATCAGATCATTCTCTTAATGATGTGATCCCGTTAATCAAATAACAACTCATTGTTCATGGTTAGGAAACATAACCATCTTTGATTAACGAGCTAGTCAAGTAGAGGCATACTAGTGACACTTTGTTTGTCTATGTATTCACACATGTATTATGTTTCCGGTTAATACAATTCTAGCATGAATAATAAACATTTATCATGAAATAAAGAAATAAATAATAACTTTATTATTGCCTCTAGGGCATATTTCCTTCAGTCTCCCACTTGCACTAGAGTCAATAATCTAGTTCACATCGCTATGTAATTAACACCAATAGTTCACATCTTTATGTGATTGGTTCACATCTTCATGTGACTAACACCCAAAGGGTTTACTAGATTCAATAATCTAGTTCACATCGCTATGTGATTAACACCAAAAGAGTGATCATGTTTTGCTTGTGAGAAAAATTTAGTCGACGGGCCTGCCAAATTCAGATCCGTATGTATTTTGCAAAATTCTATGTCTACGATGCTCTGCACGGAGCTACTCTAGCTAATTGCTCCCACTTTCAATATGTATCCAGATTGAGACTTAGAATCATCTGGATCAGTGTCAAAAACTTGCATCGACGTAACCCTTTATGACGAACCCTTTTTTGTCACGTCCATAATTGAGAAACATATCCTTATTTTACTAAGGATAATTCTGACCGCTGTCCAGTGATCTACTCCTAGATCACTATTGCACTCCCTTGCCAAATCAGTGCAGGGTATACAATAGATCTGGTATACAGCATGACATACTTTATAGAACCTATGGCCAAGGCATAGGGAATGACTTTCATTCTCTTTCTATCTTCTGCCGTGGTCGGGCTTTGAGTCTTACTCAACTTCACACCTTGTAATACGGGCAAGAACTCTTTCTTTGACTGCTCCATTTTGAACTACTTCAAAATCTTGTCAAGGTATGTACTCATTGAAAAAACTTATCAAGCGTCTTGATCTATCTCTATAGATCTTGAAGCTCAATATGTAAGCAGCTTCACCGAAGTCTTTCTTTGAAAAACTCCTTTCAAACACTCCTTTTATGCTTTACAGAATAATTCTACATTATTTCCGATCAACAATATGTCATTCACATATACTTATCAGAAATGCTGTAGTGCTCCCACTCACTTTCTTGTAAATACAGGCTTCACCGCAAGTCTGTATAAAACTATATGCTTTGATCAACTTATCAAAGCGTATATTCCAACTCTGAGATTCTTGCACCAGTCCATAGATGGATCGCTGGAGCTTGCATATTTAGTTAACACCTTTAGGATCGACAAAACCTTCTAGTTGCATCGTATACAACTCTTCGTTAGTAAATCCATTAAGGAATGTAGTTTTGTTTATCCATTTGCCAGATTTCATAAAATGCGGCAATTGCTAACATGATTCGGACAGACTTAAGCATAGATATGAGTGAGAAACTCTCATCGTAGTCAACACCTTGAACTTGTCGAAAACCTTTTGCGACAATTCTAGCTTTGTAGATAGTAACACTACTATCAGCGTCCGTCTTCCTCTTGAAGATCCATTTATTTTCTATGTCTTGCCGATCATCGGGCAAATCCATCAAAGTCCATACTTTGTTCTCATACATGGATCATATCTCAGATTTCATGGCCTCAAACCATTTTGCGGAATCTGGGCTCATCATCGCTTCCTCATAGTTCGCAAGTTCGTCATGGTCTTAGTAACATGACTTCCAGAACAGGATTACCGTACCACTCTGGTCCGGATCTCACTCTGGTTTACCTACGAGATTCAGTAGTAACTTGATCTGAAGTTTCTGATCATCATCATTAGCTTCCTCACTAATTGGTGTAGGTGTCACAGAAACCGGTTTCTGTGATGTACTACTTTCCAATATGGGAGGAGGTACAGTTACCTCATCAAGTTCTACTTTCCTCCCACTCACTTCTTTCGAGAGAAACTCCTTCTCTAGAAAAACTCCGAATTTAGCAACAAGAGTCTTGCCTTCAGATTTGTGATAGAAGGTGTACCCAACAGTCTCCTTTGGGTATCCTATGAAGACATATTTCTCCGATTTGGGTTTGAGCTTATTAGGATGAAACTTTTTCATATAAGCATCACAACCCCAAACTTTAAGAAATGACAACTTTGGTTTCTTGCCAAACCACAGTTCAGATTATGTCGTCTCAACGGACTTAGATGGTGCCCTATTTAACGTGAATGCAGCTGTCTCTAATGCATAACCCCAAAACGATAGTGGTAGATTGGTAAGAGACATCATAGATCGCACCATATCTAATAAAGTACGGTTTATGATATTCGGACACACCATTATGCTGTGGTGTTCCAGGTGGCATGAGTTTGTGAAACTATTCCACATTGTTTTAATTGAAGACCAAATTCGTAACTCAAATATTTTACTTCTGCGATCATATCGTAGAAACTTTTTATTTTTGTTACGATGATTTTCCACTTCACTCTGAAATTCTTTGAACTTTTCAAATGTTTCAGACCTTTGTTTCATCAAGTAGATATACTCATATCTGCTCAAATCATCTGTGAAGATCAGAAAATAATGATACCTATCGCGAGCCTCAATATTCATCGGACCACATACATCAGTATGTATGATTTCCAACAAATCTGTTGCTCGCTCCATTGTTTCGAAGAACAGAGTCTTAGTCATCTTGCCCATGAGGCATGGTTCGCAAGCATCAACTGATTCATAATCAAATGATTCCAAAAGCCCATCAGCATGGAGTTTCTTCATGCGCTTTACACCAATATGACCTAAACGGCAGTGCTACAAATAAGTTGCACTATCATTATTAACTTTGCATCTTTTGGTTTCAATATTATGATTATGTGTATCACTATGATCGAGATCCAATGAACTATTTTCATTGGGTGTGTAACCATATAAGGTTTTATTCATGTAAACAGAACAACAATTTATTCTCTTACTTAAATGAATAACCGTATTACAATAAACATGATCAAATCATATTCATGCTTTAACGCAAACACCAAATAACACTTATTCAGGTTCAACACTAATCCCGAAAGTATAGGGAGTGTGCGATGATGATCATATCAATCTTGGAACCACTTCCAACACACATCGTCACTTCACCCTTAACTAGTCTCTGTTTATTCTGCAACTCCTGTTTCGAGTTACTAATCATAGCAACTGAACTAGTATCAAATACTGAGGGTTTGCTATAAACACTAGTAAAGTACACATTAATAACATGTATATCAAATATACTTATGTTCACTTTGCCATCCTTCTTATCCGCCAATCACTTGGGGTAGTTCCGCTTCCAGTGACCAGTCCCTTTGCAGTAGAAGCACTTAGTTTCAGGCTTAGGACCAGACTTGGGCTTCTTCACTTGAGCAGCAACTTGCTTGCTGTTTTTCTTGAAGTTCCCCTTCTTCCCTTTGCCCTTTTCTTGAAACTAGTGATCTTGTCAACCATCAACACTTGATGTTTTTCTTGATTTCTACCTTCGTTGATTTCAGCATCACAAAGAGCTTGGGAGTTGTTTCCGTTATCCCTTGCATATTATAGTTCATCACGAAGTTCTACTAACTTGGTGATGGTGACTAGAGAATTCTGTCAATCACTATCTTATCTGGAAGATTAACTCCCACTTGATTCAAGCGATTGTAGTAACCAGACAATCTGAGCACATGCTCACTAGTTGAGTGATTCTCCTCCATCTTTTAGCTATAGAACTTGTTGGAGACTTCATATCTCTCAACTCGGGTATTTGCTTGAAATATTAACTTCAACTCCTGGAACATCTCATATGGTCCATGACGTTCAAAACGTCTTTGAAGTCCCGATTCTAAGCCGTTAAGCATGGTGCACTTAAACTATCAAGTAGTCATCATATTGAGCTAGCCAAACGTTCATAACGTCTGCATCTGCTCCTGCAATAGGTCTGTCACCTAGCGGTGCATCAAGGACATAATTCTTCTGTGCAGCAATGAGGATAAACCTCAGATCAGGATCCAATCCGCATCATTGCTACTAACATCAACACAATTTTCTCTAGGAACATAAACACATGGAAGCAATAACGCGAGCTATTGATCTACAACATAATTTGCAAAATACTACCAGGACTAAGTTTCATGATAAATTAAAGTTCAATTAATCATATTACTTAAGAACTCCCACTTAGATGGACATCCCTCTAATCTTCTAAGTGATCACGTGATCCAAATCAACTAAACCATAACCGATCATCACGTGAGATGGATTAGTCTTCAATGGTGAACATCATTATGTTGATCATATCTACTATATGATTCACGCTCGACCTTTTGGTCTCCGTGTTCCGAGGCCATATCTGCATATGCTAGGCTCGTCAAGTTTAACCTGAGTATTCTGCATTTGCAAAACTGTCTTGCACCCGTTGTAGATGGACGTAGAGCTTATCACACCCGATCATCACGTGGTATCTGGGCACGACGAACTTTGGCAACGGTGCATATTCAGGGAGAACACTTCTTGATAATTTAGTGAGAGATCATCTTATAATGCTACCGTCAATCAAAGCAAGATAAGATGCATAAAAAGATAAACATCACATGCAATCAATATAAGTGATATGATATGGCCATCATCATCTTGTGCTTGTGATCTCCATCTCCGAAGCACCGTCATGATCACCATCGTCACCGGCGCGACACCTTGATCTCCATCGTAGCATTGTTGTCGTCTCGCCAATCTTATGCTTCCACGACTAACACTACCGTTTAGTAATAAAGTAAAGCATTACATCACGATTGCATTGCATACAATAAAGCGACAACCATATGGCTCCTGCCAGTTGCCGATAACTCGGTTACAAAACATGATCATCTCATACAATAAAATTCAGCATCATGCCTTGACCATATCACATCACAACCTGCCCTGCAAAAACAAGTTAGACGTCCTCTACTTTGTTGTTGCAAGTTTTACGTGGCTGCTACGGGCTTAAGCAAGAACCAATCTCACCTACGCATCAAAACCACAACGATAGTTTGTCAAATAGACTCCGTTTTAACCTTCGCAAGGACCGGGCATAGCCACAGTTTGTTCAACTAAAGTTGGAGAGACAGTCGCCCGCAAGCCACCTATGTGCAAAGCACGTCGGGGGAACCGGTCTCGCATAAGCGTACGCGTAATGTTGGTCCGGGTCGTCTTGTCCAACAATGCCGCCGAACCAAACTATAACATGCTGGTAGGCAGTATGACTTATATCGCCCACAACTCACTTGTGTTCTACTCGTGCACATAACATCAACATAAATAACCTAGGCTCGGATGCCACTGTTGGGTTTCGTAGTAATTTCAAAAAAATTCCTACGCACACGCAAGATCATGTGATGCATAGCAACGAGAGGGGAGAGTGTTGTCTACATACCCACGCAGACCGACTGCGGAAGCGTTGACGCAACATAGAGGAAGTAGTCGTACGTCTTCACGATCCAACCGATCAAGCACCGAAACTACGGCACCTCCGTGTTCGAGCACATGTTCAGCTCGATGACGATCCCCGGACTCCGATCCAGCAAAGTGTCGGGGAAGAGTTCTGTCAGCACGATGGCGTGGTGACGATCTTGATGCACTACAGCAGCAGGGCTTCGCCTAAACTCCGCTACAATATTATCGAGGAATATGGTGGCTGGGGGCGCCGCACACGGCTAAGGAATAGATCACGTGGATCAACTTGTGTGTTCTAGGGTGCCTCTACCTCAGTATATAAAGGACCAAAGGGGGGGAGGCTGGCCGGCCACAAGGGGTGCGCCAGGAGAGTCCTACTCCCTCTGGGAGTAGGATCCCCCCCCAATCCTAGTTGGAATAGGATTCGCGGAGGGGGAAAAGAGAGAGAGGGGGCTGGCCACCTCTCCTAGTCCTAATAGGACTAGGGGAAGGGGGAGGCGCACAGCCCATGTAGGGCTGCCTCTTCTCTTTTCCACTAAGGCCCATCATGGCCCATTTAGCTCCTGGGGGGTTTCGGTAACCTTCCCGGTACTCCGGTAAAATCCCGATTTCACCCGGAACACTTCCGATATCCAAACATAGGCTTCCAATATATCAATCTTTACGTCTCGACCATTTCGAGACTCCTCGTCATGTCCGTGATCACATCTGGGACTCCGAACAACCTTCGGTACATCAAAATGCATAAACTCATAATATAACTGTCATCGTAACCTTAAGCGTGCGGACCCTACGGGTTCGAGAACAATGTAGACATGACCGAGACACATCTCCGGTCAATAACCAATAGCGGGACCTGGATGCCCATATTCGCTCCTACATATTCTACGAAGATCTTTATCGGTCAGACCGCATAACAACATACGTTGTTCCCTTTGTCATCGGTATGTTACTTGCCCGAGATTCGATCGTCGGTATCCAATACCTAGTTCAATCTCGTTATCGGCAAGTCTCTTTACTCGTTCCATAATGTATCATCTCACAACTAACATCTTAGATGTAATGCTTGCAAGGCTTATGTGATGTGCATTACCGAGAGGGCCCAGAGATACCTCTCCGACAATCGGAGTGACAAATCCTAATCTCGAAATACGCCAGCCCAACATGTACCTTTGGAGACACCTGTAGTACTCCTTTATAATCACCCAGTTACGTTGTGACGTTTGGTAGTACCCAAAGTGTTCCTCCGGTAAACGGGAGTTGCATAATCTCATAGTTATAGGAACATGTATAAGTCATGAAGAAAGCAATAGCAACATACTAAACAATCGGGTGCTGAGCTAATGGAATGGGTCATGTCAATCAGATCATTCTCTTAATGATGTGATCCCGTTAATCAAATAACAACTCATTGTTCATGGTTAGGAAACATAACCATCTTTGATTAACGAGCTAGTCAAGTAGAGGCATACTAGTGACACTTTGTTTGTCTATGTATTCACACATGTATTATGTTTCCGGTTAATACAATTCTAGCTTGAATAATAAACATTTATCATGAAACAAGGAAATAAATAATAACTTTATTATTGCCTCTAGGGCATATTTCCTTCACCATGATGATGACAAGTTGTTGTAAATATAAGCCGAGCATGATCAGAAGCCCTTAGGTCCACTTGAAACTTCTTTTTATGTTGTTCCAAAATCCACATACAGTTCCATGAGAAATTTCTTGTTAAAAAACTTAATCCTCACGGACAATAGTGCCCTCGCATTCAACATGAAGAATGTGACAAAGCTAGTGTTTGCGCTGTTGGATGCATATCCTTCTTGCATTACTGTGTTCAAATGAATGTCATGATATATGAGAAAATCCCGGTGCTTGTTGAACCATCGATTGGTTATACCTTTTTCTCCATGTGTTAGTGCCTAAATAGAGATGAAACATTTAATGTCTAAAAAAGATTATGTTGAAAGAGAGATAGCTGAGTGATGAATTATAGTACATTATATATGGGATTTCAATGTGCATGAAATCATCACCTTTATATACAAATTCTCCAGACAAGGAAAGCATTGCAGCAATGCAAACTGATATATAAGGTCTCCACAGAATCCACCACCATTGATAGGATGGATAAGCTCTTCATTGAGGATAGAACATAATATTAGCACGGAAAGTGTACTCCAAGATGATACTTAACTTATGCGCACAAATGAAAAATACAAATTACAAAAGTGTACATGAATAATATACAGTACCTCAATAGGTGTGGAGGCAAACACCATCTCGAACCATTTAAATGGATCACGAATTGCACCCACGGTCTCCAGTTTAGGCGCAGAGA
The DNA here is from genome assembly GCF_018294505.1 of Triticum aestivum. NCBI lineage: Eukaryota > Viridiplantae > Streptophyta > Magnoliopsida > Poales > Poaceae > Triticum > Triticum aestivum. The sequence goes on along the minus strand of NC_057800.1, from coordinate 633,911,976 downwards.
CCACAACTATTTGCGAAGGTTTATAACAACAATCAAGGAGCAACCTTTGAAGTGAAGGGGCATCTTTGATGATGAGCTCATGTCCTTCAAAATGAATTCTAATGCTTACAAGGTGAGGCAACTTTATTTTGAGACAAGGGATACGGATTCCATTTCCAAAAACAAGCACCAAACGCTCCAGGGCAGGGCAACTGGAGTGGATGATGCTGTGCAGTGAGGCCTACGACAGATGAACCAACACAAGCACAAGTTTTTTCAGCAGTGGGAGTCGAAGGATTTGTACCAGATTGTCTGCTAGATGGCACCGGGTCAAGGTGGCGGTGTGGAGAGAGGAGGAAAACCATGAGATGGGCATCGGTGGTGAGGGCACAGATGCAACTCTTGGTGGTAACCTAGCGCTGTAGTAATGGTAGAACTCAAGCTGTTGGAGTTTATCGAATTGATGGGATGTTAGTTAGGCGGCCACCGTGCATGGTATGTCTAGCAGGTAGCATGCCGGGATGCAGATGCATTGAATGGAGCCTTGGTGGGAGGATATGATGGCTCCTGGGAGTTCAGAATCATCATTGACAGATAGCTGACGATAGTCGAGATTAAGAGGCGCGGTGCACTACAGAGTGCGCCACCAAGATGCGAGGACTTGTGTGCGGAAGCCATCCTTGATGGGGAGAAGGGAGATGATCTCCCCAATGATATCGTCCGGGAGATCGCTGATGCGGTCCGCCGGAGATTCTACTTGTTCCTCATGTCCAGGGGGCATGGCCGCTTCTGGCCGCGCAGCAGGGTCCAAGATGTACATCCGGCGGCAGCGCTGGCCGAAGCCTCGTCTGTGTACATACCAATCTGAAAGAAAAAAATGGTAGAAACATACATGTAGGATATTCAAAATCAATCTCAAGATCTGGCCACAAATTATTAGCACGCACGCTAACCCTAGTCAGATTATTAGCAAAAATCATTTGTACATAACAAACAATTAATCACTAACCCTATATGGATAACATTCACACAATCAATACACTACGTGCATCTAATGGATCTTAATTACTCCGATTTCATGGACTGAGAGAACATCACCATAGTATTTGTATTCCAAAAAAATAGAGAGGGAGGAGTAACCAGAGAAAACACATGATATGTTTGCCGCACAAATGGGCATATAGATGACTAACCGGTTTTCCATTGGAGTCACAGTCGTTGCCGGAGTTGCTGTTGACCTCTGGCTCCGGCTGGGGGGGGGGGGGGAGACGGCGCCGACGAAGTAAAGGTCGTGTTGCTTCCCGCGCGAGACCTCGTCGGCAGCGATGACAACCTCTGTGCCCAGCTTCACGCATTGCGCGTGTGCTTCACCAGCCCCGGTGTCGCCACTCCCTCCGATGGTGTGCTTTGGCGGCATGCTCATACACTCTAGAGTCCAGACGTTGGTGACCACTGTGGACCGGGTGTGCGACCGCCTATTATGGCCGGCGGCTCAGGCATGCCATTAATACGGACCAGTGGGAGCGAAGCGGGCGGCGGTCAAAGGCTGTCTCGCCTCCGGCGAGCCTACGCGGCAGACTTCTAGCATTCCTACCATCATTTCACATAGCTACTCGCACGCCTCCCGGCGATACTGCGCAGCGAAAACGCCTCCCGTCAATTCACACACCTGCATGCACACCTTTCTGTCTGCCTGCACAGCGAACTGCTTGCATGCATCCCGTCAACTCACACCTTCTCGCACGACAAACGGGGCCCGTGGCAACACGTATTTTTTTTTGTTTTTTGATGATTCATTCTGCCGCTTTACTGCTTAACGAAGCATGCCATGGTCTAATGCACACGGTCCGAATAAATATTCTGTATGAGATTTTGGTTGCCAATTATTAACAATCTCCCGTTTGTAAGAAGATTATATCAAAATGTGTCTCAAATTTGACAAAAATACAATATCACAGTCTACTGGTGTCCATATATGACACCATGATAAGTTCCATGAGTTTCAACTAAGTTTTGGATTTACTGAATTTTAAAAATCTATATTCTCAATGTTTTAAAATCTCTTGCATGGGGAAACATGCACCCAGGAAGACACATATGATTTTGCAATCCATTTTAGTGCACATGTAGCTCAAATTTGATATTTGCACATTAAATCCCTAGGAAATCAATCAATGTATAAAAATGGTCGAATGATGTCTGTTCTTAAAATAGTTTACACGACACTCCTTTGGTCACATGTTCACCGTAGAAAAAGTTTGACATGCCTCAGAGTGGCTGTGGTGGTGCGGAATGTGTGTGTCTGTGTGTGTAGAGTCGGGGGGGGGGCAGTACACTACGAGTCGTGAGCCTCCGTGTGGGATTATTATTGATCATTTTGTGAGTCATATATGCCACATCAAAGTCATGAATTGGTTATTTAAAGCATTACACAACCCTTTCATACATACATGTTCGGGCCACATGCATGCATTCGTTATCCTCTCGGACACTCTCCCTCGTGCGGTTATCAGCAATGTGCCCATTCATTAGCCCGCAAAGGTTTTCAGTTTCCACCAACAATGAGAGGAATTTGACCAAAAGGTGGATTCATCTTGGCGTATGTGGTGTGGATCATGGTGAGATTCCATATCAAAGTTTGGGCACGTGGGTGCACATGAGTCCCTCCGACCGGCTTGAAGTGAGGGGGCTACGCATCACATGGTGTAGTGCGTTTCCGGTTTGCGAAGCATGTGCCACATCAAAGTTGTGCATTGGGTATTCAACCATCACATAACACACGGGCACATGCACGCGGTGGTTTTGTCCCATGACACTCGCGTGTGACTCTCTCTATGGGCCTGCGAGGTCATCGTCGATCAGTTGAACGTACAACGAGAGAGAGGTTAATTTGACCAACATAGATGGTTCTTTTTTGGTTTGTGTTTCGTATATGCACGATAGGAGTATGTACATGTCAAAGAGGGGGCAACATGAATACTATATATATATATATATGCGTACGTCATAACCTCTCTCCATGTGGGGACTTTCCGGTTCCCGAGGCAGGTGCCACATCAAAGTTGTACATTGGTATTCAAACATCACGCAATACCGTGTAGGCGGTGGTTACCCTATAGGAACTCACTCGCGTGTGGCGCTTCCATCTGTGGGCATGCGAGGTTGTCTTCCATCACTTTGACCCAACGAGAGAGAGGTTAATTTGACCATCAAGGAATGATTCTTTTTTGGTTTGTGTTATACAATAGAAGTACATATACACCACGCGTCGAATGGGGGCATACATATAGCACATACCACACATCATGAACCTCGCTCTCTGTGGGGAAATGTTGGTTTCCCATATATGTGGTGCCACATCAAAGTTGTGCATTGCGTATTCAGACATCACACAAACACCTATTCAGGCCAGATGTAGATGGTGGTACGTAGTCCTATATAGGATGATCACTCGCGTGCAACGTACGCTTCGCTTTCTATGGGCCCGCGAGTTCATCGTCCATCACTTTGACCCAATGAGAGAGAGGTACGTTTGACGAACAAGGAGGATTAATTCTTTTAGGGCAATGTTACTAGGTGTATAGTAAGTGTCAAAGGGGGGAGGGGCAGCATATATATACTAGGTGTCACATGAACCTCACTCTGTGTGGGGACTTTGCGGTTTTTGAGGCAAATGCCACATCAAAGTTGTGCATTAGGTATTCAAAACATCACAAACCACAAACCTCTCCATATATATGTTCTGGCACACATGCAAGCGATGGTTGTTGTCCTATGGCACTCACTCACGCGGTTACCGGTGATGCTTCCATCTATCGGCCCGCTTGGTCCATCACTTTCACCGATAGTGAAAGAGGTTAATTAATTTGACTTAGGAGGGGGACTAATTTTTTGTTTGTATCATGATATAGATCATGATGTGAGATTACATATATATAACATTGCATGTGTACATGAATCCATCCTGCTGGATCAAAGGGGGGGGGGGGGCAAGCACACGGCACGTCATGAACCTCTTGCTCTGTGTGGGGACCTCCGCGATTTTCAATGCATGCACTACATCAATGTTGTGCATAGGGACGGGTATTCAACACATATGCATGCATCACACACCTCGACAAATATTTTTGGGGCACACACATGCAATGGTTGTCTTTGCACACACTCTCACTCACTTGGTTATGGGCGGCAAGCCTATATATATTCGTGGGCCCGCGTGGACGTCCATCAATTCGACCAACGACAAGAAAGATTACCAGGGTGGATTCTTCTTCTTTGCTCCGAGTTACCATATAGTAGGTTGATCATTCCAAGCCTAATTAATTTTGAGTGCATGCTACACGCGTCATGAACCCTCGCTCAGTGTGGGGATTTTACGGTTCCAAAGCATGGTGCCATATCAAATTTGCGCATTGAGTATTCAAACAACACACACACCACTTCCATATACATACTTGGGCCACATGCACAGAGTGGCTTTGTCTTCATACAGTACTCCCTCGCGAGGTTATCAGCGACAAGCTAGCCCATTGTGCGAGGCCGTGTGGACATCCATCACTTTGACCAACCTTCATGGGGTTGGGGAAGTCCGGTTAATTTGCGAGGCACACGTGCCACATCAAAGTTGTGAATGGTAGTTAAATATCACACCATACCTGATACGTCTCCAACGTATCTACTTTTCCTAACGCTTTTCCTCTTGTTTTGGACTCTAATTTGCATGATTTGAATGAAACTAACCCCGTACTGACGCTGTTTTCAGCAGAACTACCATGGTGTTGTTTTTGTGTAGAAATAAAAGTTCTCGAAATGGAACGAAACTTTGCGAGGAATTTTTATATAATATATAAGAATTTCTGGAGCCAAGACCTACCAAAGAGGGGCCCCTGGTGGGCACAACCCACCAGGGCGCGCCCCCCTCTCCTGGCACACCCAGGTGGGTTGTACCCACCTGGTGGCCCCGCAGGCCTCAACCCTAACACTATAAATTCCTATTTTCGGAGAAAAAAATAAGGGAGAAAGAATTATCACGATCCACGAGATGGAGCCGCCGCCAAGCCCTGTTCTTCCTTAGGAGGGCAGATCTGGAGTCCGTTTGGGGCTCCGGAGAGGGGGATCTTCATTCTTCGTCATCACCAACCCTTCTCCATCACCAATTCCATGATGCTCCCCGTAGGGAGTTAGTAATTTCTTCATAGGCTCGCTGGTCGGTGAGGAGTTGGATGAGATTCATCATGTAATTGAGTTAGTTTTGTTAGGGCATGATCCCTAGTATCCACTATGTTCTTAGACTGATGTTGCTATGACTTTGTCATGCTTAATGCTTGTCACTTTGGGCCCGGGTGCCATGATTTCAGATCTGAATCGTTTATGAATTCATCATTATATCCTTGTTCTAGATCCGATCTTGCAAGTTATAGTCACCTACTACGTGTTATGACCCGGCAACCCTGGAGTGACAACATTCGGGCCCACTCCCGGTGATGACGGTAGTTTGAGGAGTTCATGTATTCACTATGTGTTAATACTTTGTTCCGGTTCTCTATTAAAAGGAGGCCTTAATATCCCTTAGTTTCCAATATGGACCCCGCTGCCATGGGAGGGTAGGACAAAAGATGTCATGCAAGTTCTTTTAATAAAGCACGTATGACTATTTACGGAATACATGCCTACATTATATCGATGAACTAGAGCAATTGCCGTATCGCCCTAGGTTATAACTATCACATGATGAATATCATCCAACAAGTCACGGATCCAATGCCTACGACTTTTTCCATATTGTTTCTGCTAAGTTACTACTGCTATCATCACTGTTACACTTGCTACAAAATTACTGCTATCACTGTTATTGTTACTATTGCTGTTGTCACTACTATCAAAACTATCAAACTACTTTGCTACTGATCACTTTGCTGCAGATAATTAATCTCCAGGTGTGGTTGAATTGACAACTCAGCCGCTAATACCTTCAAATATTCTTTGGCTCCCCTTGTGTCGAATCTATAAATTTGGGTTGAATACTCTACCCTCGAAAACTGTTGCGATCCCCTATACTTGTGGGTTATCAAGACCTTTTTCTGGCGCCGTTGCCGGGGAGCATAGCTATATTTGTTGAGTCACTTGGGATTATTATCATATTATCACTATGAAGAATCTAAAGGATCCTAAGAGTAAGATATTTCCCTCAAGGACGAGGGAAGGTAAGGAACTGCCATCCAGTTCTGCTTTAGATTCACCTTTTGTTATGAGTAAACTTGCAACACCACCACATGCTATTAATTCTGATATTTCGCAAGTTATTGATGATACTACTTCTACTATGAATTATGCTTATGATGATGCTAGTACCTTGCTTGATAATGATGATGTCCCACTTGGTGAATTTCTTGATAAACAAATTGCTAGAGTTATACAACATGATGTTGTTGAATCTGATGATGAGCTTGAAACTGAAACTCCTGAAACTCCTGCTAGAACTAGCCCTCCTAGATATGAATTGCCTAAGGTACCGGAAGGTTATGTTATGGGTGAAGAAACAACTAGAGATATTCTTGCTTGTAATGATAGAGATTATCTAGAGAAAATATTACACAAGTATAAAGAAAAATCTCTGAATGCTAGAATGAAATGTGATCCTAAGTTTGCTACTTCACCTATTTTTATTGATGATAAGGATTATGAATTCTCTGTCGATCCAGAGTTAATTACTTTGGTTGAATCTGATCCTTTCCATGGTTATGAAACTGAAACTGTTGTGGCAAATCTTACTAAGTTGAAGGACATAGCCACCCTTTTTAGTCATGATGACAAAACTCGCTATTACTTTATTCTAAAATTATTTCCTTTCTCATTAAAGGGTGATGCTAAAGCTTCGTACAACACTCTTGCTCCTGGTTGTGTGCGTAGTCCCCAGGATATGATTTATTACTTCTCTGAAAAATATTTTCCTGCTCATATGAAACAAGCTGCCTTATAGGAAATATTTAACTTTGTGCAAACTAAAGAAGAGAGTCTCCCACAAGCTTGGGGGAGGCTTTGCGAGTTACTTAATGCTTTGCCTGACCATCCTCTTAAGAAAAATGAAATACTTGATATCTTCTATAATGGACTAACCGATGCTTCTAGGGACTTCCTAGATAGTTGTTCTGGTTGTGTTTTCAGGGAACGAACTGTTGGACAAGGTGAGGAATTATTGAATAACATATTGAAAAATTATGATGATTGGACTATTCCTGAATCACCGCCTAAACCCACTCTGTCATGGATTTGTCCCGCAGATGTCCTAGTGTGAGGACTTAGTCGTGAGGCCAATGCATCTATGTGGTAGCTTGAGAGGGGTTGAGCGGAATCGAGAGACGCAACACAAGACAAGGATTTAGACAGTTTCAGGCCCCGCGAAACATCATCCGGTAATAACCCTACATGCTGTTTGTGGCTAGATCTCATTATGATCATGAGGAAGTCACCGTAAACCGGCTCTCCCGGTTATACCTAACCCTTAAGATTGTTTATTCTTCCTTGTCCCCTTAGGGGAGCCCTGCCCCTCCTTATATAAGTTAGATGGGCGGGTTACATGTGGAGTCCTATTAGGATTAGGACTAGTCTACCTTCTAATACAAACCAAATACAAGTATAGGTCTTAACTCCTTGTAAGATAAACGTTCCTCACGCCTTTCCTCTTAAACTGGCCCACCACTAACATAAACCGGCCTTCTGGGCCTTGGGCCTTGTCATACATTTGGAACACGTGCCGGGTCACCAATGAGTCTTCAGGCTCGTGAATCGGCATACCAGTGAACCGCCAGACACGTAAGTCGCCAATCCTCTGGCGGGTTACCAATGAAACGCCAAGTCCGGTCGGGTTATACTTCCTGCCGGTTTATGCCGCAGGGTATATCCCCGACATTAGGCCCCAAGTTTAGCTTGGATCTATCCATGGTAAACTTATACTGCAAAATAAACAGAAGAACAAAATTGACAGGTTGTGCTCTGGGTTAAAAATTCTTGTAAACCGGCACCTGAACATCCTTAAGTCCTTGTCATTTCCTTCTTCTAGAAAATCCGGGTCAATAGACCAGCTTCATAATTAATTTGCTTCCAGAAGAAATATTGTAAATAAACAATCCATTTGAATCGGCCTTCAATGCTCTGACTTGACAAAAATATCGGTCTTTAAATATTCAACTGATACTCAACCGGCTTGAAAAACTTGCCAGTTTATCCAAAATTGCCGGGTTATGAAAACTGTTGATTCCAGGTCATGACTGTTATAAACTCCGGGTCATGATTGTTGCCAACGCAGGGTCAAAGCTGAGAATTTTGAAGATTTATCTCCCTCATATCCATATTACCCGTAGCCCCCAAGTCTTAAGAGGAGAACATAGTGATAGCTTAAGACTTGTTTCAATATAAATGTTGCAACCTTGAAGATATCCAGATTGTTCATCTCAATTATTAGTCAAAACTGAATATCCCACATATGTAGCCCCCAAGTGCCAGGTTATCATGTTTGCAGCAACCTGGGACTTGTAATTGCCTTATGCTCATAAAAAACTTCAACCAGTGTAGTCCCCAAGGGCCGGGTTATTATGCAAATAATGAGCAGGGACTTTAAAAATATGATCACGTAGACTATAACAGCAACTTGTAGCCTCCAAGGGTCGGCTCAGTAAGATAATACTGAGCTGGGACTTTATATATACTTCATTGAAAATAACATCATATGATGTAACTCCCATCATGGGGCTTGAATCCACGTCCACAAGGTTAAGAGCTTTGTGCTTTACCAACTGAGGAGTGGACCCTTCAATATAATGGATTAAGACTTGTGTACCTTGAATTGTTGACATGAGCAATTGGTAGCCCCCAAGGGCTGGCTCATTACAATGTGATGAGTCGGGTCTTCAATAAAATGAGCAAATAATGACTTTACATTAGCCCCCAAGTGCCATGGTGCATGCTGGCAGTGACATGGGACTTGCATATTTGATGTAATCTCAATTTGAATAAATGTAGCCCCAAGTGCCGGGTCGTAAGCCTCCAGCGACTCAGGACTATTCCTTCAATTGTAGAATAAACCATATCCATTGATAAAATAATAGCTATTGCACTGAAGCGACTTTGAAAACCTTAATCATAATAGTGGTAATTGATAACCATAATAAAAATCCAGCCATGTTGGTTATTAAAGATTTGAATAATATAACCCGGTTTAAAAACCTCAATCATTTAATATCATCATGAAAATCCAGCCTAATTTTGGTTATGAAAGATATGAATACCTTACGAGTTGATAAATAAATCCGGAGTTTAAATACTCGGCGGCTCTTGGACGGTGGCAACTTAATGCGCATTCATTGTAAGCCGGAATTCTTATAACCCGGCGGGCGGGTCATAATGCCCAAACATATAGCCAGGGTTTATAACCAAGGCTGTAATTGAAGATAATCAAATATGACATAGATGATACATGTGACATAGAATCACCTCGTTGGTTTAACCAACTTTTGTAGTGAGGGTGGTAACCCCAATCTTGAGTATTGAGAACTCCTTCCTTAATTTGCCGGATTATGATAATAAACCTTACCGGGATATAATAAACACCGGATTTTCCTTATAATACTGGCGACTTGTTAGTCAAAACCAGACCGGGTTAATGAATGCCGGATTATAACTGATCATGTACTGACAACTTGTAGTTGAGAGCCAAGCCGGGTCAAGGACGCCGGTTTACCAGTAGATATTAAGAACCTCAACAAAGGCGAAAAAACTTGGCAAATAGAACTCAAAAAGAACATGCGAGGCTTTTTACGAGCTTCCAGGCTCCAAATCGAGGCTTTTCATGGGCTGTCAGGCCACAGAATTAACCATTTCACAAAGCCTCTTAAGATGGACCTCAATCTTTAACCAATCACTTTTAACTTTGACAAGTTCAGGGTCTATGAGATTGACTGTCAAACGTTCGCGGGTCGTACCAGGTTTACCTGGGCGGAGTGACTTACTTAAAGAAGCCAGGTTAACTCGGGGTTTTAGGTGCGAATATCAGGCTTCCAAGACGGGCTTGATAGCCTATTACAAGGGTGCAGACTCTTAGTTCGATGGGAAGAAAAGAGCCCCCAAGTAACTTCCCTGGTGGCCTTATGCCGATCAAGCGGTGTAGCTATGGTTCAAATACAACCAAGCCCCCAAGTGATTTCCCTGGTGGCCTTATGCCGATCAAGAGGTGTAGCTATGGTTCGAATACGACCAAGCCCCCAAGTGATATATTTCTAAGCTGTGCTCGCCGGGTGCCTATGTTTGAGTTGTGTTGTGCAACAAACCCTCTTTGGCACTTCATGATAATATTGGCTTGATAGCCGGATTAAGAGGGTAGTAATGCTATGTTCTCTTTGGTGAATGCACCTATGTTTGAACAGTAAGCCCCCATGTGATCAATAATATGATTAGCCAATAAGGCAGGATAACCCATGTTTGAACCGCGCATCATGGCAACAGGTCCTCTTCGGCAACCTTTAACTTTTTGCAAGAGGTAAATTCTTCTTGAACCGGGATTTTGAACCGGATATTGAGAACTTCAAAGCTTTGTAGGAGACATCTTTCCCTTGAACCGGATTTTAAACCGGAATCCTTTCTGATGACCCGGAACTTCTTTATTGAACCGGGATTTGGTGACTGTCATATGCTTTCTAAGCCAGAAATTTTCTGGCGGCCCTTAAATTTTCATCAATATAACAGTAGCCTCCGGGACCGGGTTATCTTTCCCTCCATCGTCTTGGGGTTCTTGACTTCATTGAAACTGGCAAGATTTGCTGAGTCATGTCATCGTAGCCCCTGAGTCTCAAGGTGACTCGAGGAGTTGGCTTGAGATTCTCCATATTTGACCGTCATAGAAACCGGCATAAGCTGTATATCATTGGTGTTGATAGCACGATATGAATCCATAGAAGGTTGAGGTGACTGCGGTGGGTTATAAATGATCCGTATAAGCCGTGTCAACAACTCGGCCAACGGTTCCTTCCAAACTGGCTGTTTTAGCCAAACTGTAGCAGCGGCGACTTGTATGCCTAAGAAACAGTTCATGCAGACAGGTGTTGTCCTGGTGTGTCGATGTAGACCAGGCCGCAATAGACGGGCGGTAAAGACGTCCATAGTATTAGAGGTGGCTCAGACAGATGAACCGACTGCGGTTTTGTAAGCCGGTGCGGACGGGCGAGTCAATCACAGGCGCGGTAAGCCGCGCGGACGGGCGAGTCAACCACATCGTGTTGATGTAGTAAACAATTGTCCTGCATCGAAAAATATCATAAAACAGAGTAACTGTTCGCAGACAGATTATTATACACAGATGAAATAGATAGGATGAGTATCACCTGATGTATTTTTCGGATGAAGTGATTGCACAACAATTTTACCAAATGATGGCCTCCGCGTCCAAACATATAAGCACACACCCATCCAGTTTTTAAGCAAGTTAGGCCTCTCGGGCAGCGCATCACACTTGGCTGTCCTTGTCAACTTGGTCTTTATGTAAACAGTACTCAAGGAGTACTACTTCATAACTGGATTTGCTTCGCCCAATTAGTACCAGGTGACCAAACCACTCCATAGTTGATGTTTGTTGGTTTGCATATTTGAAGCGAGCTGATCCTCATCGACTTGCAACACTACACATATGTCGGTAACCCGGCGCTGTACAAAGCGGGCGGCGCTCAAGGCAGGGGTGACGCCAGCGGAAGCAGCGCCGGGAGGCGCTCATCAGTGCGAGTCGGAAACTGCGGCTTGAGGCTGGAGCGGCGATCCGGTACTGCAGCAGGAGCGGTTCAATGAGCAGAGGCGTGGCGACTCAACAGGGCGCTCTGGCAGCGAGGCAGTAGCGGGGGTGAGGCCCCCCAGCAAGTCGATGGTCTGGCGCAGCGGCCATGGAGGTGAGGGCTGCGGCAGGGGCGGCAAGCTAGCACGATAGCTCAGCCACACGGCGGTGAAGCCGGCAGAGGCCAAGTGAGGCCATGGCGACTTGATGAATTTTTTGGTCAACCTGGTTCTTCTTGCGCACATATTGATAAAATCTTCATGGAGTTCGAAGCGTTAGGCCGGCTCTCAAGCGGCAGCTCTAAAAATGGGTCCATGGCGAGACCCGCCGTGGGGAGGTGACAGGCGGCGGCTCAGTGGAGATGAAACCCTTTTAAGCACAAGGCAAGGCAATTTAGTGCGGAAGCGAGGATCGCAGCGCGGACGGATGCCGAGGCCCGACGACGACTCAAAGAGAGGCCGAAGAGGCGGCGACTCAGCAACCTGAGGCCAGGACGGAGGAGGCGAGTCTGAGTGGGAGGCGGCTTTACGGCAACCCGACGTGGTGGGAGGCGACACGCATGTCACCAAAGGAGCGCGCTGGCTGGACGGAGATCAGTAACCGAGGTCGGCTTGACGGCGGAGACCAAGTCTCCTGTTCCAATCCACTTACGGGTCGTGGGCTGTTTCCCTTTTTTTCAGACCAACTTGTACGTCCGAGGTCGACATGGAATCTGGGAGCGGATTGTTTTTTAGCGCTACAAGGCACCGTCTGCACCTCGGACCTTCTGTCCTTTGTTTGATTCGAACTTCATGGGCTCATGGCAGGTTTCGCAGAATACGGCAAGCATCACGGATACACGCACATATTCTTGGCCATGTGATGTTTACTGTTCCTTTAATTAATCCGCTGTTGTGATGTACGCGCGCCGTCTGTTGCTTTCCGGATGGTCCTTGTGGCATTTGGTAGATCCGTTTGGGATTTGTAGTAAAACACGGAGGCGTGGAGCCATAGCTGCAACTCGGCAGCAGACGACTACAATCTTATGATTTGCACGTATCTCAAAAAACCTCTCGGCCTTGGCGACTTGAAAACAATCAAACCAATCGCAAGACAGTGGCTGATCAAAACTGCAACCCTAATTTTTTCTCCATGTTAAATCTCTCGGATTGTAAATCTGGTCGGATGAACTTGAAGTTGATGCAGATCCTTGCGAGCCAAGTCTTTCTTCATCTGAAAAATTGTGAACTTCTCGATCTCTGGGAAAGATCCCTCCAAGAACTCATCATCACCGTGCGCAGGCCCCACGGTGGGCGCCAACTGTTATGGATTTGTCACGGCAGATATCCTAGTGTGAGGACTTAGTCGTGAGGCCAACGCATCTATGTGGTATCTTGAGAGGGGTGAGCGGAATCGAGAGACTCAACACAAGACAAGGATTTAGACAGCTTCGGGCCCCGGGAAACATCATCCGGTAATAGCCCTACATGCTGTTTGTGGTTAGATCTCATTATGATCATGACGAAGTCGCCGTAAACCGGCTCTCCCAGTTATCCCTAACCCCTAAGATTGTTTCTTGTTCCTTGTCCCCTTTGGGGAGCCCTGCCCCTCCTTATATAAGTTAGATGGGCGGGTTACATGTAGAGTCCTATTAGGATTAGGACTAGTCTACCTTCTAATACAAACAGAATACAAGTCCATGTCTTAACTCCTTGTAAGATAAACGTTCCTCGCGCCTTTCCTCTTAAACCGGCCCACCACTAACATAAACCGTCCTTCTGGGCCTTGGGCCTTGTCATCCATTTGGAACACGCGCCGGGTCACCAATGAGTTTTCAGGCTCGTGAATCGTCATACCAGTGAACCGCCAGACATGTAAGTCGCCAATTCTCTGGCGGGTTACCAATGAAACGCCAAGTCCGGCCGGGTTATACTTCCAGCCGGTTTACGCCGCGAGGTATATCCCCAACACACTCCGAAGAAGAGGGATGTATTATATCTCAGTCCCGAAGATATGCAAGAGGCAAAGAAATCTATGAAGGAAAAATATATTAAAGCTGAGGATGTTAAAAATTTACCCCCTATTGAAGAAATACATGGGCTTAATACACCACCATTGCCTAAGGTGGTAGAGTTAAATTCTCTTATGAAGTTTAATGATAATGACAATCCTCACAATATGCATCCTAGTCAATGCCTTTATGAGTTTGAAAACTACATTAGAAAACAAGATCACTTCAATGCAAATGTTATGAAACAATTGAAATATAATTCTGATATGATTGCTCGCTTGAGTGACTTGTTATTTAGAATCTCAAATGATGTTAGAGCTGTCGGAAAGCATGCTTCTATGTTTCAAACTCAATTAGAACAAGTTGCTAAATCTCAAAGGGAATTGCTTTATGAAATGAATCATAATATGAATGACTTTGCTATTAGAGTTGCAACTAGAGGAGGTAAAATGACTCAGGAACCACTTTATCCTGAGGGACACCCTAAAAGAATTGAACAATATTCACAAAGAGCTAACACTAGTGCACCTAGTCCTTCTAGGAAGAAAAAGAAAAAGAAAAATGATAGGACTTTGCATGCTTCTAGTGAACCTGAAATAGAAAAACTTCCTGATAATGAAAATGAAACTTCTATCTCTGATGTTGAAACTCAATCTGGTAATGAACACTCACCTAGTAATAATGAAAACGATAATGCTGAGGTTCATAAAGACACTCAACCAAGCAATGAAAAAGAACTAGATAATGATGCTGAGATAGAACCACTTGTTGATCTTGATAACCCACAACCTAAAAATAAAAAATATGACAAAAGAGACTTTGTGGCTAGAAAAAACAGTAAAGAAAGAGAACCGTGGGTTCAAAAACCTATGCGTTTTTTCACCCAAGTCAACTAAAAAGAATGATGATAAAGAATTTGAACGCTTTGCTGAAATGCTAAGGCCAGTCTTTTTGCATACTCGCTTGACTGATATCTTGAAAATGCCTCCATATGCAAAGTATATGAAAGACATGATCACAAATAAGAGAAAAATTCCGGAAGCTGAAATCTCCACTATGCTTGCTAATTACACTTTCAAAAATGGAGTACCAAAAAAACTTGGAGATTCGGGAATACCAACTATACCTCGCTCTATCAAAAATAATTATGTGAAAACTGCTTTGTGTGATTTAGGAGCTGGTGTTAGTGTTATGCCTTTCTCTTTATATAAAAGACTTGACTTGAATAAACTCACACCTACTGAAATATCTTTGCAAATGGCCGACAAATCAACTGCCATACCTATCGGTATCAGTGAGGATGTGCCCGTTGTTGTTGCTAATGTTACTATTTTGACTGACTTTGTTATACTTGAGATGCCCAAGGATGACAACATGTCGATTATCCTTGATAGACCCTTCTTGAATACTGCAGGGGTTGTTATTGTTTGCAATAAAAGCAAGGTCACTTTTCATATTAATGGTAATGATCATATGGTGCACTTTCCAAAAATACAATTCCAAGCGAATGGTATTAATGTTATTGAAAAATCTCTGACAATCACTATTGGAAGTTTTCAAATACCTCTACCTATTGTCAAAAAGAAATATGAAATACTTATTGTTGGGGAAATGCATATCCCCATTGAGGTAACTTAGTGATTTACGGAAGTTCTTCGGTTTCATGCTAATCAAAAGTGGTTGTTAATAAGACTTGATCAACCTTATTAATGGATCATTTTTGAACGGTATGAAGTTGATGAATTTAGTAAGCACTACTTTATGTCCCTACTTTTTATTCTCTGTTTTTATCAGTTAAATAAAATAAAATGTCATGTTTTCTCTGTTTTCTGAATTTCCCGTGCAATAAAAAATGACCCAAAAATAAAAATTCTCAGAATGCCCTGAAAATTTAATACAATTTTTTTCTGAATAATTAAGAATTTTTGGTGCAATAAACATCAGAGGGAGGTGCACCAGGTGGGCACAACCCACCTGGGCGCGCCAGCACCCCCAAGCGCGCCCTAGTGAGTTGTGGTCCCCACGTGGGCCCCCTCACTTACCTCTTCATACCACATCATCACTTACCTCTATAAAAAATCCCCATTGCTCTCTCTCCCGTGTTCTTGAGCTCAAACCCGCGAATTTTGATCTCTTTGCTTGAAGCTCTATTTCCGAAATTGTTTCGGGGGATTGTTGCTGAAGGAAATATGCCCTAGAGGCAATAATAAAGTTATTATTTATATATTTCCTTATATCATGATAAATGTTTATTATTCATACTAGAATTGTATTAACCGGAAACTTAGTACATGTGTGAATACATAGACAAAATGAGTGTCACTAGTATGCCTCTACTTGACTAGCTCGTTAATCAAAGATGGTTAAGTTTACTAGCCATAGGACGAGAGTTGTCATTTGATGAACGGGATCACATCATTAGAGAATGATGTGATTGACTTGACCCATCTGTTAGCTTAGCACTATGATCGTTTAGTTTGTTGCTATTGCTTTCTTCATAACTTATACATGTTCCTATGACTATGAGATTATGCAACTCCCGAATACCGGAGGAACACTTAGTGTGCTATCAAACGTCACAAGGTAACTGGGTGACTATAAAGATGCTCTACAGGTGTCTCCGATGGTGTTTGTTGAGTTGGCATAGATCAAGATTAGGATTTGTCACTCCGTGTATCAGAGAGGTATCTCTGGGCCCTCTCGGTAATGCACATCACTATAAGCCTTGCAAGCAATGTGACTAATGAGTTAGTTGCGGGATGATGCATTACGGAACAAGTAAAGAGACTTGCCGGCAACGAGATTGAACTAGGTATTGAGATACCAACGATCGAATCTCGGGCAAGTAACATACCGATGACAAAGGGAACAACGTATGTTGTTATGCGGTTTGACCGATAAAGATCTTCGTAGAATATGTGGGAGCCAATATGAGCATCCAAGTTCCGCTATTGGTTATTAACCAGAGATGAGTCTCGGTCATGTCTATATAGTTCTCGAACCCGTAGGGTCCGCACGCTTAACGTTCGATGACGATCGATATTATGAGTTTATGTGTTTTGATGTACCGAAGGTTATTTGGAGTCTAGGATGTGATCACAAACATGACAAGGAGTCTTGAAATGGTCGAGACATAAAGATTGATATATTGGATGACTATATTCGGACACCGGATGAGTTCCGGGGGTCACCGGATATATATCGGAGTGTCGGAAGGGTTATCGGAATCACCAGAGAAGTAATGGCCTTATTGGGCCTAGGGGGAGAGAGAGGGGCTGCCAAGGGCTGGCCGCACACCCCCCATGGGCCTAGTACGAATTGGACTAGGGGGAGGGGCGGCGCCCCCTCCTTCCTTCTCTTCCCCCTCCTTCCTTCTTCTCCTAGTAGGACTAGGAAAGGGGGGAGTCCTACTCCTACTAGGAGGAGGATTCCTCCCCCCTTGGCGTGCCTATGAGGGCCGTCCGACCTCCCCCTCCCTCCTTTATATACGTGGGGAGGGGGTCACCCTAGAACACATCAAAGTTGATCTTAGCCGTGTGCGGTGCCCCCCTCCACAGAATTCCACCTCGGTCATATCGTTGTAGTGCTTAGGCGAAGCCCTGCATCGGTAACTTCATCATCACCGTCATCACGCCGTCGTGCTGACATAAATCTCCCTCGGCCTCAAATGGATCAAGTGTATGAGGGACGTCATCGAGCTGAACATGTGTAGATCGCAGAGGTGCCACGCGTTTGGTACTTGATCAGTTGGATCGCGAAGACATTCGACTACATCAACCGCGTTTCATAACGCTTCCGCTTTCGGTCTACGAGGGTACGTAGACATACTATCCCCTCTCGTTGCTATGCATCTCCTAGATAGATCTTGCGTGACCGTAGGAAATTATTTGAAATACTACGTTCCCCAATAGTTGCTTGG
This sequence comes from Triticum aestivum, assembly GCF_018294505.1. Lineage (NCBI taxonomy): Eukaryota > Viridiplantae > Streptophyta > Magnoliopsida > Poales > Poaceae > Triticum > Triticum aestivum. The sequence goes on along the minus strand of NC_057800.1, from coordinate 633,894,276 downwards.
TATGTGACTCCACCATTTGCCCAATTAGTTTTTGTTTTAGTGGTTTATACTTTGAATAATTAGCTACTCTTGGTACTGTTGTAGATGTGCTTGCATGTTGAATTCTTAGTGTTCTAAGTAGTTTGAATTCTTGCTATGGCCCCTATGTATCCCTATGAGTAGTTGCTATCAATTTTGTGAAGTTTTGTTGAGAAAATTTTGTGGACTAAAAATTCAGATTTTTGCTCATAGGAAAAATTATATGCGGACATGAATATCTTCAGGAAGTTTGGCTCTAAGAAGAACTCCAAGGGTGTTATTGGGGAGTCTTCTTGTTGGAGTAATGGGCCACGGGTAGCCTAATCCGAGTCCCCGAGCATTTCAAGACATTGGGCCGGCTGCGCCCAACGAGCGTCAAGGACGAAGCGCCGCCTTTTGGTGGCCGGCTGGCTCAAAGCGGCCGGCTGCCAGAGGACGGCTAAGTACTAGCAGACGGCCCCAAGACGAGATGACTCCCAGCAGGCGGCCTCCAGAGAGGTCGGCTCCTGGCAGGCGGCCCACAATGCCCTCAAAGTCTGCGCCCCCATAAAGAAGACAAGATAGGATGTGGCTACTGTATAGCCCATCACCCCCGCATCCAGGGCGGGGCGCGGCCATAGTGTCCCGTACCGGCCGAGATCTCCGGACAACACGACGCTGTTGCCATCTCACCCTTGACGTCACCCCTGTCCGGCGAATCCCTGTTCCCACGACGGCCTGTCGGTACGGCCTGCAAGCGGCGGGCCCTACCAGGCAGCGAGAGCCCAGTGAGCGGTAGCACCTGACCAGTCGGACCCGAGGGAGGCCGGCCTCCGGCAGGTGGCCCACTTTTCCCTCGGAGTCCACGCGCCACCGCCCATAGAGACACAGTGTGGCAACAGTGATCTGCCACCAGACGGCGGGACTGTAGCCACACCCCGACCAAGCATGCGTCATTAGCATTACGACTACAGTAACAAGCAGCCAGCCAGACCCACAAGCAGCGAAGGCAGCCCGTCGGCTCCGTACCAGACCAGCCGACAGGGCCCACCAGGCGGCAGGCCCCAGCGGCCGGCGGAGGAGTCGGCAACAGAAGACACTGACAGTCGTGTCCTACACCCAGCAGGATTACCATTGTACCCCTAGGGGGTAGGCCTATATAAACCCCCCGAGCGCCCATGCAAAGGGTTCCCAACCTATTAGACCTAGACACCCATAGAGGGAGAGGAGAGCCAGCCCTGCTTTCTTCTACCTCTAGCATACAACTCGAGGAGCACTATTGTACTTGCTAGCGCCTTAGTGATCATGCGGAGACCCCGTAGAGCAGGACTAGGGGTGTTATCTCCTAGGAGAGCCCCGAACCTGGGTAAGATTCGCCGGTGTGCATGTCTTCGCCTCATCCCGTTTCCTGGCACCAGCGACGTCCTACTAGCCCCCATCATGATTAGCCATCCTTTGGCATATGTCGCACCAAACCCTCGACATTTGGCACCCACCATGGGGCTAGGTGCCCGTCGTCCGTAGAGCTGTTCTGGACGGGAACCCTCTTCCTCCTTGCTGAGCGCAGCCAGAGAGGCATGCCGGATGGCGTTTGCGCCGACGCGTTACATGGTGCGGAGGTCGCCTACGCGGCGAGCTGCCTTGCCGACCTTGTTGGCGAGATCCTCCTCTCCGACGAGCCTACACCCGACGCAGGCGACGACGGCCCCGAGAGCCGCCTCGTCAGCTTCCTCGACCAGCTCCACGTCGCCGACGAGCCGGCCGTCGACTTGGAGTCGGTCGGCTCCACCGACCTGATGCTCGTCGACTCCGACACGGCGTCGCTCAACGCATTCCCTACCAACGTGGTGGTCGTTGAGGATCCCCTCCCTCGTGCCGATAGCGGCGGTAGCACTGTCACAGAGGTGCTCGTGATCAGCCACGATGGAGTTTGCGGATACGGTGCCCGAGACCCGCTCCAGGCAATGCTGCAAGACCTGTCTGCACCCATCGCAGAAGACGCCAACACCGAGACGCTGGAAGCCCGCCGCGTCCAGCTTGTCAAGAGGTCCAAGAAGCCAGCTAGCATGAGACGCCTTTCAAAGGCTTATCAGTGCGAGATGGACTGCGCCGTTGGCAGCACAGCCGACTCCTGCCGGGCCTAGCCCCATCAGTATGGTCCGGCAGCGCAGTGCGGCCATTGCCAGCATGTCCGGGGCCGATTGCCCCGTCTACACCACTCCTATGGAGAACATACGAGCTACCCAAGCGGCAGCAAATGAGCTGGACAACCTCGAAGGCGATGAGCGTTGCCACATGACGGAGCGCGTCTAGCGACTCATCGATGCGTCTGCCGAGTAGCAAGAAGCCGGCTGCCGCGTCGAGGACCCCAATCGGCGGAATGACGACCCGCCTCCCCACCAGGAGAATGGCGCGACGTCCCGAACACCGACTGATGGCAACCGCGGACGATGAGACAAGTAGCCGACTGCTAGCCGCAGCCAGACGCACATCACCATCGAGCGCGACTAAGACGGACACCCTCATGCGATGGAACGACTAGGCGGCTACCAGCCTCCCCAACACAGAGAAAAACGTGTGTCTCCACCGCCTGTCGATCATCCGAGTCTTGGAGGCCGGCTTGGCCCCCGAGAAGGAATCAGTGAGAATGATGCCTGCCACCGGATCGATCGTCTCAACCGATCCCTGGCGCTAGAAGAAGAAGACATGCTAGGCCCGCCTTGCTTCGGCCCCCGCATCAGAGATGAGCCCTTCCCCAAAGGGTTCACGCTCCCAAGAGATACGGCCAAGTATACCGGATCCATGAAGCCGGAGGACTGGCTGGTCGACTACTCTAGAGCTGTCAGCATTGCAAATGGCAACAAGCACGTTGTCGTGAAGTAAGTTCCACTCATGCTCCAGGGCACCGCCCGGACATGGTTGAACAGCCTGAAGCCCCGCAGGATCAACAGCTGGGTAGATTTCACTGAGGCCTTCGTCCTCAACTTCACCAGCATGTACACGCGGCTGCCCAAGCCTCGCCAACTCTCCTTGTGCGTCCACGGCCCCAACGAATCGACTCGCGACTACCTCACGCGTTGGGCCGAGCTGCACAACTCTTCCGAGGGCATGCACGAGGTGCAGGCCATCGATTGCTTCACGTCCGTGTGCAGAGAAGGCACTTTGCTCAAACACTGGCTCCTCTGCGACAAGCCGACGACTCTCGATGAGCTGCTGATCATGGCGAACAAGTACGCCATGGCCGATTCCTCCATGAAGACGGAGATTCAGGTTGATGCATCTGGCAACGTAGCTCCTCAGGCTCCTCAGACCCCGGCCGGCGATACCAGTCGGCGCCAGCAGCAAAGCGACAACAAGCGAAAAGCCCCGATGCCGGCTCCCACTAGCCGGCAGGTGGCAGCAGTTGAAGACCGGCAGCCGGAAGGGTAGCCTGTTCCCAAGTGCCAGAAGGGCGGCAAGTCCAACTGGTTGCCCGTCTTCTCCAATGAGCAGACTCTTGATGCTCCCTGCAAATTCCACAGCATCATAAAGCCATCCAACCACACCACCCGGAAGTGTCATTGGATCACACGAATCTCCAAGGGAGAAGGACTGCAACCCCCGCCGCCTGCTGGCCAGCCGCCTCTGCCTCCCCAGCAGCCGACGGCCCACCTAGCAGTCGATACCGTTCAAGACTAATTCGCTGAAGAACATGGGACATATGTTATTTTCACAAGTGTGGCCAATGACAAGCGCAGCCGGCGCCAACAGTCTCGTGAGGTGAATGTTGTAGCCATTGAAGCCCCATAGTTCATGCACTAGTCAGAGAGGCCGATCAGTTGGAGCCGGGCTGATCACCCGGAAGTGATGCCTTCTTCGGGTTCTTACGCTTTTCGGTCGGTGGCCAGCTTTGCCACGGAGAGGCGAGCCGCTCGTTTCTCCCGAATCCTGATAGATGGCGGCAGCAACATCAACATCCTGTACCATGACACCATGGAAAAGTTGAAGATCAGACCCAAGCACCTCCTTCCCAGTCGGAATGTCTTCCATGGCATAGTTCTTGGCCTTTCTCACTCACCAATCGGCAAGATCCAGATAGATGTCCTCTTCGGGGACAAAGACCATTTCCGCCAGGAGCCCATCTGGTTTGAGGTGGTCAACTTGGAAAGCCCGTACCACGCGCTACTTGGCCGACCTGCTCTGGCCAAGTTCATGGCGGTGCCACATTATGCCTACCTCAAGATGAAGATGCCGAGTGCCAAAGGAGTCATCACCATCTCCGGAGATTATCAGAAGTCATCTGACTGTGCGGCCGCCAGCAGCCGGCTAGCCGAGTCCCTTGTGATCGATGCCGAGAAGCGGCTCCTTGACCAGGTTGTGGCGATGGCCGGTGTCGGTGTCAAAACCGGTGGATCTCGGGTAGGGGGTCCCGAACTGTGTGTCTAGGTGGATGGTAACAAGAGACGAGGGACACAATGTTTTTACCCAGGTTCGGGCCCTCTTGATGGAGGTAAAACCCTACGTCCTGCTTGATTAATATTGATGATATGGGTAGTACAGGAGTAGATCTACCACGAGATCAGAGAGGCTAAACCCTAGAAGCTAGCCTATGGTATGATTGTTGTTCGTCCTACGGACTAAAACCCTCCGGTTTATATAGACACCGAAGAGGGCTAGGGTTACACAGAGTCGGTTACAATGGTAGGAGATCTACATATCCGTATCGCCAAGCTTGCCTTCCACGCCATGGAAAGTCCCTTCCGGACACAGGACGAAGTCTTCAATCTTGTATCTTCATAGTCCAGGAGTCCGGCCGAAGGTATAGTCCGGCTATCCGGACACCCCCTAATCCAGGACTCCCTCAGTAGCCCCTGAACCAGGCTTCAATGACGACGAGTCCAGCGCGCAGATTGTCTTCGGCATTGCAAGGCGGGTTCCTCCTCCAAGTACTTCATAGAAGATTTGAACACAAAGGTAGTGTCCGGCTCTGCAAAATAAGTTTCCACATATTGCCATAGAGAGAATAATATTTACACAAATCTAATCTGCTGACGTATTCCGTAGCATGACATCACACCACGGCCAAGTCTTTATTCGAATCGTTTTACTGTTCCACCTCAGTGCGTTTAGCGAGGCGGTTTCCTTGGCACGTATTGTCAAAGCAGAGATCGTGTCCCCTTATTCCGGGATTCTCATCAATACGGGCATGGGTAACCCAACCGCACCATTGATTACGGCGCTTGGGAGATAAGTGAGTTTTACCAGGCTGGTGGGGACGCATAGTCGCGTCTGCCCATATAAGGGGATAAGGATCCACCTTTTCATCCACGCCTTCTTCCTCCTTTGCCTATCCATTTCCGGGCACTCGAGCTCTAGCGCCCAAGTCTGCACACCCCACCTCAACCTTCTCCAGCCATGTCCGGAGCGGGAGGCAAGTGGATGGTCTCCTCCATTACGGAGGGACACATCAAAAGATTAAGGAAGGCCGGATACTTGTCTAATGACATTGCGCACCGACTTCCCGAAGAGGGGCAGCTCATCCCCACCCCTAGGCCCCATGAGAGGGTGGTTTTCCTCCCTCATTTCCTCTGTGGACTGGGCTTCCCTCCACCCATTTGTCTGGGGGCTCATGTTGTACTATGGCCTGGATTTCCACGATCTGGCCCCGAACTTTGTCCTCAACATCTCGGCGTTCATCGTCGTGTGCGAGGCTTTCTTCCGCATCCGCCCCCATTTCGGCCTATGGCTCAAGACTTTCAATGTTAAGACGAAGGTGGTGCGTGGCACCCAGGCGGAGTGCGGAGGCGCCATGGTGGGCAAGATGCCCAACGTCCTATGGTTTGAGGGCTCCTTCATGGAGTCCCTAAAGGGGTGGCAGTCGGGGTGGTTTTACATCACCGAGCCGCGCGACCCTGAATGGGTCGCAGCCCCCGAGTTCCGATCCGGACCCCCTACGCGGCTCGCCTCCTGGAAAGAGACGGGTCTGTCGTGGGGTAAAAAAGGAGAGCTGACCGGACTCCAAACATGCGTCCAAACCCTGGTGGATAAGAAGCTCAAACTTGTCAATGTAGTCCAGGTTATGCTCATCCGCCGGATCCTCCCGTGTCAACAACGGGCTTTCAACCTGTGGGAGTTCGACCTGGCGCGGCACCAAACTCTGAGCAGGCTCTTCGACACGACGTACGGAGATGCCTGGAAGGTGCTTTCCAAGGGCGCCGAGGCCCCCCGCATCCGCTACCGAGGATCGCGGATTCAGCACGCAGCGTCACGCTCGTGCAGTAAGCTGTTTTTACCTTTTACAGGGTATTAGTTTTTCATAGTTTGACTCCATGCGGGATCTAAGCTCCCTTACCTTTGACAGGATTGGCAGGAGACGTCTGGACAGATGAACTGTCCGGCTCCTTTGCCCGAAGGCCCAGCGGACACTCGCTTGGTGAAGCTGCTGGTTCCGGCACCCTATGTGGTGCCGGAGAAGAAGGCCAAGAAGAAGGCCACGGGGACTCGAAAGAGTGCCCGGTGCCAGGAGGTGTCGGGTTCATCATCTGACGACTCCAAGGCGCACTCCTCCCATGAAGATGAGGAGGAGGAAGAAGAGACCTCTCCCCCTCTAGCAGGGGGAGGGAAGAAAAGGAAGGCCGCCCCAATTGAGGAGGCCGAAGGGTCCAAGAAGGGGAAGACCCCTCCTCCGGACTACTCCACCAATGCCGACGACGGCGAAGAGGAGTGGCCGCACAGGGCCAAGCCCCTGGCGAGATCATAAGTATCCGGACACCAGAGCAATTCATAGTGTTCCTTTCTTGCACAGCTCCTCCTTACGCCGAATATGACTGTGCAGTCCGCCCAAGGCCGGGCTCGACGAGTCGTCGAGCGGCTCCTTGGATTCGTCGGATGTCAACTCGCTCACGACGGCTACCTCCCCCCACCCTACGGACGACGTCGAGGTGGCATCCCAACAGGTTCGAAGCCAGGAGGAGGTGGTCCTGGAGGCTCCGCAAGGCGACCTCCCGGACTCCAGGCATGAAGGGGATAGAACCCCCAAGGGCTCTAAGTCCGGCTTTGAGCCGGACACCGCGCCAGAACCTTCAACGGTTCCAGACTCCGGTAGGCAGCCTCCTTCCAAGAGGAGCAAGCCTACCGAGCCGGTGACCTCCGTCCAACCGAAGGCATCGGACAATTTGCTGGAGGTGCTTAACGGCGCCTCCATCGACGAGGAGCACCGCACTGTTATGAGTGTGGTGATCCAGAAGGTTCAGTCCGCCAAGAGCGAACTGACTGAAGCCTGTGCCATCCTTCTAATAGGCTTTGAGGTAAGTAAAAGATATATAAAAATATTACCGCATAGACAGTAGCCCCTGATGCTCTGTTTGGCGTTCGGAAAGAAAAGCCGAATAGAGGATCTAATAACATCCACAGGAGTCTAACAAAAGTAAGTCAATATGCGTATGCAGGCTTTGATGCTAGCATCCACCGCACTGACTACGGAGGTGGGCACACTGAAGCAGAACCTCGAGCGGTCCGAGCAAGAGCTCGGCCTAGCCAAGCGGAAGCTCGAGGAGAAGGAAGGTAAGAAATACCTTATTGAAATATGTGAAAGCTGTAATTGCAAAAAGTGACAGGATTAACGCGGCTATTGTAGGGGCCATAACTGAGGTGGCGACCCTTAAGCAAGCGTTGTCCGAGGCCGAGAAGAGGGCAGCCACAGAGCGCACCGAGCGGGAGAAGCATGAGATGCAGGTTGGCGAGGTGCGGCAAGAGCTCCAGGCTCTCATGAAAAAACATGAGAGTTTGGAGATTGACTCGAAGATGCGAGAGTCTGAGCTCGCAGCGGCCATTGAAGATGCCAAGTCTGCCAAGGCCGAAGCCCAGAAGGCCCTCCAGGAGGTTGAGGCAATAAAAAAGATAGCGGCGGGTAAGGCATTCTTTATGCAAAGCAAGCACGTAAAAGTGAATTACTTGTTACTTACCCGAATCCGGAGCTCTCCAGGAGCATTCGCAGACCTGGCCCGTAGCGTGTCGGATGCTGCCGCCTTCTACTGAGCCAAGGAGGGAAGCTCGACGGAGAAGGTGTTCTGGTCTCAGTATGCTGAGGCCGAACACCCGGTGCCCTTAAGCGACCAGCTGAAACAGCTGGTCGAGCTCCATAAGGTGGACGAACAGGCCATGAAGGGCCTCATAGTCCGGCTATGGCCTGGAGAGGCCATGCCTGGGAGCTACTTCGGGCTGGTGGAGGCCTGTCCAAGGCTCAAAGTCATCAAGCGCTCCATATTCATCGAGGGTGCCCGTAGGGCGCTTGCCCATGCGAAGGTGCACTGGGGCAAGCTGGATGCTGAGAAGCTTGTGAAGGACAGGCCACCGCCGGGCAAGGAGCATCGCCAGCCCGAGATGTATTATGAGGGTGTTCTGAAGGGTGCCCGCCTTGTGGCGGATGAATGTTCCATGGATGTAATTTTTCAGTAAACTCGCTCGTTTTGTCCTGTGCGCTGAAAACTTGTTCATGTGCACTAAGCAATGCTTTTTGAATTTAAAATATTACCTTCTGTGCGGCCGTTTATCAAATTTTGAGAGATGGCGAGTTGTCGGCTTCTGCCCCCATGGCACGAGTGCTGGGGTGTTCGGGATAAACATGAGCGCTCTTTTTCCCATTCTTGAATCTTCGAGGGAGGCGCTCAACACAACGAACAAGGCAATCAGACTATAATGCTTGAACACTCTCACTTAGCCATAGAATTCTATAATTTTAAATTTCGGCGAAGCCCCTAGTGTTCGGAAGACCAAGTTCGGGGCGCTATCCACGCCTAGGCCGGACAAAGCCGACTCCTCGCTCTAAGCGGCATAAGTCTTTAGGGACTCGAAAACCTCTCGAACATCGACCAGCTCTCGCCTCATCATGACAGTCAGTTTTAGCTTTCTCTACTGAGGTGCTTAGCCCAGCTTAACTAGGGCACAATCGCAGTAGTTCTCCTAGTGCTACCTTAGCCGATATAACAGAACGTAAGGTACCAAAACATAGGAGCCGGTCAAACCCAACTATTGACCCAAGACATGATTCAGAGCTGATGCATATAATGCTATAAGTTCGGGGTGCCGCACTTGTGAAAGTGTTCGGACTTCTCACACCGTATTGTGGGGTACTTAAGCCCCTGGCGTATTGGCCGTACCAAAGTGTACGGGTGCAACATGTCATTAATGAACATATATTCGTAAAAAAGAGTAATGCAATAATAGACGGAAGCTATGCATTGTTTATTTAAAAAGGCTGCGATCAAAGCAGGACGCTACAAATAGTGCGATAAGCAGAAGATGGGACTATCAAATATGTCCTTTCTAGGGGCGAGCTACGGAATGTTATGTGAAACAGGTATACTGCTCGTTATAGGGACCACCTTAGAGTTCCGTAGTGCGGCGTAGCTTTCTGCTCCCCTGGTTGTTGTATCGTTTGTGCGGCAATTGTACTGCCGGACAGGCCTTCCGAAGAGTGGAGTCCTGAAAGTAAGAGAAAATGAAAAAGTCGGCAGCTCCTAGTGCGGTTTAAGCCACATTTCGGGCGTGCCGTGATGGTGCCCCTCCCCCTATGCCCATGGTATTTCCAAAGCGTAGTTATGTACGCGCAACACTGGTTTCGCAAATTCGCGAGGGCTGGGGTTGGGGCCGCATTGCTACGCTTGCTCGAAACGTGCCAGGCGGTCTTGTTGTAGGTTACTCCGGGCGCACTTGACGGTGTCCAGATGTTTAATGGCTGGACTGGAGAATTACCTTGAGAGGCTACTTTGTACTTCCTCCGTTCGAAGAGAGCGTTTGGTGTTTCCATTGACCGTGATGACGCCTCGAGGGCCTGGCATCTTGAGCTTGAGGTATGCGTAGTGCGGCACCGCATTGAACATGGCAAATGTGGTTCACCCGAGCAGTGCGTGATAGCCACTGCGGAACAGGACTATGTCGAAGATTAACTCCTCGCTTCAGAAATTATCCGGAGATCCGAACACCACTTCAAGTGTAACTGAGCCTGTACAGTTGGCCTCTACACCTGGTATGATGCCTTTAAAGGTCGTTTTAGTGGGTTTAATCCTCGAGGGATCGATGCCCATTTTCCGCACTGTATCCTGGTAAAGCAGGTTCAGGCTGCTGCCACCGTCCATAAGGACTCTAGTGAGGTGAAATCCGTCAATAATTGGGTCTAGAACCAATGCGGCGAATCCGCCATGACGGGTGCTAGTGGGGTGGTCCCTTCGATCAAAAGTGATCGGGCAGGAAGACCATGGGTTGAACTTTGGGGCGACTGGCTCCATCCCGTATACGTCCCTTAGCGCACGCTTCCGCTCCCTCTTGGGGATGTGGGTTGCGTATATCATGTTCATCGTCTACACTTGTGGGGGAAAACCTTTCTGTCCACTGTTGTTCAGCGGTCGGGGCTCCTCCTCGTCATCGCTATGCAGCCCCTTGTCTCTACTTTCGGCATTTAACTTGCTTGCCTGCTTGAACACCCAACAATCCCTGTTGGTGTGATTGGCTGGTTTTTCGGGGGTGCCATGTATCTGGCATGAGCGGTCGAGTATTCGGTCCGAACTGGACGGGCCCGGAGTATTTCTTTTGAATGGCTTTTTCCGCTGACCGGGTTTAGAGCCTCTGAATCCGGCATTAACTGCCGTATCCTCAGCATTGTCGTCGTTAGTGCGGCGCTTTTTCTTGTTGCGACGTGACCTGCCACTGCTGTCCTTGGTATCCAAATTACCAGGGCTCTTGGTCATGTTATTGCTGTGAGCTAGCCAGCTGTCTTCTCCCACGCAAAAGCGGGTCATAAGTGTCGTGAGGGCTGCCATGGATTTCGGCTTTTCCTGTCCTAGGTGCCGTGCAAGCCACTCATCGCGGATGTTATGCTTGAAGGCTGCTAGGGCCTCTGCGTCCGGACAGTCGACAATTTGATTTTTCTTAGTTAGGAACCGTGTCCAGAATTGTCTGGCCGATTCCTCTGGCTGATGAATTATGTGGCCAAGGTCATCGGCGTCTGGTGGTCGCACATAAGTGCCCTGGAAATTGTCGAGGAATGCGGCTTCCAGGTCCTCCCAACAACCAATTGATTCTGCTGGCAAGCTGTTAAGCCAATGCCGAGCTGGTCCTTTAAGCTTTAGTGGGAGGTATTTGATGGCGTGTAGGTCATCACCGCGGGCCATGTGGATACGAAGGAGATAGTCCTCGGTCCATACCGCAGGATCTATTGTGCCATCATATGATTCGATGTTCACGGGTTTGAAACCCTCGGGGATTTGATGATCCATTACTTCATCTGTGAAGCATAGTGGGTGTGCGGCGCCTCTGTATTGGGCTACATCACGACACAACTCAAACAAGCTTTGTCTACTGTGTTCGGCCCGGCCGGATTTACTGTATCCAGAGCGACGATTATCGTCTCGTCTCGTGGGGCGCCCACGCGATCCGTAGATCGATCTTGTTTGCCTTGCCTTGTCCTCCAATAAATCTCGCAGGTCTGGTGAATTTTCCCGTGCCTTGGTATTTTTTGAGCGGCGCCGGGGTGTGGCTTGAGCGGAGGGCCAAGAGGTCTCTCTGTTGCGGCTACGGGGTGGCCGGTCGGCCGCATCATGCGCTGGTGATGTAGGTTTAGGTGCTTCCTCCTCTAATCGGGGTAGCAACCTGCGCTTTGGGTAGCTCTTGGAGGGGCGTTCGAGTTCATACTCTTCGACCGCAAGGATTTCAGTCCATCTGTCGGCTAGCAAATCTTGATCAGCTCTTAGCTGTTGCTATTTTTTCTTGAGGCTGTTCGCCATGGCCATAAGCCTGCGTTTGAAACGCTCTTGTTCGACGGGAGCCTCCGGCACGACAAATTCGTCGTTGTCGAGGCTTGCCTCGTCTTCGGAGGGAGGCATATAATTATCGTCCTCGACCTCTCTGTCTGCCGCTCTCTCATGAGGGCTGGCTTCTCGATCCTCCTATGTTGAATCTTGCTGGAGGTGGTTGTCTTCGGCACTGTCTGGGGTGTTATTATCTCCCGTGTCGGAATCACCGTTTTTGCTTTGGCGGGATTTAGAGTGGCGCCGCTGACGCCGGCGCTTAGGCTGCTTCTTGGAGGGGTCATCCTCCGCTATTCCATCGCCATTGCCTTCTTTTGGGGAGTCCACCATGTATATATCATACGACGAGGTGGTTTTCCAGTGCCCTATAGGCACTGGTTCTTGATCGTCTCCTGCATCGGCGTCCATACCGTCGATGTCTTCGGAGTCGAAGTCAAGCATGTCGGTTAAATCATCGACAGTGGCTACGAAGTGGGTGGTGGGTGGGCTTTGAATTTCTTCATCATCCGCATCCCAACCTTGCTGACCATAGTCTGCCCAGGGCTCTCCTGATAAAGAGAGAGACTTTAGTGAATTCAGAATATCACCGAAGGGCGAGTGCTGAAAGATGTCCGTGGTAGTGCACTCCATGATCGGCGCCCAATCGGGTTCGATCGGTAGGGGCGCGGAGTCCGGAGAGGAGTCTGACTCCTTGGAGTCACGGGCTTCGCAGAGAATAGGGCTGGTGTTTGGCTCGATCACTGTAGAGATTGCAGCCCCCGAGGCGGTGTCCAACCACCTATCCTCGATTGGCGCAGTTGGCTCTGAATTAAGGGTCGGAGCTGATGCGGGTGCGGCCTCCAGGGCACTGTTCCGCGGCAGAGCTAGATCATGCCCATCGTGACAGTGTGGCGCGCTCGGCTGCGGCTCGAATCCGTCAAAGATCAAGTCTCCGCGGAGGTCGACCATGTAGTTCAAACTTCCAAATCTGACCTGATGGCCAGGGGCGTAGCTTTCGATCTGCTCCAGATGACCAAGCGAATTGGCCCGCAGTGCAAAGCCGCCAAATACGAAGATCTGTCTGGGGAGAAAAGTCTCACCCTGGATCGCATCGTCGTTGATGATCGAAGGAGCCATCGGGCCTAAAAGTGACGACACAGAGGAACTCTCAATGAAAGCACCAATATCGGTGTCAAAACCGGCGGATCTCGGGTAGGGGGTCCTGAACTGTGCGTCTAGGCAGATGGTAACAGGAGACGAGGGACACAATGTTTTTACCCAGGTTCGGGCCCTCTTGATGGAGGTAAAACCCTACGCCCTGCTTGATTAATATTGATGATATGGGTAGTACAAGAGTAGATCTACCATGAGATCAGAGAGGCTAGACCCTATAAGCTAGCCTATGGTATGATTGTTGTTCGTCCTACAGACTAAAACCCTCTGGTTTATATAGACAGCGGAGAGGGCTAGGGTTACACAGAGTCGGTTACAATGGTAGGAGATCTACATATCCACATCGCCAAGCTTGCCTTCCACGCCAAGGAAAGTCCCTTCCGGACACGGGACGAAGTCTTCAGTCTTGTATCTTCATAGTCCAGGAGTCTGGCCGAAGGTATAGTCCGGCTATCCGGACACCCCCTAATCCAGGACTCCCTCAGCCGGCGAGCAGCCGGACATCCCCCACGATCCCAAGAAGTCGGAAGCCGAAGGATCCTTCAAGCCGGCCAAGGAGACAAAGAAGATACTGTTCGACCCAGAGCACCCAGAGAGGTACGCTGTCATAGGCGCAAGCCTTGACAACAAATAGGAAAGCGAGCTCGTCGATTTTCTCCGTGAGAATCGGGACATCTTTGCATGGTCTCCCAAAGACATGCCGGGTGTCCCGACGGATTTCGCCAAGCACAAGCTACATGTCAGAAAAGATGCCAAGCCAGTCAAGCAACCCCTCTGCCGACTGTCGGAGGAGAAGAGAAGGATCATTGGAGAAGAGATCGCCCGTCTGTTGGCAGTCGGCTTCATCATGGAAGTTTTCTTCCCAGAGTGGCTTGCCAACCCAGTCCTTGTGCTGAAGAAGAATAACAAGTGGCGCATGTGCATTGATTACACCAGCCTCAACAAGGCCTGCCCAAAAGATACGTTTGCTCTATTACGGATAGACTAAGTGATAGACTCCATAGCTGGATGCGAGCTGTTGAGTTTTTTGGATGCCTACTCAGGATATCACCAGATCAAATTGAACCCAGCAGACCGTGTGAAGCCGCATTCATCACACCATTTGGAGCCTTTTGCTACCTGACTATGACATTCGGCCTAAGAAATGCCAGTGCCACTTTTCAGCATTGCATGCAGAAGTGCCTCCTTAAGCAACTCAGCAGAAATGCCCACGTCTACGTAGACGATATTGTGGTGAAGACGGAGAAGCACAACACACTCCTCGAAGACCTCAAGGAAACCTTTGAAAATTTGCACCGATTTCAAATCAAGCTCAACCCGGAAAAATGTGTGTTCGGAGTACCAGCCGGCAAGCTCCTTGGTTTCCTGGTCTCAGAACGCAGCATAGAGTGCAACCCTGTGAAGATCAAAGCCATCGGGAGGATGGAGAAGCCCACCCGACTGCGAGATGTCCAGAAATTCACCGGCTGCCTGGCATCCATCAGCCGGTTCATCAGTCGGCTGGGCGAGAAGGCTCTTCCCCTGTACTAGCTCATGAAGAAGACCACTCATTTTGAGTGGAACGACAAGGCAGATGACACCTTTCTCCATCTGAAAAAGATGTTGACCGCGCCACCTGTCCTGGCGGCTTCGACTGCTAAAGAGCCCATGTACCTTTACATCGTCGCCACCAGCCGGTGGTCAACACAGTCATATTTGTGGAGCGCAAAGAAGACGGCAAGGCATTGCCAGTCCAGAGGTCGGTGTATTACCTGAGTGAAGTGTTGTCCGCCTCAAACAAAACTACCCCCACTATCAGAGGATGTGCTACGGCATGCATTTCGCCACCAAGAAGCTGAAACCATACTTTCAATAGCACCCAACCACTATTGTCTGCACTGCTCCACTCGCTGAGATCACTGGCTACAGAGATGCTTCTGGCCGAGTGGCCAAATGGGCCATCGAGTTGCCCCCCTACAACATCTACTACCAGCCTCGCACTGCCATCAAGTCCCAAGCACTGGCCGATTTCCTCGTCGACTGGGCTGAGATCCAGTACCTGTCGCCAGCGCCGGACTCCACCCATTGGCGGATGCATTTTGATGGTTCAAAGATGCGCACTAGTTTGGGAGCCAACATCATCCTCACCTCTCCCAAAGGCGACAAGCTCAAGTTCACGTTGCAGATCCATTCTGCCGCCTCCAACAATGTGGCCGAATATGAAGCATTAATACATGGCCTTCGGTTGGCCAAAGAAATTGGCATCCGCCGGATCTTGTGCTACGGCGACTCCGACTTGGTGGTCCAACAGTCTTCTGGTGACTGGGACACCAAGGATGCAAATATGGCAAGCTAACATTTTTCGTCCAACAAATCATTGGATACTTCGGGGGGTGCGAGTTCCTTCATGTGCCAAGAGCCGACAATGAGCAAGCAGATGCCTTGGCACGAATCGGCTCCACCTGGCAAGCAATTCCAGCTGGTGTCTCTCTTCAGCGCCTCCTCAAGCCATCGATCAAGCCCTCTTCGGAGTCAGAGTCCATCTTTGTGTCGGCTCTTCCCGAGGCCAACAAATCCGACTCTAGGGCTGCGGCAGCCGGCTCACGGACCTCGGCAGTTGGCGCGGGCACTGTGACAGTCGCACCCGGCCCGGAAACTTCACAACCCGGCCCGGGGACTGCAACAGTCGCACCCGGCCCGGGGGCTGCGGCAGTCAGCTCGGGGACTTCATCGACACAGCAGGCGGCGGCCGACTCCAACCCGCCGCCTCCCAGCCAAACCGCCCTCGTGCAAGTTGCAGTTCTGGCAGTCGAAGAAATAGCCGCACCTTCATGGGCGCATCCCTTCCTCAAATTCCTGATAAACAAAGAGCTGCCGACTGATGAGATCTCAGCCCGACAAGTGCAACGTCGGGCAGCAACATACGCCATTGTCAACAGAAAACTTGTGAGGCACAGTGTCACTGGTGTGTACCAACACTGCGTGGAGCCGGAGAAAGGCCAAGCAATCCTCAAAGACATCCACCAAGGCGAGTGCGGCCACCACGCGGCTTCCAGGTCACTCGTGGCCAAAGCTTTCCGCCACGGTTTCTTCTGGCCGACTACCTTGGAGGATGCCAAGGATCTAGTCAAGCATTGCAAAGGGTGTCAGAGGTTCAGCTTGAAGAAACATCTACCACCTTCTGCACTCAAGACCATCCCCTTAAGATGGCCTTTTGCTGTCTGGGGCTTGGATATGGTGGGACCATTCAAGACGGCACGCGGCAGCGTGACTGAAAGCACAAGTGCTCTCTGGGTGATTTTGATAATTAATGACAACATATCTCTTGTTGGACTAATACTTTTACCTAGTATGTTTCAGACAAGTTCAACAAATTAAGTGGCATGGACTAAAGGATGTGGAACCCCTTCAAGATGCTAAGGACAAAGGATTAGCTCAAGCTTCAAGATCAAGACTCTACATTTTCTATTTTAGTGATCCAAGATCACATTGAGTCTATAGGAAAAGCCAATACTATCAAGAGGGGATGAGGTGTTGCTTGATGAGGTTCTTGCTTCATAGTGCTTAGAGATATGCTCCAAAACCCTCAACTACCTTCCCACATCCACATATGACCTAAACCAAAAGTCAAACTCGGCCCCACCGATTCTTTCTATCCGGCGCCACCGAGTTCAGATGTCATAGCCACTGCCACAAACCCTAGGCAAATCGGTTTCACCGATAGGGATCTCGGTCTCACCGAGATGGGATTGTAATCTCTCTGTATATGTCCATTACCAAAATCGGTCCCATCGAGATTGAGCAATGGGTACTACCGAGATTACGATGCAAACTTTCTAGTTACCTTATTACCAAAATCGGTCCCACCGAGTTTGTGTAATCGGTCTCACCAAATTTGCCTGGCCAACTCTCTGGTTAGCTTATTACCAAAATTGGTCCCACCGAGTTTGTGTAATCGGTCACACCGAGATTACGTTATGCCCTAACCCTAACCATATCGGTCCTACCGAGTTGCATCTCAGTCCCACTGAAAATCCTAACAGTCACTAGGTTTGCTAAATCGGTCCGACCGAGTTTCTCAATTCGGTCTCACCGAGATTGGTAAATTGTGTGTAACAGTTAGTTTTTGTGTGGAGGCTATATATACCCATCCACCCACTCTTCATTCGTGGAGAGAGCCATGAGAACATACCTACACTTCCAATACACATTTTCTGAGAGAGAACCACCTACTCATGTGTTGAGGCCAAGATATTCCATTCCCACCATATGAATCTTGATCTCTAGCCTTTGCCAAGTTGCTTTCCACTCGAACCTTCTTTCCACCAAATCCATATCCTGTGAGAGAGAGTTGAGTGTTGGGGAGACTATCATTTGAAGCACAAGAGCAAGGAGTTCATCATCAACACACCATTTGTTACTTTTTGGAGAGTGGTGTCTCCTAGATTGGCTAGGTGTCACTTGGGAGCCTCCGACAAGATTGTGGAGTTGAACCAAGGAGTTTGTAAGGGCAAGGAGATCGCCTACTTCGTGAAGATCTACCGCTAGTGAGGCAAGTCCTTCGTGGGCGATGGCCATGATGGGATAGACAAGGTTGCTTCTTCGTGGACCCTTCATGGGTGGAGCCCTCCGTGGACGCGCACAACCGTTACCCTTTGTGGGTTGAAGTATCCATCAACGTGGATGTACGATAGCACCACCTATCGGAACCACGACAAAAACATCCGTGTCTCCAATTGCATTTGAATTATCCAAACCCTTCCCCTTACATTCTTGCAAGTTGCATGCTTTACTTTCCACTGCTCATATACTCTTTGGATGCTTGCTTGATATGTATTGTGTTTGTTAAACTTGTGCCAAAACTCCACTTCAACTTAAAGAAATTAAAAACTGCAACTTTTGGTACTTAGTGTCTAATCACCCCCCCTCTAGACACCTCTTCTCGATCCTTTCAGTGATCCATCTGCTTGTCGCCATGGACAAATTCACTAAGGGGATAGAAGCAAAGCCAATCAAGAAGTTTAATGGTCCGACTACCGTGACCTTCATTGAAGATATCACCACTTGGTACGGAGTACCACACAGGATCGTCACGGATAATGGCATAAATTTTGCCAAAGGAGCCTTCGCCCGTTTCTGCGTGACGCAGGGCATCTGACTAGACCTAGCGTCCATTGCCCATCCGCAGGCAAACGACCAAGTTGAGCGAGCAAACAGCCTCATCCTTTCCGGCGTCAAGCCCCGACTGGTCAAGCCCGTGGAGTGGTCGGCCGACTACTGGATTGATGAGCTGCTGGCCATCCTCTGGAGCCTCCGCACCACTCCGAACAAGTCAACCGGCTTCACTCCATTCTTCCTCGTCTACGGTGCCGAGGCCGTCATCTCAACGGACATTGAGGTCGACTCACCTCGCGTCACCATGTACACCAAGGCAGAAGCAAAAGAAGCACGATAAGACGGCGTCGATCTATTGGAGGAGGGCCGGCTGTTAGCACTCAGCCGGTCCGCTATCTACCAGCAGAGTCTACGCCGCTACTACAACCGGAAGGTCAAGCCAAGATATTTCCAGGAAGGAGACCTTGTGCTCCGACTGATCCAGTGAACAGCCGGCCAGCACAAGCTCTCGACACCTTGGGAAGGCCCATTCATCGTTAGCAAAGTTTTGGGCAATGACTCCTACTACTTGATCGATGCTCAGAAGCCCAGAGCACGCAAGAGAGATGACTCCGGCAAAGAGACAAAGCGGCCGTGGAATGCAAGCCTCCTTTGAAGATTTTACAATTGATGCAGTATGTACCAGGCTACCTTTTGTATTAAGTTTGAAGACTCCGGGTCCCCCGAGAAGAGCTCAGGGACTACCCTCTTTTCTATATATGATAAATATTATGCCTATGAGTGTGTTATTTCATTATTTCCGCCTGGCACCGGGTTCGACCAGTCGACCCGGGGGCTCGCCGCCTTGTACGATGTGGTGCTTCCTGCAGTCGGACAAGTAGTGTGTTGACACCTAAGCCTTCTCTTGCCAGACGCCGCAGCTCGCAGAGTGACTGTCTGGTAGGCAGGAGTTACATGCAGGAAAGGGTGTCTACATGAAAAATGGCTAAGGACCCCAAGCATGCGCATAGTTCAGGCTGGCTTCCCGCCTCATCGGCCGACTGCTGAAACAGCCGGTCGGCCGGTTTCTACTTAAATTGTTAACGCTCTAGTCGGCTAAGTACTTGCCCTCCCAAAAGTAGCTAAGTACTTGACCAACCAACTGTCTGCAGAGCGGCTGTTGCCTGGCAAGACGGCAGCCAAGGGAGGGCGGCAAAGGAAAAAGGCCAAGGGGTAGAAAACAAGACAAGTCAGAACTCGGCAAAAGCATAACTTTAGAGAAATCATATTTGCATGACAAAAGGCCCTTGGCCAGCATTCAACAGAGTTTGAAATACACCCCGCGGGTGGAATTGTGCAAATTTAACAAAGTTTGTCGAGACTAATAATACAGGGAAAATAAAGATAAGTTGCTGGCCTAGGGAGCTGCAGAGGCGTCCAGCTGGCTGGCGGAGTCGGTGGTACCGGTTGGTGGAGTGGACGGCTGGTCAGTCTCCGCATGGTCGCTCCAGCCGCAGTCGGTGCACTCAAGTGCGGCTCATTGTTCAGGGCAAGATCAAGTTGGGGCTGGCCGTCCGCTTCGAACTCTGGTGTATCTTCTTCGCCTTCCCCGTCCTCCTCGTCTCCTCCCTCGTCTTCCCCCTCGTCACTGGAGTCGATCACCTTGGGGGAGTCCTTGTCGTCCTCCGGGTTTAGTCCGAACAACTCCGGTGGCACCTCGACTCTAGCCTTAGCCAGCTCAGGAACGAAGATGCCGGTGTCGGTGTAGTCGGTGATCGCTGCTGCCCTTCTGACGAGGTCGCGCTCCACCACCACCAGCTCCTCTTGGGCCTCCTGACGAAACATGGCCAACTGAGCTAGTCTTAGCCCAGGATACCATGCCTTGACGAACTCCAAGGCCCGACACGCTCCGCCCCGGGCCGAAGAGCCCTTGCAGGCCTCGAGTCGGCCGGCCACCACCTCCAACCAGTCGGCAGTCCGACTGGGAGGAGCTAGCATGTCTGGCCAAAGGGCGGAGATCGCCTGGGCCTCGACACGCTGAAGGCGGCGCAACATCCGATGAGCCGGCCGAAGGCGGGCTTGGATGCTGAGAAGCTGCTCGCTAAGGGTCCGGGGGGGGCATCGGCAGCGATTTGCACGCCTTCCGCCCTCCATTCGTCACGATAAGCCTCGATGGCCTCATTGACGACGTCAGAATGGCCAGGAAAGAAGTCTGCATAGACAGAAAGCAAAGGAGTGAGAAGTCAGAAGTCAAAAGCTGGAGGCCGGCTCGGTCAGCAGCCGGTAGCTGAAAGAAAAAGAAAAAGAAGAAAACTTACCATCAACCATGTCTTCAATCCTGCCGAAGCCGGATTTCAGCAGCACCTCCTTGTCGGTCCAGGTGGAGCGTTCAGTCTTGAACTCGGTGAGGAGATTGGACTCCTTCACCTCCGCCTCCTTGCGGGCCGTCTGGAGAAGCTCCGCCTGCTCCGCCAGTTGCGTGGCCAGTCGGTCGCGCTCCTGGGCCAGCTCGTTGCACTCTACCTCCTTGGCACGCAGCGCAGTGTTGGCTTCACCCCGCTGCCGCTGGAAGGCGGCATTGGCCTCTACGAGAATGGAGAAAGAAAAAAAGATGTCAATAACCAACAAAGAAGAAGTATAGTTGCCGGGGAGATCCGGCCCGATTGCTCAGCAGTCAGCCCGAATCTCGGGGACTATAGCCCACGGGTGCGCTATTGCACACCCACAGAGAAAGAAAACAGTGACTTACTCCTCTTTCTGCCAAGTCAGCAGTCCGTCGGTCCAGATCTCGGACGTTGGAGTTGAAGGTGGCCGCGCGAAGCTTATGATAGCCCTGCAATGAAGATAGAAGGAAAGTTAGCACTCGGAGCCCGCCAAGTAAAGTTCCGGGCTGCCTGCTCAGCAGCCGGCCCGAAACTCGGGAGCTACACCCAGTGGGTGCACTGACGCGCCCCCACAGAGAAGTACAAAAATCAAAGACAAAGAAGTGAGAAACATACCTGAATGGCTACTTGCGAATCCAGGAACACCCTGTTGCACTCCTGAAGAGCGGTGGCCTCAGCTCGGAGTTTGTCCTGGACGTCTAGGATCGCTTGATTCAAAGCGCCCGTCCCGCCTCCATGCACCCATTCAGCGGGAGCAGCGCTGGTTGCTTCGGCTTCCGAGGCTGACAAGATCGCAGCACCGGCTTCCAGGCGCCGCGGCACCTAAGTCGCCTTCACGCCTCGGTGGCACGATGGTGTCCAGACCTCAGGAGTTGGGCCCGTCACCACCTCGTTCCCGGCTGGCGGTGCTGGCGGGGCGGCCGACTGCTTGTCCCGCGATCTATCGACCGACAACGTCGAAGGCACGGCTATCCCTGGCATGGCGACGTCAGCAGCTCCCCTCTCCATGACCGGTTGTTCATCGCCGGCTCTCCCAGTCGGTGCCATGAATTCCGGAGGAGGCGGCACGGAGTTCTGTGGGATGACGAACAACGGCGCTTGGCGGTACGCGGCTTCTTCGGCCCGCTTCTTTGCCACGGCATCAGCCTCAGTCTCTGCGAGCTTCTTCAGCGCGGAGGCCTCCGCCTTCTCTGCCCCTGCCCTCTCCGTATGGGCGGCTTCCCGCTCCTCGCACACCTCCTGCGCGTTTCATTCCTGCGCCTCCTAGAGGTTGGCTGCAGGATCGATTCGCCGGGTGGTGGGAGAAGTCTCCCCCGACCCAATGACGGAGGCGGCGGACGACTTCTCAAGAGAGAGCGGAGCCCTAAGACAAGAAAGTAAAGCACAAAAGCTCAGAAAGAATCAACAAAGAGAAAAACACAAGGAAAGGGCACTTACCCCGACACCATGGGAGGCGCTTTCGGAAGCTTCTGAAATTTGGTCGCATTCACGGCAGCCTCCTTCCGCTTGATCGCGGTGGTCGGGTTCTTGGGCTTCTTTTGCGCGCTGCCAAAAGGGCGGCGCCTTGTTTGCGCTTGCGCATACCACCTTGAGCAGCCAGCTCGGCAGAAGGGCCTGCGTCCGCCCTACCGGCACCTCGCGCATGGCGCGGCTTGTCTTCATCCTCGTCATCATCGGGCCAGGTCTCTATGCCTCCCACGTCTTCGGAGGCGCCCGCTCCGTCACCGCCGCCTATGGCGTCGTCCTCCAAGGCGGCCGCCCCCAAGTCGGGGTCGTCCACATTGCTCACTGCCCGGTCTGGCAGGTAGTCTCCACCCGGCCCTATGACGGCGGCCGTCGCCGGGGACATGAATATATGTGATTCACAAGACCGACTATTAAAGATGACAAGACCAAAACCAAAAGAAATACTAAAAAGGAAGAGAGTTGAAGAACTTACAGGAGGCGGCGGGTTGGCCCGGGAGTATGGCCGCATTCCAAACCGCCAAGACCCCTCCGACAACTTGAGGTCGGAGATCTCGTTCACCATGCGGGCGAGCTCAACAGTCGGCATGTCCTTCGTGCACAGCCAGCTCATTTCCTAGTGCCCGCTCATCCGACAGATTAGATGAGGCCGACCTTGGAGTGGGAGAACCCAACGCTTGATGAAGGCGACCAGCAGGTCGGATGCCTTGAGGCCTGCCGCGTCCGTCAACACCCGGAGCCGGTTGATGGCAGCGATGGTGTCTGCCGACAAGGGCTGCGGCTTATAGCCCCAGTTGGATCGGGGTTCCGTCGGACGGCCGGCTTCATAGGCCGGCAGGTTGAGGAAGTCGGCAGCGGGGTCAACATTCTCCATGTAAAAATATGATTTCTGCACCAGTTTGACCGACTGTGACAGCTTGATGGCGGGAAAGGCGTTCTTCGCAGACGGACGACGCACCGAGACGAAGGCGCCGCACTACGCCACCTTCTCTTTGGTAGAGGTGCCCAGCTTGGTGTAGAAGAATGCTCCCCACAGCTCGATGGTGGGGAGGATGTCGAGATAGCCCTCACACATCATGACGAAGGCGGACAGCAACGTCACGGTGTTGGTCGTCAGGTGATGCGGATGGAGGTGGTAGAAGTTGAGGAAGGAGCGGAGGAACCCGCTTGCCGGCAGGCCGAAGCCATGGAGGAAGTGCGAGCGAAAGATGACCTGCTCGCCCCCCTGCGGTGCTGGCGAGATCTCCTCCTCCGATGGAATGCGCACCTTGACGTAGTTCGCACCGGGCAGCCGCCGTGTGGCACAAAGAAAGGCGAGGTGGTCATCGATGATGACCGAGCCATCCCAGTCCCCTCCCATCTCGCGCATCATGGAGACTGGACTCGGCGGGGAAATGGCGCGGCGGTAGAGGCAAGATCCGCGGTGAAGCAAGAAGCTTGGCACGGAGGAGGCTGTCGGCGACGAGCTACGGCGATGCTTTGGCGGACCGCAGGAGTGCAGCGGCAGCAAAGAGGAGGAAGACAAAAATGGCGAAGCGGAGGAGGGAGCGTGTGCTACGCCACTTCCCCTCTTTTCCCCTACTTATAGCCCTTGGGCTGCGAAGCCGAGGGGGAGGGGCGTGGGATCATGGGATTAACTGCGCCCATGACCCCACGTTCCCACAGTTACTATGCAATTTACTGCGTGCAATAAGTCCGCGCGGAATCGCAACGGTCCACCTCGGCCGCAGCGGATCCGCTCGCGCGCCGATGCCCGGTCGTGGCGGGCCCAGCCTACTGTCGCATCCCATCGCATGCGTGGGCTGGCAGGCTGGCCCGGATACTTGGCGCCGCGTGGCGTACTAGCAGCGGGCGGCGGGCTAGAGGCTTAGAAGGCACGCCACATAATTTCCTGCCCTGACATTTCAAGATTATTAGACGAATCCACCTAGTCATGGCCGACTCCCAGCAGACGGCATGCTAGAAGACAGATGAAGCATTCAGCAAGAGCATCCGGAGAAGGAAACTGTTGAGGCTCCTCGGCTTGACAACCGCGACACCTCACTAGCTTCGGGGACTATTGTCGAAGTAATGGACCACGGGTAGCCTAATCCGAGTCCCCGAGCATTTCAAGACATTGGGCCGGCTGCGCCCAACGAGCATCAAGGACGAAGCGCCGCCTTCTGGTGCCCGGCTGGCTCAAAGCGGCCGGCTGCCAGAGGATGGCCAAGTACCAGGCTACTAGCAGACGGCCCCAAGACGAGCCGACTCCCAGCAGGCGGCCTCCAGAGAGGCCGGCTCCTAGCAGGCGGACCACGGCGCCCTGAATGTCTACGCCCCCATAAAGAAGACAAGACAGGATGTGGCTACAGCATAGCCCATCACCCCCACATCCAGGGCGGGGTGTGGCCACAGTGTCCCGTACCGGCCGTGATCTTCGGATGGCACGACGCTATTGCCATCTCACCCTTGACGTCACCCCTGTCAGGCGGACCCCTGTTCCCACGATGGCCTGTCGGTATGGCTTGCAAGCGGCGGGCCCTACCAGGCAGCGAGAGCCTAGAGAATGGCAGCACCTGACCAATCGGACCCGAGGAAGGCCGGCCTCCGACATGCGGCCCACTTTTCCCTCGGAGTCCCGGCGCCACCACCCAGAAGAGACACAATGTGGCAACAGTGATCTCCCACCAGACGGCGGGACTGTAGCCACGCCCCCCGACCAAGCATGTGTCATTAGCATTACGGCTATAGTAACAAGTAGCCAGCCAGACCCACAAGCGGCGGAGGCGGCCTGTCGGCTACATACCAGACCAGCCGGCAGGGCCTACCAGGCGCGGGCCCCAGCGGCCGGCGGAGGAGCCGGCGACAGAAGACAGTGACAGCCGGGTCCTACACCCATCAAGATTACCATTGTACCCCTAGGGGGTAGGCCTATATAAACCCCCCAGGCGCCCATGCAAAGGGTTCCCAACCTGTTAGACCTAGACACCCATAGAAGGAGAGTAGAGGCAGCCCTGCTTTCTTCTACCTCTAACATACAACTCGAGGAGCACCATTGTACTTGCTAGCGCCTTAGTGATCATGCGGAGACCCCGCAGAGCAGGACTAGGGGTGTTATATCCTAGGAGAGCCCCGAACCTGGGTAAGATTCGCCGGCGTGCATATCTTCGCCTCATCCCGTTTCCTGGCACCGGCGACGTCCTACTAGCCCCCATATTTATTAGCGATCCTTTGGCATATGTCGCACCAAACCCCCGACACTTCTGACAGTTATCTCCACCCTCGGAGGTTGGCGGCGGTACTTCCGTGCGAATGGCCGCACACCCCGTTCCTGCAAGAGGCTGGGATTCTTGAGGAGTTCATGCAATATATTGCTAATGCCGCCCTCACTGACTTCATCGCAGATGAGTGTGACCAGCACCACATCCTCACAAACATCTTTGTTCAGAGCTTTTCTTTCTTGCCTAGAAATATTTCTTCTGAAGTGAGCTTTGATTTATATGCTGAAAACCATCAGATACCACTTACTGAGTTTTGTGACATATGCATGAAC
Organism: Triticum aestivum; assembly: GCF_018294505.1. NCBI lineage: Eukaryota > Viridiplantae > Streptophyta > Magnoliopsida > Poales > Poaceae > Triticum > Triticum aestivum. Next base: position 633,868,891 of record NC_057800.1, on the reverse strand, counting down.
CCGTCTGATGGGAGCTTGGCGGAGCATAGGCCGCCCGAGTTTGAGGCCTTTTATCACACTCTGATAGTGGGTGATGAGAGAGGAGTATCAACCATCACTGCCGCTGGCTTACATTTTCCCGCTGTTCGTTACTTTGCACTTTTTATTGCCAAATGCTTGCTTGCTAGAGAGAAGGTGGGTGCACTTAGTTCACCAGACCTTGCTGTTTTACGTCGTGCACTGGAGGGCGACAACACACATAGCTTGGGAGCTACTGTGGCTTGTCGCCTCCATATTAATAAAGCTCAGGGCAAAATACAAGTTGGGACTTATGCTACTTGTTTGGCGGCTCACTTCGAGGTTGAGATATGCCCTCATGATTTCCCTCTGACCAAAGTTTACCTAGACCGTGCAGCCATGGATCACTACCATTTTACCGATATCGAATCTCCTCACATCCCAATTCCGTATAACCTGGTGTTTAGTGTGAGGACTCGTGATGTTATTCCATTGACTTGTCAGGACCCCGACTCAATGCCACATCGACCTAGCATGTAACACCTCATATCACTTTGCGGCCTCACGCACGGTATTCCCACGGGTGTCGCCTTACCTTTGCCCGGGACCGTTTGCGCCTTTTGGCACATGTATATGACAGTGTCGCTAGCATCCATATGATAAGGAGCCCGGGCTGACATGGCTAGTCGTAAACCCAAAGTGGCACAGACTTACAGGGACAGGCATCCATGACCCAGCATCGAACGTGTCGGTCATCAGCGAGTGAATCCAGGCTGTAGCACTGGGCTAGCAGGACTCCGGTGAACCGGGCTGTAGCGGGCTAACAGGACTCCGGTATTCATCGCGTGACATTTCCCCGAAGGGACAGACATAGGAACGAAGAAGGACACATGCCGGCCAGCCTAAGTGTTCCGGAGCAGTAGCAAGCTACCATGGCTCGATGGAAACACTAGGAGACATTTCCCGATAAGAGAGGCTACTAAAGATAAACAACTAGATAGTCAGATCCCACACATACCAAGCATTTCAATAACATACACACAATATGCTCGATATGTGCAAACACAACATGGCATCACAACATGACTCTACGACTCAAGTAATTTATTCATTAGGCTCCGAGGAGCGAGATATTACAAACATGGGTCTCATGACCCAACAATCAGAGCATACAAGTCAAAGCACAAGCGGAAGCTATCATGTCTGGGTACAGACATCTATAAATGAAAAAGGCTGAGAAGCCTGACTATCTATCAGATCCTGCCGAGGGCACAAGATCATAGCTGAGGTAACAAGCTAAACGTCGAAGACCACGCGGAATTACTAGTGAGACTGAAGTCTCTCTGCAAAACATAAAATAGGCAAACGTGAGTACAAATGTACCCAGCAAGACTTACATCAGAACTATCTACATATGCATCATTATCAACAAAGGGATGGTGGGGTTTAACTGCAGCAAGCCAGCTTTGACTCGGTGGCTATCCTGAACTACGACTGCAAGTAACTCTTTTGAGGTGGCGCACACGAGTCCACATATTCACCATATCAATACACCACTATGGATCCGCTCCCGTCTCCCTACGAGAACGCCATCCATAGCACTCACGCTTATCTTGCGTATTTTAGAGTATCCACTTTCACTTGTCTATGAACTGATATAAGCAACCCAGAAGTCCTTTACCGCGGACACGGCTATTCGAATAGATGATGTTAACCCTGCAGGGGTGTACTTCTTCATACATGTTTCCACCACTTAGCGTCTGCACACGACATGTGCTCGGCAGACTTCAAGCGAAAGCCGACGTGGGTGTAGACCACGACCTACCTAAACACTCAAGTCTCTAGTCCAGGTTTATCGCCTATTCGGGTTCCATCCATGAGGAGATCCGGCCGGAGTTTCGCTCACAGCCCCAAACGATGTGAACAGGGTTCCGTGACACCAAACGGGCGCCCGGTATACCCGGCCACGTGCCTACCGCATCACAGCCCACCCCTACGGTCAGCGCTGTCCACGGCCTCCAGCAAGCTACAAACACCAGAAACTACTTGCAACTCCTGGACAGAGGACTAGGTGAATAAGAAGTCGAGCGGGGTCATATTTCAGGGCCCAATGTATGGTAGTAGCTGAATCATGGATCACAAACACAGAACTCAGTTCCTAAGGAAGGCTTCAATGAGACAACCCACCATGTACTCCTACATGGCCTCTCACCGCTACCTTTACCAAATCGTGTTCACCACTTAGCTCACACACAGTAGGACATGTTCACACACCTCTGATTCATCCCCGATGAACCAGACCTGACTCAACTCTAAGCAATAGCAGGCATGACAAACAAACATGAATGAGTAGGCACATCAGGGCTCAAACAACTCCTACTCATGCTAGTGGGTTTCATCTATTTACTGTGGCAATGACAGGTCATGCAAAGGATAAAGGGGTTCAGCTACCGCAACAAGTAACAGTTGAATCGTTGTTGTCCTAATGCAGTAAAAGAGAGCAGGAGCGAGAGAGTAGGATTGTATCGGAATGAACAAGGGGGTTTTGCTTGCCTGGCACTTCTGAAGATAACATTGAGTCTTCATCAGTGTCAACGATCACATCATCGGTATCACGTCTATCGGGAGGGACAAATACCGACAACACAGAAGGGAACACAATCAATGCAATGCACAATATGATGCATGATCATGACATGGCAAGATGAATGTGTTTTGAGCTAATGCAACTAGCAACAGATTAAATGAAGTTGGTTTGAATACAAGATTCAAATTCAAACTCCATATGTGATTATTCAAATGCCATTTAATTGATTTGTGCTAAACAATAGCTATAAGTTGTTCTAACATGCATGAAAATGGTACAGATGGATTCCTTGAATTTTTCTGATAATTTTTCATATATAATTTATTTGATTTGGAGTTATGGTTAATTTTCTATGATTTATTGAAGTTTATACAAATTTCTGGAATCTCCTGAATATTTAAAATAAACTAAATTCCAGAAAAGGAATATTGCGTCAGCATGACGTCATGCTGACCTCAGCAGAGTCAACAGGGGCCGATCCAGGTCAAACTGACCAGTGGGGTCCACTGGTCAGTGACACAGTGCTGACTAGTGTCGTTGACAGGTGGGGCCAGGTCAACGGCCACGTCAGCAGAGTCAATGCTGACGGGTGGGTCCCACTGCTTATGAACTAATCTAAACAGAAAATAAAATTAACCTAAACAGGTCCAAGGGCCCACATGGCAGTGGCTTTAGGGGGGGTAGTTAGTGCGTCATTAGCGCTAATGGTGGTGCCACGTCAGCGTCGCCGGATTAAGCACCGGCGACCACATCTCGCGGCGGAGGCTCGCCGGAGTTGCTCGGGCTCGCGCTACAGACGGCAGTTTGCGACGTGGTTGGGTCCTACGAAGAGCTGGGGCTCGTGCGCCTCCAGCGGTGGCAGTGAGAGGGCGCGAGGTGGTCCATAGCGGCGGCAGCGGCGAGCTGGGCGGCGGCCGGAGCTCGGGTGTCGACGGAATCGACGTCACGGCGCGCGGGAGGACCAGCGGTTTGCACCTACATGATCTACGGGAGCTCACGAACCCAACGGAGGCACGCAAGTGACCATTTGGTCATCGGAGCCTCGTCGGCGACGACCTCGTGCGGCGGCGGCATACGGGACTCGCGGTCATCGGTGTTGCGGCAAGAAATCGACCATGGGGAGAGGGGGAGATGACGGCGGGGCTCACAGGGATTCGAACGGCGCCGTCGTTGAGCTCGGGGAGGGACTGGGCGATGCAGACCGATGGGCGAAGTCCGGCGGCAGATGCGGCGGTGACGAGCTCGGAGGCATCGTCACAGGGTGTCCGGCGGTGCTTGGCTTGGTGGGGAGGTCGAGGATGTCGTGACGGAGCTCCTGGGCTGCTCAAGGGGACGAGGGAGGGGCCATGGCCGCGGTGGTTCTCGTCGGCGGCGGCGGGCGCGTTCGGTGAGGAGAACAGAGGAGGGGGAGAGTGTTCGGGGAAGAGAGAGGGAGCAGCGAGGGTGGAAGAGGAGCGAGGGGACATGAGGCGTCGTCGTGGCGTCGCTAGGGAGACCGGGGGAAGCAGGAGGTGGCCGGGGCATCGCCAGCGCTCGCCACCGAGCAGCTTCGGTGCGAGGGGAGGAAGACGACAGGAGAAGGGTGGGCTGGGCCAGGCTGGGCCGGTCCTGTTGGGCCACCAGGTGGCTTCACAGGTAAGTCCAGGTGGTTCTGCTCTTTTTTTTATAATTCTGTTCTGTTTTATCTTTTCTATTTTCTGCAATTTGTTTTTGATTTGATTTAAAACATCAAATCATTTTATAAAATCCTGGAAACAATTATGGGTGCTTTCTGAATTATTTCAGTGACCCCTAACAATTTCCAACATTTATTTGAACATTTAAATTATTTATAGTATTTAAATGCCCAAAGTCAAATACAATATGGTTTATTCAAAAATCCAAAAATGTCTTGGAAAAATATCCATCATCTCTGGATATGGTTTTCACCCTTTTCCAGTAATCATGAACATTTTTGCAAACCAATTTGGGTTCTTTGAAAATACTTTGAAGTGGAACCTATTTGCAATGCTTTGGTGCTAGCGCTTGGTCATCCCCATTTCAAATTTCATACAATTTAAACATGTTGCACACATGAAGCTAGCCTAGAGCATTACCAGAAGCTAGGGATGTGACAACTCACCCCCACTAAACAAGAATCTCGTCTCGAGATTCAAGCGTAGGGTAAGGTGAAGGGGAAACGCAAACTAGTATAATCTTCACGATCCAGGGTGCACTTCAGTTGAACGTTGATTCATTCACCATCATTGCCTTGAAGTCTTGCCTTGAAAAACCCTGTCAACATGACATGGAGGAAGAAGGAGACTCTAGAAGGGTCGATCTTCTCGAAGATCGAACAACTCACGGAATGAGACATAGGACCATCTCTCGGGTTGAGACACGAGATACACATCAAGAGGGGTGGAAAGAAACGGATGACGAAGGTTCACTAGGTAGACAACAATTCCACACCTAAGAAGGTGGTAAACGATTGTCAACGTAGCGAGGAGTTGAGTTGCCATGATACCACGACGAAACATCCTGGAGGAGGGTGATTCGTAGATTATTACCTTAAGTGGCAAAAAGAATTACTTTTGATTCAGAGATCATTGAAACTCTTTAAACCAGCCTAAGACAATTCTCGAGCGATCGTTTGGAGGGGGTCGGTAGAATGGCATACTTGGACTTGGATGATGTGGATTACCTTGTTGAAGACAACGTAATGGATGAATTTGCTTGCCACCGGAAATGGAAGAGAACCATGGTAGAATGGCACATTGGTGGTGCAAGCTAGGAACAAAATGCAAATGCTAGGAATGATTCTGGTAACTGGGGAAGAACCCAACAATAAAGAGTGAATTCACTGTTGGAGTGGTTATAGCATAACCGACGAGACTAGGAGCAATCCCGGTTAGTGCCGGCGATAATACCTAGCGCTTGTGCGTGCTCTCAAGAACTTGAGCAATTCCATAATCATCAAGGTTGTCAAGGGTCCGGTAACACAACTTACTACCATGATGAATGGTGATGGAGGATGCAGATGCAAAGGAAGATAACACCTTCTCAGACTTCACCCTTGGCAGGGCCAAGGAAATAAAATCTGGATGATTGACCGAGAGACATTTAGCACTCCGCTTCTAATGTTCTCCTTGACGTGCTAGTGTATCCCATTCATAGATATGGTTTGATAACTAGAACATCAAGTAAAAGGTCGGACTTCGGGAACACAAAAATCCATAGGGGCAACTAGGAAGTAAACCCTACGAAATCCTTATGGGGAGGTGGCCAACTTCATCAATCAAGATATTATAATAACAGGTCTTCCGGCTGGGTGTGTTGGCCACGACATCCACTTTACCGGTTATCGCGCGACCAATATTATAATTCTTGGGAAATATTCCAACCATCATATCTGCCTGAGATTCAGATCTGGTTGGTGTCAGGATATTCCAGACTCATCGAGTCTAGGAAGAAAAACGGAAGTTTGCAACACAAATCGACGAGATGACGTTGCGGGATTCTCGGGAGATGAACTACGATAGCAAGCTCCAAAACATGAGCTGGTTCTGCTACAAACATGTGAACACGTTGTCCAAGACAAGCATGACCACAAAGTAGTCTTATAATAAAACACTACCGAGTTCAGGAGGGGGAACCATCAACGAGGGTATCGAAGTCCTTACATAAGTTCGGATTAGCTCTTATGAAGGAACTCCTTCTCCTTGAACAAATCAATCAGTGGCTTGGTGTGCTAGGGATACATATAGATTGAAGGTTGCAAGTCTTCAAACCACAGCATTCTTCGCACGTGTGCATGACTGATTTGGAATGATTCCAAAGAAAGCAACATTGACTTTCTCGAATCCACGGCGGCAACTTGCATCAGATGCACATGAATTAAAGGAAGTCACTACCTTCATCCAAACATATGCTTCATGAGCTAGCATGAACAAATGCTTTCAAAAGTTTCCAACACTAGCTTAATGTTCAGCAAAATTATGGAGAAGACAAGGATGTTGTCAATGGGCACAACAACAATTCATCTGGGTTTCCTTTTAAAAGGAATTCCATAGTTAAGTGAACACGGTGATAGCATTGGTCAGACCCAAAAGATATAATGGTGTATGCTCGAGGGATCAACCACGAATAAGACAACATTACGAGCATCGTTGGTACTGATTTGATTTGACGATAGCCCACACTCAAATCAAAGGATTGATAAGACAATAGGTCCAGCAACTGATCACAGGGACCAATCGATGAAGATATCATCTTTCTCCAACACACACTACACAAGAATATTCCTTTGGAACAAACTAAGTTAGGCAAGCTTTTATCTTCCAATTCTCCAAGTTGTTGTCTAGCTTAACCAACTAGCTCAGGGATATCTAACACCGATCTTGGAGAGAGGGTGGTTCACAAGAAACCAACTTGATCACGAGCTCAACATAACAGTCAGGGAACAACCTGGTAATACTTCCGAGAAGATATTCGGAAAATCACGAACCACCGGTATGTTACTAGGCTTGAGAAAAATCTCGCTTTTGAGGGCAAGACGATATGATCAAATGAGTGAGGACTTGACAAGATCCTAACTCATCAATCGAAGGGTGCACCGAAATAAGAACTAGATAGCACGATCAGTCTTAGGGTGACGATTCAATAATCAATACGCTAAGAATGAGGTTATCGTCCATTTAACTACCAAGCAACAGAGTTGCTAGCAGTATTGATTTCACACGCCATGATTCACTTGTCGGCATTCTGGTTACAATAACACAGGAACCCAGGAATGAACAATGATGGCAAGAAGTATCACTGTACCAAGAGTTCATAGGATGGTGTGCAATTCCTATAACAATCCCGATATAAAGATGGTAATACTTCAGGGTAGAACAGAATCAAAAGCTGGGCTGGCATTTTGATCTGCGGAGCACAACTTCTTTGACCCAATCCTGGATATGGAAGAGGTACTGGAGTTTGTTTCTCCTAGTCATTCTGCGATAGAATGGCTTGACGGACCACAAGAGTAATAGGCATCGATAAACGAACGCACGCATACTCTTGACTATCAATTGATAGACGAAGGTCAGTAGACAACTAAAGAGGAACAACTCAAAGGAACATATGATTTTCTGAGTTGTGGATGCATGGTTTAGCATGTCGAACGAAGTTCAACATATTTCTTCCGGATAACCCATGCAGAAAAGTAGAACTGGCAGAGCCATAACATATAATGGAGAACTCATCAAGAGCACTCTGGTTGTGATCGTTCAGTTCAACGAGGAACTTCTGCCATAAGTAGTTCATGGTATTTGGAAGAAGGATGTACCACGAACCTCGAGGACTATCGCAAAGGTTACTAATATCCTAAAGGTACTAGCAACACTATCAACATGATGTAAGTAGGGTGAATATCGGTTTAAGAACCCAGGAATAGAATACCTACTAACTAAATGGCATCACGGGATGCTTTCGATAATGATGGCCAGAGTCATCACACTGGAACATAAATCATGGCTAGGCTACTAGATGATCCCCTGAGACACCTAGGGTCATAATAGTAACTCCAACATAATGTCAAGGCAATAGAATACCTCAACTCAACAATTAGTGTGATTGAGCTGGCATAAAGGAACATCGAAACCAGAGGGAACGGATTTTGCAAATGCATCAGACTATTTAGAAACCTGGAATGACTCGGACAGCATAACGGCTGTAAATGCTCAGAAAAGATTTGAGACATTCACAAAAATGGTGGCATAACCACTCAGAAGCACAATATCAAGGTCTCGAGATCAATAATTAACATACAGAAGTACTAGGAACTGAAACGAGGCGTAAGTCCAACAATCTATAAGTCTACGGATTAGTAACACGTGATCCTGATAGAAAGAAAAGATAGCCTAGTTCTTAATCCCCGCAGGAAAGATAAGATGACTCAGATCAGAAGGCATAAGGTATAAGGAGTAAAAAGAGCCTTACGTTCCATCCCACAATCAATTACCTTATATAACTAAAGAATTTCTAGACTCAACTTCGACCAGTTTGGCTTGGTAATCCTACAGGCAGTCAAGCTCTGATACCAACGCTGTCAGGACCCCGACTCAATGCCACATCGACCTAGCATGTAACACCTCATATCACTTTGCGGCCTCACGCACGGTATTCCCACGGGTGTCGCCTTACCTTTGCCCGGGACCGTTTGCGCCTTTTGGCACACGTATATGACAGTGTCGCTAGCATCCATATGATAAGGAGCCCGGGCTGACATGGCTAGTCGTAAACCCAAAGTGGCATAGACTTACAGGGACAGGCATCCATGACCCAGCATCGAACGTGTCGGTCATCAGCGAGTGAATCCAGGCTGTAGCACTGGGCTAGCAGGACTCCGGTGAACCGGGCTGTAGCGGGCTAACAGGACTCCGGTATTCATCGCGTGACATTTCCCCGAAGGGACAGACACAGGAACGAAGAAGGACACATGCCGGCCAGCCTAAGTGTTTCGGAGCAGTAGCAAGCTACCATGGCTCGGTGGAAACACTAGGAGACATTTCCCGATAAGAGAGGCTACTAAAGATAAACAACTAGATAGTCAAATCCCACACATACCAAGCATTTCAATAACATACACACAATATGCTCGATATGTGCAAACACAACATGGCATCACAACATGACTCTATGACTCAAGTAATTTATTCATTAGGCTCCGAGGAGCGAGATATTACAAACATGGGTCTCATGACCCAACAATCAGAGCATACAAGTCAAAGCACAAGCGGAAGCTATCATGTCTGGGTACAGACATCTATAAATGAAAAAGGCTGAGAAGCCTGACTATCTATCAGATCCTGCCGAGGGCACAAGATCGTAGCTGAGGTAACAAGCTAAACGTCGAAGACCACGCGGAATTACTAGTGAGACTGAAGTCTCTCTGCAAAACATAAAATAGGCAAACGTGAGTACAAATGTACCCAGCAAGACTTACATCAGAACTATCTACATATGCATCATTATCAACAAAGGGATGGTGGGGTTTAACTGCAGCAAGCCAGCTTTGACTCGGTGGCTATCCTGAACTACGACTGCAAGTAACTCTTTTGAGGTGGCGCACACGAGTCCACATATTCACCATATCAATACACCACTATGGATCCGCTCCCGTCTCCCTACGAGAACGCCATCCATAGCACTCACGCTTATCTTGCGTATTTTAGAGTATCCACTTTCACTTGTCTATGAACTGATATAAGCAACCCAGAAGTCCTTTACCGCGGACACGGCTATTCGAATAGATGATGTTAACCCTGCAGGGGTGTACTTCTTCATACATGTTTCCACCACTTAGCGTCTGCACACGACATGTGCTCGGCAGACTTCAAGCGAAAGCCGACGTGGGTGTAGACCACGACCTACCTAAACACTCAAGTCTCTAGTCCAGGTTTATCGCCTATTCGGGTTCCATCCATGAGGAGATCCGGCCGGAGTTTCGCTCACAGCCCCAAACGATGTGAACAGGGTTCCGTGACACCAAACGGGCGCCCGGTATACCCGGCCACGTGCCTACCGCATCACAGCTCACCCCTACGGTCAGCGCTGTCCACGGCCTCCAGCAAGCTACAAACACCAGAAACTACTTGCAACTCCTGGACAGAGGACTAGGTGAATAAGAAGTCGAGCGGGGTCATATTTCAGGGCCCAATGTATGGTAGTAGCTGAATCATGGATCACAAACACAGAACTCAGTTCCTAAGGACGGCTTCAATGAGACAACCCACCATGTACTCCTACATGGCCTCTCACCGCTACCTTTACCAAATCGTGTTCACCACTTAGCTCACACACAGTAGGACATGTTCACACACCTCTGATTCATCCCCGATGAACCAGACCTGACTCAACTCTAAGCAATAGCAGGCATGACAAACAAACATGAATGAGTAGGCACATCAGGGCTCAAACAACTCCTACTCATGCTAGTGGGTTTCATCTATTTACTGTGGCAATGACAGGTCATGCAAAGGATAAAGGGGTTCAGCTACCGCAGCAAGTAACAGTTGAATCGTTGTTGTCCTAATGCAGTAAAAGAGAGCAGGAGCGAGAGAGTAGGATTGTATCGGAATGAACAAGGGGGTTTTGCTTGCCTGGCACTTCTGAAGATAACATTGAGTCTTCATCAGTGTCAACGATCACATCATCGGTATCACGTCTATCGGGAGGGACAAATACCGGCAACACAGAAGGGAACACAATCAATGCAATGCACAATATGATGCATGATCATGACATGGCAAGATGAATGTGTTTTGAGCTAATGCAACTAGCAACAGATTAAATGAAGTTGGTTTGAATACAAGATTCAAATTCAAACTCCATATGTGACTATTCAAATGCCATTTAATTGATTTGTGCTAAACAGCAGCTATAAGTTGTTCTAACATGCATGAAAATGGTACAGATGGATTCCTTGAATTTTTCTGATAATTTTTCATATATAATTTATTTGATTTGGAGTTACGGTTAATTTTCTATGATTTATTGAAGTTTATACAAATTTCTGGAATTTCCTGAATATTTAAAATAAACTAAATTCCAGAAAAGGAATATTGCGTCAGCATGACGTCATGCTGACCTCATCAGAGTCAACAGGGGCCGATCCAGGTCAAACTGACCAGTGGGGTCCACTGGTCAGTGACACAGTGCTGACTAGTGTCGTTGACAGGTGGGGCCAGGTCAACGGCCACGTCAGCAGAGTCAATGCTGACGGGTGGGTCCCACTGCTTATGAACTAATCTAAACAGAAAATAAAATTAACCTAAACAGGTCCAAGGGCCCACATGGCAGTGGCTTTAGGGGGGGGTAGTTAGTGCGTCATTAGCGCTAATGGTGGTGCCACGTCAGCGTCGCCGGATTAAGCACCGGCGACCACATCTCGCGGCAGAGGCTCGCCGGAGTTGCTCGGGCTCGCGCTACAGACGGCAGTTTGCGACGTGGTTGGGTCCTACGAAGAGCTGGGGCTCGTGCGCCTCCAGCGGTGGCAGTGAGAGGGCGCAAGGTGGTCCATAGCGGCGGCAGCGGCGAGCTGGGCGGCAGCCGGAGCTCGGGTGTCGACGGAATCGACGACACGGCGCGCGGGAGGACCAGCGGTTTGCACCTACATGATCTACGGGAGCTCACGAACCCAACGGAGGCACGCAAGTGACCATTTGGTCACCGGAGCCTCGTCGGCGACGACCTCGTGCGGCGGCGGCATACGGGACTCGCGGTCATCGGTGTTGCGGCAAGAAATCGACCATGGGGAGAGGGGGAGATGACGGCGGGGCTCACAGGGATTCGAACAGCACCGTCGTTGAGCTCGGGGAGGGACTGGGCGATGCAGACCGACGGGCGAAGTCCGGCGGCAGATGCGGCGGTGACGAGCTCGGAGGCATCGTCACAGGGTGTCCGGCGGTGCTTGGCTTGGTGGGGAGGTCGAGGATGTCGTGACGGAGCTCCTGGGCTGCTCAAGGGGACGAGGGAGGGGCCATGGCCGCGGTGGTTCTTGTCGGTGGCGGCGGGCGCGTTCGGTGAGGAGAACAGAGGAGGGGGAGAGTGTTCGGGGAAGAGAGAGGGAGCAGCAAGGGTGGAAGAGGAGCGAGGGGACACGAGGCGTCGTCGTGGCGTCGCTAGGGAGACCGGGGGAAGCAGGAGGTGGCCGGGGCATCGCCAGCGCTCGCCACCGAGCAGCTTCGGTGCGAGGGGAGGAAGACGACAGGAGAAGGGTGGGCTGGGCCGTGCTGGGCCGGTCCTGTTGGGCCACCAGGTGGCTTCACAGGTAAGTCCAGGTGGTTCTGCTCCTTTTTTTATAATTCTGTTCTGTTTTATCTTTTCTATTTTCTGCAATTTGTTTTTGATTTGATTTAAAATATCAAATCATTTTATAAAATCCTGGAAACAATTATGGGTGCTTTCTGAATTATTTCAGTGACCCCTAACAATTTCCAACATTTATTTGAACATTTAAATTATTTATAGTATTTAAATGCCCAAAGTCAAATACAATATGGTTTATTCAAAAATCCAAAAATGTCTTGGAAAAATATCCATCATCTCTGGATATGGTTTTCACCCTTTTCCAGTAATCATGAACATTTTTGCAAACCAATTTGGGTTCTTTGAAAATACTTTGAAGTGGAACCTATTTGCAATGCTTTGGTGCTAGGGCTTGGTCATCCCCATTTCAAATTTCATACAATTTAAACATGTTGCACACATGAAGCTAGCCTAGAGCATTACCAGAAGCTAGGGATGTGACATGACTGCTCCTGCTTTGTTTGATCCTGTTACCAGGGGCAGATATAGGATTATGCCTGCAGGCATCATCGCCTATCGGAACACTCAGGCTGTTGAGGAGGCAGCACAGGAGGAGCCTCCACAGTGGGATGAGTGGATGCCCGCACCTCAGGATCCCTACTACCATCCAGGCTACAGATTCACTACCAAGTTAGGCCAAAAGCATAAGCTTGGGGGAGTACGTGTTTCCACCGACTTTACATTCATGTCCACTTATTCCATTTGTCGGTGCTCACACTTTTTCATTGTATCATCCATGCTTAGATTTATTTTCTTGCTTTCTTCTTGTGTGTTTGAAAAACTTTAGAAAAACAAAAAATCAGTTGTAGTTAATTTACTTTCTATGCATGCTTGTTAGTAGTACTAAAAAGAAAATCCAAAAAGACTTCCTTGTTCTTCTTTTTCTTGTTGGGAGCTTTCCTGTGTAAATAGATTTTCTCATTTTTTGCTTTTCCCTTTTATTTGCTTGTTAAAGAAAACCAAAAACTCCAAAAATATTTCAGTGTATTTTTTGAATTTCTTTTCTTTTATTTGAGTTGTACCGAGGAGAAGACGACGATGAAAATGTTGAGTGGCTCTCATATGAATAATTGTTGAACTAATAAAGATCCCATTTTACCTTGTCTTCTCCCGTTGAATAAAATGTTTTGCAGATTCCAGCTTAGTCCATGGAACTCTTGCACTATTATTATTTTCATATCATTCGGTCGTGCAAGTGAAAGGCAATAATGATGACATTTGATGAACTGGCCGTGGCAAAGAGAAACTGGTATGAACTCGACTTGTTATGTTTGTGTAAATATGTTTAACCTAGCATCCATGCTTCGACCCATTATGATTAAACATGTTCGCAATGACAATTAGATATTATAGTTTCTCATGCCATGCATAAGTAGCTGGGAGTTAATAATGATTTATCTTGGATATCAACATAGCATTAAGATGATTGTGATGTAGTATGATGATATGGTATCCTCCTCTGAATGTTCAAGTGGCTTGACTTGGTACATGTTCATGCATGTAGTTGAATCAAAACCAACATAGCCTCTATAATGTTTATGTTCATGGTGTTCATATCCTACTCATGCTAGTGTCCAATGTTACTTACGCATAATGCATGGTTATGATCGTTGTTGCACTCTAGCTGGTCGCTTCTCAATCTAAATTGCTAGCCTTCGCCTGTACTAAGTGGGGATTCTGCATGTACATCAAAAACCTTGAACCCAAAGTTATTCCAGGTGAGACCACCATACCTACCTATATACGGTATTACCCTGCCGTCCTTAGTAAATTTGCAAGTGCCACCTCTAAAACCTTCTAAAAATTATCCTTTTTGTGTGCCTGGATCATTCATGGAATGACAAGAGGTGGTCGAAGTCTTCCATGCTAAGCGGGTTATTCCCAGGTCAAGTGTTTATTCACTCGCCGTCGCACGAGAAAATGGGCAGTAATAGGGATTCCCAGTCCCGAACTAAAAAATGCAAATAATTAAACAAAACTCCCCTGGGACTATTTTTAGTTTGGACGACACCCGTTGTTTCGGACAAGCCATGGAATGTTATTATTGGTGGAGGGGGAGTAAACCTTTACTATTATCGCTTGGGAACCGTCACTAGCATGCTTAGCATGGAAGATATTGATAACTGATGGTCGTGATGTAAATGAAAAACGTGCATGTCTCAGCATTTCATTTACCTATGTTTTAAAAATTGAGCTCTGGCACCTCTGCAAATCACTGCTTCCCTCTGTGAATGGACTATCTATTTACTTTTATGTTGTGTCACCACCCTCTAAAACAAGCGCCAGAAACTGAGTAGAGCACATCGGTCATGATTTATGCATTGTGTGTAGCTAATGTTGGGTGCATCATGACTATATATTTTCTACCATGAATTACAATGTTTAGTCGCTGCTTGAACTTTGGAGGTTCTCTACATATATGTTTTGCAGTCTCAGAAAGGGCTAGCGAGATACCACTATTGTCATATTATGGTTGTTTTGACAACGTGTTGCCGTTTGAGATATCTTATTATTGCTCGCTAACTGATTATGTCATTGATATGAGTCATTATAATCTTTAAGAGTTATTGTCGACATGGTTAGTTATAATGTTGGATGAAAACCTGGGTGCTGTTTAAGCTTATTTATGCAAACAAGAGCAAAAGGGTTCGTAAAAGTTTTTCTTTCTCACTTTACGTTTATCAACTGAATTTCTTGAGGACAAGCAAAGATTTAAGTTTGGGGGATTTGATACGTCTCCAACATATCTACTTTTCCCAATGCTTTTCCTCTTGTTTTGGACTCTAATTTGCATGATTTGAATGAAACTAACCCTGGACTGACACTGTTTTCGGCAGAACTACCATGGTGTTGTTTTTGTGCAGAAATAAAAGTTCTCGGAATGGAACGAAACTTTGCGAGGAATTTTTATATAATATATAAGAATTTATGGAGCCAAGACCTACCGGAGAGGGGCCCCTGCATGGGCACAAACCACCAAGGCGCGTCCCCCTCTCCTGGCGCGCCCAGGTGAGTTGTACCCACCTGGTGGCCCCGTAGACCTCAACCCTGACACTATTAATTCCTATTTTTAGAGAAAAAATAAGGGAGAAAGAATTATCGTGATCCACGAGACGGAGCCGCCGCCAAGCCCTGTTCTTCCTCGGGAGGGTAGATATGGAGTCCGTTTGGGGCTCCGGAGAGGGGGATCTTCGTTCTTTGTCATCACCAACCCTTCTCCATCGCCAATTCCATGATGCTTCCCACCGGGAGTGAGTAATTTCTTCGTAGGCTCGGTGGTCAGTGAGGAGTTGGATGAGATTCATCATGTAATCGAGTTAGTTTTTTTAGGGCCTGATCCCTAGTATCCACTATGTTCTTAGATTGATGTTGCTATGACTTTGCCATGCTTAATGCTTGTCACTTTGGGCCCAGGTGCCATGATTTCAGATCTGAACTGTTTATGAATTCATCATTATATCCATGTTCTAGATCTGATCTTGCAAGTTATAGTCACCTACTACGTGTTATGATCCGGCAACCCCAGAGTGACAACATCCGGGCCCACTCCTGGTGATGACCGTAGTTTGAGGAGTATGTATTCACTATGTGTTAATGCTTTGTTCCGGTTCTCTATTAAAAGGAGGCCTTAATATCCCTTAGTTTCCAATATGGACCCCGCTGCCACGGGAGGGTAGGACAAAAGATGTCATGCAAGTTCTTTTAATAAAGCATGTATGACTATTTACGGAATACATGCCTACATTATACTCATGAACTGGAGCTAGTGCCGTATCGCCCTAGATTATAACTGTCACATGAAGAATATCATCCAACAAGTCACCGATCCAATGCCTACAAACTTTTCCATATTGTTCCTGCTAAGTTACTACTGCTACCATCACTTTTACACTTGCTACAAAATTACTGCTATCACTGTTACTGTTACTATTGCTGCAGTCACTACTATCAAAACTATCAAACTACTTTGCTACTGATCACTTTGCTACAGATAATTAGTCTCCGGGTGTGGTTGAATTGACAACTCAGCTGCTAATACCTTCAAATATTGTTTGGCTCCCGTTGTGTCGAATCTATAAATTTGGGTTGAATACTCTACCCTAAAAAAACTGTTGTGATCCCCTATACTTGTGGGTTATCAATACCCTTTTCATACATATAGTAGGGCCACCCGCAGGTGGTTCATATGTGGTCTCACCCATCTCGTGTCACAAGCACAAATTTGTGGGTCGGCACACGGTCCACCTTTGTTGGTAAGCGATAGGGGAAGTTTGACCATATATATAATGGAATCCTATAGGTTTTGTGTTATGGTAGGGTGAGATTTCAGAGCTACATATTTGGGGGCATGCATTCATAACTAGGATTCCCTTACCGCCAACATGAAGTGGGGTTCGTACTGGGTGGCTCACTAGCAATACTATGCTTTTGTGCGACAGGTGCCACATCAAAGTTGTGCATTATTGGGTAATCAAACATTAAACCACCCTTTTCATACATATATTTGGTCCACATGCAAGTGTGTTCGTGTTCTGACCCTCTCCCGCGTTATTCTTTTAGCCAAATTTATAAGCAGCACACAAGTCAAATGTAGAAACCGTCTGCGATTGGTACGCAACGTACACGGTTCAGTTAGACTACCCATGTGCCAAGCCCATGCCCCTGCAGTCACTCACATCAGCACAGTAGATTGGGATCCACGAGGCACGCAATCCGCTCTTGAAAATATCTACTGCCTCGTAATCTCGAAAATATCTACCGCCTTGAAGATTTTAATGTTTGATAGCATATGTGCAGACCATGTGTGATGTCTGTTACTCCCACTCTACTTCAATCCCTTGATTCAAATTTTTAGTAGCCCCGACATTTTACTCCCGCCTCCGCATCCCTCACAATCCCAAAAATATCCTCTCGCGCTTGATTCAAATTTTCAGTAGCCCCGCCTTGTTACTCCCGCCTCTACACCCCTCGCATTCTCAAAAATATATGCTCGCCCTTGATTCGAATTTTCAGTAACCCCACCTTCTTACTCCTGCCTCTGCATCCCTCGCAATCTCAAAAATATCTACCCGCCCTTGATTCCAGTTTTCCACCTTGCCCACTCCACACACACCAACACACTCCCCAAAACCTCTGCTCACACAGACACACACCACCCCTCCCTCGCTCGAAACCATTGGTAGGTTGCCGCCATCGCCGCCGCCTCCATCCTCAACCTCTGCCTGTGTACTGGGGAGCTCCAGGAGCCAATGGACAAAAGAGGTTTATCCCGTCCGCTTCGCCCGACGCCGGCGATGTGGCCGCCGAGGTGTCTCCTTGTCCTCCGCATGCTCTTTATCAATCCGTCGTCACTGGTCGCTCGATCCGCCTGCCGCCACGCCCCTATGCTAGTTCAAGGACTTCCCCGTCCTCCCTCGGGCCCGGCCGCCGCCGAGGTCCTACCTCGGGGTCCAGCAGCGGAGGTGGGGGACGTGGGTCACTGAGATTATGCATCAGGAGACCCACACCCGCCGGTGGCTCGGTAGCTTCCACATGGTCGAGCTCACGGGCATGGAGTACAACCACTGGCAGGTTCGCTACCATGGCACCGCGGCTAGGCTCAATTTCACCTTCACCACACATCCCGTCGACCTTGTTCCGCTGGAGCCAGGCGTGGTGAGCTCGGCTATGGAGCTGGATGACCGCGAGTCATGGGAGCGCCTCGAGGCCGAGGCTGCCGACGAGGCCTACATGCAAGAGCTTCGCCGGTAGCACCCGGAGCTCATGGAGGTGGAGCGGGTAATCTTTGCCGGTGTGGAGGGCAGCGAGGTTATCATGCGCTCCTCCGATGGCGAGGTCGAAGGCGGCAAGGACATCAGCACGAAGGGCGTCGAGGTGGGCGGTGAGGACGAGGAGATCGACATCGACGAGTGGAGGGGTGTCTTCCCCAACAACCCCGACAACGGAACCGGCCCGGACCCGGCTTGCGGCACACCAGACCTGACGAGGAAGGATTGGCTCGACCTCCACTTTGATTTGGCTGTTTCTAGTTGATCCCCTAAACTAAGATTGTAAACTTCAATTTGATCAAGTTCAAAGCTGGTTCAACCGAAAGTAGCATGCATTCAAACATAAACATAGATAGTTTTGCATAACCGAACATAAAACATAGGTTTAAACTAAACTAAACTACTTTCGGTCGAAGTGGAGGTCGAGCCAATCCTTCCTCATCAGGTATGGTGTGCCGCGAGCCGGGTCCGTGCCGGTGCCGTCGTCGGGGTCGATGGGGAAGACACTCCTCCACTCGACGACGTCGATCTCCTCATCCTCGCCGCCCACCTCAACGCCCTCCGCACTGCCGTCCTTGCAGCCTTCGACCTCGCCATCGGAGGAGAGCATGATAACCTCGCCGCCCTCCGCGCCGGCAAAGATCACCCGCTCCACCTCCACGAGCTCCAGGTGTTGCTGGCGAAGCTCTTGCAGGTAGGCCTCGTCGGTAGCCTGGGCCTCGAGGCAATCCCATGCCTTGCGGTTATCCCGCTCCATGGCCGACCTCGCCACCCCTGTCTCTAGCGGAATGAGGTCGAACGGACGTGTGCCAAAGGGGAAATTGAGCCTAGCTACCGCATCGTGGTAGCAGACCTGCCAGTGGTCGCACTCCATGGTAGCAAGCTCGACCATGTGGAAGCTACCGAGCCACCGGCGGGTGTGGGTCTCCTGATCCCCAATCTCGGTGACCCACATCCCCCACCTCCGCTACTGGACCCCCGAGGTAGGACCTCGCCGGGAGCTGGCCCAAAGCTAGATGACAGTTCCTTACCTCCCCTCGTCTTAGAGGGAAAAATCTTACTCTTAGAATCCTTCCGATTCTTCATGATGATAATTTGATACTAATCCCAAGTGATTCAACAAATATAGCTATGCTCCTCGACAACGGCGCCATAAAAAGGTCTTGATAACCCACAAGTATAGGGTATCGCAATAGTTTTCGAGGGTAGAGTATTCAACCCAAATTTATTGATTCGACACAATGGGAGCCAAAGAATATTTGGAAGTATTAACAGCTGAGTTGTCAATTCAACCACACCTAGAGATTAATTATCTGCAGCAAGGTGATCAGTAGCAAAGTAGTATGATAGTTTTGATAGTAGTAGAAACACCAATAGTAACGGTAACAGTGATAGCAATGATTTTGTAGCAAGTGCAATAGTAAAAATAGCAGCGGTAACTTAGCAAGAACAATATGAGATAAATTCGTAGGCATTGGATCGGTGAATTCGTTGGATGATATTCATCATATAAAAGTCATAACCTAGGGCGATACGACACTAGCTCCAGTTCATAAATATAATGTAGGCATGTATTCCGTAAATAGTCATACGTGCTTATGGAAAGAACTTGCATGACATCTTTTGTTCTACCCTCCCATGGCAGCAGGGTCCTATTGGAAACTAAGGGATATTAAGGCCTCCTTTTAATAGAGAGCCAAAACAGAGCATTAACACATAGTGAATACATGAACCCCTCAAACTACGGTCATCACCGGGAAGTGTCCTGACTTCTCTCACTCCGGGGTTGCCGGATCATAACACGTAGTAGGTGACTATAACTTGCCAGATCGGATCTAGAACATAGATATAATGGTGATAACATGAACGGTTCAGATCTGAAATCATGGCACCCGGGCCCAAAGTGACAAGCATTAAGCATGGCAAAGTCATAGCAGTGTCAATCTGAGAACATAATGGATATTAGAGATCAAGCCCTAACAAGACTAACTCAATTACATGATGAATCTCATCCAACTCCTCACCGAGAAGTGAGCCTGCGAAGGAATTACTCGCTCTCGGTGGGGAGCATCATGGAATTGGCGATGGAGAAGGGTTGGTGATGACAAAGGTCGAAGACCCCCCTGTCCGGAGCCCCAAAGGGACTCCAGATCTGGCCTCCCAGTGAAGAACAAGAGGTGGCGGAGGCTCCGTCTTGTGAAACGTGATAATTCTTTCTCCCTATTTTTTTCTCCGGAAATGTGATTTTATAGCATCAAGGTTGAGGTCTGCAGGGCCACCAGGTGGGGACAACCCACCTGGGCGCACCTAGAGGGGGGCGCGTCCTGGTGGGTTGTGCCCACCTAGGTGCCCCTCTCCGGTGGTTCTTCGCTCAAGTATTTTTCATATATTATATAAAAAAATCCTCGCAAAGTTTCGTTCCAATCCGAGAACTTTTATTTCTGCACAAAAACAACACCATGGTAGTTCTGCTGAAAACAGCGTCAGTCCGGGTTAGTTTCGTTCAAATCATGCAAATTAGAGTTCAAAACAAGAGGAAAAGCATTAGGAAAAGTAGATACGACAGAGACATATCAACTCCCCCAAGCTTAAACCTTTGATTGTCCTCAAGAAATTCAGTTGATAAACTAAAAGTGTAAAAGAAAAACTTTTATGAACTCTTTTGCTCTTGTTTACATAAATAAGCTTAAGTAGCACCCAAGTTTTCAACAAAGATTATAACTAACCATGTCGACAATAAATCAACTAGTGAGCAATAATAAGATATCTCAAATAACAACACTTTGTCAAAACAACCATGATATAATATGACAATAGTGGTATCTTGCTAGCCCTTTCTGAAACCGCAAAACATAAATGCAGAGCACCTCCAAAGTTCAAGCAATGACTAAACATTGTAATTCATGGCAGTGAACATCCTGTCATGATGCACCCAACATTAGCTACACACAATGCATGAGGATGACAATAGTGCTCTCAGGATCTGGCGCTTATTTGAGAAGGTGATGAAACAACATAAAAGTAAGTAGATAGTCCCTTCGTAGAGGGAAGCAGTGATTTGCAGCAGTGCCAGAGCTCAAGTTTTTAAAACAGAGGTAAATGAAATTTTGAGAAATGCACCCTTATTGTTTACTCCGCGACCATTAGTTATCGGTATCTTCTATGCTAAACACATTAGTGGCGGTTCCCAAGCAATAAAAGTAAATGTTTGCTCCCCCTCCACCAACAATCAAACTCCATGGCTGGTCAAGAACAACGGGTACCGTCCATACCAACAACAGTCCTAGGGGAGTTTTGTTTAATTATTTGCAATTTGAGTTCGGGACTGGGAAGCCCTATTACCGCCCCTCTCGTGCAAGGACGAGTGAATAAACACTCATCATGAGAATAACCCGCTTAGCATGGAAGATATTGACTACCTCATGTCGTTCTATGAACAATCCAATCTCACAAAAAGGATATTCATTTGAAGTTTTTAGATGTGGCACATGCAAATTTACTTAGGAAAGCAGGGTAATACTGCATATAGGTAGGTATGGTGGACTCAGCTGGGGTAACTGGGTTTCAGGATTTTTTATGCACAAGCATAATTCCCGCTTAGTACAGGCGAAGTCTAGAAAATAGGTTGAGAAGCGGCCAGCTAGAGAGCAAAAACGGTCATGAACATGCATTATACATAAGTAACATTGGATACTAGCATGAGGAGGATATGAACACCATGAACATAACTATCATAGAGGCTATGCTGGTTTTGATTCAACTACATGCATGAACATGTGCCAAGTCAAGCCACTCGAACATTCAGAGGAGGATACCATATCATCATACTACATCACAATCATTTTAATGCAATGTTGACACCTAAGATAAATCATTATCCACTCCTAGCTACTTAAGCATGGCATGGGAAACTATAATCTCTAAGGGTCATTGCAAACATGTTTAATCAGAATAGGTTGAATCATCGATACTAGGTTAAACATATTTACAAAAACAGAACAAATTGAGTTCACACCCATTTCTCTCTGCCACAACCAGTTTATCAAATATCGTCATTATTTTCCTTTCACTTGCACGACCGAACGATTTGAAAATAATAATAGTGCAAGACTGTCATGGACTAAGTTGGAATCTGCAAACATTTTATTCAAAATGAGAACACACGGTAATATGGGCTCTTTGTTAGATCAACCATAATGCTTATGAGAGCCACTCGACATTTTCATCGTGGTCTTCTCCTCGGTACGACTGATACATCTCCAATGTATCTATAAATTTTGATTGTTCCATGCTATTATATTATCAACCTTGGATGTTTTATATGCATTTATATGCTATTTTATATGATTTTTGGGACTAACCTATTAACCTAGAGCCTAGTGCCAGTTTATGTTTTTCCTTGTTTTTGAGTATCGCAGAAAAGGAAAATCAAACGGAGTCCAATTGACCTGAAATTTCACGGAGATCAATTTTGGACCAGATTAAGCCCACAGAGTACCGGAGATGGGCCAGAAGAGTCCCGAGGACACCACGAGGGTGGGGGCGCGCCCTACCCCCTTGGGCGCGCCCCTACCTCGTGGCCACCTTGGGGACCCCCTGACTTGTTCCCGACTCCAACACCTCTTATATAACCCCAAACTTCCAGAAAGAAACCTAGATCGGGAGTTCCGCCGCCAGAAGCCTCTGTAGCCACCGAAAACTAATATAGACCCGTTCCGACACCCTGCCGGAGGGGGTAATCCCTCTCCGGTGGCCATCTTCATCATCCTGGCGCTCTCCATGCCAAGGAGGGAGTAGTTCTCCCTCGGGGCTGAGGGTATTTACCAGTAGCTATGTGTTTGATCTCTCTCTCTCTCTCTCTCGTGTTCTTGATTCGCCACGATCTTGATGTATCGCGAGCTTTGCTATTATAGTTGGATCTTATGATGTTTCTCCCCCTATACTCTCTTTTGATGGACTGAGTTTTCCCTTTGAAGTTATCTTATTGGATTGAGTCTTTAAGGACTTGAGAACACTTGATGGATGTCTTGCATGTGCTTATCTGTGGTGACATTGGGATATCACGTGATCCACTTGATGTATGTTTTGGTGATCAACTTGTGAGTTCCGTGACCTCGTGAACTTATGCATAGGGGTTGGCACACGTTTTCGTCTTGACTCTCCGGTAGAAAATTTGGGGTACTCTTTGAAGGTCTTTGTGTTGGTTGAATAGATGAATATGAGATTGTGTGATGCATATCGTATAATCTGTTGGGGAACGTAGCAATAATTCATAATTTTCCTACGTGTCACCAAGATCAATCTAGGAGAAGCTAGCAATGAGAGAGAGGGAGTGCATCTTCATACCATTGAAGATCGCTAAGAGGAAACGTTACAAGAACGCGGTTGGTGGAGTCGTACACGCAGCGATTTAGATCGTGGTCGACTTTGATCTAAGCGCCGAACAACGGCGCCTCCGTGTTCAACACACGTACAGCCCAGGGACGTCTCCTCCTTCTTGATCCGGCAAGGGGAGAGGAGAAGTTGAGGGAGAACTCCGACAGTGCGATGGCGTGGTGGTGATGGAGCTCGTGGTTCTCCGGCAGGGCTTCGCCAAGCGCTACGGAGGAGGATGAGGTGTAGGAGAGGGGGAGGGGCTGCGCCAGGGGAAGGGTGTGGCTGCCCTCTCTCTCCCTCACTATATATAGGGGTAAGGGGGTGGAGGAGGCACCCTAGAGTTCCCTAGGGGAGGGGTGGCGGCCACAGGGGAAACCCTAGATGGGTTTGGGCGTCCCTACCCCTAGGAAACTTGCCCCCCAAGCCGGGAGGGGTGGCTGCCCTAGGGGAGGCGCCCCCACCTCTCCATGTTACGTGAGATGGGGTGGGAGGGGCCTCAGCCCCTTAGTGGGCTGATGTGCCCCCTCCCCTTGGCCCATAAGGCTCCCAACGCTTGCCGGGGCCTCCGAAACCCCTTTCGGACACGCTGGTCGTCACCCGGTACCCCCGGAACAATTCCGGAGTCCAATACCCTTCGTCCAATATATCGATCTTCACCTCTGGACCATTCCTGAACTCCCCGTCATGTCCACGATCTCATCCGGGACTCCGAACAACCTTCGATAACCACATACTATTTCCCATAACAACTCTAGCGTCACCGAACCTTAAGTGTGTAGACCCTACGGGTTCGGGAACCATGCAGACATGACCGAGACATCTCTTCGGCCAATAACCAATAGCGGGATCTGGATACCCATATTGGCTCTCACATGTTCCATGATGATCTCATCGGATGAACCACGATGTCGGGGATTCAATCAATCCCGTATACATTTCCCTTTGTCAATCGGTATGTTACTTGCCCGAGATTCGATCGTCGGTATCCCAATACCTCGTTCAATCTCGTTATCGAAAAGTCACTTTACTCGTTTCGTAACGCATGATCCCGTGGCTAACTCATTAGTCACGTTGAGCTCATTACGATGATGCATTACCGAGTGGGCCCAGAGATACCTCTCCATCATAGGAGTGACAAATCCCAGTCTCGATTCGTGCCAACCCAACAGACACTTTTGGAGATACCTGTAGTGCACCTTTGTAGCCACCCAGTTACATTGTGATGTTTGGTACACCCAAAGCATTCCTACGGTATCCGGGAGTTGCACAATCTCATGGTCTAAGGAAATGATACTTGACATTAGAAAAGCTCTTAGCAAACGAACTACGCGATCTTGTGCTATGCTTAGGATTGGGTCTTGTCCATCACATCATTCTCCTAATGATGTGATCCCGTTATCAATGACATCCAATGTCCATGGTCAGGAAACCATAACCATCTATTGATCAACGAGCTAGTCAACTAGAGGCTTACTAGGGACATGTTGTGGTCTATGTATTCACACATGTATTACGGTTTCCAGTTAATACAATTATCATGAACAAGGAAATACAATAATAACCATTTTATTATTGCCTCTAGGGCATATTTCCAACAGTCTCCCACTTGCACTAGTGTCAATAATCTAGTTCATATCACTATGTGATTGTAATGAATCCAATACCCATGGGGTTTGTTCATATCTCTCTTGTGAGAGAGGTTTATTAGTCGATGGGTCTGAACCTTTCAGATCCATGTGTGCTTTCCAAATCTCTATGTCATCTTGTAGATGCAGCTACCACGCGCTGCTTGGAGCTATTCCAAATAACTGCTCTACTATAGAATCTGGTTTAACTCTCAGAGTCATCCGGATTAGTGTCAAAGTTTGCATCGATGTAACCCTTTACGACGAACTCTTTCACCACCTCCATAATTGAGAAAATTTCTTAGTCCACTAGTTACTAAGGATAAGTTCGACCACTGTCATGTGATCCATTCCTGGATCATTCTTGTACCCCTTGACTGACACATGGCAAGGCACACTTCAGGTGTGGTACATAGCATAGCATACTGTAGAGTCTACGTCTAAAGCATAGGGCACGGCCTTTGTCCTTTCTCTCTCTTCTGCCGTGGTCAGGTCTTGAGTCTTACTCAATACTCACACCTTGTAACACAGCCAAGAACTCCTTCTTTGCTGATCTATTTTGAAATCCTTCAAAATCTTGTCACGGTATGTATTCATTTGAAAGTACTATTAAGCGTTTTTTATCTATCCTTATAGATCTTGATGCTCAATGTTCAAGTAGCTTAATCCAGGTTTTCCATTGAAAAACACTTTTCGAATAACCCTGTATGCTTTCCAGAAATTCTACATCATTTCTGATCAACAATATATTAACAACATATACTAATCAAAAATTCTATAGTGCTCCCACTCACTTCTTTGGAAATACAAGTTTCTCATAAACTTTGTATAAACCCAAAATCTTTGATCATCTCATCAAAGCGTACATTCCAACTCCGAGATGCTTACTCCAGTCCTTAGAAGGATTGCTGGAGCTTTGCATACTTGTTAGCATCTTTCAGGATTGACAAAACCTTCTGGTTGTATCACATACAACCTTTCCTCAAGAAAATCATCGAGGAAACAATGTTTTGACATCCTATCTGCAAGATTTCATAAATAATGCAGTAACTGCTAACATAATTCCAACAGACTCTTAGCACCGCTACGAGTGAGAAAGTCTCATCGTAGTCAACTCCTTGAACTTGTCGGGAAACATCTTAACGACAAGTCGAGCTTTCTTAAAGGTGACACTTACCATCATTGTCTGTCTTCCTTTTAAAATCCATCTGCACCCAACAGCCTTACGACCATCAAGTAGTCCTTCCAAAGTCTATACTTTGTTTTTATATATGGATCCTCTCTCGGATTTTATGGCCTCGAGCCATTCGTCGGAATCCGGGTCCACCATCGCTTCTCCATAGCTCGTAGGTTCATCGTTGTCTAGCAACATGACTTCCAAGACAGGATTACGTACCACTTTGAAGTAGTACGCATCCTTGTCGACCTATGATGTTTGGTAGTGACTTGATCCGAAGTTTCATGATCACTATCATAAGCTTCCACTTCAATTGGTGTAGGTGCCACAGGAACAACTTCCTATGCCCTGCTACACACTAGTTGAAGTGATGGTTCAATAACCTCATCAAGTCTCCATCATCCTCCCACTCAATTCTTTCGAGAGAAACTTTTCCTCGAGAAAGGACCCGTTTCTAGAAACAATCACTTTTGCTTCCGGATCTGAAATAGGAGGTATACCTAACTGTTTTGGGTATTCTATGAAGCATTTATCCGCTTTGGGTTCGAGCTTATCAGCCTGAAACTTTTTCACATAAGCGTCACAGCCCCAAACTTTTAAGAAATGACAGCTTAGGTTTTTCTAAACCATAGTTCATACGGTGTCGTCTCAACGGAATTGCGTGGTGCCCTATTTAAAGTGAATGCAGTTGTCTCTAATGCCTAACCCATAAAAGATAGTGGTAATTCGATAAGAGACATCATGGTATGCACCATATCCAATAGGGTGCAGTTATGATGTTCGGACACACCATCACACTATGGTGTTCCAGGAGGTATTAGTTGTGAAACAATTTCCACAATGTCTTAATTGTGTGCCAAACTCGTAACTCAGATATTCATCTCTATGATCATATCATAGACATTTTATCCTCTTGTCACGATGATCTTCAACTTCACTCTGAAATTACTTAAACCTTTCAATAATTCAGACTTGTGTTTCATCAAGTAAATATACTCAGCATCTACTCAAATCATCTGTGAAGTAAGAACATAACGATATCCACTGCGTGCCTCAGCACTCACTGGACTGCACACATCAAAATGTATTACTTCCAACAAGTTGCTTTCTTTTTCCATCTTACTAAAAACGAGGTCTTTCAGTCATCTTGCCCATGTGGTATGATTTGCATGTCTCAAGCGATTCAAAATCAAGTGAGTCCAAATGATCCATCTGTATGGAGTTTCTTCATGCATATCTACCAATAGACATGGTTCGCATGTCTCAATCTTTTCAAAAACGAGTGAGTCCAAAGATCCATCAACATGGAGCTTCTTCATGCGTTTTATACCAACATGACTCAAATGGCAGCGCCGCAAGTATGTGGTACTATCATTACTATCTTATTTCTTTTGGCATGAACATGTGTATCACTACGATCGAGATTCAATAAACCATTCATTTTAGGTGCAAGACCATTGAAGGTATTATTCAAATAAACAGAGTAACCATTATTCTCCTTAAATGAATAACCATATGGCGATAAACATAATCAAATCATGTCTATGCTCCATGCAAACACCAAAGAACAATTATTTCGGTTTAACACCAATCCCGATGGTAGAGGGAGTGTGCGATGTTTGATCACATCAACCTTGGAAACACTTCCAACACATATCGCCATCTCACCTTTAGCTAGTCTCCGCAGCCTTTTATTTGGAGTTACAAACACTTAGCAACCGAACTGGTATTTATTACCCTGGTGCTACTAGGAATACTAGTAAAGTACACAATAATATAACGTATATTCAAAATACTTCTGTCGACCTTGCCAGCCTTCTCATCTACCAAGTATCTAAGGTAGTTCTGCTTCAGTGGCCGTTCCCCTCATTACAGAAGCACTTAGTCTCGGGTTTGGGTTCAACCTTGGGTTTCTTCACTAGAGCAACAACTGATTTGCCATTTCATGAAGTATCCCTTCTTTCTCTTGCCCTTCTTGAAACTAGTGGTTTAACCATCAACAATTGATGCTCCTACTTCATTTCTACTTTTGCGGTGTCAAACATCGCGAGTTTCTCAAGAATCATCATGTCTATCCCTGATATGTTATAGTTCATCATGAAGCTCTAATAGCTTGGTGGCAGTGACTATGGAGAACCATAACTATCTCATCTGGAAGATTAACTCCCACTCGATTCAAGTGATTGTGGTACTCAGACAATCTGAGCACATGCTCAATGATTGAGCTTTTCTCCCTTAGTTTGCAGGCTTAAGAAACTTGTCAGAGGTCTCATACCTCTTGACGTGGGCACTAGCCTGAAATCCCAATTTCAGTCCTTGGAACATCTCATATGTTCTGCGATGTTTCAAAAATGTCTTGGTGCCTCAATTCTAAACCATTTAGCATTATGCACTGAACTATCATGTAGTCATCAAAACGTGTATGTCAGATGTTCGCAACATCCACAACCGACGCTCGAGGTTTAGCACACTGAGCGGTGCATTAAGGACATAATCCTTTTGCGCAGCAATGAGGACAATCCTCAGTTTATGGACCCAGTCCGCATAATTTCTACTGTCTACTATCAACTAAATTTTCTCTAGGAACATATCTAAAACAGTAGAACCAAAGCGTGAGCTACAACATAATTTGCAAAGACCTTTTGACTATGTTCATGATAATTAAGTTCATCTAATCAAATTATTCAATGAACTCCCACTCAGATAGACATCCCTCTAGTCATCTAAGTGATACATGATCCGAATCGACTAGGCCGTGCCCGATCATCACGTGAGACGGACTAGTCATCATCGGTGAACATCTTCATGTTGATCGTATCTTCATTACGACTCATGTTCGACCTTTCGGTCTTCCGTGTTCCGAGGCCATGTCTGTACATGCTAGGCTCGTCAAGTCAACCTAAGTGTTTTGCATGTGTAAATCTGGCTTACACCCATTGTATTCGAACGTTAGAATCTATCACACCCGATCATCACGTGGTGCTTCGAAACAACGAACCTTCGCAACGGTGCACGGTTAGGGGGAACACTTTCTTGAAATTTTAGTGAGGGATCGTCTTATTTATGCTACCATCGTTCTAAGCAAATAAGACATAAACATGACAAACATCACATGCAAATCATAAAGTGACATGATATGTCCAATATCATCTTGCGCCTTTGATCTCCATCTTCGAGGCGCGCCATGAACACCATCGTCACCTGCATGACACCATGATCTCCATCATCGTGTATTCATGAAGTTGCCTCACCAACTATTACTTCTACTACTATGGCTAACGGTTAGCAATAAAGTAAAGTAATTACATGGTGTTTTCATTGACATACAGGTCATAAATAAATTAAGACAACTCCTATGGCTCCTGCCGGTTGTCATACTCATCGACATGCAGGTCGTGATTCCTATTACACGAACATGTCAATCTCATACATCACATATATCATTCATCACATCCTTTTGGCCATATCACATCACATAGCATACCCTGCAAAAACAAGTTAGACGTCCTCTAATTGTTGTTGCATGTTATACATGGCTGCTATGGGTTTCTAGAAAGAACGTTTCTTACCTACGCAAAACCACAACAATGATATCCCAATTTCTATTTACCCTTCATAAGGACCCTTTTCATCGAATCCGATCCGACTAAAGTGGGAGAGACAGACACCCGCCAGCCACCTTATGCATCAAGTGCATGTCAGTCGGTGGAACCAGTCTCACGTAAGAGTACGTGTAAGTTTGGTCTGGGCCGCTTCATCCCACAATGCCGTCGAATCAAGATAAGACTAGTAACGGTAAGCAAATTGAACAAATCATCGCCCACAACTGCTTTGTGTTCTACTCGTGCATAGAATCTACACATAAACCTGGCTCTGATACCACTGTTGGGGAATGTAGCAATAATTCAAAATTTTCCTAAGTGTCACCAAGATCAATCTAGGAGATGCTAGCAACGAGAGAGAGGGAGTGCATCTTCATACCATTGAAGATTGCTAAGAGGAAGCGTTACAAGAACGCAGTTGGTGGAGTCGTACACGCAGCGATTCAGATCACGGTCGATTCCGATCTAAGCGCTGAACAACGGCGCCTCCATGTTCAACACATGTACATCCCGGGGACGTCTCCTCCTTCTTGATCCAGCAAGGGGAGAGGAGAAGTTGAGGGAGAACTCCGACAGTACGATGGCGTGGTGGTGATGGAGCTTGTGGTTCTTCGGCAGGGCTTCGCCAAGCGCTACAGAGGAGGATGAGGTGTAGGAGAGGGGGAGGGACTACGCCAGGGGAAGGGTGTGGCTGCCCTCTCTCTCCCTCACTATATATAGGGGAAGGGGTGGAGGAGGCGCCCTAGGGTTTCCTAGGGGAGGGGCAGCGGCCATAGGGGAAACCCTAAATGGGTTTGGGCGCCCCCACCCCTAGGAAACTTGCCCCCAAGCCGGGAGGGGTGGCTGCCCTAGGGGAGGCGGCCCCACCTCTCCAAGTTAAGTGAGATGGGGTGGGAGGGGCGCTCAGCCCCTTAGTGGGCTGATGTGCCCCCTCCCCCTGGCCCATAAGGCCCCCCAACGCTTGCCGGGCCCTCTGAAACCCCTTTCGGACACGTGGTCGTCACCCGGTACCCCCGGAACAGTTCTGGACTCCAATACCCTTCATCCAATATATCGATCTTCACCTCCGGACCATTCTGGAACTCCTCGTCACATCCAGGATCTCATCCGAGACTCCGAACAACCTTCGGTAACCACATACTATTTCCCATAACAATTGTAGTGTCACCGAACCTTAAGTGTGTAGACCCTACGGGTTCTGGAACCATGCAGACATGAGCGAGACATCTCTCCGGCCAATAACCAATAGCGGGATCTGGATACCCATATTGGCTCCCACATGTTCCACGATGATCTCATCGGGTGAACCATGATGTCGGGGATGCAATCAATCCTGTATACAATTCCCTTTGTCAATCGGTATGTTACTTGCCCGAGATTCAATCGTTGGTATCCCAATACCTCGTTCAATCTCGTTACCAGCAAGTCACTTTACTCGTTCCATAACACATGATCCCGTGGCTAACTCATTAGTCACATTGAGCACGTTATGATGATGCATTACCAAGTGGGCCCAAAGATACCTCTCCGTCATACGGTGTGACAAATCCCAGTCTCGATTCATGCCAACCCAACAGACACTTTTGGAGACACCTGTAGTGCACCTTTGTAGCCACCCAGTTACGTTGTGACGTTTGGTACACCCAAAGCATTCCTACAGTATCCGGGAGTTGCACAATCTCATGGTCTAAGGAAATGATACTTGACATTAGAAAAGCTCTTAGCAAACGAATTACACGATCTTGTGCTATGCTTAGGATTGGGTATTGTCCATCACATCATTCTCCTAATGACGTGATCCCGTTATCAATGACATCCAATGTCCATGGTCAGGAAACCATAACCATCTATTGATCAACGAGCTAGTCAACTAGAGGCTTACTAGGGACACGTTGTGGTCTATGTATTCACACATGTATTACGGTTTCCAGTTAATACAACTATAGCATGAACAATAAACAATTATCATGAACAAGGAAATACAATAATAACCATTTTATTATTGCCTCTGGGGCATATTTCCAACATAATCATACCCACGGATACTTGAGGTGACATTGGAGTATCTAGGCGACATTAGGGTTTTGGTTGATTTGTGTCTTAAGGTGTTATTCTAGTACGAACTCTAGGATAGATTGAACGGAAAGAATAGCTTCGTGTTATTTTACTACGGACTCTTGAATAGATCGATCAGAAAGAATAACTTTGAGGTGGTTTCATACCTGTGAGAACCTGGAATTAACTTCCAGATCCTCCTGTGTATATTTGTCAACCCCAGGATCATTGTTGACAACACAGTGAAATGTTATCATTGCAGAATACGTAAAAGCATTACAAGTAGTATATTTGTCACAAGACATACCTAGTGAGATGTCTCATGACATTTACAATCAGAAAACAGCGGAAAGTAAAATGCGTAGTGACTCCATCTCAGCCACAGGCAGTCGATGTAGTCCACGTGACCTCACTCATACGGATCGCCATAGTTGTTGTAGCCATCACCTTCGTCTTCATGGAACTCTGTTGTCAACAAAGATTATTGCCATGAGTACATTACATACTCAACATGCCTCCCTCAGAGAAGGGCCTAATAGCTACATGTGGCTTCAAAGGAAGGCTGTATGGCTCATTTGCATAAAGCTAATTTTGTTTAAAAAATATAGCAGTTGAATAAAAGCACCTTTTGATGAAAACATGTTTTATCTCCAGAATAACTTTCATTAAAGTGAGGATCCTCGATCAACTCACACTCTTCATAGGTTCCAAGAATAGGGGCAAAGAGGGAATAAGCGAGACAGGTCCTGTATGTCGAGAAAGATTGATGTGCTGTCCTTGACCGTGGACACCGCTATTCGAATAGTTTTACACTCTGCAGAGGTTGTACACTTTACCCACACGACACAATCCCGACTTGTTGCCACTAGCCGTCGCTAGCGTAGTACACCATCTGGTATACCGGCAGGGAGATTGTGACGAGGTCTTTGGACTAGATCCCCCAAAGATGTGACATGCCCACCGGGTCTGGCGCACGGAACTGAGAGTACGTCCTCAAACCGGTCGCCCCAGCTGTGTCGAGGATACTCCCCGCAGGGCAACTATCCCATCTGCGGTACGGCGACATCGACACCTAAGGTTGACTAGCTTACATGACCATGCCAGTGCCCATATAGCATGTGGCTGTACTGTTATCACAATCTTCAAATCCAAGACTTATTAGGCCTTAAGCGGCACAAATGACTGATTGCCCCTTCAACTCGTGAAGGGCAGCCAATTGCTTCTTCAATCCTTGATTCAGCTGTCGCCCGCGCCAGTATTCAGATGGTAAGTTTC
The DNA here is from genome assembly GCF_018294505.1 of Triticum aestivum. Taxonomy (NCBI): domain Eukaryota; kingdom Viridiplantae; phylum Streptophyta; class Magnoliopsida; order Poales; family Poaceae; genus Triticum; species Triticum aestivum. The sequence goes on along the minus strand of NC_057800.1, from coordinate 633,835,595 downwards.
ACCTAGAGTAGAAGAGGATAGAGAAGGTCAAAAAGGCCAACTTGCCTAGCTCAGCGAGCTCAAGAAATAAGTTTCAAGTGTCAATGACTAAAAGGACATTCAACAAAGCACCTATAGGGTAATAAGCATGGCTAAGCATTTCTACTCTACCAGAATACTATATAATTCTACTCGGGTGTCAAGTGAATAGGCGACAAGCGGATCAGGGTAATGTGTCAATCGACACACTAGCTATGAGAATTAAAATAGCATGCATATAGTAACCATAAAACAGAATGCAATTTTGTAAACATAGGATAAATATGATCAAAGAAGGAGGCATGCCTTCGTTGTTGAGTCCTTCTTCGGTAACCTGTTTCTGTCCATGTCCAACCTCGCCACTCCCTACTCGTCGTAACGATAGAAAATGGAAAACAAATAAATACCAAAACAATAGTAAGTCCAAATAACATCCAAAACAAATTAAGAGTGGATGGATAGCGAGATATCGATCAGATGGAGATTCTAAAATGAGATAGCATGATAGTGAGGTAAGTAGAGAGGATTCAACGAAGTGACAAGGTTTAGGTTGACACAACTATGGAAGGCTTGGCGATCAATACCAACATTCTAATATTAACTAATAGTGCCCACCACACATCACAACTTTAGGAACTACTATAACACCAACACAATGGCAACAACACACATGGAATGGAACCACCTTATGCATTTAACTACACAATCATATCATGGTATGATAAAGCTAAAGGTTAACCACAGATAAATATTTATATATCATCTAAATATTTAGAATGGTTAATAGCAACCAAACATAAACATCAACTACATCATATCTCAAAAGCAAGCATTCCATAAGACAACCAAACCAACGTCACTACTGGAATCAACTACTTTGCCATCTGCTAGCTCTTTGCCGTCAGCTAGCAGACGACAAAGAAGCTCTTTGCCATCAGCTACCAAAGCAGACGGCAAAAACCTGACTGATGGCAAAGACCTAATTTGCCATCAGCCAGTTCTTTGCCGTCGGCTAGCAGACGGCAAAGATTCTTTATCGTCGGCTAGCGGATGGCAAAGAGGGAGGGGCCCCACTGACGAGCTGCTAAAAAAAAACCTAACGGCCCCCCTCTTTGCCGTCCGCTAGCGGACGGCAAAGAGCAAAAAGGCGGACAGCAAAGGGGGGTGGACGACAAAGAGGGAGGCCCCCACTAACGTTAACGGCCGCCCCACCCCATCCCTCTCTCTCTCTTTCTCTCCCCAGTTACTCGCCGCCGCCCCGTCGCCCCACCACCCCGCCGCTGCCCCAGCGCCCCCCGCCCCGTCGCCCCACCACCCCGCCGCCGCCCCGGCGCCCTCCCGCCTTGTCGCCCCCGTCGCCCCTGCCGCCCCCGCCGGCCTGCCGTCTGGGCGCCGCCACGGCCCGGCGCCCCGGCACCCCCGCGCCCCGCCGCCCCGGCCAGGCCCGGCCTTGTTGCCACTGCCGCCGCCCCAGGCCGCCCCGCCCCCTCCTCCACCGCCCCAGGCCGCCCCGCCCCCTCCATCGCCGCCCCAGGCCGCCCCGCCCCCCTCCTCTGCTGTCCCAGGCCGCCCCGCCCCTCCTCCACCCAGGTGAGCTCTCTGCCTCCTTTTTTCCTTTTTTCTGTTTTTTAGTTTTAGGTTTATGTTTAGTTTAGATTAGTTTTAGGTTTATAGGTTTAGTTTTAGTTTAGTTTTAGGAAAGAAGAAGAAGAGAAAAAGAGGAGAGGAGAAGAAGAAGAAGAGGAGGACGAGAAGAAAAAAGAAGAAGAGGAAGAAGAAGAAGAAAAAAGAGGAGAGGAGGAGAAGAAGAAGAGGAAAAAGGAAAGGAGGAAGAGGAAGAAGAAGAAGAAGGAAAAAAAGGAAGAAAAGGAAGAAGAGGAAGAAGAAGAAAAGGAAAAAAAGGAAAAAAAAACCCGACCCGACACGGTACCCAGACCCCGACCCGGCACCCCGACACGACACCCCGACCCCGAGACCCCGACCCCGACCCCGAGACCCCGAGACCCCGACCCCGACACCCCGACCCCGACCCCTACCCCGAGCCTGACCCGACACCCCGACCCCGACACCCCGACCCCGACCCCGACACCCCGACCCCCCGAGCCTGACCCGACACCCCGACCCCGAGCCTGACCCGACACCTTGACCCCGACAGCACACCCCGGCTCCGAAACAACACCCCGACACCGACACGGCACTACCCCGACATCGACACGACACCCCGACCCCCGACCCTGAAACAGCACCCCGACCCCGACACGGCACCCCGACACTGACAGGACACCCCGACCCCCGACACCTCCCGAAAAGGTGTTCTTTGGCCTTCCAGAGGCCGGCGGGGTCATATATTTGTGAATTATTAGTTAGGTCATATATTTTTCGATTTTGTTATGAAAAACATCATATATAATTGTGTTGATCGTGTAGTTTTAAATGTGCAGTTGTTTCATCGCTGCGAGGTTTGGTGTTCGACGACCTCACCGTGCGTTTGATGAGCTCTGCCCCTTCGTTCGTGGGTGAGCACAAATGACAAGTCCTCCTCCCCCATTAATTATTTGATCTATTCCGATGAAACTTGATAGCTAGCTATATATGTGTCTTGAATCATCAGTATGCGTAACCAATATGTGTCTCCCGTTCGAAAGCGTCATAGTTATAAATATGCATGCATTTGCATATTTATAACCTTGATTCTTTCGAATTGTCCAACACTATCCATGGACAGCCCGAGTATGTGTAGATTGGGTTTGTTTTCCCATATGCTTTGCTCCGGATCCGACGCATAAATTTCGTCAGTGCCTCCCCTGTTGTTCTCCGGGTACACATCCTCTCTGTTTATTGCAGAGACGTGTATCAGGAGAACAGCGGGGAGGTGCTGACGTATAGCTGACGTCATCTGGCGGATGGCAAAGAGGCGCTCAAATTTGCCGTCCGCTGGCGGACGGCAAAGGCTGCTGTTAGCCGCCTAACGGAGTAACGCTGGTGGACGTGCAACATTTTGCCATCCCTCCTCTTTGCCGTCAGCCGCTGTAGGCAAAGGGCTCTTTGCCGTCTGCCATAAAAAGCCGACGGCAAAGGACCTATTTGTCGACCCTATCTTTGCCGTCACTGTTTGCTGTCCGCCGCGGACGGCAAAGTGCTTTGCCATCAGCCGTCCCTACCTTTGCCGTCCGCCATGGCAGACGGCAAAGTACTGGATTCCTGTAGTGAACATTATAAACCATACCAGTCAAGCAATCAAACATCATTCAATAAAATGAATTGAAATAAGATCAAGGTTTAGACCTAAAACATTATTAAAATAAAATGGGATCAACACCGTTATATCTACCAAATTCATTTGTCAAACAATCAACAAGAACTATACAACACATGGAACAATTGGATGAACAACTATCCTGGACAAGATATGATTAAATGTGGTAATCAACCAAGAATAAATATTTGGAGGAATCCAAATATTTATAACGGTTAACAACAAGCAATGCATAAACATCAACCATAAGTAATATTAAGAAGTACTCTTATATCAAGAGCCAACACAACACTAGGAAGAAAATAAACAATACAATAATATGGCACGTATCATACAAGGCATGTGAATAAAGAATCATAAAGAGATCTTAACTAAAACCACAAGCATCAAACATACAAGTGATCATGAGAAGATACTAAAGTAGTACATGTTCTTTAAGTAAGAAAGAACATATATCCAAAGACCACTAGTAACAAGATTACCCACACATGCTTAAACAACAGAGCAAACTATGCGCGTTAAGCATATGAGGAAGGCACAACTCAACTAACATGAAAGGTAACATATCTTGAACATGATATGGACTATTGAAACAACTATAACACATGGTAGTATAATAAGACATGAAACATAACTTGCATGAAAGATGTCTAGGCATATAACAATGAAACGACTAGATATATACCCATAAGCATGGAATATCATTACTTATGCTGCCCGCTATGCTACCAATACAATACACTCATAATAACAACACAACTTAGTTGATATACGCTAACCAAACATCGAGCATGTCGTTAGCACACAACATTATCATGCTAGTTGTGCCTTAGAAGCACAAGGGGTAAATCATACTAAGCAAGTAAACATCGAGGTCATTGCATCAATGAAATCAAGCAATGAAATACCAAAGCAATAATAACAGAAATGTCATGCATTTGCTATATAGTACAACTTACACTTGCACCAACATAGGACAGTCAACTATGCATGATTCGATACACGATTGTTATACCCACTCTATGCAATCTAGTTATACAACCGAACATCATGACATGGTATTGACCAAGCAAGAGGAATCATTCACTACTAGCATGTATCTCTACCAAGCAAAGACTAACCATATGCGTGATCATAAAGTATAAACTAGCGATGATATAACACATGCATGTGAAACATTCAATAAAGAATGCTTTCTACTTTAAGAAATTGCAAACATGGCATGGTAATAAACTAAGAAAAATAAACACACATTATAGTTGCCACGATGTAAGAAACTAAGTTATATGCAACGGGAATACATTCTAAATATGAGAATACAAATACGACCATGACATAAATCATCAAACCGAGCAATCTTGTATGTCTACAAAATAAGAGGAACCACTTGGCAATCACGAGCTATACAACAAACTACAATATACTAGTTCCCCATAGTAAAGCATTTCATTTGACGTCTAGCATAAAGAATCTACATAGAAACACACACAATAATTACCTGAAGAACTATCATAGATATGGCATGATTTCAAATCAATAAAATATACACGTAACATGGGTGAGAAAAAAATATAAAACATATCTAAGATATATTCATGCTAAACAAAAGGAACTAATTAAAACATGAAATATTCCATGACTCGTTAAAGAAAGCAAAGCTTAGAATAACTCTACGAAATTATAAGCTTGGTGATCATTCACCAAATTTTGTACACGTGCACAAAAGAGGACTACATGAGCTATAAAGAAAAAATAACAACATGCAACACCATACAAAACTATAAGAAATGATTAAAGAAATCCTTACAATAAATCTAGACAGTCACACCTAACTCCTATAATTATGGAAGGAGTGACTCCTAGGCATGTCATGACCATATAAAAATATCAAATCAACACAAACACATGATAACAAATCACAAGGACTAATATGAAACAAAAGCATAACACACTACTACGATTAGGCATGCAATATGTACATGAAACCATATGAAACTATATTAAAATTTATAGACATGTCTAACCCAAGACAATAACAATATAAAAATATTATCAACTTGCGTCAACAAAAACTATAATCGATAAACAAATAAATCTAACAAATTATTTGTCACACGCAAAAATTATCAGACCAATAGGATATACTCCTAGGTATATCGCGAACATATGAACAGTAACATATTAACACAAAATCTAACCGATGAACAAACCCCATTCAATCTTGGGCAAAACGACTATAACAAAAATTTATACTAAACTCCTAATGATTAAACTAGCGATCTAACTCCACCATGAGGTTACTATGGGCATGAGAACAAATCATATGTTGAACACAAGATCATCCGAGAAACTAAAAAGTACGCGGACATGTTGATAGAATCCGTCCATGCATCGGCGCGAGCAATGACATAGATGAGTCGAATGATGATGTCTACGAGATAGAGTAGATGATGCTGAGTACGCGTGCAAAAGGAATTTGATAGAGGCTCACCGAGTTTGACAGAATGATGCGAAGAACTTGACGAACAGTGTAGACGGACATGCGAATTTCTGCGCGTGTGGTAAATGGATCGCGTTCTTTCTTCCCTGAATGGATTCATCACATCAAGGGGAACCTTCTGGCGCGACGGCATGGATGGAGATGGTCCTAGTCACCGGGATCTAGACCACGCGTCCATGGAGCTTCACAAGTTCATGGAGTTGTCTTGTAGAGAAGAAGAAGGGAGAGGGAAGGACAAGTGGTGGGATTGGAAGAGGAGATCAAGACACACTTCTACATCTATTCAAAACTTGAAACTGTTGAGAGTTGAAGGAATTGGAGGAGAGGTGCGTGGTGGCTGTAGGTTTTCTCTTCTCTTCTATAGAGGAGGTTTTGCTAGATGGGAGAGATGGGTATGGAGAGAAATAGGCCATGAAGGAGTCCAAGAGAGAATTAAAGGAGGAGGGTAGGAGGCAGCGTTCACTTGAAACATTCTGACTGTTAGCGTTTCCTATGTGTACATGTACGTGCGTGAGTGGAAGGAGATGAAGCGCTTAGAGAGAAATAAGTAAGGGAGAGGGAATAAATTAAAGGAAGGGCAGCAGTCAAGCGTACATGTGTTTCTTCTATGTTTGTTTTTCCTTATGTGTAATGATGAGTACGTGAGAAGGGTTCAGCCACAACCTGAGGGAGATGGGCTAAGGCCCAGGTGGAAAGGAAATAGAGAATGGGAGAGAAATAAAAACACATTGGGTTAGGCCCATGCAGATTGGGAAAAGAAAACGTGGGCTGCTCACATGGAAGAGATAGATGTGTTGGGAAATTCCGCCAGAGTTTGGGAAAAGAGATTAAATAGATTTTCCTTCTTAGGAAAACCTAGAAAAGGAATATAAGCTAACAAATTCAAAAGAAGTTCCAAAATACATATGCGCATAATTAACTATGCTGAAGGGAGAAAAATAAAACCCAACTAAAAGAGAAGAACAAAACTCAAATTAAATTGAAGTTTGCAATAGATCAAATTAAATCCACTAAGTTTATGAAAACTCAATTTAAGCTTTTATTAACAAATAAAACAAACGAAATTTACTCGCCCTGTTTTTTGGAAAACTTTTTCTAAAACATTCCGAGAATCGGGATGTTACAGTATCCTACCATAATCACTTCATTTGTTCTCCGCTATTAGTGACTTTGGAGTGACTCTTTGTTGCATGTTGAGGGATAGATATATGATCCAATTATGTTATTATTGTTGAGAGAACTTGCACTAGTAAAAGTATGAACCCTAGGCCTTGTTTCAACGCATTGCGATACTGTTTTCGCTCACTTTTATCATTAATTACCTTGCTGTTTTTATATTTTCAGATTGCAAAAACCAATATCTACCATCCATATTGCACTTGTATCACCATCTCTTGGCCGAATTAGTGCACCTATACAATTTACCGTTGTATTAGGTGTGTTGGGGACACAAGAGACTCTTTGCTATTTTGTTGCAGGGTTGTTTGAGAGAGACCATCTTCATACTACGCCTCACACGGATTGATAAACCTTAGGTCATCCACTTGAGGGAAATTTGCTACTGTCCTACAAACTTCTGCACTTGGAGGCCCAACAACGTCTACAAGAAGAAGGTTGGGTAGTAGACATCAAGATTTTTTCTGGTGCCGTTGCCGGGGAGGTTAGCGCTTGAAGGTATATCTTTAGATCTTGCAATCAGATATTTTTGTTTCTTGTTTTATCACTAGTTTAATCTATAAAAGAAAACTACAAAAAAATGGAATTAAAGTTGCCTCATATGCTTCATCTTTTTAATGTCTTCCGTGAAAATAAGGATTCTGATAATTGTGCCAAAGTGTTAGAAGAAGAATGTATTAAAATGTTTGGCACTAAATCTTTGGATGATGAGCATGATTGCAATATTGTTAGTATGAATCCCTTGAATATCCATGATGCTAATGATATGCAAAGCCACAAGCTTGGGGAAGCTATGTTTGATGAAGTTGATATTTTTTTATCCCCCCAGTTTTGATGAGCAAATTTATTTTGATGATAGCATGCCTCCTATTTATGATGATTATATTGATGAAAGTGGGTTTGGAAGAGTGTCAACTTTAGAAAGTAATGATCCCACTATTTTGGAGGGTGTTGAATCTTATTGTGATAATTATGAAAGTGGATTTGGAGATGTCATGACTTTATTGAGTGATGATTCCACTATTTTGGAAGAGGTTCCAATTGGTTATGAGAACAAAGTTGCTATCTATGATGATTATTGTGATGACTTGTATGCTATTAAGAATAATGATAGCCATGAAACTTGTCATAATGATTTTAGTTTTCAATTGGATTATGCCTCACATGATAATTATTTTGTTGAGTTTGCTCCCACTACTATTCTGAATGAGAAGAATTTTTCTTATGTGGGGAGTAGTAAATTTTCTATGCTTGTAGATCATGAAAAGAATGCTTTATGTGATAGTTATATTGTTGAATTCATCCATGATGCTACTGACAGTTATTATGAGGGAGGAACATATGCTTGTAGGAATTGCAATAATATACGGTTTCCTCTCTACATGTTGAAAATCTTGAAGTTATGCTTGTTTTACCTTCCTATGCAAGTTGATTCTTGTTCCCACAAATTGTTTGCTCACTAAATCCCTATGCATAGGAAGTGGATTATACTTAAATGTGCTAGTCATATTCTTCACGATTCTCTCTTTATGTTTCAATTCTTATCTTTTATGTGAGCATCATTGAAATCATCATGCCTAGCTAGGGGCGTTAAACGATAGCGCTTGTTGGGAGGCAACCCAATTTTATTTTTGTTCCTTACTTTTTTCTCCTGTTTAGTAATAAATAATTCATATAGCCTCTGTTTATATGTGGTTTTATGTTTTAATTAGTGTTTATGCCAAGTAGAACCTTTGGGAAGACTTGGGTGAAGTCTTTGCGATCTTGCTGTAAAAAAACAGAAACTTTTGCGCTCACGAGATTAGCTGCTTTTTTTTTACTGGAGAGTGCGATTACGTTGATTCTTGTTGCATATGATTAATAGAGAAATTCCTCACGTCCACCAATTTATTTCAGAATTTTTGGGGTTACAGAAGTATACGCTTGATACAGATTACTACAGACTGTTGTGTTTTTGACAGATTCTGTTTTCATTGTGTTGTTTCCTTATGTTGATGAATCTATGAGTAGTATCGGAGGGTATGAACCATAGAGAAGTTGGAACACAGTAGATATTACACCAATATGAATTTATAATGAGTTCACAACAGTACGTAAGTGGTGATTTATTTTCTTATACTAACGGAGCTTACGAGTTTTCTGTTGAGTTTTGTGTTGTGAAGTTTTCAAGTTTTGGGTAAAGATTCGATGGCCTATGGAATAAGGAGTGGCAAGAGCCTAAGATTGGGTATGCCCAAGGCACCCCAAGTAATACTAAAGGACAACCAAAAGCCTAAGCTTGGGGATGCCCAGGATGGCATCCCCTCTTTCGTCTTCGTTCATCGGTAACTTTACTTGGAGCTATATTTTTATTCACCAAATGATTTGTGTTTTGCTTGGAGCGTCATTTTATTTTATTTTGCTTTGCTTTCTGTTTGAATAAAATACCAAGATTTGAAATTTTTAAATGTTAGAGAGTCTTCACATAGTTGCATAATTATTCGACTACTCATTGAGCTTCACTTATATTTTTTGGAGTAGTTTGTCATTTGCTCTAGTGCCTCACTTATATCTTCTTAGAGCATAGCGGTGGTTTTATTTTATAGGAATAGATGAACTCTCATTATTCACTTATATTATTTTGAGAGTCTTTTATAACATCATGGTAATTTATTTGGGTTATAAAATTAGTCCTAATATGATAGGCATCCAAGAGGGATATAATAAAAACTTTCATATAAGTGCATTGAGTGCTATGAGAAGTTTGATACTTGATGATTGTTTTGAGATATGAAGATGGTGATATTAGAGTCATGCTAGTTGATTAATTGTGAATTTGAGAAATACTTGTGTTGAGGTTTGCAAGTCCCGTAGCATGCACGTATTGTAACCATTGTGTGACAAATTTGAAGCATGAGGTGTTTCTTTGATTGCCTTCCTTATGAGTGGCAGTCGGGGACGAACGATGATCTTTCCCTACCAATCTATCCCCCTAGGAGCATGCGCGTAATGCTTGGTTTTTGATGACTTGTAGATTTTTGCAATAAGTATGTGAGTTTTTTATGAATAATGTTGAGTCCATGGATTATACGCACTCTCACCCTTCCATCATTGCTAGCCTCTTCGGTACCGTGCATTGTCCTTTCTCACCTCGAGAGTTGGTGCTAACTTCGTCAGTGCATCCAAACCCCGTGATATGATAAACTCTGTCACACATAAGCCTCCTTATATCTTCCTCAAAACAGCCACCATACCTACCTATTATGGCATTTCCATAGCCATTCTGAGATATATTGCCATGCAAATTTCCATCGTTTCATTTATGACACGCTTCATCATTGTCATATTGCTTTGCATGATCATGTAGTTGACATCATATTTGTGGCAAAGCCACCATGCATAATTTATCATACATGTCACTCTTGATTCAATGCCCATCCCGGTACACCACCGAGGCATTCATATAAAGTCATACTTTGTTTGGGGATGACCATCAAGGTGTGTACCGGGATAGGCATTGAATGCCTCTAGGGATTATGCATGCCTAGATATCCCGGTACACCACAAGAGCCTAAGCTTGGGGATGACCATGGCACCCCCAAGATAATCTAAGGACACCAAAAGCCAAAGCTTACGAGATTATGCATACTTTGCTCACGTGAGCTTTAGTGATTTATATTTTGAATAATTAGTTACTCTTGGTGCTACTATAGATGAGCTTGCATGTTGAATTCTTAGAGTTCTAGGTAGTTTGAATGATTGATATGGCCTCTATGCATCCCTATGAGTAGTTGCTATCATTCTTGTGAAGTTTTGTTGAGAAAAAAACTTGTGGACTAAAAAATTCAAAATTTTGTTCATAGGAGAAAGATGAGTTTCTTTATGAAGTTTGCTTCTAAGAAGAACTTCAAGGGAGTTATTGGGGAGTCATCGGACAATGACCTCCACACATAGAGAATGGCGGAGGTATGGCCATGCAAATGGTCGCACACCACATTCATGGATGGAGACGGAATCCGCCAAGAGTTTCCACAATTTGCTGCTAATGCCGTCCTCGCCGACTTCATTATAGCTGAGTGTGAAAAGTATCATCTCCTCACAAATTCCTTTGTGCAAAGTTTTCATTTCTTAAGTAAGAATAACCCTCCTGAGGTGCAGTTTAATTTATATGTTGAAACCCGTCAGATACCACTCAATGAATTTTGTGACATATGCTTGATCCCTTCTGATGGGAATTAAAGAGAGCGTAGGCCTGCAGAGTTCAAAGGCTTTTATAATACTTTGTCCGTGGGAGATGAGAGAGGGGTGTCGAGTGTCACCGCCACTAGCTTACAGTTTCCTTCAGTGCATTATTTTACCATACTTATTGCGAGGTGTTTACTTGCTAGAGAGAAGGTTGGTGCACTTAGTGCCCCCAATTTCACTGTTTTACACCGTGCAATCTACGATGACAACACTTATATCTTGGGAGCTATTGTGGCATGTCGCCTCCATATTAACAGGTCCAAGGGTAAAATACATGATGGTATTTATGCTACTCTCTTGGCGAGTCACTTAAACATTCAGATACGCTAGCATGATTATCCCTTACCCAAGGTTTATTTAGATTGTTAGGCTATGGCACACCACCAGTTTATTGATGGCGAGAACACTGACATTCCTGTTCCTTATAACCTGGTTTTTAGTGTGTACACTCGTGATATTATTCTTTTGCTTGCACCTGCTTTGTTTGATCCTATTGCCAGGGGTGAATACAGAATCATGCCTGAGGATATTGTCGCCTACCGGAACGACCAGGCTGCGGCTGAGGAGGAACCTCAGGAGTGGGACCCTCAGGTACCCGCTCCCCAGCACTTCAACATAGGACCTGATGGCTTCTTGAGTGGTGATTACCAAGTTAGGCCAAAAGCCTAAGCTTGGGGGAGTACGTATTTCCACCGACATTACATTCATGTTCACACATTTCATTCTAGTTGTCGGTATTCACACTTTTTCATTGTATTATCCATGTTAGATTTATTTTCTTGCCTTCTTCTTGTGTGTTTGAAAAACTTTTGAGAAAATCCAAAACTATTTCCTGCTTCTTTTCGGTTTTTCTTCCTAGTTTAATTATTTGTAGTATTAAAAAGAAAATCCAAAAAGATTTCCTTGTTCTTCTTTTGCTTGTCGGGAGCTTTCCCGTGTAAATAGTTTTTCTCGTTTTTATTTTTTGCTTTTATTTTCTTGTTCAAGAAAACCCAAAAACTCCAAAAATATTTTAGTGTGTTTCTCTGAATTTCTTTTCATTGAGTCATTGATGTCTACTACACAACCTTCTTCTTGTACACGTGGTTGCGCCTCCAAGTGCAGAGGTTTGTAGGACAGTAGCAAATTTCCCTCAAGTGGATGACCTAAGGTTTATAAATCCTGGGAGGAATAGGATGAAGATGGTCTCTGTTAAACAACCCTGCAACCAAATGGCAAAGAGTCTCTTGTGTCCCCAACACACCCGATACAACAGTAAATTGTATAGGTGCACTAGTTCGGCGTAGAGATGGTGATACAAGTGCAATACGGATGGTAGATATAGGTTTTTGTAATCTGGAAATATAAAAACAGCAAGGTAACTAATGATAAAAGTGAGCGAAAACAGTATTGCAATGCGTTGAAACAAGGCCTAGGGTTCATACTTTCACTAGTGCAAGTTCTCTCAACAATAATAACATAATTGGATCATATAACTATCCCGCAACATGCAACAAAGAGTCACTCCAAAGTCACTAATAGCGGAGAACAAATGAAGAGATTATGGTAGGGTACGAAACCACCTCAAAGTTATTCTTTCTGATCGGTCTATTCAAGAGTCCGTAGTAAAATAACACGAAGCTATTCTTTCCGTTCAATCTATCCTAGAGTTCATACTAGAATAACACCTGAAGACACAAATCAACCAAAAACCTAATGTCACCTAGATATTCCAATGTCACCTCATGTATCCGTGGGTATGATTATACGACATGCATCACACAATCTCAGATTCATCTATTCAACCAACACAAAGAACTTCAAAGAGTGCCCCAATGTTTGAGAGATACACACATGCCAGATATCCCGGTACACCACAAGAGCCTAAGCTTGGGGATCACCATGGCACCCCCAAGATAATCTAAGGACACCAAAAAGCCAAAGCTTGAGGATGCCCCGGAAGGCATCCCCTCTTTCGTCTACTTCCATCGGTAACTTTACTTGGAGCTATATTTTTATTCACGACATGATATGTGTTTTTCTTGGAGCGTCTTGTATGATTTGAGTCTTTTCTTTTTAGTTTACCACAATAATATTTGTTGTACACACCTTTTGAGAGATACACACATGATTCGGAAATTATTAGAATACTCTATGTGCTTCACTTATATCTTTTGAGTTATATAGTTTTGCTCTAGTACTTCACTTATATCTTTTAGAGCATGGTGGTGGATTTGTTTTATAGAAACTATTGATCTCTCATGCTTCACTTAGATTATTTTGAGAGTCTTAAATAGAATGGTAATTTGCTTAAATAATCCTAATATGCTAGGTATTCAAGATTAGTAAAAACTTACTTATGAGTGTTTTGAATAATAAGAGAAGTTTGATGCTTGATGATTGTTTTGAGATATGGAGGTAGTGATATTAAAGTTGTGCTAGTTAAGTTGTTGTGAATTTGAGAAATACTTGTGTTGAAGTTTGCAAGTCCCGTAGCATGCACGTAAGGTAAAAATTATGTAACAAATTTGAAACATGAGGTGTTCTTTGATTGTCCTCCTTATGAGTGGCGGTCGGGGACGAGCGATGGTCTTTTCCTACCAATCTATCCCCCTAGGAGCATGCGCGTAGTGCTTGGTTTTTGATGACTTGTAGATTTTTGCAATAAGTATGTGAGTTCTTTATGGCTAATGTTGAGTCCATGGATTATACGCACTCTCACCTTTCCATCATTGCTAGCCTCTTAGGTACTGTGCATTGCCCTTTCTCACATTGAGAGTTGGTGCAAACTTCGCCGGTGCATCCAAACCCCATGATATGATACGCTCTTTCACACATAAACCTCCCTATATCTTCCTCAAAACAGCCACCATACCTACCTATTATGGCATTTCCATAGCCATTCCAAGATATATTGCCATGCAACTTTCCACCATCCCGTTTATCATGACACGTTCATCATTGTCATATTGTTTAGCATGATCATGTAGTTGACATAGTATTTGTGGCAAAGCCACCGTTCATATTTTTTTTCATACATGTCACTCTTGGTTCATTGCATATCCCGGTACACCGCCGGAGGCATTCATATAGTCATACCTTGTTCTAGTATCGAGTTGTAATCATTGAGTTGTAAATAAATAGAAGTGTGATGATCATCATTAATAGAGCATTGTCCTAAACAAAAAAAGAAAAAAAGGAAAGGAAAAAAAGGCCAAATAAAAAAATAAAAATAAAATAAAAATAAAAAAGGGACAATGCTACTACCCTTTTTCCACACTTGTGCTTCAAAGTAGCACCATGATCTTTATGATAGAGAGTCTCTTGTTTTGTCACTTTCATATACTAGTGGGAATTTTTCATTATAGAACATGGCTTGTATATTCCAACAATGGGCTTCCTTAAATGTCCTAGCTCTTCGTGAGCAAGCAAGTTGGATGCACACCCGCTTAGTTTCTTTTGTTGAGCTTTCATACATTTTATAGCTCTAGTGCATCCGTTGCATGGAAATCCCTACTCCTCGCATTGACATCAATTGATGGGCATCTCCATAGCCTGTTGATTAGCCGCGTCAATGTGAGACTTTCTCTTTTTTTGTCTTCTCCACACAACCCCCATCATTATATTCTATTCCACCCACAATGCTATGTCCATGGCTCACACTCATGTATTGCGTGAAAGTTGAAAAAAGTTTGAGATTACTAAAGTATGAAACAATTGCTTGCCTTGTCATCGGGGTTGTGCATGATGAGAGCATTCTTGTGTGACGAAAATGGAGCATGACCAAACTATATGATTTTGTAGGGATAAGCTTTCTTTGGCCATGTTATTTCGAGAAGACATAATTGCTTAGTTAGTATGCTTGAAGTATTATTATTTTTATGTCAATATTAAACTTTTTTCTTGAATCTTATGGATCTGAATATTCTTGCCACAATAAAGAGAATTACATGGATAAATATGTTAGGTAGCATTCCAAATCAAAAATTCTATTTTTATCATTTACCTACTCGAGGACGAGCAGGAATTAAGCTTGGGGATGCTTGATACATCTCCAACGTATCTATAATTTTTGATAGTTCCATGCTATTATATTATCAACCTTGGATGTTTATATGCAGTTATATGCTATTTTACATGATTTTTGGGACTAACCTATTAACCTAGAGCCAACTGCTAGTTTATGTTTTTTCTTTGTTTTTGAGTATCGCAGAAAAGGAAAATCAAACGGAGTCCAATTGACCTGAAATTTCACGGAGATCATTTTTGGACCAGAAGAAGCCCACAGAGTACCGGAGATGGGCCAAAAGAGTCCCGAGCCCACCACGAGGGTGGGGGGCGCGCCCTACCCCCTTGGGCGCGCCCCCTACCTCGTGGCCACCTCAGGGACCCCCTGACTTGTTCCCGACTCCAACACCTCTTATATAACCCCAAACTTCCAGAAAGAAACCTAGATCGGGAGTTCCGCCGCCAGAAGCCTCCGTAGCCAGCGAAAACCAATCTAGACCCATTTCGGCATGCTGCCGAAGGGGGGAATGCCTCTCCAGTGGCCATCTTCATCATCCTGGCGCTCTCCATGACGAGGAGGGAGTACTTCTCCCTCGGGGTTGAGGGTATGTACACAGATACTGTTTAATAGACCGATCAGAAAGAATAACTTTGAGGTGGTTTCGTACCCTACCATAATCTCTTCATTTATTCTCCGCTATTAGTGACTTTGGAGTGACTCTTTGTTGCATGTTGCGGGATAGTTATATGATCCTATTATGTTATTATTTTTGAGAGAACTTGCACTAGTGAAAGTATGAACCCTAGGCCTTGTTTCAATGCATTGCAATATTGTTTTCACTCACTTTTATCATAAGTTACCTTGCTGTTTTTATATTTCCAGATTACAAAAACCTATATCTACCATCCATATTGCACTTGTATCACCATCTCTTCACCGAACTAGTGCACCTATACAATTTACCGTTGTATCGGGTGTGTTGGGGACACAAGAGACTCTTTGCTATTTGGTTGAGGGTTGTTTAAGAGAGACCATCTTCATCCTATGCCTCCCAGGATTGATAAACCTTAGGTCATCCACTTGAGGGAAATTTGCTACTGTCCAACAAACCTCTGCACTTGGAGGCCCAACCACGTCTACAAGAAGAAGATTTTGTAGTAGACATCAATGACTCAATGAAAAGAAATTCAGAGAAACACACTGAAATATTTTTGGAGTTTTTGGGTTTTCTTGAACAAGAAAATAAAAGGGAAAAATAAAAATGAGAAAAACTATTTACACGGGAAAGCTCCCGACAAGAAAAAGAAGAACAAGGAAATCTTTTTGGTTTTTCTTTTAGTGCTACAAATAATTAAAGTAGGAAGAAAAACTGAAAAGAAGCAGGAAATAGTTTTGGATTTTCTCAAAGTTTTTCAAACACACAAGAAGAAGGCAAGAAAATAAATCTAACATGGATAATACAATGAAAAAGTGTGAACACCGACAACTGGAATGAAATGTGTGAACATGAATGTAATGTCGATGGAAATATGTACTCCCCCAAGCTTAGGCTTTTGGCCTAACTTGGTAATCAGCACTCGAAGAAGCCATCAGGTCCTACGTTGAAGTGCTGGGGAGTGGGTACCTGAGGGTCCCACTCCTGAGGTTCCTCCTCAGCCACAGCCTGGTCGTTCCGGTAGGCGACAATATCCTCAAGCATGATTCTGTATCCACCCCTGGCAATAGGATCAAACAAAGCAGGTGCAGGCAAAACAATAATATCACGAGTGTACACACTAAAAACCAGGTTATAAGGAACAGGAATGTCAGTGTTCTCGCCATCACTAAAATGGTGGTGTACCATAGCCTGACGATCTAAATAAACCTTGGGTAAGGGATAATCATGCTAGCGTATCTGAATGTTGATGTGACTCGCCAAGAGAGTAGCATAAATACCATCATGTATTTTACCCTTGGACCTGTTAATATGGAGGTGACATGCCATAATAGCTCCCAAGCTATAAGTGTTGTCGTCATAGAGTGCGCGATGTAAAACAGCTAAATCAGGGGCACTAAGTGAACTAACCTTCTCTCTAGCAAGTAAACACCTCGCAATAAATAGAGTAAAATAATGCACTAAAGGAAACTGTAAGCTAGTGGCGGTGACACTCGACACCCCTCTCTCATCTCCCACGGACAGAGTATGATAAAACCCTTCGAACTCTGCAAGGCTAGGCTCTCTTAAATTTCCATCAGAAGGGATCAAGCATATGTCACAAAATTCAGTGAGTAGTATCTGACGGGTTTCAACATATAAATTAAACTGCACCTCAGGAGGGTTATTCCTACTTAAGAAATGAAAACTTTGCACAAAGGAATTTGTGAGGAGATGATACTTTTAACACTCAGCTGCAATGAAGTCGTTGAGGATGGTAATAGCAGCAAATTGTGCAAACTCTTGGCGGATTCCGTCTCCATCCATGAATGTGTTGTGCGACCATTCGCATGGCCGTACCTCCGCCATTCTCCGGGTGTGGAGGTCATTGTCCGACGACTCCCCAATAACTCCCTTGAAGTTCTTCTTAGAAGCAAACTTCCTAAAGAAACTCATCTTTCTCCTATGAACAAAATTTTGAATTTTTTAGTCCACAAATTTTTTTCTCAACAAAACTTCACAAGAATGATAGCAACTACTCATAGGGATGCATAGAGGCCATATCAAGCATTCAAACTACCTAGAACTCTAAGAATTCAACATGCAAGCACATCTACAGTAGCACCAAGAGTAAATAATTATTCAAAATATAAACCACTAAAGCTAAAACTAATTGGACCAATGGATGAGTCATATACCAAGCAACAATCCCCTGAAACAGTTTCTGAAATGGGGCTTCGGGCAAAGAGGTTGAAATCCGCGGGTTTGAGAGCAAGAACACGAGAGAGAGAGAGAGAGAGAGAGAGAGAGAGAGAGAGAGAGAGAGAGACCAATGGTGATTTTTTTCTAGAGGTAGGTGGTGACATGGGATGAAGAGATAAGTGAGGGGCCCATGTGGGGCCCACAACCCACCAGGGTCTGGGGGTGCTGGCGCACCCAGGTGGGTTGTGCCCACTTCGTGCACCCCCTCTGATGTTATTTGCATAAAAAATTTAGAACTATTCAGAAAAATCATATTAAAATTTCAGAGCATTCTGAGAACTATTATTTTTTGGTCATTTTTTATTGCACGGGAAATTCAGAAAACAGACAAAACATGGCATTTTATTTTATTTAACTAATAAAAAAATAAAACAAAAGGTAGGGACAAAAGTAGTGCTTACTAAATTCATTAATCTCATACCTTTCAAAAATGATTCATTAATAAGGTTGATCAAGTCTTATTAACAACCACTTTTGATTAGCATGAAACCGAAGAACTTTCATAAAACACTAAGTTACCTCAATAGGGATATGTATGTCCCCAATAATAAGCATTTCATATTTCTTTTTAGTAGTAGGTAGAGGTAGTTGAAAACTTCCAATAGTGACTGTCAGCGATTTTTCAATAACATTAATACCATTCACTTGGAATTGTTTCTTCAAAAAGTGCACCATATGCTCATTACCATTGATATGAAAAGTGACCGTGCTTTTATTGCAATCAATAACAGCCCCTGGAGTATTAAAGAAGGGTCTACCAAGGATAATCGACATGTTATCATCCTCGGGCATCTCAAGTATAACAAAGTCAGTTAAAATAGTAACGCTTGCAACAACAACGGGCGCATCCTCACAAATACCGATAGGTATGGCAGTTGATTTGTCCGCCATTTGCAAAGATATTTCAGTAGGTGTGAGTTTATTCAAATCAAGTCTTTTATATAAAGAGAAAGGCATAACACTAACACTAGCTCCTAAATCACATAAAGCAGTTTTGACATAATTTCTTTTAATAGAGCAAGGTATAGTTGGTATTCTCGGATCTCCAAGCTTTTTAGGTACTCCTTCCTTGAAAGAGTAATTAGCAAGCATGGTGGAGATTTCAGCTTCTGGTATTTTTCTCTTGTTGGTGATGATGTCTTTCATGTACTTTGCATAAGGGGCCATTTTTAAGATACCAGTGAAGCGGGTATGCAAAAATACTAGCCTAATCATTTCAGCAAAGCGTTCGAATTCTTCATCATATTTCTTATTAGTTGACTTAGGTGGAAATGTCATAGGTTTTTGAACCCACAGCTCTCTTTCCTTACCACGTTTTCTAGCAACGAAGACTCTTTAATCATATCTTTTATTCTTGGGTTGTGGGTTATCAGGATCAACAGCTGGTTCTATTTCAACATCATTGTCTGGTTCTTTATTATTTGTTTGAGTATCTTCATGAACCTCATCATTATATTTTTCATTATCAAAAGGTAAGTGTTCATTACCAGATTGAGTTTCAGCATCAGAAAAAGAAACATCATTAGTAGCATTAGGAGGTTTTTCTACTTCTGGTTCACTAGAGGCATGCAAAGTCCTATTATTTTTCTTCTTTTGTTTCTTTTTGGAAGGACTATGTAACATCCCAAAATTATAAATTTTGGAAAGTTATATTTAATAAATAGTTTTGATTGATTGTCTGATTGTCGTGCGATTGCTTATGTGAAATTGAGTGAAATTTGAAACTTTTTGAAAGTTGAATGAGAGGGAATAAAATGACTTTCCCAAAACTTTCACCTTGCATTTATGATCTCCGTGAATTCAAATTCATTTCATCACAAAACCATAGAGAGAACATGATACGACTTCTTCCATTTAATTAAATGAAAAAGGGTTTTTGAAAAGGTTTGAATTCCATTTGAAAATATTTCAGATACAGAAACTTTATGCAACTCAATGAGTTTCATGAGGGGAGAGAAAATGACTTCTTCAAATGCTAAGAAAGAGAGTTGTAAGTTTTAAAGAATCAAACTGAAAGTCCTTTGTAGTTGTTTTGAAACCCACTTTCAATTTGGAGCATTTGGTTTTTATTTAAATTATTTTTCTCCAAAAATAAAATATATTCAAAATAGGGTAAAATGATTCCCTACTGTAGAAAATTGGAGAAAAATGAGTTTGAAATTATTTTGGTATTTTAAAATATTTTTATTTGGTTTTTAAAGGAACCAACAGTAAGGTTTGCTTTATTTAAATTTTTGCGGAATTCATTTGCCACTGAAATATGTCCATGTTTTAGGAAAAAAATTCTGAAAATTTGGATATATAATATGCCTATATAAAATTTTATTTTATTTTCGTTATTCAGTTTTCCTTTCTGTTTCTATTAAAAAATTGTACGTGCGACTCATAATTATTTGTCACCCACATGCGCAGCATAGTAGACAGGCCGACCCATATTTTTCTTTTCTATTTTTACTTTTGATAAGGTTTACAATTTTTTTTAATTTTTTGACAAAAATAAAATTTCGGGAAAGAAAAATATTAAAAAACTGTCACGCAGTGTACCGCGTGGCCGGGCCGAATACTTAGCTCATGCGCATGACCTTTTTCAATTTCATCTACGTATATTTATGTTTAGTTCCACATTGCCTAGCCTTTTACTTCTAAGTCTCTTTTCTACCTATAAATATGGAGCCATAGAGCCTCCAAAAATCATCCGATTCAGATTAAATCAATATTTTGGTTTGACTAGATTCACTAAAGAAAAATAGATTTCTTCTCTCCGGCGGGGCTTCTGGAAGTTGTCTCCTCTCTTTAAAGACGTCTTTTCTTTACCTTATAAAGGTATCTTTCTTTGTTTTTTTATATACTCTTGTAGCTTATTATTTCTAGTCTAGTATGATAGAGTAATTAGATTATCATTTAGTCTTTGTATTTACACTTTAGACGTAGAAATCTTTTAACAATAACACTTTTTTCTTTCGTAAAACAGCTTGGCTCTGATTTTTCAAATAGCCATAACTTTTTATTCATTCATCCAAATTAGATAAAACCAACGCCTACATTTTCGTATTCATTCCACCTATCTAGTGAATCTATCAAATAAACTTTTTGCAACTTTCAAATTTTGAAATTTGTTCAGATTCATATTCAAACTTCTTTTGATCATATCTTTTTATCCGTAGCTCCGTTTCTGATGAACCCAACTGCATCGGATTCGTATTGAAGTAATCTTTCCATCCGCACAATTAGTGTCATCTCTCCAACATATAATTTTGATCCTAGCCAGTTACTCTACTAGTCCACCAAAGAGTTGTTACACAACATTCTAAGTAGATTCAATGCTATGTTGAATTACTTGATCTGTACTTTTTAATCTAGTAATTTTTTCCCTACAAATTCATATTGACTTCCTACATCCAGTAGCATCATTAGTTTCAACTTTTGATCTTTTCAAATTTGAACTTGAAGCTTCAAATTTGAATGGTTCTTTTGGAGTTTTTGCAATGTTTCTTTGCCTTTTCTTTTGGATCTTTCAGTGATTACTTATGTGTGGTTATAATTGTCGATAGATATATTGGGGTGTGACGAGTAGAACTGTCAGAAATTATGAGTGCGAAGAATCTTCATCAACAGTACAAGGTAAGTTCACACTTTGATCATACCCTTTTAATACCCAGTTTTTATGCATTAGTTTTACCCTCAAACGTTGCATGAGTAGGATTGGGAACATGTGGTTATTGCTATGTAGTTGATGAGGTAGGAACCTATTACCTTTGATCACCCCGGGTATATACGTTATGCTCATATTGCTTAGCCATGCTCCTAGACGGGGATTGGTATGTGAGAATCATGCAAGTTGTGAGAGACAATAACTAAGGGAAGCTTAAGGTGGCTACTTCAATACACATCTGGGTGGAATGGTTGTGGGCACCTGGGAATCCAGTGTTGTCCTAGGAGATCTGGGGGTACCCGTGTGATCATCCTATGGAATGCCACCCGGGCTCAAAGAGATCATAAGAATATTCATGCCTAGAAACTTCCATGTGCAGCCACAAGCCATTATGGGCTCTGGCATAGTTGAGTAAGTTGTGGGAAACCTTTCCATGCTCGGCTAGCAGATGTAGGGGAATTGTAGGTGTACCGGCCTATCTATCGGTTAAGGGGTCCTCTTCGGAAAGACTATGTCTCGACCATCCAGTTCTCAAACATCAAGCAGTGCGAGGAATTAAATGGAGGAGATCGAGTCTTGTGGGGAAAAGTGTGCAAGCCTCTGCAGAGTGTACAAACTAATGATGATTAGCCGTGTCCCCGGTTATGGACGACTTTGAGTATCTAGAAGTGAATTATTGGTTGATCTCATGACTCTATTTAATGAAATTGTTGGGTTATTGATGATTTGGTGATTTTTTTGGGATTGAGTTGGGGAAACCTTCTCAATATGGGTAATTTAACTTGGTAGTAAATAAAAATTTATTCCTTTGTTGTAGGAAAAAAATAGCTTTATGCAAAATTAAACTTAGAGCCTCCACCAGCCAAATATGAATATAGAGATAGATATTTTCATTATTATTCTATAGTGTGAAATTGCGAGTACATTCAATGTACTGACGTACATGGCTACAATGTCTCATGTTACAGGAATTTTTATGACGAGTAAGTGATATGATAGGGTTACGATGTCTACAGTCAACTTTGCCGTTGGTGTTGTTGGGAACTCCACAACTTTGTTGTTACTTCCACTATATGGATTGAGGTAACAGTATTTACATTACTTTATACATATGATTTACCTCTATTATAAATCCTCGAGTACTGTGTGTGTCAGCATAGCGATCCAGGGATGACACTTAAGCACAGAGACTTCGATCCATTTGGGCCGGGTCGCTAAAAGATGGTATCAGAGGACATGTTGACTATAGGACGTGACCCCTTGAAACTGGCAAGCCCATAGGAAAGATTTTCTCTAAAACTTTATTTTCAAAAAGATCTTTTACCTCTCTTCCTTTCTGAGCTTTATCAAATATTCCCTTTTAGTTGGACAATACCCTTACCCCCTTTTGACCACGCGAGGATTCAGCTGATGAGACCACTCTGAGAAGATATCAGACAACTAAGACCACTTTGGAATAAAGAGGATTTTACCGGGCATTAGAATAATTGAAACTACAACGGTTGAGTACTCTGAAGACTAGGAGAATTTGAAGGCTCTGAAGAATTTCCAGATTGGTATGACCTAGGAAGGCTACCCATATGGAACTTGTCAGACTATTGAAGCTGTCAATACCTGAGATCAAGGTGTGTCAGAGAAAGACCGAAACATGGAGTGTTAAAACTAAAAGTTTTTGTCAAGAAAACCCTAAGGTAGGAGATATCAACTATGGAATGATAACTCATGGCAATTACATGGGCATAAACACGGCTATCCATGATGTTATCGCCCGCTTATGCTATTGTCGCCGTGCTGGGTTGAGCATGCATTTCTTTGGAAGGATTGGATGACAAAGGGCTAATGGAGCACCTATCAGCAAAGGATGAAGTTTTAACCTTATCTAGAGTATCGCCAGGATCTGGAGTATTACATCAAGTTCTTTAAGATGGACCTTCAGGAAGCCGTATTTGACAAGGAAGTATTTCGTGAAGGACCCAGGATCCAAAAGCTGAAAGTAGCCAAGCTGGAGGAGCAAAACTTCGAGATACTGGAGATTTGTCAGGAACTGAAGGACAGTAGGACCATGGTTCATGTCAAGGATGTTGAAACCCATAATTTTGGAACGCAACTCCAGAATATTAAAGGGCGTCATGAGAGACTTCACGTCAATAGAAATGACATGGCAGAAGAACTTGAGAAGATCAGCAAGCATGATCATAAGAAGACCAAACCCATGTTATATACTTACGTTAGATGTGATTATTGTGAGATGTCATTTGTTTGATGTTTTTCTGACATCCACAAAATAAAATTTGTATCTTCAAAATTATAGTTGGTATTGAAGGAAATATTCCCTAGAGGCAATAATAAAGTTGTTATTTATATTTCCTTAAATCATGATAAATGTTTATTATTCATGCTAGAATTGTATTAACCGGAAACTTAGTACATGTGTGAATACATAGACAAAACAGAGTGTCACTAGTTTGCCTCTAATTGACTAGCTCGTTGAATCAATGATGGTTATCTTTCCTAACCATAGACATGACTTGTCATTTGATTAACAAGAGCACATCATTAGAGAATGATGTGATTGACTTGACCCATCCGTTAGCTTAGCACGATGATCGTTTAGTTTATTGCTATTGATTTCTCCATAACTATACATGTTCCTATGACTATGAGATCATGCAACTCCCGAATACCGGAGGAACACTTTGTGTGCTACCAAATGTCACACTTTAACTGGGTGATTATAAAGGTGCTCTACAGGTGTCTCCGATGGTGTTTATTGAGTTGGCATAGATCAAGATTAGGATTTGTCACTCCGATTGTCGGAGAGGTATCTCTGGGCCCTCTCGGCAATGTACATCACATTAAGCCTTGCAAGCAATGTAGCTAATGAGTTATTTACGAGATGTAGCATTACAGAACGAGTAAAGAGACTTGCCGGTAACAAGAATGAACTAGGTATTGAGATACCGACGATCGAATCTCGGGCAAGTAACATACCGATGACAAAGGGAATAACATATGTTGTTATGCGGTTTGACCGATAAAGATCTTTGTAGGATATGTAGGAACCAATATGAGCATCCAGGTTCCGCTATTGGTTATTGACCGGAGATGAGTCTCGGTCATGTCTACATAGTTCTCGAACCCGTAGGGTTCGCACGCTTAACGTTCAGTGACGATCGGTATTATGAGTTTATGTGTTTTGATGTACCAAAGGTAGTTCGGAGTCCCAGATTTGATCACGGACATGACGAGGTGTCTTGAAATGGTCGAGACATAAAGATCGATATATTGGACCACTGTGTTTGGACATCGAAGGGTCCCGAGTGAAGTTCGGGCGTATACCGGAGTACCTGGGGTTACTGGAACCCCCCGAGGAGTTTAATGGGCCTTAGTGGAAAGAGAGGAGGGGCTGCCAGGGCAGGCTGCGCGCCCCCTCCCCCTCTGGTCCGAATTGGACTAGGAAGGGGGGCCTTTCCTTCTCCCTCTTTCCTCCTTCCTTCGCCTACTCCTACTACATGGAAGGGGGGGGGAATCCTACTCCCGGTGGGAGTAGGACTCCCCATGGGGCGCATCATAGGAGGGCCGCCCCCCCTCCTACACTCCTTTATATACGGGGGAGGGGGCACCCCATAAACACACAAGTTGATCATTGATCTTTAGCCGTGTGCGGTGCGCCCCTCCACCATAATCCACCTCGGTAATATTGTAGCGGTGCTTAGGCGAAGCCCTGTTCCGGTAGCAACATCACCACCGTGATCACGCCTTCGTGCTAAGGAAGATCTCCCTCGAAGCTCTACTGGATCGTGAGTTCGCGGGATGTCACCGAGCGGAACGTGTGCAGATTGCGGAGGTGTCGTATCTTCGGTACTAGATCGGTCGATCATGAAAACGTACGACTACATCAACCGCGTTGTCATCATGCTTCCGCTTACGGTCTACGAGGGTACATAGACAATACTCTCCCCTCTCATTGCTATGCATCACCATGATCTTGCGTGTGCGTAGGATTTTTTTTGAAATTACTGCGTTCCCCAATAGTGGCATGCGAGCCAGGTTTATGCGTAGATGTTATATGCACGAGTAGAACACAAAGGAGTTGTGGGCATGGGTATATACATATTGCTTGCTGTCACTAGTTGATTCTTGATTCAGCAGCATCGTTGGATGAAGCGGCCCAGACCGACATTACGCGTACGCTTACACGAGACTGGTTCTACCGACGTGCTTCGCACACAGGTGGCTAGTGGGTGTCTGTTTCTCCAGCTTTAGTTGAATTGGATTCAATGAACAGGGTTCTTTCTGAAGCTCAAAAAGCAATCACTACACCGCATTGTGGATTTTTGTGCGTAGGTAAGAACGGTACTTGCTCAGCCAATAGCAGCCATGTAAAACTCGCAACAACAAAGTAGAGGACGTCTAACTTGTTTTTGCAGGGCATGTTGTGATGTGATATGGTCAAGACATGATGCTAAATTTTATTGTATGAGATGATCATGTTTTGTAATACAGTTACCGGCAACTGGCAGGAGCCATATGGTTGTCGCTTTATTGTATGAAATGCAATCGCCATGTAATTTGCTTTACTTTATCACTAAGCGGTAGCGATAGTCGTAGTAGCAATAGTTGGCGAGACGACAACGATGCTTCGATGGAGATCAAGGTGTCAAGCCGATGACGATGGTGATCATGACGGTGCTTGGAGATGGAGATCAAAGGCACAAGATGATGATGGCCATATCATATCACTTATATTGATTGCATGTGATGTTTATCCTTTATGCATTTGCTTAGTTCGGCGGTAGCATTATAATATGATTTCTCACTAAATTTGAAGGTATAAGTGTTCTCCCTGAGTATGCACCGTTGCTATAGTTCGTCGTGCCGAGACACCACATGATGATATGGTGTGATAAGCTCTATGTTCACATACAACGGGTGCAAGCCAGTTTTGCACACGTGGAATACTCGGGTTAAACTTGACGAGCCTAGCATATGCAGATATGGCCTCGGAACACTGGAGACCGAAAGGTCGAGCGTGAATCATATAGTAGATATGATCAACATAGTGATGTCTACCATTGAAAACTACTCCATCTCATATGATGACCGGACATGGTTTAGTTGATATGGATCACATGATCACTTAGATGATTTGAGATATGTCTCTCTAAGTGGGAGTTCTTAAGTAATTTGATTAATTGAACTTTAATTTATCATGAACTTAGTACCTAATAGTATTTTGCATGTTTATCTTGTTGTAGTAGATGGCACGTGCTGTTGTTCTGTTGAATTTTAATGCGTTCCTAGAGAAAGCTAAATTGAAAGATGACAATAGAAACTACACGGACTGGGTCCATAACTTGAGGATTATCCTCATTGCTGCACAGAAGAATTACGTCCTAGAAGCACCGCTAGGTGACAAACCCGCTGCAGGAGCAACGCCAGATGTTATGAAAACCTGGCAAAGCAAAGCTGATGACTACTCGATAGTTCAGTGTGCCATGCTTTACGGCTTAGAACTGGGACTTCAACGATGTTTTGAACGTCATGGAGCATATGAGATGTTCCAGGAGTTGAAGTTAATATTTCAAGCAAATGCCCGGATTGAGAGATATGAAGTCTCCAATAAGTTCTACAGCTGCAAGATGGAGGAGAATAGTTCTGTCAGTGAACATATACTCAGAATGTTTGGGTATCACAACCACTTGACTCAACTGGGAGTTAATCTTCCTGATGATAGTGTCATTGACAGAGTTCTTCAATCACGGCCACCAAGCTACAAGAGCTTTGTGATGATCTATAATATGCAAGGGATGGATAAGATGATTCCTGAGCTCTTCGCAATGCTAAAGGCTGCGGAGGTAGAAATCAAGAAGGAGCATCATGTGTTGATGGTCAACAAGACCACCAGTTTCAAGAAAAAGGGTAAAGGGAAGAAGGGGCACTTCAAAAAGAACAGCAAGCCAATTGCTGCTCAAGTGAAGAAACCCAAGTCTGGAACTAAAGCTGAGACTGAGTGCTTCTACTGCAAAGGAACTGGTCACTGGAAGTGGAATTGCCCCAAGTATTTGGCGGAGAAGAAGGATGGCAAAGTGAAAGGTATATTTGATATACATGTTATTGATGTGTACCTTACTAATGATCGCAATAGTGCCTGGGTATTTAATACTGGTTCAGTTGCTAACATTTGCAACTCGAAATAGGGGCTACGGATTAAGCAAAGATTGTCTAAGGACGAGGTGACGATGCGCGTGGGAAATGGTTCCAAAGTCGATGTGATCATCGTCGGCACGCTACCTCTACATCTACCTTCGGGATTAGTTTTAGACCTGAATAATTGTTATTTGGTGCCAGCGTTGAGCATGAACATTATATATGGATCTTGTTTAATGCAAGACGGTTATTCATTTAAATCATAGAATAATGGTTGTTCTATTTATATGATTAATATCTTTTATAGTCATGCACCCTTGATGAGTGGTCTATTTTTACTAAATCTTGATAGTAATGATACACATGTTCATAGTATTGAAGCCAAAAGATGGAGAGTTGATAATGATAATGCAACTTATTTGTGGCACCGCCGTTTAGGTCATATTGGTGTAAAGCGCATGAAGAAACTCCATTCTGATGGACTTCTGGAATCACTTGATTATGAATCACTTGGTACTTGCAAACCATGCCTCATGGGAAAGATGACTAAAACTCCATTCTCTGGAACAATGGAACGAGCAACAGAGTTATTGGAAATCATACATACTGATGTATGTGGTCCAATGAACATTGAAGCTCGCAGCGGATATCGTTATTTTCTCACCTTCACAGATGATTTGAGCAGATATGGGTATATCTACTTGATGAAACATAAGTCTGAAACATTTGAAAAGTTCAAAGAATTTCAGAGTGAAGTGGAAAATCATCGTAACAAGAAAATCAAGTTTCTACGATCTGATCGTGGAGGCGAATATTTGAGTTATGAGTTTGGACTTCATTTGAAACAAAGCGGAATAGTTTCGCAACTCACGCCACTTGGAACACCACAACATAATGGTGTGTCCGAATGTCGTAATCATACTTTACTAGATATGGTGTGATCTATGATGTCTCTCACTAATTTGCCACTATCGTTTTGGGGTTCGCTTTAGAGACAGCTGCATTCACGTTAAATACGGCACCATCTAAATCTGTCGAGACAACACATTATGAATTATGGTTTGGCAAGAAACCCAAGTTGTCATTTCTTAAAGTTTGGGGCTGCGATGCTTATGTGAGAAAGCTTTAACCTTATAAGCTCGAACCCAAATCAGAGAAATGTGTCTTCATAGGATACCCAAAAGAGACTGTTGGGTACACCTTCTACAACAGATCCGAAGGCAAGATATTCGTTGCTAAGAATGGATCCTTTCTAGATAAGGAGTTTCTCTCGAAAGAAGTGAGTGGGAGGAAAGTAGAACTTGACGAGGTAATTGTACCTTCTCCCTTATTGGAAAGTAGTTCATCAATGAAATCAATTCCAGTGATTCCTACACCAGTAAGTGAGGAAGCTAATGATGATGATCATGAAACTTCTGATCAAGTTACTACCGAACCTCGTAGGTTAACTAGAGTAAGATCCGCACCAGAGTGGTACGGTAATCCTGTCCTGGAAGTGATCTTACTTGACCATGACGAACCTATGAACTATGAGGAAGCGATGATGAGCCCAGATTCCACAAAATGGCTTGAAGCCATGAAATCTGAGATGGGATCCATGTATGAGAACAAAGTGTGGACTTTTGTTGACTTGCCCGATGATCGGCAGGCGATAGAGAATAAATGGATCTTCAAGAAGAAGACTGACGCTAACGGTAATGTTACTGTCTACAAAGATCGACTTGTTGCGAAAGGTTTTCGCCAAGTTCAAGGAGTTGACTATGATGAGACCTTCTCACCCGTAGCGATGCTTAAGTCCGTCCAAATCATGTTAGCAATTGCCGCATTTTATGATTATGAAATTTGGCAAATGGATGTCAAAACTGCATTCCTTAATGGATATCTTAAAGAAGAGTTGTATATGATGCAACCAGAAGGTTTTGTCGATCCAAAAGGTGCTAACAAAGTGTGCAAACTCCAGCGATCCATTTATGGACTGGTGCAAGCTTCTCGGAGTTGGAATATATGCTTTGATAGTGTGATCAAAGCATATGGTTTATACAGACTTTTGGAGAAGCCTGTACTTACAAGAAAGTAAGTGGGAGCTCCATAGCATTTCTGATATTATATGTAGATGACATATTATTGATCAGATATGATACTGAATTTCTGAATAGCATAAAAGTATACTTGAATAAGAATTTTTCAATGAAAGACCTCGGTGAAGCTGCTTATATATTGGGCATCAAGATCTATTGAGATAGATCAAGATGCTTGATTGGACTTTCACAAAGCACATACCTTGATAAAGTTTTGAAGAAGTTCAAAATGGATCAGGCAAAGAAAGGGTTC
This sequence comes from Triticum aestivum, assembly GCF_018294505.1. Lineage (NCBI taxonomy): Eukaryota > Viridiplantae > Streptophyta > Magnoliopsida > Poales > Poaceae > Triticum > Triticum aestivum. The sequence continues at coordinate 633,805,404 of NC_057800.1, read as the reverse complement.
TTGCCTATATTACAAGGTGTGATGTTGAGCCAGACTCAATGCACGACCACTGCAAAAGATAGAGAGAAAATGAAAGGTGTTCCCTATGCTTCAGCCATAGGCTCTATCATGTATGCAATGTTGTGTACCAGACCTGATGTGTGCCTTGTTATAAGTTTAGCAGGGAGGTACCAAACTAATCCAGGAGTGGATCACTAGACAGCGGTCAAGAACATCCTGAAATACCTGAAAAGGACTAAGGATATGTTTCTCGTATATGGATGTGACAAAGAGCTCGTCGTAAATGGTTACGTCGACGCAAGCTTTGAAACTAATCCGGTTGACTCTAAGTCACAGAACGGATACTGCTACCTCTTGAGCACTATGTTGGTTTTCCCCGAAGAGAAGGGATGATGCATCAAAGTAGGGTAAGTATTTCCCTTAGTTTTTTGAGAACCAAGGTATCAATCCAGTAGGAGGCTCGTGTCGGTCCCTCGTATCTGCACAAAACAAATAAATCCTCACAACCAACGCAATAAGGGGTTGTCAATCCCTACACGGCCACTTACGAGAGTGAGATCTGATAGATATGATAAGATAATATTTTTGGTATTTTTATGATAAAGATGCAAAGTAAAATAAAAGCAAAGTATAAATCAAAGGAAATAACTAAGTATTGGAAGATTAATATGATGAAGATAGACCCGGGGGCCATTGGTTTCACTAGTGGCTTCTCTCAAGAGCATAAGTATTCTATGGTGGGTGAACGAATTACTATTGAGCAATTGACAGAATTGAGCATAGTTATGAGAATATCTAGGTATGATCATGTATATAGGCATCACGTCCGAGACAAGTAGACCGACTCCTGCCTGCATCTACTACTATTACTCCACTCATCGACCGCTATCCAGCATGCATCTAGAGTATTAAGTTAATGAAGACAGAGTAACGCCTTAAGCAAGATGACATGATGTAGAGGGATAAACTCATGCAATATGATGAAAACCCCATCTTGTTATCCTTGATGGCAACAATACAATACGTGCCTTGCTGCCCCTACTGTCACTGGGAAAGGACACCGCAAGATTGAACCCAAAGCTAAGCACTTCTCCCATTGCAAGAAAGATCAATCTAGTAGGCCAAACCAAACTGATAATTCGAAGAGACTTGCAAAGATAACCAATCATACATAAAATAATTCAGAGAAGATTCAAATATTATTCATAGATAGACTTGATCATAAACCCACAATTCATCGGTCTCAACAAACACACCGCAAAAAGAAGATTACATCGAATAGTTCTCCACAAGAGAGGGGGAGAACATTGTATTGAGATCCAAAAAGAGAGAAGAAGCCATCTAGCTAACAACTATGGACCCGTAGGTCTGAGGTAAACTACTCACACTTCATCGGAGGGGCTATGGTGATGATGTAGAAGCCCTCCGTGATCGATGCCCCCTCCGGCGGAGCTCCGGAATAGGCCCCAAGTGGGACCTCGTGGATACAGAAAGTTGCGGCGGTGGAATTAGGGTTTTGGCTTCGTATCTGATTGTTTGGGGGTACATAGGTATATATAGGAGGAAGGAGTACGTCGGTGGAGCAACAGGGGCCCACAAGGGTGGAGGACGCGCCTGGGGGGGGGGGGGGGGTTAGGCGCGCCCCCTACCTTGTGGCCTCCTCTTTTGTGTCTTGACATAGGGTCCAAGTCGCCCGGGTCTTGTTTGTTAAGAAAATCACGTTCCCGAAGGTTTCATTCCGTTTGGACTCCGTTTGACATTCCTTTTCTTCGAAACCCTAAAACAGGCAAAAACAGCAATTCTGGGCTGGGCCTCCGGTTAATAGGTTAGTCCCAAAAATAATACAAAAGTGGATAATAAAGCCCAATAATGTCCAAAACAATAGATAATATAACATGGAGCAATAAAAAATTATAGATACATTGGAGACGTATCAGATACGTGTTTTTATTAAATGGTGGAGCTGTCAGTTGGTGCAGTTCCAAGTAGAGCGTCGTGGCGGGATCTACGTGTGAAACGGAATACATAGCTGCTTCAGAAACAGCAAATGAAGGAGTCTGGATGAAGGAGTTCATATCCGTTCTAGGTGTCATACCTACTGAATCGGGTCCAATGAAAATCTTTTGTGACAATACTAGAGCAATTGCCTTGGCAAAGGAATCCAGATTTCACAAGAGAACCAAGCACATCAAGAGACACTTCAATTCCATCCACGATCAATTCAAGGTGGGAGATGTAGAGATTTGCAAGATACATATGGATCTGAATGTTGCAGACCCGTTGACTAAGCCTCTATCACTAGCAAAACATGATCAGCACCAAGACTCCATGGGTGTTAGAATCATTACAATGTAATCTAGATTATTGACTCTAGTTCAAGTGGGAGACTGAAGGAAATATGCCCTAGAGGCAATAATAAAGTTGTTATTTATATATCCTTATATCATGATAAATGTTTATTATTCATGCTAGAATTGTATTAACCGGAAACTTAGTACATGTGTGAATACATAGACAAAACAGAGTGTCACTAGTTTGCCTCTACTTGACTAGCTTCTTGAATCAATGATGGTTATGTTTCCTAACCATAGACATGAATTGTCATTTGATTAATGGGATCACATCATTAGATAATGATGTGATTGACTTGAGCCATCCGTTAGCTTAGCACGATGATCGTTTAGTTTATTGCTATTGCTTTCTCCGTAACTATACATGTTCCTATGACTATGAGATCATGCAACTCCCGAATACCGAGGAACACTTTGTGTGCTACCAAACGTCACAACGTAACTGGGTGATTATAAAGGTGCTCTACAGGTGTCTCCGATGCTGTTTGTTGAGTTGGCATAGATCAAGATTAGGATTTGTCACTCCGATTGTCAGAGAGGTATCTCTAGGCCCTCTCGGTAATGTACATCACAATAAGCCTTGCAAGCAATGTAGCTAATGAGTTAGTTACAGGATGTAGCATTACAGAAGGAGTAAACAGACTTGCCGGTAATGAGATTGAACTAGGTATTGAGATACCGACAATCGAATCTCGGGCAAGTAACATACCGATCACAAAGGGAATAACGTATGTTGTTATGCGGTTTGACCGATAAAGAACTTTGTAGAATATGTAGGAACCAATATGAGCATCCAGGTTCTGTTGTTGGTTATTGACTGGAGATGAGTCTCGGTCATGTCTTGTTCTCGAACCCGTAGGGTCCGCACGCTTAACGTTCGGTGATGATCGGTATTATGAGTTTATGTGTTTTGATGTACAGAAGGTAGTTCGGAGTCCCGGATTTGATCACGGACATGACGAGGAGTCTCGAAATGGCTGAAACATAAAGATCGATATATTGGACGACTATGTTTGGACATCGGAAGGGTTCCGAGTGAAGCTCGGGCATATACCGGAGAACCGGGGGTTATCGGAACCCCCCAGGGAGTTTCATGGGCCTTATGGGCCTTAGTGGGAAGAGAGGAGGGGTTGCCAGGGTAGCTCGCATGCCCCCTCCCCTCTGGTCTAAATTGGACTAGGAAGGGGGGCGGCGCCCCCTTTCCTTCTCCCTCTTTCCTCCTTCCTTCTCCTACTCCTACTACATGGAAAGGGGGGAATCCTACTCCCGGTGGGAGTAGGACTCCCCATGGGGAGCGCCATAGGAGGGCCGACCCTCCCCCTCCTCCACTCCTTTATATACGGGGGAGGGGGCACCCCATAGACACACAAGTTGATCATTGATCTTTAGCCGTGTGAAGTGCCCCCTCCACCATAATCCACCTCGGTAATATCGTTGTCGGTGTAAAAACCGGCGGATCTCGGGTAGGGGGTCCCGAACTATGCGTCTAAGGCGGATGGTAATAGGATGCAGGGGACATGATGTTTACCCAGGTTCAGGCCCTCTTGATGGAGGTAATACCCTATGTCCTACTTGATTGATATTGATGATATGAGTATTACAAGAGTTGATCTACCACGAGATCGTAGAGGCTAAACCCTAGAAGCTAGCCTATGGTATGATTGTATGTTGTCCTACGAACTAAACCCTCCGGATTATATAGACACCGGAGGGGGCTTGGGTTACACGGAGTCGGTTACAAGGGAGGAGATCCAGATATCCGTATTGCCAAGCTTGCCTTCCACGCCAAGGAAAGTCCCATCCGGACACGGGACGAAGTCTTCAATCTTGTATCTTCATAGTCCAACAGTCCGGCCAAAGGATATAGTCCGGCTATCCGGAGACTCCCTAATCCGGGACTCCCTCAGTAGCCCCTGAACCAGGCTTCAATGACGATGAGTCCGGCACGCACATTTGTCTTCGGCATTGCAAGGCGGGTTCTTCCTCCGAATACTCCATGGAAGATTTTGGACACAAGGACAGTGGCCGGCTCTGCAAAACAAGTTCCACATACTACCGTAGAGAGAATAATATTTCCACAAATCTAATCTGCTGACACGCTTGATAGCATGACATCATACTGCAGCCCATCCATTATTCGAACAATTTTTCTCATCCAGCACTGCACATATCGAGGCGGTTTTCTTGACACGTCTTGTCAAAGCAGAGATCGTGTCCCCTTATCACGGGATTCTCATCAATACGGGTATGGGTAACCCCACCGTGCCATCAATTACGACATTCGGGGAATAAGCGATTTTACCAGGTTAGTGGGGAAGCGTATCGCCTGTTACGCCCTTATAAAGGGACAAATATTCACCCTTTTTACCCACGCCTTCTTCCTCCTTGCTTATCCATTCTCACGCACTCGAGCTCCAGCGCTCAAGTTCTCATCTTTCTTCTCAAACCACTCCAAGCATGTCCAGAGCGGGAGGCAAGTGGATGGTCTCCTCCATCACGGAGGAGCACATCGCAAAGCTACGGGAAGCTGGATATCTAGCCGCAGACATCGCGCACCAGCTACCAGATGCGGGGCATATCGTCCCTATGCCCGCACCCCATGAGAGGGTAGTTTTCCTTACCCACTTTGTCCGCGGACTGGGATTTCCCCTTCACCCATTTGCCCGCGGGCTCATGTTCTACTACGGGCTGGATTTCATGATCTGGCCCCCAATTTCATCCTCAACATCTTGATGTTTATTGTCGTGTGCGAGGCCTTCCTCCGCATCAGGCCCCACTTCGGCCTGTGGACGAAGACCTTCAATGCTAAACCGAAGGTGGTGGTCGGCCAGCAAGCGGAGTGCGGAGGCGCCATGGTGGGCAAAATACCTAACGTCACCTGGCTCGAAGGCTCCTATGTGGAGACCATAAAGGAGTGGCAATCGGGGTGGTTCTACATCACCGAGCCGCGCGACACCAACAGGGTGGCGGCCCCTGAATTTCGATCCGGAATCCCCACGCGGCTCACCTCCTGGTAAGAGAAGGGCCTGTCCTGGGGTTCCCCGGTAGAGCTGACCGGACTCCAGACCTGCATCAAGAACATGATGAGCAAGAAAATCAAGCTCGTCAACGTGGTCCTGGTCATGCTCTTCCGCTGGATTCTCCCGTGTCAACGACAGGTATTCAATTTGTGGGAGTTCGACCCGGCCGTGCAGCAGACGCTGCGAGATCTCTTTGACACGACGCACAAGGATGTCTGGAAGGTGCTGTTCAAGGGCGTTGAGGTACCTCCTCCCCTTACCAAGGACCGCGGACTCAATACAAAGCGCCACGCAAATCCGGTAAGTTTTTGTATCTCACAGGATATTTATTTGTCCCAGTTTTAATCATGTGCGGGATCTAAGCTTCCATGCCGTTAACAGGACTGGGTGGAGATAGCGGAGCGGATCAATTGCCCAATCCCCCTGCCTGAAGATCCTGCAGATGCTCTCCTAACGGAGATGCTGGTTCCGGCGCCTTACGAGGTGTCGGTGAATAAGACCAAGAAGAAGGCCATGGGGACCCGAAAGGGTCTCCGGCGCAAGGTTATATCGGACTCATCGTTTGATAACTCTGACGCGCCCTCCTCCCATGAAAACGAGGAGGAGGAAGAGGAAAGTTCTCCCCCCTTAGCTGGGGGAGCCAAGAAAAGGAAGGCCGGCCCAACCGGGGAGGCCGAAGGGTCCAAGAAGGGAAGGACCCTCCTTCCGGACTGCTCCACGACGGCCGCCTACAACGGCGATGAGTGGTTACCCAGGGAGAAGCCCCTGGCGAAGTTGTAAGTATTCAGATACCATAGTAATTCATGGTATGTTTTATTGCACTGCTTCTTCTTGCGCCGAATATGATTATGCAGTCCGTCCCGAGCCCGTCTTGACATATCTTCGTCGGACAGTTCTTTGGACTCGTCGGATATGAATAGCGATTCACTTCCGACCGCCTCCACCCCTTGCCCTATGGAAAATGTCGAGGTGTTGCCTAAAAAGGCACCGAGCCGAGGGGATGTAGTCCTGGGGGCGCCTCGAGATGACCTTCCGGACCCTGGGCGCTAAGGGAGCAACACTCCCACGGGCTCCAAGTTCGGCCCTCAGCCGAACACTATGCCGGAACCTTCGGTGCTTCCGGACTCTGGTAGGCGATCCCCCGTTAAAGGGGGCAAGCCTCCCGTGCCGGTGGCCTCTGTCCATCCAGAGGCACCGGACAACTTGTTGTAAGCGCTTCGCGACGCTTCCATCGACGAAGAGCACCGCACTATCATGAGTGCGGTGATCGAGAAAGTCCAGTCCGCCAAGAACGGACTGACCGAAGCTTGCGCCAGCCTCCTAACAGGTTTTGAGGTAAGCAATCAAAATATAGGAAAATATAGCCGCATAGACAGTAGCCCCTGATGCTCTGTTTGGCGTTCGCGAAGAAAGGCCGAATAGAGGATCAAATAATGACTCAGGAGTCTAATCAAAATATGTCTATGTGCATATGCAGGCTTTAGTGCTGGCCACTGCCGCATGTACTGCGGAGGTCGCTGCACTGAAGCAGGACCTTGAGCGGTCCGAAGACGAGCTCGGCCTTACCAAGAGGTAGCTCGAGGAGAGCAAAGGTAAGCAATACCTTGTCTATATATTAAAAAGAAATTCGGTTGTAAGTAATAGGATCATTATGAATTTGTCAGGGGCCACAACCGAGGTGGCGGCCCTGAAGATGGCACTGTCCGAGGCCAAAGACAAAGCGGCCAAGGAGCGCAGTGAGCGGGAAAAGCAAGAAACCCGGGTAGGCGAGGTGCAGCAAGAGCTCGAAGCTCTCTCCAAAAAACACGAGTCCTTGGAGCTTGACCCTAAGACGTGAGAGTCTGAGCTTGCGAAGGTGCTCGAAAGCGCATGGAGCGCCAAGGCTGAAGCCCACAAGGCCCTCCAGGAGATGGATGCGGTGAAGAAGATAGCAGCGGGTAAGTCATTCATTATGCAAAGCAAGCATGTGAAGGAAACTTTCCTTTTACTTACCCGAGTTCAGAGCTCTCCAGGAGCGTTCGAAGATCTTCCCCGCAGTGTACTGGATGCCGCGGAGTTTTACCGAGCTAAGGAGGGGAGCTCGACGAAAAAGTTGTTCTGGTCTCAGTATACTGGGACCGAACACTCAATGCCCTTGAGCGACCAGCTAAAGCAACTGGTCGAGCTTCACAAGGCGGCGGAACAGGCCATGAAGGGTCTTATAGTCCGGATGTGGCCTGGCGATCCCCTGCCTAGCAGCTACTTCGGTCTGGTGAGGCGGCTCATTGATGTCTGCCCACGGCTTGAAGTTATAAAGCAGTCTGTCTGCATTGAGGGTGCACGCAGGGCTTTTTCCTGGGCGAAGATGCACTGGGCGAAGCTGGACGCCGTAAAGCTGGTGAAGGAGGGACCGCCGGAGGGCAAGGAGCATCGCTGCCCCAAAATGTATTATGAGAGTCTCCTGAAGGGTTCTCGCCTTCTGGCGGAGGAATGTGCCAGAGATGTAATTTTTGAATGAACATGGTCATGTGATCCTGTAATATGAAACAAGTTCATTTGCGCTATGCAACGCTTTTTTAATTTAAAATATTACCTTCTGTGTGGCCGTTTATAAAATTTGAGAGTTGGCCAGTCGTCGGCTTCTGCCCCCATGTAACTAGTACTGGGGTGTTCGGGATAAACCTGAGCACTCTTTATCCCAATTTTGGGTCCTTCGAGGGAGGTGTTTAGCACAACGAAGCAGGCAATCGGACTATAAGGCTTTATCACTCTCACTTAGCCATAGAAGTCTACAATTTTAAATTTTGGCGAAGCCCCTAGTATCCGGAAGGCTGAATTGGGGGCGCTATATACGCCTAAGTCGGACAAGGCTGACTCCTCGCCCGAAGCGGAAATAATCTTTAAGGACTTGAGACCTCTCGAACAGCGACCATCTCTCGCCTTATCATGACAGTCAGTTTTTCGCTTTCTCTACTGAGGTGCTCGTCCGGAAGAACCGGGACACAATCGCAGTAGTTCTCCCGGTGCTACCTTAGCCGATATAGCGGAACATAAGGTACCAAAACATGGGAGCCGGGCAAACCCAACTATTGACCCAAGACATGATTCGGAGCTGATGCATATAATGCTTTAAGTTCAGGGTGCCGCACCGTCAAAAGTGTTCGGACTTCTCACGCCGTATTATGGGGTAAACGAAAGCCCTGGCGTATTGACCGTACCAGAATGTATGGGTGCAAGTTGTCGTAAATGAACATATAAGAAAAAAGGGATGAATAATGCAATAATAGACTAATGCTATGCATTGTTATTTAAATAATACATCAAAGTGTACTGATACAAGTAGTGTAATAAGCAGAAAATAGGACTATTTGACATGTCATATCCAAGGGCAAGCTGCGTATGGATAGTAGAAAGCGGGTATATCGATTATTATTAGAGACCACCTGGGGGTTCCCTTGTGCATCTTAGCTTCTTGCCTCCTTGGTTGTTCCTTCCCGTAATGTGTCCGGCAATCATACTGCCGGAAAGGGCTTCCAGAGAGTTAGGTCCTGAAATAGAAAAAAATGATAAAGGTATGCAGCCCCTAGGGCGGTTAAGCCGCATTGCGAGACGTGCCGCCCCCGCCTATGCCCATGGTATTTTCAGTGCGTAATTATGTACACGCGGCACGAATTTTGTCGCTTGACTGGGACTGGGACGAGGGCCGAATTGCTAGGCGAGCTCTGAACGTGTTAGACGATCTTGTTGCAGTTTACTCCGGACTCGCTTGACGGTGTCCAGGGGCTGTATCACCGAATTGGTGGTTTGCCTTAAAAGGCTGCTTTGTGCTTCTACTGCGAGGGCCGTAGTGTGCTCTTCCATGCGGAGCAAGCGTTCTGTGTTTCCATTGACTGTTATGACCCCCATAGGTGCTGGCTTCTTGAGCTTGAGGTATGCGTAATGCGGTACCGCATTGAATTTTGCAAATGTGGTTCGCCCGAGCAGTGCGTGATAGCCACTGCGGAATGGGACGATATCAAAGATTAACTCCTCGCTTCGGAAGTTGTCCGGAGATCTGAAGACCACTTCCAGTGTGATTGAGCCCGTGCAATGGGCCTCTACACCTGGGATGACACCCTAAAAGGTGGTTTTGGTGGGTTTGATCCTTGAGGGATCTATACCCATTTTGTGCACTGTATCCTGATAGAGCAGGTTCAGGTTGCTGCCGCCGTCCATAAGGACTCGAGTGAGGTAAAATCCGTCGATGATGGGGTCTAGGACCAGTGCAGCGGATCCGCCATGACGGATACTAGTGGGGTGGTCCCTGCGATCGAAGGTGAACGGACAAGCGGACCATGGGTTGAACTTTGGGCGACGGGCTCCATCGCATAGACGTCCCTTAGTGCACGCTTCCGTTCCCTCTTGGGAATGTGGGTTGCGTATATCATGTTCACCGTCTTCACTTGTGGGGGGAACCTCTTCTGTCCTCCCGTGTTCGGCGGCCGGGCTCCTCCTCGTCATCACTATGCAGCCCCTTGTCCTTGTTTTCGGCATTTAACTTGCCGACCTGCTTGAACACCCAGCATTCTCTGTTGGTGTGATTGGCTGGCTTATCGGGGGTGCCGGGGATTTGACATGAGCGATCAAGTATGCGATCCAAACTGGACGGGCCCGGAGTACTTCTTTTGAATGGCTTTTTCCGCTGACTGGATCTAGAGCCTCTGAATCCGGCATTGACTGCAGTATCATCGGTGTTATCGCCGTTGTTGCGGCGCTTTTGTCTGTTATGACGTGGTCTGCCGTTGGCATCTTTGGTATCCGAAGTGCCCGGATTCCTTGATGTGTTGTTGCTGCGAGCCAGCCAGCTATCCTCGCCCGCACAAAAGCGGGTCATGAGTGTCGTGAGGGCTTCCATAGACTTCGGCTTCTCCTGGCCGAGGTGCCGGGCAAGCCACTCGTCACGGATGTTATGCTTGAATGCCGCTAAGGCCTCTGCATCCGGACAGTCGACAATTTGGTTTATCTTAGTTAGGAACCGTGTCCAGAATTGCCTGGCCGATTACCCTGGCTGCTGAGTTATATGGCTCAAGTCATCAGCATTCGGTGGTCGCACATAAGTGCCCTGGAAGTTGTCAAGGAATGCATCTTCCAAATCCTCCCAACTACCGACGAAGTCTACTGGCAAGCTATTTAGCCAATGCCGAGCTGGTCCTTTGAGTTTTAGCGGGAGGTACTTGATGGCATGTAGATCATCACCGCGAGCCATGTGGATGTGAAGGAGGAAATCCTCAATCCATACAACGGGATCTGTTGTACCATCATACAATTTGATATTTATGGGTTTAAAACCCTCCAGGAATTCGTGATCCATAACTTCATCAGTGAAGCATAGGGGGTGTGCGGCGCCTCTGTGCCGGGCTATATCATGACACAGTTCATATGAGTCTTGTCTGCTGTATTCGGCCTGGCCGGATTTACTTTTAGTGTATTCGGCACGACGGTCATCGTCCCGCATTAGCGCGTGCCCCCGTGACCCCTATATTGACCTTGCATCTTTTGCCCTGCTGTCCAATACGTCTCGCAGGTCCGGTGTGTTGCCCCGGGCCTTAGTTTTTTTGTTTGAGTGGCGACGGGGTGTAGGCTGAACTTCAGGCTGAAACGCTTCTCTGGCTCATCCACGAGTTGGCCGGTCAGCCGCATCGTACACTGGTGATGTTGGTTTCAATGCTTCCTCCTCGAGGTGAGGTAGCAACCTGCGCTCTGGGTAACTCTTGGAGGGGCGCTCGACTTCGTATTCCTCGGCCGCAAGGACTTCAGTCCATCTGTCTTCTAGCAAGTCTTCATTAGCTTGAAGCTGTTGTTGCTTTTTCCTCAGGCTATTTGCTGTGGCCCTAAGCCGGCGCTTGAAGCGCTCCTCCTCGACGGGATCCCCAGGCACGATAAATTCTTCGTCGCCAAGGCTCACCTCGTCTTCGGAGAGAGGCATGTAATTGTCCTCCTCCGATTCTCCATCTGAAGCCTGCTCTGGAGGGCTAGCTTGTTCACCCTCCCGCTCTACATCGTGCTGGAGGGGATTTTGGTTGTCTCGGCACTATCCGGAGTGTTATTGTCTCTTGTGCTGGTATCACTACTCTTTCTATGGTGGGACTTAGAGCGGCACCACTGACGTTGGCGCTTGGGTTGCTTCTTGGAGGGGTCATCCTCCGCTGTCGCATCTCCATTGCCTTCTTTGGGGGTGGCCACCATGTATATATCATATGATGAGGTGGCAGTCCAGCGCCCTGTGGGCGGTGGTTCCTGTTTGTCTCCTGCATCGTCGTCCATTCCATCGATGTCTTCGGAGTTGAAGTTGAGCATGTCGGTTAAATCGTCGACAGTGGCTACTAAGTGGGTGGTGGGTGGGCAGCCAATTTCTTCGTCTTCCGCATCCCATTCTAGCCGGACATAGTGGTTCTCCTAACAAGGAGAGAGACCTTAATGAATTTAGCACATCGCCGAAAGGCGAGTGCTGAAAAATATCCGCGGAGGTGAACTCCATGATCGGCACCCAATCGGATTCGATAGGCACAGATGCAGGCGGCTCGGAGTCTGTGGCCGGAGACAAATCCAGTGGTTCGGCAACATGGCTCTCGTAAGGGGTGAAGTCAGTATCCGACTTCATCGCCACTGAGAGTGCAGCCTCCATGGCGGGGTGTATCGCTTCGTCCTCAGATGGCGCAATTTGCTCCGGATTGAAGGTCGGAGTAGTTGCAGATGCGATCTCCCGAACACTGTCCGACGATAGAGTTACGTCATGCTCGTCGTGATTGTGCGGCACACCTGACATGGGCTCGAATCCGTCGAAGATCAAGTCTCCGCGGATGTCAGCAATGTAGCTTAAGTTTCCGAACCTGACCTGATGGCCAGGGGCGTAGCTCTCGATCTGCTCCAGATGGCCAAGAGAATTGGCCTGCAGTGCGAAGCCGCCGAATGCAAAGATCTGTCCGGGGAGGAAAACCTCACCCTGGACCTCATTGTTACCGATGATCGAAGGGGACATCGAGCCTTATGGTGACGACACAGTGGAACTCTCAATGAAAGCACCAATGTCGGTGTCAAAACAAGCGGATCTCAGGTAGGGGGTCCCGAACTGTGCGTCTAAGGCGGATGGTAAAAGGAGGCAGGGGACACGATGTTTACCCAGGTTCGGGCCCTCTTGATGCAGGTAATACCCTACGTCCTGCTTGATTGATATTGATGATATGAGTATTACAAGAGTTGATCTACCACGAGATCGTAGAGGATAAACCCTAGAAGCTAGCCTATGGTATGATTGTATGTTGTCCTACAGACTAAACCCTCCGGTTTATATAGACACCGGAGGGGGCTAGGGTTACACAGAGTCAGTTACAAGAGAGGAGATCCAGATATCCATATTGCCAAGCTTGCCTTCCACGCCAAGGAAAGTCCCATCTGGACACAGGAAGAAGTTTTCAATCTTGTATCTTCATAGTCCAATAGTCCGGCCAAAGGATATAGTCTGGCTATCCGGAGACTCCCTAATCCAGGACTCCCTCAATCATAGCGGTGCTTAGGCGAAGCCCTGTTCCGGTAGCAACATCATCACTGTCATCACGCCGTCTTGCTGACGGAGCTCTCCCTCGAAGCTCTACTAGATCGTGAGTTCGCGGGATGTCACCGAGCCGAACGTGTGCAGATCGCGGAGGTGCCGTATCTTCGGTACTAGATCGGTCGATCGTGAAGACGTACGACTACATCAACCGCGTTGTCATAACGCTTCCGCTTACGATCTACGAGGGTACGTAGACGATACTCTCCCCTCTCGTTGCTTTGCATCACCATGATATTGCGTGTGCGTAGGAAGTTTTTTGAAATTACTGTGTTCCCCAACAGGTATTGTGTGTATCCCTCTCGATCTCTATTATCTTACCCCAAAACCCTTGGAACCAATAGAGGCTGAGTAGAGATGAACTCATATTTTCTAGACCGATGACTCAATTGGAGACGGACCGATGGATTCAGAACATGGAAGATCACATGAAGAATAACACTATAGCCGGAAAGGATATGGCCCAGCATGCTCTTCAGTGCTTTGAAAGAGGCTCCTACTACGTTTTCATATATATGAAGGGGGGTGTTACACAGTTACATCTTATGCACAGGGTGCCCCACTTCAACATGCTCACTCAAGGGTGAAGAAGAGGATGTGGCAGCAAGGTATGTATGTTACAAAAATTAATGTAAAGAAATGACAAATGAGACAATGGAGGCACTAAGGCCCTCTCTAGTCCTATGCTGCAGCAGACTAAAATCTTCCTTAAATCTGCGGAACCAGGTGTCAATGCTAGGGTTGATGCCTCTGAAATGTTTATTATTTCTTTCTTTCCACAAGCTCCAGGCGGCAATTAGAAATCTGTCAAAGAATAGCGGCCCCCTCCAAGTCTGGTGCATCCCGTGGAGGAGTTGGAGCCTGCAAGTCTGTGAGGGCTAGACGATGCCAAGTTTGTCCCAGCAGGCTTGACTAAAAGAGCATGTAAAAATAATGTGATCTACCATCTCCTCAATTTGGGTTCCACAGAGCAGACATTTGTGGTCATCTCCAATGTTATAGTGTCTATGTTTCAACATGTTCCACATGTTGAGACGATCATAAAGGAGCAGCCAGCCAAACACCTTGATCTGCATATTGCAGTGTGATTTCCAAAGATGGGTAAATGTGGGGTGAGTATTCACCTCTATGAAGCAGAATTTGTAATAGTCGACTGCTCTGAAATTAGTTTTTCCACAGGTGTATGACCAGACGTCATTCGCTGAGGTGGACGGGTGCATTTGCATGGCAAGTGTGCAAAGAGCCCAAGCCTCATCCAATGCCTGGGGTGACATGGGGAGGTGGAAGGTTTCTGCAATTGCCGTGCTGGCCAAGAAATCCTTAATAGACATGTCTTCACGTGTGGCGAAGGAGAAAGCACGAGGATGGGTTGTCTCAAGCACATCATTCCACCAGAGATCTTTCCAAAATAAGGTTGTTCTGCCTGACACGACACGGACATGCGAGACCCCTTGAAAGACTGGTGTGAGTTTAAGTATGTCGCACCACTAGAAGGAGCCCACAGGGTCTGATGCGTGTGGGATTTTGTCCGCATAATAATTATCGTGAAAGCAGGTTTACCCACGGCACGTCCAACTTGTTGTAGAACTTGTGGAGGGATTTGAAGAGGAGAGCTTCATTTTGGAGCTTAATGTTGATGACACCAAGACCACCATGTTTCTTAGGCTTGTATACCATCTCCCACGCGGCTAGAGAGTTGCACTTTTCCCCTTGTTCCGTCTTCTTGTTCCACAGACACCTTCTTATGATTTTGTCAAGCATCTCAATCAATTTAGGAGGGAACTTTAACATGCACACGACATAAATAAGGAGAGATGTCACTGTGGCATTGAACCAAGAAAGCTTGCCTCCATACGACATCATGGCAATCGTGGAGGTGAGGCGGTGTTCAGCAGAGCATACAAGTGGCATAAGGTCAAGGACTGTCGGGTTAGAAGTGCCCATTGGCAGTCCAAGGTAAGTGAAAGGCATCATACCCACAGAGCAACCAAATATGTGTGCCAAGTCCGCAGCCATGTCAGGAGAGGTGTTGATCAGGATCAGTGTTGACTTGTGAAAGTTGATTCTGAGCCCGATGGATGTTGCATAATCAGTAAGAATTCCTTTTATGATGGTTTCTTGTTGAGCACAGGCAGGCATGGCCAGAATCGTGTCGTCAGTGTATTGGATTACTGGGTATTCGGTTTGTCCTGTGCATGGGAACGGGAGCTGAATCCTACCTTGTCTAAAGGACTCATTGATGGCAGCCTAAAGGAGATCTGCGGCGAGGACGAAGATGAGCGGCGATAGAGGGCCGCCTTGTCGGACACCGCTACGGCATTGAAACTGACGTCCAGGTACGCTATTAAGTTGGACCGAGGAGCGGTCAGTGGAGAAGAGGCACCTGATCCAAGTAAGCCATTTTTCATTAAACCCCATGTGCTTCATGATGTTGATCATTGGGGTATGTTCAATTGTATCAAATGCTTTCACAAAATCAAGTTTCAACAGAATGATCGCATGTTTGGACGTCTGGCACTGGTGTATGTGTTGAAAGGCCCATGCAAGGCAATCTTGTATCGTGCACCCTTTGATGAACCCATATTGGTTCATGTGTATTAGCTGAAGAATGGCGCGTTGCAAATGGTTTGCGAGGAGCTTAGTGAGTAGCTTGAGGCAACAGTTTAGCAAAGTGATTGGTCGGTAGTCATTGACGGTTTCTGGAGAGTTGGTCTTGGGGATTAGAGTTATAAGGCCACCATATATGCTCGTGAGATCAAGATCACCCACATGAAATTGGTCATAGAGGGAGTAGAAGTCGTTTTTAATGATGGGCCAACAAACTTTAAGGAATGCACCACTAAAGCCGGCGGGACCAGGGGCGCGGTCCGCATGCATTTGTTTGACTATAGCACCAATCTTAGCATGGGTGAAAGGCTCAGTCAAGTGATCAAGGTTGGTATTACATTGAATGATGTCGGGGAGGTTGAATTTCATCTCAGTAGGGTTTGAAGTGCCCAAACAATCTTTGTAAGTTTGAAATAGCAGGGCTTCTTTGCTAGGATGATCATCCACAGTCAAGCCATCTTCTTTTCTGATAGTAGCAATGTTATTTTTTCTGTAACGCTCGGTGGCTACTGCCTGGAGTGTTTTCTCACTGTCTACAAGATCATTTTATCACCTTGGTTGGAGACTAACATGGTTGTCTCACTATCTTGAACCTTATCTGCATTACTTTCTCTACCATTGCATAGTGGGGTGCTCTTCTCCAATATTTTGTTCGCATACTACAAGAGAAACAAGCAGACACATAGCAGGTTTAGCATGTAGTAAGGTGGATAGGATAACAACATGAAACAAACATATATCTATGTACTATGGTCACTGTACTGTCCATATCATTCTAGTTTATGTTTCCAAATCAAGATAGAGACACAGTTCAACTCATATATTTTTAAGACACATCAGCATAGACAGAATATAAGTGTGAGAAACTACACAGCATTGGCAACACTTGTAATGTGCATCACATGAGAACATAACTGTTTATAAAATTAAAACTGAAATCAACATAGAGCAAGAAGTTAGAATAGCAATCTAGTTAAAGAAATATGTTTAAAACATACCTGTTGCGCCACTGGAGTTTTCATTAGATCCTTCAAATTCGAAAGTAGTTGGTATGAGTAAATACAGTGATGCAACAACAAAGGGTATGGACCATAGCTACGGAATCTGGCCCGAGAACAGTTGCTCTTCTACTTTAAACATGGAGTTTGGGTTTGCTGTGGTGGTCTTCGTGCTTTGGGCACTGCAGTTGCTTTACAAACTGCTCATGTGGGGGTACTCTGTGGTGGACATGGCGCTTTATCAACTGAAGTGGGTTACTATCCGCTGGGGTTGGGGTTAGATGGGTTGTAGCTGGTTCTATGCCCAAGTGTGCAATCTGGAAGAATGTCGATTATGTGTGGTGGGGCTAGTTTGTGGGCCAGTACAACCATGGTTCTATTTGCATCAACGGTTCACACTGTCTTTTGTGAAGAACATGCTTTTGTTCCCTTAGATACTGCCATCACCCCCTCCAATTCAAATGGCTGATAAACAAGAAAAGAAATTGAACGTACAAACATTGCATGATAGACAGATGTGGTAATTCACATATATGTTGTCTAACCAAACATGAAAGCATGACACAATTTCACATATATGATGCCTAACTAAACAGGATAGCATGACACAGTTTCAGATATATGATGGATAACTTAACATGATATAATGGCATAATTAAACATATGATGAGTATCTAAACAGGATGACATGACAAAACTATATGATGTCTTTCTAAAATAAGTTGGGATGAAATAATTCACATACATGTTGTCTAAGTATACATGATCACATGATATAATTGACATAATTGATTCATATACTAAGCAACTGGCATTCGCATGTATGATCACTAAACTAAGCAGATGGAATTCAATATTGTGCATATGATGTCTAAACTAAGCAATGCAAGACACCATATGCATGATATGAGAAATATAAACATTGCAATTTATAGCATACACCTTGGGTGGGATATAGGACTAGTCATCTGTCTCTGAATCCTCCTCTGAGGAGCTCCCTGTAACCATCGAGATATATGCCTTAACAAGTACCATTGCCTACTCTAAAGACCTACTTTTCACTCCTGATTTTTCTATAACTGGCCCAAATGGCTGATACCCATGAAGAGTAGTTCAATATACATCGATTGTCGACAAATGGAATACATAATGAAAAAAAGATGGCATGAGATAATTCACATATATGATGCCTGGCTACATGGCGGTGCATAATTCACATATATGATAATTGGCTGAAAAACATGGCATTGCATAATTCACATATCTGATATAGAAAGCAAATATGAGGCATTCACAAAAAGCATGTCTAATCTAAGCAGATGGCATGGCAATGCAAGACACCATATGCATGATATGAGCAATATAACCCTGCCAAGTTAGAGCATGCACCTCGGGGGGGGGGGGATATGACTAGTCATTTGTCTCTGAATCCTCCTCTGAGGAGCTATCTGTTACCAGCAAGAAATCTGCATCGACAGGTAGCACTGACTGCTTAGAAGACCTTGTTTTCACTCCATATTTTCCCATGACCGACTCAAATAGTTGATGCACAGGAAGAGTAGATGAATGTATAAACATTGTTGACAAATGGATACATTATGAAAAAATATGGCACGATACAATTCACATATACGATAACTGGCTAAACAGGATGGCATTGCATGATTCACGTATATGATGCCTGGCTAAAGAAGATGGCATTGCATAATTCCCATATACTCGCTCCATTCCTAAATATTTTTCTTTTTAGAGATTTCAAATGGACTACCACATACGGATGTATATAGACATATTTAGAGTGTAGATTCACTCATTTTGCTCCGTATGTAGTCACTTGTTGAAATCTCTAAAAAGACAAATATTTAGGAACGGTGGGAGTATGATATAGAAACCAAACAGGTGGCATTCATACAAGGCAAATCTAAACTAAGATGATGACATATAAGATGTATAATGTAAGCAATGCGAGGCACCATATGCATGATATGACCAACATCAGCATGCCAGGTTAGAGCAAACACCTCAGGTGGTAAATAGGAGTGATCGGCTCCCTCTGAATCCCCATCTGAACAGTTATCTTCCTCCGGAATACAATCTGGAAAGGTGGGAGGGGGCCCACTTCGCCCACCATGGAGCGGCGTCTGCATGACATTATATTCCCACGCAATGTTCTTCTCTTTTTCTCTACATGTTTTGTATGATTGTGTACAATAACTGACATGCATAATAAAAATAATAGTAATATTTTGGAAGGCCTAAGGGGTGCATGCAGAAATCAAGACTGATGGTAGCAAACGAGTGGACAGATCCAAAACTAATGATAGTAGGTAGATTATAGCTTCAATTTAAAAAGATAGACAATGGATCATCTACTGTTTGTTGCCCGCCCAACATGAACCACATAGAAGACCCCAGATGAACTAGATAGTAGATAGATACTATTTGTTGCTGCCTTGATATGTGCCCCACGGGCATTTTAAAACTCAAGTTTGAACAATAAAGTAGCAGGTAATAATAACCGATGTATAACGTAAGCAAACACGAAAGACTGTGACCTCTCTTTCGAAATTGTGTAGTCCTCAGGTTCATCTGTTAGTTGATGATGGTAATGCAGTTGGCGTGGCTGCCAGCAACGGGGAAGATGATCTGAGGTGGCGAAAGAAAGTCTGCAGGGGGAACCTTTGCTGTAGTGAACGCTTCTATCGATGGTGCACCTCAGGTGGGCTGGATGACAGCTCGGCAGGAGCAGGACATAACACACAGAGTTTTCTTTGACGTGAAAATGAAGTAAATCGGTAAGGGCTCCTTAGAATTGGAGGATTCTATAAACGCAGGGACAGGAAAAACACAGGAATAGGATAGGAATGCACTCGCAAAACATAGCATTTGGAAGCATAGGATTTCTGTCTACCTGGGTGTTTGGTTCACATGAATTGGAAGAACACAGGAATGGAGAAACATGGTCAAATTAAAGTCAACCACGTGAAAATAAAAAAAATAAGAATCTTATTATGCCAGTAATGCAATTAGTCCTGTTCTTCATGGATATTAATTTGAAAAAGGACGTCCAAGTGGATATTAAAATTCCTATGTTTTTTTCTTTGAAAGAGACACCAAAGGAAAAAACCCTCCAGTTTTGCTTTGCTCCACAACTTCTAACCAAATGCACAAATAGTAGTATCATAGTAGTTCCATAGCAAAGGACCCCTGAGGAGTCGACATGAATGCAGAGTAACAAAGTGATGCGACAAGTGTACAACCTCTTTGGAATAGCTTTGTCGACCTCAGCATCATTGGGTTGGACGTGGAGGATGGTGATGCTGGTGTGACTATCGTAGGTGGGGAAGAAGATCTGAGGCCTCTGGAAACGGCGCCGAGGGTACTGCTCCACTGTGATGGACGGTTTCATTGTTGGAGCAGCTCCGGTGAGGTGTACAGCGGCGAGGCTGAAGCAGGAGAAAGACAAACAACATTAATCTGAAGTGGAACTCTAATATCATCTGCAATAGATGATGTAAAACACATCACCAATGCTAGATGTAAAACGCATCAGCCGCGCCACGACCGCTCCGATAGATGCTGTAAATACTGTTCACTGTGAACTTAACTGAACAAACTAAACTTTACAGTCAAAACTGAATTTTACTGTCGAAACTGATTGAACTAGTAGCAGAGCATTGGAATAGATGTTTAGGGTGTTCGAGCACTTGTAACAAAGAAGCAGTGATCTAAATCAGCAGACGCTCGAGCAGGGAACGCACTAGCAGAGAGCAAGTCATGCAGCAGTATCGTGAGCGAGTGCTAAAGCATCAACTCCTGTAGCTGTCGGAGGTCGTGCAGCGGCAGCAGCGTGAGTGAGAGCAAGAGTAGAGTAGTAGCACGAACAAGAGAAAGAGTGGAGCAGCAGCACGAATGAAAGCAAAAGCAATGCAGCAGCGCGACCGACAGCAAGAATAGAGCCGCAGCACGAGCGAGAGCCGGAGCAGCAGTAGCTAGCACCGGTCTGGAAGTTGCCGCCGAGGAAGCAACAACATGGGGTGGGGAGACACCATGGATGAAGTAGCCGGTGATGGCGTCGTCGATGGCGACCTGCCATGGCTACTCGGTATCGAGCATCGGCAGCCCCGTGAGATCGAATAAAAGATAAAATGCAGAGGTGAGTGCAGAACCTCCTTGGTGGCACCAAGTTGGCCTCGGCTTCATCGGAGGAATTGGGGAGGGTGCTGCGGTTCCGGTGGGGCAGGTCAAGACGGCGCTGTGGGGATGGAGGTGGCACGATAGACGAGGCGAATGTCGGGGCAGCTCCTTGGAGGTGGAGGACGGGGCGGCTGATCTGGCGGGACGATGAGATCGACGACGGATCCTCATCCGATGCAGTGGGTGAGGGATGGCGAGCTGTTGTGGTGGACGATGTCGTCGGGGAAGAGTCTCTGGCTGGGCGGCGGTGAGGAGGCCGATGGAGGAGGTTGGGGTTTCGAGGGTTTTAGCGACCTCGGTGTATGAATGGGGGTGATACGTCTCCAATGTATCTATAATTTTCGGTTATTCCATGCTATTATATTATCTGTTTTGGATGTTAATGGGCTTTATTTTACACTTTTAAATTATTTTTGGGACTAACCTATTAACCGGAGGCCCATCCCAAATTGTTGTTTTTTGCCTATTTTAGTGTTTCGCCGAAAAGGAATATCAAACGGAGTCCAAACGGAATGAAACCTTCAGGAGCGTTATTTTTGGAACAAATGTGATCCAGGAGACTTGGAGTGGACATCAAGAAACAATCGAGGAGGCCACGAGGCAGGGGGGCGCCCACCCCCCTAGGCGCGCCCTCCACCCTTGTGGGCCCCTCGTTGGTCCACCGACATACTTCTTCCTCCTATATATATATCCATATACCCCGCGAACATCCAGGAGCACCACGAAACCCTATTTCCACCGCCGCAACCTTCTGTACCCAAGAGATCCCATCTTGGGGCCTTTTATGGAGCTCCGTCGGAGGGGGCATTGATCGCGGAGGGCCTCTTCATCAACTCCATGGCCCCTCTGATGATGTGTGAGTAGTTTACTTCAGACCTACGGGTCCATAGCTAGTTGCTAGATGGCTTCTTCTCTCTCTTTGGATCTCAACACAATGTTCTCCTTGATTCTCTTAGAGATCTATTCGATGCAATCTTCTTTTGCTGTGTGTTTGTCGAGATCAGATGAATTGTCGGTTTATTATCAAGTCTATCTATGAACAATATTTGAATCTCTTCTGAATTCTTTTATGTATGATTGGTTTATATTTGCAAGTCTCTTCGAATTATCAGTTTGGTTTGGCCTACTAGATTGATCTTTCTTACAATGGGAGAAGTGCTTAGCTTTGGGTTCAATCTTGCGGTGCTCGATCCCAGTGACAAAAAGGGAAACAACACGTATTGTATTGTTGCCATCGAGGATAAAAACATGGGGTTTATATCATATTGCATGAGTTTATCCCTCTACATCATGTCATCTTGCTTAAGGCGTTACTCTATTCTTATGAACTTAATACTCTACCGAAGAAGAAGGCTTAGAAAGATATCAACCGAAGAAGAAAAGAAAGGTGTAAGAAAAATAACACTTACGCTGAAACCGACTGCGGCTGCTTCACCACCTTGTGGAAGCGGGCCGCCTTCGCGGCCGCCTCATCCCGCTTGGTTGCCGCCGCGGTACTCTTGGGCTTTTTTGGCCGACTACCGAAGTGGGTCGACACGGCCCGGCGTTTCTGCGCGCCGCCTTGAGGAGCCGGCGCGGCGGATGGGCCCACGCCTTGATGATCGGGCGCTGGCTGATGGCGCGGAACAACTTCGGCCTCAACATCATCCGGCCAATCCTTTAAGGCGGCCCCGAGCCCAGAGCCGCCTGCCTCGCTGCCCTCCCCCGCGACGTCTTCTTCCATGGCGGCCGCCCCCAGGTCCGGGTCGTCAACGTCGTCCATTGTGCGATCAGGGAGGAGCTGGCGCTCCACCTCCACAGCCCCGGTTGCCGGCGGAAGCATGGGATTCTGCCAAAAACAAGCCAACTGGTCAGGAGTCAGCCATCATGAACCCGACGACAAGGAAAGAAGAAAAGAACAGAAACTTACCACCGGCGGAGGATTGGCGCGAGAGTACGGCACCTTGCCGTACTGCCACTCCTCGTTCAGCTTGCAGTTGGAAATATAGTTCACCATATAAGACACCTCGGCATTAGGCATATGCTTGGTGCTTAGCCGGCACGGGTCGAAGCGGCCGCTCATCTGGCAGATCATATGAGGTCAGTCCTGGAGCGGGAGCACCCGGCGCTCCACGAAGATAGCCACCAGGTCAGACCCAGTCAGACCCTCCGACTGGATCATCACCCGGAGCCGTGCAACAGAGGCGGCCCCACCCTGAGACAGCGACCTAGCCCGGAAGGACCATGAGGGCTGCCTCCCAGCCGGCAGGCCGGCTACATAAGCCGGCAGATTGACGAAGTCACCTTGCGGAGCGATGTTCTTCACGTAGAAGTAGGATTTCTGCCAGAGCTTCACCGACTAGATCAGTAGGATGGGCGGAAACAGGTTGTTATCGCTCATCCTCCGCATGGCGATGAAGGCGCCGCATGGGGCGGGCAAGCCCGCGATGACAGTGCCAAGCTTGCACTGGAAGAATTCTCCCCACAGTTCGAGGGTGGGGAGGACACCAAGAAAACCCTCGCACAGGGAGACGAAGGCCGACAGCAGCATCACCGCGTTCGGAGTAAGGTGATGCGGCCGGAGATAATAAAATTCGAGGAAGGAGCGGAGGAACCCGCTCACCAGCAGGCCGAAGCCGCGCAAGCAATGCGAGCGGAAGATTGCCCGCTCATTATCCTCCGGCGCCGGCGAGATCTCCCTCCCGGCGCATGGCGGACCCGCACGAAATCCGCGCCCGGCAGTCGCCGCGTTCAGCAGAGGAAGTCGACGTGGTCGTCGTGGACGTTGGAGCCGTCCAGGAGCTCGACAACACCATGGGGACGGCACGGCGATGAGAAAGGTGCGGCGGAAGAAAGGCGCGCGACCCTGCTACGACGAAGCGACGGCAGGCCAAGAAGGTTGGCGGGAAGGCCGAGCAGCGGCGGGTAGCTGTGGCGGTGGAGAGGAGGAAGAAGAAGGAGGGGGCAGAGCGAGGGAGAGCGCGCGAGCATCTGGCACTCCCCTCCTCTCCCCCTACTTATAGCCTCGTGCGACGAAGCCGAGGAGGCAGGGCGTGGGGGGCGTGGGATTAACTGCACCCATTCCCCCACGCCCCGCGATTATTGCGCCTTCATGGCATGCGGAAACCGCCGCTGGGGGCGCATGTTCCATCTAGGCCGCAGAAGATCCGCCCATGGGCCGAGGCCCTGTAGTGGCGGGCCCCGCACTGCGGCGGCGTCCCGTCGCGCGCGTGGGCTGGCAGGCCCCTCCAGCCGTAGGGTGCCACATGGCACGCAGGCGACGAATGGTCAGCTCGCAGCCTGACTCACGCGCCTACTGGTACCCACCTTCAAGCTTCGAAAACTCTAGAAGATGGCACGCCTAGTCCAAGCCGGCTCCCAGGTTTCGGCTCCTCAAGATAGGAAGCTGACTGAGTTCCTCGTCTTTTTTCTTCCTCGGAGCCCAACCAGCTTCGGGGACTACTATCGGAGTAAATAACCACGGGTAGCCTAGCCGGCTTCCCCTGGTTCTTCAGAAAAATTATAGGCCGATTGAGCCTCCAAGCGTGCAAGACGTGGGGCCGCCTTCCCCCAGCGGGCCACCTCTCAGGCCAGCTGCGGAAAGATGGCCCAGCCCTGGAAACCTTGAGAAACAAGACCATGAGAAGGCCGGCTCCAAGAAGCCGGCCATGAGAAGGCCGACTCCAAGGAGCCGGCCCCTCAGCAGGCGGCCAAGATCGTGCCCTCAGAGTCTGCGCCCACATAACGGCGACGAGACGGGGCATGGCTACAGTGAAGCCTGCCACCCCTGAATCCCGGAGCACGCATGGCCACAGTGGGTCGTACGGGGCGGCCATCACCTGTCCAGCGCAGCACTGTTGCCATGTTGATCATGACATCACCCACGGCGAGCCGTCAGTATGACCCGTGGGTGGCAGGCCCCTCAGTCAGGGAGACCCCAAAGGCGGCCAGGCTTCCCGCAGCCGGCCTGGGGTACGGCCGGCTCCCAATAGCCGGCCGGCTCTCTCCCTGGAAGGAGGTGCCTCATTAAGGAGATAAGATGAGGTAAGGCTACAGTGATGAGCTGCCCCGCGACGGCACTGTAGCCATGCTTACCACGACAAAGCCCTCGTCACCAGAGGCAAGGCAACAGTAACCAGCCTCCGACAAGACTCCCGAGCGGTGGAGCCAGCCTGTCGACCAGAAGGCCCGCAGCCGGCGGGGCCTACCGGGCGGCGGGCCCATCGGTCGGCGGAGAAGCCGGCCAGCGTAGACACAGACGGCTGGGGCCCGCGCCCAGCCGGATTACCATTGTACCCCTGGGGGGTAGGCCTATATAAACCCCAGGTCACCCATGCAAGGGGGATCTCTCTTTGGATAGTTTTAGACACGGCAACGAGAGGAGGAGCAAGCAAGCCTGGCCCTTCTTCATCCTTTCACCAATCAGCTCAAGGAGCCTCTTGTAGCTACTTGTCAATCTAGTGACCATGCGGAGACCCCGTAGAGCAACAGTAGGGGTGTTATCTCCACGGAGAGCCCTGAAGCTGGGTAAGATCCGCCGGCGTGCATGTCTTCGCCTTATCCCGTTTCTAGGCACCGGTGATGTTTTATTGGCTCCCACAATGATTAGCCACCCGTTGGCATATGTCGCACCAACCACCCGACAATTAGTGTTTGTGCTAAGTAGAACCATTGGGAAGACTTGGGGAAAGTCTTTTTGATCTTGCTGTAAAAAACAGAAACTTTAGCGCTCACGAGAATTGCTGCCATTTTTTAGTGGAGAGTTCTATTTAGTTAATTATTTTTTCAGATGATTAATAGATAAATTCCTCACGTCCATCAATTTATTTTAGAATTTTTGGGGTTCCAGAAGTTGGCGTTAGTTACAGATTATTACAGACTGTTCTGTTTTTGACAGATTCTGTTTTTCGTGTGTTGTTTGCTTATTTTGATGAATCTATGGCTAGTAATAGAGTTTATAAACCATAGATAAGTTGGAATACAGTAGGTTTAACACAAATATATATAAATAATGAGTTCATTACAGTACCTTGAAGTGGTGTTTTGTTCTCTTTCGCTAACGGAGCTCACGAGATTTTCTGTTAAGTTTTGTGTTGTGAAGTTTTCAAGTTTTGGGTAAAGATTTGATGGATTATGGAACAAGGAGTGGTAAGAGCCTAAGCTTGGGGATTCCCAAGGCAACCCAAGGTAAAATACAAGGACACCAAAAAGCCTAATCTTGGGGATGCCCCGGAAGGCATCCCCTCTATTATCTTCGTTCATCAACAACTTTACTTGGAGCTATATTTTTATTTGCCACATGATATGTGTTTTGCTTGGAGCGTCTTGTATGATTTGAGTCTTTGCTTTTTAGTTTACCACAATCATCCTTGCTGTACACACCTTTTGAGAGAGACACACATGAATTGGAATTTATTAGAATACTCTATGTGCTTCACTTATATCTTTTGAGCTATATAGTTTTTGCTCTAGTGTTTCACTTATATCTTTTAGAGCACGGTGGTGGTTTTATTTTATAGAAATAATTGATCTCTCATGCTTCACTTATATTATTTTGAGAGTCCTTTAGAACAACACGGCAATTTGCTTTTAGGCATTATAAAAACTTTCATATAAGTGCATTGAATACTATGAGAAGTTTGATACTTGATAATTGTTTTGAGATATGGAGATGGTGATATTAGAGTCATGCTAGTTGAGTAGTTGTGAATTTGAGAAATACTTGTGTTGAAGTTTGTGATTCCCGTAGCATGCACGTATGGTGAACCGTTATGTGATGAAGTCGGAGCATGATTTATTTATTAATTGCCTTCCTTATGAGTGGCGGTCGGGGACGAGCGATGGTCTTTTCCTATCAATCTATCCCCCTAGGAGCATGCACGTAATACTTTGTTTCGATAACTAATAGATTTTTGCAATAAGTATGTGAGTTCTTTATGACTAATGTTGAGTCCATGGATTATACACACCCTCGCCCTTCCACCATTGCTAGCCTCTCTAGTACCGTGCAACTTTCGCTGGTACCATAA
Organism: Triticum aestivum; assembly: GCF_018294505.1. Taxonomy (NCBI): domain Eukaryota; kingdom Viridiplantae; phylum Streptophyta; class Magnoliopsida; order Poales; family Poaceae; genus Triticum; species Triticum aestivum. Next base: position 633,778,656 of record NC_057800.1, on the reverse strand, counting down.
ACCCAAAATATACCTTCCTCAAAACAGCCACCATACCTACCTATTATGGCATTTCCATAGCCATTCCGAGATATATTGCCATGCAACTTTCCACCGTTCCGTTGTATTAACACGCTTCATCATTGTCATATTGCTTTGCATGATCATGTAGTTGACCTCGTATTTGTGGCAAAGCCACCGTTCATAATTCTTTCATACATGTCACTCTTGATTCATTGCATATCCCGGTACACCGCCGGAGGCATTCACATAGAGTCATATTTTGTTCTAAGTATTGAGTTGTAATTCTTGAGTTGTAAGTAATAAGAAGTGTGATGATCATGATTATTAGAGCATTGTCCCAGTGAGGAAAGGATGATGGAGACTATGATTCCCCCACAAGTTGGGATGAGACTCCAGACGAAAAAAAAGAGGCCAAAAGAAAAAAATAAAGAAGGCCCAAATAAAAAAATTAGAGAAAAAGAGAGAAGGGACAATGTTACTATCCTTTTTCCACACTTATGCTTCAAAGTAGCACCATGATCTTCATGATAGAGAGTCTCCTATGTTGTCACTTTCATAAACTAGTGGGAATTTTACGTTATAGAACTTGGCTTGTATATTCCAATGATGGGCTTCCACAAATTACCCTAGGTCTTCGTGAGCAAGCAAGTTGGATGCATACCCACTTAGTTTCTTTTGTTGAGCTTTCATACACTTATAGCTCTAGTGCATCCGTTGCATGGCAATCCCTACTCACTCAGATTGATATCTATTAATGGGCATCTCCATAGCCCGTTGATACGCCTAGTTGATGTGAGACTATCTTCTCCTTTTTTGTCTTCTCCACAACCACCATTCTATTCCACCATAGTACTATATCAATGGCTCACGCTCATATATTGCGTGAAGATTGAAACAGTTTGAGAACATAAAACGTATGAAACAATTGCTTGAATTCTCATCGGGATTATGCATGATTTAATACTTTGTGTGATGAAGATAGAGCATAGCTAGACTATATGATTTTGTAGGGATAACTTTCTTTTGCCATGTTATTTTGAGAAGAAATGATTGCTTTGTTAGTATGCTTGAAGTATTATTATTTCTATGTCAATATTAAACTTTTATCTTGAATCTTTCGGATCTAAACATTCATGCCACAATAAAGAAAAATTACATTGAGAAATATGTTAGGAAGCATTCCACATCAAAAATTCCGTTTTTATCATTTACCTACTCGAGGACGAGCATGAATTAAGCTTGGGGATGCTTGATACGTCTCCAACGTATCTATAATTTCTGATTGTTCCATGCTATTATATTATCTGTTTTGGATGTTAATGGGCTTTATTTTACACTTTTATGTTATATTTGGGACTAACCTATTAACCGGAGGCCCAACCCAAATTGCTGTTTTTTTGCCTATTTTAGTGTTTCACCAAAAAGGAATATCAAACGGAGTCCAAACGGAATGAAACCTTCGGCAGCGTTATTTTTGGAACAAACATGATCCAAGAGACTTGGAGTGGACGTCAAGGAACAATCAAGTAGGCCACGAGGTAGGGGAGCGCGCCCACCCCCCTGGGCGCGCCCTCCACCCTCGTGGGCCCCTCGTTGCTCCATCGACCTACTTCTTCCTCCTATATATATCCATATACACCGCAAACATCCAGGAGCACCATGAAACCCTATTTCCACCGCCGCAACCTTCTCTACCCAAGAGATCCCATCTTGGGGCCTTTTTCGAAGCTCCGCCGGAGGAGGCATTGATCACAAAGGGCCTCTACATCAACTCCATGGCCCCTCCGATGATGTGTGAGTAGTTTACTTCAGACCTGCGGGTCCATAGCTAGTAGCTAGATGGCTTCTTCTCTCTCTTTGGATCTCAATACAAAGTTCTCCTCGATTCTCTTGGAGATCTATTCGATGTAATCTTCTTTTGCGGTGTGTTTTTCGAGATCCGGTGAATTGTGGGTTTATGATCAAGTCTATCTATGAACAATATTTGAATCTCCTCTGAATTCTTTTATGTATGATTGGTTTATCTTTGCAAGTCTCTTCGAATTATCAGTTTGGTTTGGCCTACTAGATTGATCTTTCTTGCAATGGGAGAAGTGCTTAGCTTTGGGTTCAATCTTCCGGTGCTCGATCCCAGTGACAGAAAGGGAAACGACACGTATCGTATTATTGCCATCGAGGATAAAAAGATGGGGTTTATACCATATTGCATGAGTTTATCCCTCTACATCATGTCATCTTGCTTAAGGCGTTACTCTGTTCTTATGAACTTAATACTCTAGATGCATGCTAGATAGCGGTCGATGTGTGGAGTAATATTAGTAGATGCAGGCAGGAGTCGGTCTACTTGTCACGGACGTGATGCCTATATACATGATCATGCCTAGATATTCTCATAATGATTCGCTTTTCTATCAATTGCTCGACAGTAATTTGTTCGCCCACCGTAATACTTATGCTATCTTGAGAGAAGCCACTAGTGAAACCTATGGCCCCCGGGTGTATTCTCCATCATACAAGTTTCCAATCTATTTTATTTTGCAATCTTTACTTTCAATCTATATCATAAAAATACCAAAAATATTTATCTTATTATTATCATCTCTATCAGATCTCACTCTTGCAAGTGGCCGTGAAGGGATTGACAACCCCTTTATCGCGTTGGTTGCGAGGTTCTTATTTGTTTGTGTAGGTACGAGGTGACTCGCGCGTGGTCTCCTACTGGATTGATACCTTGGTTCTCAAAAACTGAGGGAAATACTTACGCTGCTTTACTGCATCACCCTTTCCTCTTCAAGGGAAAACCAACGCAGTGCTCAAGAGGTAGCAGGGGGCACGAAGGGGAAGGTAGGGGGTGCCATGTCTTAGGGACGCGCTTGTCCAAAATGTAGGGTAAGTTACCAGCGTACCCCCACTGATTTTGACCACGCGACGTCGAGCCAACATTCCGACTGAGGGGTAGAAGGGGGATTTCACATGTCTGGGCTGTGGGACCGATTTCAAATGATGAGGGAGTTTTCGCGCGCGTCAAAATTTTGGGATAACAAGAGGCGGCGCGGGTTGAAGAGGCAGGAGTTTCAAAGCAGATGAGACAAAAAGATACTCGAGCTTGAAAATTTCGGGATAACAAGGCGCGGATTCCATGTTCGGCAGAACAAACTTAACATGTACAAAAAAGCAATTCATACAAGACACAAGAGAGTCATGTCCCCTTTTACTATTTTGCTATAAATGCCATTGAAAAAACAACAAGAAAAATGTAAAAAAATGGGAGAACAAGATTACCCTGTATAGTACGAAATCGATTCGCACTTCCCTCAACAACAACAAAAAACAAATCAATTCCCACCAAAAGAAAGAGTTATGTCCCTTTTTATATGATTACTAATGCCAGGATCTCGAATTTCAATTTTTGAATCCACGTTATATTGAATTTGAATATATAGTTAGGTGACCTTGCGGTTTATAAAGGACGTAGTCCTACATTTTGATCTTCCATCATATATGAACATTTTACTCCACCCTATGAACATATATATTGTCGTCTACCATATGGACTAAATTTGAATTAATTTTGCTTATTGAATACGTTGTTGTCAAGTTATACCATCATTTAAATATTATCTTGATACCAAAAAACATGCATATAGCAGTAATCATATTTCACTATGAACTACATGTACCATATGATCTCCAATTCAAATATTTGTATCCATTTTATATTGAATTCAAATCAGAGTACATTGGTCTAGGTAGCGAGATGTTCGGGATAATCTTAACCCTGTTTTCATATGTATAATTTTTAGCTGAATTGGGACAAGTTTTGGTATAAGCTTCTTGCAATACCGGAGATTCTCTCAACAAGCCTCGTGGTGCCGAGAGGGAACGTGTCACCTTTGTGTGTGAAATGATATACACTGCCTACCCGTGATTTTCTTTACAGAGGCAACATAGAACTATATGAGTGCCCTGTTAAATTTTGGAATTACCAGGTTCATTTGGCTTTTTTATACATTAATTGAGATTCTGGACATTTAATGTGGATAATTCAAATTTGAACTGCAAGAACATGCTCCGGTGCACCAAAGTTGGTTGAAGAATCACATGTGTGTCCTTGGGTGAATTTCTAGGTCCCATGCAAGAAATGGGAAGGAAATTCAAACATTTGGGCATCGTGACTCGGCTAAGAATATCGAGAAACTTGGTTTTTCAATTCATGTAAATCCAAAAGTCTCACCGGAGCTTCTCTCAAGAAGGCTCGTGGTTCTGAGAGGGAACGTGTCACCTCTGAGTGCAAAGCGATATACGCTACCCCCCTTGAGTTTCTTTAGAGAGGCAACATAGAACTACACGAGTGCCCTGTTAAATTTTGGAATTATTCCTAGTTTGTTTGGCCTTTTTTATACATTAATTGAGTTTCTGGTCATATAATGTGCATAATTCAAATTTGAACTACAAGCACATGCTCCCATGCACCAATGTTGGTTGAAAAATCACATGTGTGTCCTCGGGTGAATTTCTAGGCCCCGTGCAAGAAATGTGAATGAAATTCAAACATATGGGCATCGTGGCTAGGCCGAGAACATTGATAAACTTGGTTTTAAAATTCTTGTAAATCCAAAACACGCCTGAAAATCATGAAACTTGGCATGGTGTCATGTCATGGTACTACCATGTTGTGGTTAAAAAATTGGCCGAATAGGAATAAGTTTTGGTATTAGCTTCTTGCAAACCGGAGCTTCTCTCAAGAAGGCTCGTGGTTCTGAGAGGGAACATGTCACCTTTGTGTGCATAATTCAAATTTGAAATACAAGCACATGCTCCAATGCACCAAAGTTGGTTGAAAATCACATGTGTGTCCTCGGGTAAATTTGTAGGTCCCGTGCAAGCAATGGGAATGAAATTCAAACATCTGGGCATCGTGGCTCGGCCGAGAACATTGAGAAACTTGGTTTTAAAATTCTTGTAAATCCAAAACACGCATGAAAATCATGAAACTTGGCATGCTGTCATGTCATGGTACTACCATACCGTGGTAAAAAAATTGGCCAAATAGGAACAAGTTTTGGTATAAGCTTCTTGCAAACCGGAGCTTCTCTCAAGAAGGCTCGTGGTTCTGAGAGGGAACGTGTCACCTTTGTGTGCATAATTCAAATTTGAACTACAAGCACATGCTCTAGTGCACCAAAGTTGGTTGAAAATCACATGTGTGTCCTCGGGTAAATTTCTAGGTCCCATGCAAGAAATGGGAATGAAATTCAAACATCTAGGCGTCGTGGCTCGCCCGGAAACATTGAGAAACTTGGTCTTTTAATTCCTGTAAATCCAAAACACGCATGAAAATCATGAAACTTGGCTTGGTGTCATGACATGGCACCAACATGATGTGGTAATTTTGCCGTTCGATTTGCGAAGGCGCACACATTAACAATCAGCAAAGTCATTTTGGAACAAGTGATGTCACGTTACAATTAGAAACACAAGTATTATTGAAACCGTGGGCGTTCTACTTACCATGCATTTACGTGCTGCCTCACATCCCCTTTTTTATTAGCTAGGAGGCGCCGTGAAGGGTAGCTAGTATTTGAGTACGGGAGGCGTGCGATCGGACCCCTGCGCGTGCTTATCGGGAGGAGAGCCCTTTGACCTCCATCTGCCACCCACCTCTCTCCCAAGGTCTCCATTAATGGCGCCCGAGCCTCTGTTTAATGGCGTGGCTATGTCTCACTCGACTGAGATTTAAGAGAGAGAAAAGAAAATCTGAAAAGATTATTTTGCACGGATCTTGATGTAAGATCCGACAGACCTATATATCATCTATTGCGACTTATAGCAAGACTGATGGATATATAGGAGGACAACAATGGATGATAATTGTCTTACATAATTACGAAGATAATTAAAAAAGCCACATGCGGCTACGCCCGAAATACACAAGGGCAAAAGAAGAAGGAAGACAACGATCTAGCTCGCTGATCTCTAATTTCTTGATGTATTGCTGCAGGCCGCGGGAACTAGTCTCCGCGGTGAGCGGTGATGAGCTCTGTCGTGTCCTCAAGACGCTGCTTGAGAGCATCCACGGATTCCTCCACCATCCTTTTGGTGCTCGATGCGGAGCATGTCATTCTCGTCCATAAGTTTCTTGACGATCACGCCGGTCCTCTTCAACAAGGCACTGGTCTCCTCCTGCTGCTCTGCACTTCGGATGATCTTCGCCCTCAACAGGTCGCGCTCGGCCCGGAGCCTCTCATTGCCCTCCCTTAGTTGCCGGAGGATGCTGGTAGCCTGTTCAAACAAGGCTTTCATGTCGTCCTGCAACCTCACCCAGCGGGAGATCTGATCCATTTGGCTATGGACGATCGCATGCATGTGCCTGTAAGAGTCGTCGCCTTCCCACAAGACATCTTCACAGGCCGCCATAGCACGGCGAGACATCTTTTCTGCATTCGCGATGCGGCGAGACATCTCTGCTGCTTCCGCGGCGTGGCCGGACCAGTCTGTTGCATCGACAGCTCAGTGGGACCTCCGTGCTGCTTCTGCGGCACGACAGGACCTTTGTGCTGCTACTTCCGCGTGGCGGGACATGTCGACTGCTTTCATGGTGAGGAGGGACATCTCTCATGCTTCCGCTTCCATGCTCGCCTCTCCCTGGTGGTAATCTCTCGATCCAGAACTCACGTTAGCCATGGCAGATGCAAGGGAAGGATGTTGAATGACTTGTTCGTTTTTTGTGGATGAGGAGTTGAGGAGGAATGTGCAATCATCTTGGCATAGTAGTATTTATAACTGAGTACTAATACGCTCCTAAGTGGGAAACCATTTAGGTTGTGATCGGTGTGAACAAGTTTGCAATTAAATATAGCGTGGTAGTAGTAATTTGGAATGTGACGAGACGCAAGCTCAAAACTTATTGACGGTTCTAGTTTTGAAGTGCGACACTATTCCCGGATGGCGTAATGTGGGCACGTGTTCTCGGCCATGGAGTAGCATATGTCATGGTAGTTCTTTTTCTACTGTTGTGTACATGCAATAACTGGCACCATCAGATACATATCATACGGTTATTGGGGCGTTCGATAGGAATAGCCTCGTGGCGAGCTATAGACTAGTTTTTTTCATACGCATTACACCTAACTCTCGGGACTTCTCGCACTCACCATCTCTAGCTCCCTAGGTCGATGCCACCCACATACACTTGTACTCTGAGTTTAGTATGTTACATGAAAAGAAGAGGTGCACCCACGCACTTGTCCTCTCTCACACACGCATACGTAGCTACGAATTGTAGTGTCCTCAACCATCCGATTGGCTCTATCATAGATTTCACGTTGCTCCTTGGCCTTGAGATTGAGAAGTTTAAAACGTGGAGGCTAAGCTGGAGGCGCGAGGTTTTGGTTAATGTGCGGGCCGCACACGGCACCAACACGACACGAGCTCCGTCTGTCTGGTGCGTAGTCGGGTGAGTTGTCCAAGTATAGACACAGCCAGGCCCTCCTTGGTATCTGCACCTCGACTTATGCACAGAGAAATTAGGATCGGAGGGAATACTACTAGTAGTAGTACTACTTTGATGTGTCGCGTCAACTCGCACAAGTATGCAACACTTCCTGAACAAAGAAGCATATAAGATGTTATACTTCTTACCCAAAGAATCTTTATATCCAACAGACACAAAATATCAGTTCGGCTATTGGAAATTACTTCAATTGTTGATCTGATGTCGAAGTAATTGCTACATTGCCACCAAAACCCACCATCTCTTAAGCTAAGGTAGAGCGAGCTAACCCCTATATTAGCATATTACTAAGATAAATAGAAGGCAATGTAGAATCATTTAGGAGGTGAACTTGTTAATATGAATGTGGAGGGACACCGTCCTCGACAACCCAGCCCTGGCCAGCTGCTTGGGCGGAACTGTGAAGAAGGTCAGCTCCAGCATGGTGACATCACCGGGATCCTTGCTGCTTGTCACCTCCATTTTCACCTGGACGGCATCGGTCCTGCCTTTGGGCTCCCTCGGCGGGCCGTTCGCCCACAACTTGGCCATGTAGTGCAGCAGTGGGGACACCCCCTCTCTGATGCAGACGACCGACATGGTGATAGGCGCACCGATGTTGAGCACGCCACCAACCAAGAAAAATACGCGGTCGTCCTCCTCCACGAACAGAAAGAGTCGTGGCTCCGACAATGGCACTTGCAGCTGGAGCACCTTGCCGTACTGGATCATGTGCATGGGCATTGGATGCACGGTGCTGATGTGGTGGGAGAGCGTCGGCGGTGGGCCTTCATAGCCGCAGACGGGCACGGGGCATTTGTAGGGCGCGAGCGGACACACGCTCTGGTGATCGGCGAGCTTGTGGTAAGTGACGTAGAGCCCACAACCTTCATGCGGGCACTCCACCCTAACCGAGGAGAGGATGGCATCCACCGCCGTGTTCCGCACGTCGAAGTCACTGCCGCGCTCGTACTTATGGCACTACCGCTGGTTCTTGGGGCGCTCGACGCGGCAGTCTGCGTAGGCCAGGTGCCCTCCCTTGCACTGTATAAATCAATTGAACAACACATCAATCAAGAAACCCGCACCTTGACCGATCACCTGAATGGACGAGGTGTATTCGAACCTCATACACTGGAGGATTTAAGGGGCGGAGGCACAAGGGGCAATGGAGCAAGGTGAGGTCCATCGAAACCATAGAGAGCTCCATCGTCGGGTCCTGTTCCGTCGGCATGATCTCGCCCTCCTCGTGCACAACCATCTCTCGCTTTTAGGGCCGGGGCATTACAAAGCTTTACCGTCAAATATTCATACTACACTACTAGGAAAAGGGCTACTAATGGCGCATCAGTTTTGCCTACTAATGGCGCATCACTGGTGCGCCATTAGTATCACGCCACTAGTATTTTTTACTAATGGCGCACCACTGGTGCGCCATTAGTATAGGCCATGGTGCGCCATTAGTATAGGCCATTGGTGCGCCATTAGTATTTTTGAATTTTGAAGGCGGGAAAATAGTAGTGGTGCACCGTCTAACCCCCATCGTGCGCCATTGCTATTTTTGAATTTTGAATTTGGATCTGGATCGTGATTTTTTTGCCCATTTTTTGCTCGTTTTTTGGCACGATATTATTTCAAATTTTGTTCCTGTTTTTGGATCTTGTACGTTCTTTTGTCGTGTTCTTTTGCCGGAGAGGATTTCACCGGAGAGGAGGAGGAGGAGGTCACCGGAGAGGCGCTCGTCTACATCGCCGGAGAGGAGGAGGAGGAGTTCGCCGGAGAGGAGGAGGAGGAGGTCGCCGGAGAGGAGTTCACCGGAGCATCGGAGAGGAGGAAGGAGAAACCACGAGGGGATGGGAGGAGAGGAGGGAGGAGGAGATAACCAGAGAGGAGGGAGGAGAAACCGTGAGGGGAGGGGAGGGGAGGAGAGGAGGGAGGAGGAGGTCGCCGGAGAGGAGGATGAGGTCGCCGGAGAGGAGGAGGGTAGTATGGTGGAGGAGAGAAGGGAAGATGGAGTGGATGAGAGGAGGAGATGGAGTGGAGGAGAGGTGGAGTGGAGGAGAAGAATGAAGAGGTAAGGAGGAGAGGACCACGCCCAACCATATATACGGCATAGTAATGGCGCACCGCGGGCAGGTGCGCCATTACTAACTTTTTTTGATTTATTTTGAATTTCGAAGGCGGGAAGATACTAATGGCGCATAATGGGCAGGTGCACCATTAGTAACTTTTTTATTTTTTTGACTTATTTTGAATTTTGAAGGCGGGAAGATAGTAATGGCGCACCATGGGTAGGTGCACCATTAGTAAGTTTGAATTTTTTTGCCTCTCCAGATCTTAAAAGCCCCGTATATTTTTTCTGTTAGGTTTTTGAGGATTTTGAAAATGTTTAACAAGGTTTCCCCGGTTAAATTCGGATGTAACTTTTCGAGTAGATGATTTTTCATATAAAAAACTTTTTCATCCGAGTTCGTAAGCAAAAGTTATGCCCATTTTACAAATTCTCGAGAGATTTCGCAAATAAAGTCGAAATTCATATTTGTAAATTTTCACAACAACTAGACCACATATCACATGGGAAACTTATTTTCTTTTATTTTTTTGATATTTCCATCATTTTTTTTATTTTTTTAAACTGAAAAGGCGGTCCATCGGGGGGGGGGGGGTGCATTCGGTGGAAGTGGTGGCCAAGTTACCATTGGCGCACTGTGGCATGGTGCGCCATTACTAGTTCAACTAGTAATGGCGCACCACTCCCATGGTCCGCCATTAGTAGTTTTGAAAAAATTTAATTTTTTTTTACTAATGGCGCACCATGGATGTGGTGTGCCATTAGTATTTGGACACTAATTGCGCACCAACACATGGTGCGCCATTAGTATATAATAATGGCGCATCACATGTCTGGTGTGCCATTAGTGTCAATTCCATCTATAGCCCTTTTCCTAGTAGTGCTACTTCAAGGTGCATTAAATCAACACATGCAAGTATCAAAAGGAAAGTCATGCATGCATGCATGCATTGTAATTAATGCATTGGTAAACGCAAATTATTGAAATATATCGTACGACGCCCTCTCCTTCGCGGACTGAGCTCCGGTGCTTTAACTGCACCTGCCTTTGGCTGTATGACAGGTGGGCCACCCACCTATTGGGCCCACCTGTCATGCACGCAAAGGCAGGAGCAGTAAGTCAATCAAGATGTGTCCCTCCCTCGCCCATGGGCGTGGTGGCTGGCAAGACTAGGAGAAGCTTTCGCTACACGCTCTCCCTCCCGCACGCGGTGGACATGCAGCAGTTCATTCGGTGTGAGATGGCCAGAAGCATACTATAGTACTCCACTGCAGTAGTACACCATCATTGTTCGACTTCCCAAAGAGGCGAAGAGCCAAGCGTAGCCCGGACAATCGTGTGGCAGTTTCATGTGTAGAGTAGTCTAGGATAGCGTGTACCGTGCCTGTGAGCTTAAAATCGTTGGGGTCGGCTCCATGCTATGATGCCATCTCAAAGCATTTTTTGATTAAAATAATCTTCCGGCCCTACCTGTCATCCTAGTGATTGTAGTTTGTGATGACCCACAAGTGTAGGGGATCTATCGTAGCTTTTTGATAAGTAAGAGTGTTGAACCCAACGAGGAGCAGAAGGAAATGATAAGCAGTTTTCAGTAAGGTATTCTCTGCAAGCACTGAAATTATCGGTAACAGATAGTTTTGTGATAAGGTAATTTGTAACGAGTAGCAAGTAATAAAAGTAAATAAGGTGACGCAAGATGGCCCAATCCTTTTTGTAGCAAAGGACAAGCCTGGACAAACTCTTATATGAAGGAAAGCGCTCCCGGGGAGACATGGGAATTATCGTCAAGCTAGTTTTCATCACGTTCATATGATTCACGTTCGGTACTTTGATAATTTGATATGTGGGTGGACCGGTGCTTGGGTGCTGTCCTTACTTGGACAAGCATCCCACTTATGATTAACCCCCAGTGCAAGCATCCGCAACTACAACAGAAGTATTAAGGTAAACCTAACCATAGCATGAAACATATGGATCCAAATCAGCCCCTTATGAAGCAACGCATAAACTAGGGTTTAAGCTTCTGTCACTCTAGCAACCCATCATCTACTTATTACTTCCCAATGCCTCCCTCTAGGCCCGAACAATGGTGAAGTGTCATGTAGTTGACGTTCACATGACACCACTAGAGGGATGACAACATACATCTCATCAAAATATCGAACGAATACCAAATTCACATGACTACTAATAGCAAGACTTCTCCCATGTCCCCAGGAACAAACGTAACTACTCACAAAGTATATTCATGTTCATAATCAGAGGGGTATTAATATGCATAATGGATCTGAACATATGATCTTCCACCAAGTAAACCAACTAGCATCAACTACAAGTTGTAATCAACACTACTAGCAACCCATAGGTACCAATCTGAGGCTTTGAGACAAAGATTGGATACAAGAGATGAACTAGGGTTTGAGATGAGATGGTGCTGGTGAAGATGTTGATGGAGATTGACCCCCTCCCGATGAGAGGATCGTTGGTGATGATTTCCCCCCTCCCGGAGGGAAGTTTCCCCGACAGAATAGCTCCATCGGAGCCCTAGATCGGTTCCGCCAAGGTTCCGCCTCGTGGCGGCGGATTTTCGTCCCGTAAGCTTCCTTATGATTTTTCCTCGACGAAATACCTCATATAGCATAAGATGGGCATTGGAGGGCCACCAGGGGGCCCACGAGGCAGGGAGGCGCGCCCAGGGGGGTAGTGTGTGCCCCCACCCTCGTGGCCAAGGTGCGGCCCCCCTCTGGAACTTTCTTCGCTTAGTATTTTTTATTAATTCCAAAAAGGACTTTTGTGATGTTTCAGGACTTTTGGAGCTGTGCAGAATAGGTCTCTAATATTTGCTCCTTTTCGAGCCCAGAATCCCAGCTGCCGGCATTTTCCCTCTTCATATAAACCTTGTAAAATAAGAGAGAATATACGTAAGTATTGTGACATAATGTGTAATAATAGCCCATAATGCAATAAATATCAATATAAAAGCATGATGCAAAATGGACGTATCAACTCCCCCAAGCTTAGACCTCGCTTGTCCTCAAGCGAAAGCCGAAATCGAAAATATGTCAACATGTTTAGAGATACAGGTGTCGATAAAAATAAAATACAGACATGAGGGCATCATGATCATTCTTAGAACAGCAACATAAATATATATTGTCATATGAGCTCTTATGCTAAAGTAACAATTAAAATCACAATTTCAAGTGTGAATCATAAACTCCATTGAAAGCTAACAAACTCTAATCTCGGTCATTGAGGCAATTTCAATTTATCATAACATAGGAAAGAGTCAATATAAGAGCTTTTCAGCAAGTCCACATACTCAACTATCATTTAGTCTTTCACAATTGCTAACACTCACGCAATACTTATGGGTATGGAGTTTTAATTGGACACAGAGAAAGATAGGGGCTTATAGTTTTGCCTCCCAACGTTTTACCTCAAGGGTAATGTCAACAGTAATAGCTCATGAAAACTCACATCCAATTAGCTATATATATCAGGATCTTTCCAACACATTGTGCTTGCCAAAGGATAAAATGTACAAAGGAAAGGTGAATATCACCATGACTCTTTGCATGAAGTATAAGACAAGAATAAAAGATAGGCCCTTCGCAGAGGGAAGCAGAGGTTGTCACGCGCTTTTATGGTTGGATGCAAGAAATCTTAATGCAAAAGAACGTCACTTTATATTGCCACTTGTGATGTGGACCTTTATTATGGAGTCCGTCGCTTTTATTTCTTCCACATCACAAGATCGTATAAATCTCATTTTCTCCACACTAATAAGTCATACATATTTAGAGAGCAATTTTTATTTCTTGCACCGATGACAACTTACTTGATGGATCTTACTCAATCCATAGGTAGATATAGTGGACTCTCATGGCAAAACTGGGTTTAGGGATATTTGGAAGCACAAGTAGTATCTCTACTTGGTGCAAAGAAATTGGCTAGCAAGAGAGGGAAAGGCAAGCTCAACATGTTGGGTGATCCATGACAATATAATTTATCTCAGATGTATGAAAGCATAACCCATTACATTGTCTTCCTTGTCCAAAGTCAAATCTTTGGCATATCATACTTTAATGAGTGCTCAGAATTATAAAAGATGTCCAAGATAGTATATTTATATGTGAAAACCTCTCTTTCTTTATTACTTCCTATTAATTGCAACGATGACCAAACCTATGTTTGTCAACTCTCAACAACTTTTATTCATCATACTCTTTATATGTGAGCTCATTACTCTCCATAAGATCCACATGATCTCTTTATTTATTTCTATTTCTTTTTCTTTTATTTTATTCCTTCAACATCATAGCAAAATAATCAAGCCCTTGACTCCACACTAATCTTTATTATATATAGCTCACGGACTCGATTACATAGAAGGATCATAAAGCAAAACTCACAACTAGATCATACTAAAACTTTATTATACTAGATGAAGATATTATCAAAAGGATCGAACTAAGAAAAACGGTAAAGATAAAAGTTGTGATGGTGATACGATACCGGGACACTCCCCCAAGCTTGACAGTTGCCAAGGGGAGTGCCCATACTCGATGCTCAGTTCTTCTTTGTTGCTGAAGATGGCGTTTGCGATGATGGATAGTCGCACATCGAGTGTAGGAGATCCTCCAATTTGTGGATAATGCCCTTGAGTGCGATGATATGCTCCTTCAAAAAAATATTTTTACTTGTGAGATACTTGTTTTGAATGTGAGCTAACTCAATCATCTTGAAAGCTTCAATCTCCGTTGGGGTAAAGAGATTGTGGTGAGGTTGAAGGATGTCTTCTTCTGCTACTACCGGGACTTGATCCCCCATGGCCTTCTTGATCCCATCATCCTTGTTGATCTCTCCGGGTTATTCTCTCTTCAGCTCTGTCTTCATTAGCCAAGCATCGTTACCCTCATTGTTGGAGGAGGAGGGAGACGACATGATGCCTGGCCTTGACAACCCTGGCAGGAAATAGCTCGAAACAAAAACATGAGATATTTGCATGATACGATGGTCAAAACCTTCGGGAGATTATATAATGAATTTTTACCAACCAAAAGAAGTATCCTATTAGAAAACGGAGTCCGGAGAGCGCACGAGGTACCCACGAGGCAGGGGGCGCGCCCAGGGGGTAGGGCACGCCTACCACCCTCGTGGAAGCCTCATGTCCTTCCTAGACTGCTTCTTATTTTCCAATTTTTCTAAATATTCCAAAACAGTGAAAATTTGCCATTAGAACTGTTTTGGAGTCGGTTTACTTACCGTACCACATACCTATTCCTTTTCGGAGTCTGAAACATTCCGGAAAGTGTCTCTTATGTATTCCTCCAGGGTTAAGGTTTCAATAACATTAGTTTCAACATTTATAGGATTACCTGAGATATAATGTTGGATTCTTTGACCGTTCACCACCTTCGGATTTGTGCCTTCGAAGTTGTTGATTTTTATGGCACCGGAACGATAGAACTCCTCGATAACGTAAGGACCTTCCCATTTAGAGAGGAGTTTGCCTGCAAAAAAATCTCAAACGAGAGTTGTATAGCAATACATAATCACCTACATTAAACTCACGCTTTTGTATCCTTTTGTCATGCCATCTTTTAACATTTTCTTTAAACAACTTGGCATTTTCATAGGCTTGGGTTCTCCATTCATCAAGTGAGCTAATGTCAAAAATCCTCTTCTCACCGGCAAGTTTGAAGTCATAGTTGAGCTCTTTAATAGCCATATATGCCTTATGTTCTAATTCAAGAGGTAAGTGACATGCTTTACCATAAACCATTTTATACGGAGACATACCCATAGGATTTATGTATGCGGTTCTATAGGCCCATAATGCATCATCAAATTTCTTCGACCAATTCTTTCTAGATCTATTAACAGTCTTTTGCAAAATTAATTTGAGCTCTCTATTACCCAATTCTACTTGACCACTACACTGCGGGTGATACGGGGATGCAATTCTATGATTAATACCATACTTAGCAAGCATTTTACGAAAGGCACCATGAATAAAATGTGAACCACCATCAGTCATTAAATATCTAGGGACTCCAGACCTCGGAAAAATAACTTCTTTAAGCATCTTAATAGAGGTGTTATGATCAACACTACTAGTTGGAATAGCTTCTACCCACTTAGTAACATAATCAACAACAACTAAAATACGTGTGTATCCATTAGAGAAGGAAAAGGTCCCATATAATCAAAGCCCCAAACATCAAATGGTTCAATAACGAGTGAATAGTTCATAGGCATTTCTTGACGTCTACTAATATTACCAATTCTTTGACATTCATCACAAGATAAGACAAACTTACGAGCATCCTTGAAGAGAGTAGGCCAATAAAAACCGGATTGCAATACCTTATGTGCAATTCTATCTCTAGCATGGTGTCCTCCATAAGCTTCGGAGTGACACTTGCGTAGGATATGTTCCTGTTCATGCTCAGGTACACAACGTCTAATAACACCATCTACTCCTTCTTTATAAAGATGTGGGTCATCCCAAAAGTAATTTCTTAAATCATAGAAGAACTTTTTATTTTGCTGGTATGTGAAACTAGGTGGTATAAATTTAGCAACAATACAATTAGCATAATCAGCATACCATGGGGCAATACGAGAAGCATTTATGACATTTAATTGTTCATCAGGAAAGCTATCATCAATAGGTAGTGGGTCATCAAGAACATTCTCTAACCTAGACAAGTTGTCTGCAATGGGGTTCTCAGCTCCCTTTCTATCAATGATATGCAAATCAAATTCTTGTAGTAGGAGAACCCATCTAATAAGTCTAGGTTTAACATCTTTCTTTTCCATGAGATATTTAATAGCAGCATGATCAATGTGAATAATTACTTTAGAATCAACAATATAAGGTCTGAACTTATCACATGCAAATACAACTGCCAAAAATTCTTTTTCAGTAGTAGCATAATTTCTCTGGGCACTATCTAGAGTTTTACTAGCATATTGGATAACATTTAATTTCTTATCAACTCTTTGTCTTAGAACAGCCCCTACAGCATAATCACTAGCTTCACACATAATTTCGAACGGTAAATTCCAATCAGGAGGTTGAACAATAGGTGCAGAAACCAAAGCTTTCTTAAGTATTTCAAATGCTTCTACACAGTCATCATCAAAGACAAAAGGGACATCTTTTTGTAATAGATTAGTCAGAGGCCAAGAAATTTCTGAGAAGTCCTTAATGAAGCTCCTATAAAAACCGGCATGACCAAGGAAACTTATTATACCTTTGGTTTCCTTGGGACACGACATCTTTTCAATAGCATCAACTTTAGCTTTATCAACTTCAATACCTCTTTCAGAAATTTTATGCCCCAAGACAATACCTTCATTAGCCATAAAGTGGCACTTCTTATAGTTCAAGACAATATTAGTTTCTTCACATCTCTGCAAAACTCGATCAAGGTTGCTCAAGCAATTATCAAAAGAGGATCCATAAACGGAGAAATTGTCCATGAAAATTTCACAAATCTTTTAACAAAAGTCAGAGAATATAGCCATCATGCATCTTTGAAAGGTAGCAGGTGCATTACATAAACCAAAAGGCATACGTCTATAAGCAGAAGTACCGAAAGGGCAAGTAAAAGTGGTCTTTGCTTGATCATCAGCTGACATAGGTATCTGAGAGAAGCCAGAGTAACCATCTAGAAAGCAAAAATGTGTGTGTTTGGATAATTTTTCTAGCATTTGATCAATGAAAGGCAAAGGGTAACGATCTTTTTTAGTAGCTTTATTTAATTTGCGGAAATCAGTTACCATCCTATATCCTGTGATAATTCTTTGTGGGATCAATTCATCTTTATCATTAGGAACGACAGTAATACCTCCCTTCTTAGGGACACAATGGACATGACTTACCCACTGACTATCAGCAATGGGATAAATTATACCTACCTCAAGGAGCTTTAATATCTCCTTTCTTACCACTTCTTTCATCTTAGGATTTAGCCGTCATTGGTGATCAATAACTGGTTTGGTGTCTTTCTCCGAATTTATTTTGTGTTGACATATAGTGGGACTAATGCCCTTAAGATCATCAAGCGTATATCCAATAGAAGAACGGTGCTTCTTCAGAGTTTTCAATAATTTCTCTTCCTCCTTCTCTGAAAGGTTAGCACTAATAATAACAGGATATATCTTCTTTTCATCAAGATAAGCATATTTAAGAGTATCAGGTAGAGGTTTAAGCTCAAACACGGGATCACCCTTGGGTGGAGGAGGATACCCTAGGATTTCAACAGGCAAGTTGTGTTTTAGAATAGGTCCCTATTTAAAGAATACTTCATCTATTTCCCTTCTTTCATTCATAAACATATCATTTTCATGGTCTAGCAAATATTGTTCTAAAGGATCAGTAGGAGGTACGACAATAGAAGCAAGACCAATAATTTCATCTTTACTAGGCAATTCTTTATCATGAGGTTTTCTATGAAATTTAGCAAAATTAAACTCATGAGACATATCCCCTAAACCAACAGAAACAATATCCTTATTGCAGTCTATCTTAGCATTAAAAGTATTCAAGAAGGTCTACCAAATATAATGGGACAAAAGCTATCTTGTGGGGAACCAATAACAAGAAAATCAGCAGGATATTTAACCTTCCCACACAAGACTTCAACATCTCTAACAATCCCAATTGGTGAAATAGTATCTCTATTGGCAAGCTTAATGGTTACATCGATATCTTCTATCTCAGCAGGTGCAATATCATGCATAATTTCTTTGTATAAGGAATTAGGTATTGCACTTGCACTAGCACCCATATCACATAAGCCATGATAGCAATGATCTCCTATTATAACAGAAATAACAGGCATGCCTACAACATGTCTATGTTTATTTTTAGTCTTAGGTCTAGCAATTCTAGCAGTCTCATCACAGAAGTAAATAACATGCCCATCAATATTATCGGCCAAGAGATATTTAACCATAGCAATATTAGGTTCAACTTTAACTTGCTCAGGGGGTTTGCATGTCCAAATATTACTTTTGTTGACTACAATTGAAACTTTAGCGTGATCCTTTATTCTAACAGGGAAAGGTGGTTTCTCAACATAAGCAGTAGGAACAACAGGATCATCATAAGTGATAGTCTTTTCTTCAACTTTAATAGGCGCAACTACTTTTACTTCAATGGGAGGATTATATTTAAACCACTTCTCCTTAGGGAGATCAACATGAGTAGCAAAGGATTTACAAAAGGAAGCTACTATCTCAGAGTCAAGTCCATATTTAGTGCTAAATTCACGAAATGCATCGGTATCCATAAAAGATTTAACACAATCAAACTTAGGTGTTATACCCGACTCCTTACCTTCGTCGAGGTCCAAATATTCAGAGTTGTGTTTAATTCTTTCCAATAAATCCCATTTGAATTCAATAGTCTTCATCATAAAAGATCCAGTACAAGAAGTATCGAGCATGGAGCGATTACTGAGAGAAAGTTGAGCATAAATTTTTTGAATAATCATATCTCCTGAGAGCTCATGATTGGGGCATGAATATAACATTGACTTAAGCCTTCGCCAAGCTTGAGCGATGCTTTCTCCTTCGCGAGTCCAATATACATACATACATACATACATATATATATATATATATATATATATATATATATATATATAATTACGATCACAATGAACAAGATGCATAGGATAAAACTTCTGGTGAAATTCCAATTTCAGTCGCTTATAGTCCCATGATCCCATATCATCACATAGCCTATACCATGTCAATGCATCTCACTTCAAAGATAAAGGGAAGACCTTCTTCTTGATAACATCATCGGGCATACCTGCAAGCTTAAATAATCCACAAACTTCATCCACATAGATTAAGTGCAAATCGGGATGCAATGTTCCATCTCCTGCAAAAGGATTAGCTAGCAGTTTCTCTATCATACCTGAAGGAATTTGAAAGTAAACATTTTCAGTAGGTTGAGGAGCAACTCTTTTCTCTACTGGTCGGGGTGAAGATACCCCGAACAAGCCCCTCAAAGGATTATGTTCCATAGTAACAAGTGACAGTAAATTTCAGCACACTATATAAAATTTACCTTACCAAATTCCACCTACCAAAGGCGCTTCACTACCCGGCAACAACGCCAGAAAAGAGTCTTGATGACCCACAAGTGTAGGGGATCTATCGTAGCTTTTCGATAAGTTAGAGTGTCGAACCCAACGAGGAGCAGAAGGAAATGATAAGCAATTTTCAATAAGGTATTCTCTGCAAGCACTGAAATTATCGATAACAGATAGTTTTGTGATAAGGTAATTTGTAACGAGTAGCAATTAATAAAAGTAAATAAGGTGCAGCAAGATGGCACAATCCTTTTTGTAGCAAAGGACAAGCCTAGACAAACTCTTATATGAAGGAAAGCGCTCCCGAGGACACATGGGAATTATTGTCAAGCTAGTTTTCATCATGTTCATATGATTTGCGTTCGGTACTTTGATAATTTGATATGTGGGTGGACCAGTGCTTGGGTGTTGTACTTACTTGGACAAGCATCCCACTTATGATTAACCCCCATTGCAAGCATCCGCAACTACAACAGAAGTATTAAGGTAAACCTAACCAGAGCATGAAACATATGGATCCAAATGAGCCCCTTACGAGGCAATGCATAAACTAGGGTTTAAGCTTCTGTCACTCTAGCAACCCATCATCTACTTATTACTTCCCAATGCCTCCCTCTAGGCCCAAACAATGGTGAAGTGTCATGTAGTCGATGTTCACATGACACCACTAGAGGGATGACAACATACATCTCATCAAAATATCGAACGACTACCAAATTCACATGACTACTAATAGCAAGGCTTCTCCCATGTCCTCAGGAACAAACGTAACTACTCACGAAGCATATTTATGTTCATAATAAGAGGGGTATTTATATGCATAATGGATATGAACATATGATCTTCCACCAAGTAAACCAACTAGCATCAACTACAAGGAGTAATCAACACTACTAGCAACCCACAGGTACCAATATGAGGCTTTGAGACAAAGATTGGATACAAGAGATGAACTAGGGTTTGAGATGAGATGGTGCTGGTGAAGATGTTGATGGACATTGATCCCCTCCCGATGAGAGGATTGTTGGTGATGACGATGGTGATGATTTCCCCCTTTCGGAGGGAAGTTTCCCCGGCAGAACAGCTCCGTCAGAGCCCTAGATTGGTTCCGCCAAGGTTCTGCCTCATGGCGACGGAGTTTCGTCCCGTAAGCTTCCTTATGATTTTTTCTTCGACGAAAGACCTCATATAGCAGAAGATGGGCATCGGAGGGCCACCAGGGGGCCCACGAGGCAGGGGGCGCGCCCCCCACCCTCGTGGCCAGGGTGTGCCCCCCTTTGGAACTTTCTCCGCTCAGTATTTTTTATTAATTCCAAAAATGACTTCCATGAAATTTCAGGACTTTTGGAGCTGTGCAAAATAGGTCTCTAATATTTGCTCCTTTTCCAGCCCAGAATCCCAGCTACCAGCATTCTCCCTCTTCATAT
Source organism: Triticum aestivum (assembly GCF_018294505.1). Taxonomy (NCBI): domain Eukaryota; kingdom Viridiplantae; phylum Streptophyta; class Magnoliopsida; order Poales; family Poaceae; genus Triticum; species Triticum aestivum. The sequence goes on along the minus strand of NC_057800.1, from coordinate 633,757,541 downwards.
AAACCTTGTAAAATAAGAGAGAATAGGCGTAAGTATTGTGACATAATGTGTAATAACAACCCATAATGCAATAAACATCGATATAAAAGTATGATGCAAAATGGACGTATCAGTTTGCACGCTCATCTGGTCAAGACACGAATATATATTTTAATTTGTGGTGGGGTAATTGTTAGAGGTTGCAGCAAATATATTGTACACTGTGGGTCTTTTAGCCAAGTTTAGAGGCAAGCATGTGGGGCCAGTGCTATGATGTGTCGCGTCAACTCGTACAATGAGGAGAAGCTTGATTTTACTACTACACGCCTTCTCCCTCGCCCATGCGTACGGTGGCTCGCAGACGAGGACAGGCTTTTGCTTATACTACAACAAGCTATCCCTCCAGCACGAGGTGGACGGACATGTAGCATCGGACTCGATACTGTAGAAGTAGTAGTAACATCATTGTTTGTCTTCTCGAATAGGCGAAGAGCCAAGCACAACCCGAACGTGGCAGTTGTGAACGCTCGCGTGGCAGTCTTTGTGTAGGGGTGGGGCGTGGTGCGGAGCCTTGGAGCATGCATATAGCCAGGCTCTTGCATGAGACAAAATTGCTATGTGAGCCCACTATTGTAGTACTTGCTAGTATAGCCCTGTAAACCGAAAAGGGGTATTTGCCTTTCTAGAGATTTCAACAAGTGACTAGACTACACCTAAATGAGTTGTAGTACATATATGGAGCAAAATGAGTGAATCTACACCATAAATAAATATGTAGTTCTCTCATTTTCCTCTCCACCTTGGTCGTGGTGCACAATATTGAGTACTTTAGTAGTGACTAGTCTCTTTTTGACACACATTTACGTTTTTAACACGGTACAGACGCAAGCGCTCATATACACGCGCATACACTCACCCCTATAAACATACACATGCACACCCTACCCCTATGAGCACCTCCGAAAGACTGATCCGACATATCATCTTGAAATTTATGAAGTCACCATAGGCACCTTGTCGTCGACGGGAATGTCTCCTGGCACGCATTTACGTTAATACGGCTTGAATGCTAACGACGTAGAGGGTAGCGGTTCCCGAAACGTTGAACGGTCAATGATGCCTCCGCATTCAAGTAGCATGCAGAGGTAGCAGTAAGTAATTGGAGAAGTAGAATGGAGCATGTGAATGCAACGCAGTTTGGAATGTCAAATAAAGGCGCCACACCACTCCAATCCATCTAGTCCTAGTCTCTGAGCAATATTGCCCACTCCAATCCAAGACCAAGACCAAGTGACCAGAAGCCAGAAGCAACCATGGCGTCAATGGACACGTGTGGCAGTTAGTTGTGCCAGGTCGTCCAAGACACCGACCTATGGCCCCGCACCGCGGAGCGTTTCCAGACGGTGCTGCAACCGCTGGCGTCATAGCCCTCGTCGATGCCGGCTTCGCCTCTCGCATGCGCTAGATGATGGTTGTTGGTGTCAAAACTGGTGGATCTCGGGTAGGGGGTCCCGAACTGTGCGTCAAGGCCGGATGGTAACAGGAGACAAGGGAATGATGTTTTTACCCAGGTTCGGGCCCTCTCGATGGAGGTAATACCCTACTCCTGCTTCATTAATATTGATGATGTGGGTAGTACAAGAGTAGATCTACCACGAGATCAAGGAGGCTAAACCCTCGAAGCTAGCCTATGGTATGATTGTTGTATATGGAGTTGATTTCCTACGGACTACCACCCTCCGGTTTATATAGACACCGAATAGGGTTAGGGTTACACAGAGTCGGTTACAATGGTAGGAGATCTTGAATATCCGCATCGCCAAGCTTGCCTTCCACGCCAAGGAAAGTCCCATCCGGACATGCGACGAAGTCTTCAATCTTGTATCTTCATAGTCTAGGAGTCCGGCTGAAGGTATAGTCCGGCTACCCGAACACCCCCTAATCCAGGACTCCCTCAGTAGCCCCCGAACCAGGCTTCAATGACGATGAGTCCGTCGCACAGATTGTTCGGCATTGCAAGGAGGGTTCTTCTACAAATCTTGTGTACCTGTAGGAATAATGTCTGATTTTTGTAATGTAGCGCTCCTCGATTCCCACGCCCAATAATGGCCATCTTCCACGTGTCAAACGAATGTGAAAAGCCAAGGCGTTTTTACATCCACGCCCCTAGCCGTATAAACGAGCCGCCTATTTAACGGGATGGGGATTTAGGTCCAAACCACATCTTCTCCTCTCCGCGAGTTATCATCAAAGCGCTTCCAGCAAAGGTCCATTCCAACATGACCAGCCGTCGCAGCTCCTCCCCTCGCCCCTCTGGTCCCAAACCCGGGGACTGGGAGAGTTGCACCATCCCGCATAGCGAGTTAGTGTCACTTCAGGCCAAGGGATTTCTCCCTCAGGCATACATGGTCCCGGTCCGAGCCGGTCTCGCCACCTATAATGGCGGAAAACAAGCGGAGAGCACCCCCAATCCTTCTAAAGGAGAGTGGGTGTGCCTCGTCCCCTATCTAATAAGGGGACTGGGGTTTCCAATTCATCCATTTCTCCGCGGGCTTCTGGAGTTCTACGACCTCCAGCTGCACAATCTCACGCCCGCCTCCGTATTACATATTGCGGGTTTCGTCGCCCTTTGCGAGCTATTTTTAGGTGTTGAGGCTCATTTCGCGCTGTGGAAGAGGTTATTCTACCTGGTGCCCCGTTCTCGAGAGGGGTCTATATACCAAGTGGGCGAAGCCGAAGTATGGTGCATCGCCGGGACCGGATACTTATCCGGAACCCCAAAGAAGGCGTCCGAGGATTGGCCTTCGGAATGGTTTTACATAGATGACGTCCCGCTACCGGACCCTATCCGGGTCGGTCTCCCTGAGTTCAACAGTGCCCCATTGAAGAAACGCTTGAGCTGGCATCCGCGGAGCTCTCAGAAAGAAAGCGACAGAGACGTCCTTTACCTGATGGGCCGGATAAGACTGTTGGCTCATTTCGGACTAACCGTGATTGGATTCATGGACGCATGCATTATGCGGGGGGTGCAGCCGCTTCAATATAGAGGCCACCCCATGTGGGATTTCAACGGGGAGGATGACGCCACCCGTTACGGTCGTAAGGGGCCGGCCTCAGCTGCCGCCCTAGTAAAGATCTTATCCTCTTTGTACAAGGGAGAAAAGGAGGAATTCCTCCACGTCAATCCGCAGGCTGGATTTACTATGTACGATCCTCCAAGTTGGGTAAGTGAATAATTGCGCTTGCCCGTTTGTTTTATACTCCCACGGTTAGATATGTAGTCTAACGACTTCAGTGCAGGAACTGCGACAGGAGGTAAAGGATATAAACAGCCGCCCTCCACAGCCCAAGGACCCAGAACGATCCCTAGATCCGGACTCCGAAGAGGACCCAGACATATCGGTGGAGCTTATCGACGGGGTGTTCCATCAGCTAAGCAAGGACAATACCTTGGTAGCCATCACGGCTAATTACCCAGGGTTAATCCCGGCCTCCCAGGTGACAGAAACCGGAGTCTCATTCCCTTGAGAGAGATTCCACTCTCACGTATTCCGGTGTTTCTAACGACAACCGTGTTTTGCAGGGGAGATTTCCGAGGCAGGAGGCCGAACCTGCGGCGGCTAGCCAACGAGGGGCCGCAGGACCCCGTGGGGCAAAAAGGAATGCAGTCCGGACTGAGATGCCGGTGCAAAGGTATAGCGCACCCTCTGTTTCCCTGTTGTTATTCTGTCAGGGCATATTAACGTTCGTGCTATCTTCAGAACGAAGAGACCTCGCCGGACTACATCCGGAGAGGTTGCCAATCGCGCCCCCACCAGCCAGGCTCCAACGTCTGGCCAGGAAGCGGAGGCGAGCACAAGGCGCGCACCGGATGCTCCTCCGACAGAGGATGCGGACAGGCTGTCTGCCACAAATTCTGAAGTGGAGAGTGCCATGAACCACAGGCGTCGCCGGACAGTTCTACGCGACGCTTGTTTCTCCCAAGAGGCTTTAGATGCCTTTAATTCGGGAGATGCGTACCTCCGTGCCGCTCAAAATGGTTTAGCCAGAGCCACGGAGCAGTATGTAAAAGACATACGGGTAAGAAAATTTTGGTCAAATATAGATATACCAGTAGCCCCCGAGACTTGAAACAGTTAGAGCAACTGATTAAAGGATCATTTAATAAGCAGGTTCTTACAGAGAAGAATACCGTACTGTCCCAGGAGCTGGAAAAGTGCAAGGCCCAACTAGAGGCCGCACTAGCCGCAGCAGGGGAGCCCAAAGAGACCCCCTCAGGTAAGATATGCTTTGAAAGATTAGTATTGTGCGGTGTGGGTGCAAATCTAACAAATCATGTTGCAGATGGCGCCAGACTCCATCCGGAAAAGCAACAACTCTTACGCCGGCTAAAGGCCGGTGAGAGTACGTTGACAAAGGTGAGGCGAGAGAAGAATGATCTTCAGGATGCTAACACCAGGCTGGATGTCGAACTTAAAGATGTTCGTGGCCAGCTGTCAGACTCCACGAGGGAGAATCAGCGGCTTCAACGCGGCATATTCAGTAAGTGCTTGAACGAACTTTGAAAAAAAAGAGTTCGGCGAGGAAGTCGACTAATAGAGTAATGTCTGTAGGTATGCTCACAGGTCGTCCTGTAGAGGAGATGCCCGGTTCTACGGGTTACCTTCTTCCCAAACTCATGCAACTGCACGAGAGAATTCGGCAGGCGATGCGAGGTGTTTCCCAAGCCTTATGGCCTGCCCACTCCATGCCCGAGGGCCTTGGAGAGCTTGCGGAGAAGCTGAAGGGAGTTCGGTGCCGCTTCTGGTTGTGAAAGATATCGGCCTTTCGACAAGGCGCTAGGGAAGCCTGGGCCATGGTGAAGACCCGTTTTACGAAGTCTGACCCAAACCACATGGCCGAGGTCGGACCAGTGGGGCCTGACGGGAAGGAGATCCCTGTGAGCTTAGTATACGGCCAAGTAGAGTTGGCCACGAAGTATTCCCAGCAAGACTGTAAATTAGACAGCCTGTTAGATGGTATAGAGAGGAATACAATCAGTCAGAATGACTATGTAATTTTGAATTGACATGTGTAATGCCTTCTAGCCGGATTGTAGATCGTTTGTCGTTGCCGACCTTTTTGCTTCAACCTCGGGACCTGACGGTCCGGAGTGTGTTCGAATACCATAGCGGTTATATAAGAACCGTGGTATGCGTGGAGACTAGGCATAGGGGTCATTAGTGCTTTATCAGACAAGTGCCCAACTAGTTATGTTATATTACATGGTTAGTAAGAAACATCTTCCAGAGAGAATAGTTCCGTTAGGGGTTCCTTTCGCTGGGAGGCATGCCCTAAAGTGCATGTCCGGACTGCGTAAAAAGACGCAGAAAAAAGCATCTGGGGGCGCATAAAATGAGTAAAAAGATCATCTTTTATCTCACCGACCGAATATTCCCTTAAGAACGCTAGCTTTCGGCTTCACCCAGTCTGAGGTACACATCCGGCTGACCCGGCAGTAACAATCGCAGAGGTGCTCCCTTTACCGCCTAGCCGAACAATTGGGAACGTAGGGGTAAGCACAGGAGCCAGGCAACCCAGCTTGGCCAAAACTTAAGTCATATCGATGCATATAATGGTGAAGAAAAAGGTACATGCGGAAGTTTGACGCATGTGTTGGGCGTGAAGCCCGTATAAATAAGCTTTTGTTAAAGAAGCCCCCAGGTTTAATGAGCGCGAGTGGTGCGTCACTAGATGAGCCTTTAAGGGCTATAAAAGAAAAGAGGGGAAGGAGAGAAATGTAAGACAGAAAAATGCAAAAAATGGATAGAGGAAGGAGACGAACACAGAGTCCGGCGCTAGGCATAGAATCTTTGGAGACGGGTGGCGTTCCACGGGTTCGGCTCGAGTCGGTTATCCGACGCATCTCGCAGGCGGTACGCCCCGCCAGTCAGGACTTGGTCGATTATGAATGGACCTTCCCACTTGGGCTTGAGTTTGTCCTTTTTCTTATCCGGCAGGCATAGAACTAGTTCGCCAACATTGTAATTTTCGGCCCGTACTTCTCTGCTTTGATATCTTCGGGCCTGCTGTTGATGAAATGCGGAACGGGCTTTTGCCACGTCACGCTCCTCCTCCAGTGCGTCCAAGTTGTCCGGCCGATCGAGCTCGGCTTCTCTTTCTTCGTACATGCGCACTCTAGGTGAGTCATGAATTATGTCGCAGGGCAGAACTGCCTCTGCGCTGTACACCATAAAAAATGGTGTGTATCCGGTGGTGAGATTTGGCGTCGTCCGCAGCCCCCATAGCACGGAGTCGAGCTCCTCTACCCAGTGCGTGTTAGATTCCTTGAGGGACCGCACCAGTCTGGGTTTAATGCCGCTCATGATGAGACCATTTGCACGTTCGACCTGGCCGTTGGTTTGTGGGTGATAGACGCAAGCATAATCAAGCTTGATGCCCATGTTTTTGCACCAGAGTTTTACCTCGTCGGCGGTAAAGTTTGTACGGTTATCGGTTATGATGCTATGGGGGACGCCATAACGGTGTACAACCCCGTATATGAAGTCTATCATAGGTCCGGATTCGGCCGTTTTAACAGGCTTGGCTTCTATCCATTTGGTGAATTTATCCACCATGACCAGTAAGTATTTTTTCCTATCGGTCCCACTTTAAGGGGTCCGACCATGTCAAGCCCCCAGACCGCAAAAGGCCAGGTGATGGGTATAGTTTGGAGTGCGGTGGGTGGCATATGGCTTTGGTTGGCAAAAAGTTGGCAACCAGCGCATCGTTGGACTAGGTCCTGAGCGTCTGCCCAGGCCGTCGGCCAATAAAAGCCTGTACGGAAAGCCTTGCTAACAAGGGACCGAGCAGCGGCGTGGTGACCACCGAGTCCGGCATGAATTTCAGCCTGAAGGTTCCGCCCTTCCTCTTCGGAGATGCACCTTTGAAGGACTCCGGTAGTGCTTTTCTTATAAAGCTCTCCCTCATGGACTCTATAGGCTTTAGATCGCCGCACTATGCAGCGGGCCTCGTTTTGGTCCTCCGGGAGTTCCTGCCTAGTAAGGTAGGCTAGGAATGGTTCTGTCCATGGGGCGATGACCACCATTATTACGTGTGCTGAAGGTGTAATTTCATTGGCAGAGCCTCCAATTGTGTCAGATTGTTTGGCGTCGAGCGGTGCGGCTGTGTCCGGGCTGTTATTTGCGGGTTCCCCCTCCCATGCTATGGATGGCTTGAACAATCTTTCCAAAAAGATGTTGGGGGGACTGCATCGTGTTTTGCTCCGATGCGTGCCAGGACGTCCGCTGCTTGATTGTTTTCTCGGGCTATATGGTGAAACTCCAGCCCTTCGAACCGAGCTGACATTTTTAGGACGGCGTTGTGGTAAGCTGCCATTTTTGGGTCCTTGGCGTCGAAGTCTCCATTTATTTGGGATATCGCGAGGTTTGAATCCCCGCGTACCTCTAGGCGCTAGATACCCATGGATATTGCTATCCGGAGACCATGTAGGAGGGCCTCATATTCTGCTGCATTGTTGGAATCCATGTACATGATCTGGAGCACATATTGGACTGTGTCTCCTATGGGGGATGTCAGGACGACGCCAGCACCCAGTCCGGCCAACATTTTGGAGCCGTCGAAATGCATAATCCAGTTTGAATATGTGCCGTACTCTTTAGGGAGCTCGGCCTCCGTCCATTCTGCGACGAAGTCGGCCAAAACTTGTGATTTAATAGCTCGCCGTGGCTTATAGGTTATATTGAACGGGAGAAGCTCGATGGCCCATTTTGCAATCCGGCCCGTTGCGTCGCGGTTGTTGATAATATCGTTGAGTGGTAATTCCGAGGCTACTATTATGGAACACTCTTGAAAGTAGTGTCGTAGCTTCCGGGATGCCATGAATACCGCGTATGCAATCTTTTGATAATGCGGGTACCGTGATTTGCATGGAGTGAGGACAGTGGATACGTAGTAGACCGGCCTTTGAAGGGGGAATTTGTGTCCATCCGTTTCCCGCTCGACAACGAGCACTGCGCTAACAACTTGATGTGTTGCTGCAATGTACAATAACATTGGTTCACCAGTGTTCGGCGCGGCCAGGACTGGGTTCACCACCCTCAATGGTCGACTCCATCCATAGGTTCACCACCGTCAAAAAGCGCGCAGATGAACTTGCCATACTGCTCTAGCCAGCGCGCCCAGGCTCCTCGTTGCCTGCCATCCTCATCGGCCTCCAAGGTGACGAACTCTTTGAAACACTAGTGGCCCTGCAGTTGCCGGAGGTCATGACGAAGAATGTGCACCTCGCCATGCAAGAATCCGTCGATCTGCACATCCACGTCTACGACAAAATCGTCTACATAGGCCACTACAAGGCCAGCGAGGACGGAAAGACATTGGCCTTCTTCTAGTGGCTGGAATCTTTGGATGCCATTATTCAGAAGCACGTCGACCTGGCCATGAAAGCCGCTGCTACTTAGCCGCCGTTCGGTGAGCCGGCACCCTGAGTCGAGGAGGTGGATGTCGTCGATGGATGCATCTTTCTTGTTGCCTCCTGTAACCAACACTGCATCGCCTTGTGGCCTTAATGTTTTATTAGTGTATGGCATTTTTATTCCAGTCGTAAATGACATGTGTGATCCCTTGCTCTTATTTGGCATTAATTATTTGTAGTATCACTGTCTTCGACATGGTGTACTACTACCTAGGTCCTGATTTATTAGTCCCTTTTGTAATTTGTGCTAAATTTTGACCAAAGATTTAACTGACAAAATGTTAGTACATGTCAACAAAAATTATATCATTTGATTTGTATTTGAACATAGTTTTCAATGATATAATTTTGGTGACATGCATGAACCTTTGTTAGTCAAACTTATGGTAAAAAATTGGCACAAATTATGACGGGGAGCAATAAACCAGGACGGAGGTAGACTGGTCCATCACCATCGTGTTTTGTGTCTAATTTTGACTTCAGCAACCCAACCTACATGGAGGGAGTGTTGTATATATTGGCGCAACAACCAAACTTATAAAGTATATTCAAAACTGAGCGTTACTACAAGTCACGAGTTCAAAACGAGAAAGTGGAACAAGTACATCATGCTTGTGCCGTTCGCATCGCACCCCCACACGGTAGCCGTGCACAATGTAGTAACTAGTCTCTTCTTGAGCCGCATTTACATTGATATGGCTTGATTGCCAAGGAGGGAGAGGGTAGCGGCTCCCAAGACGTTGAATGGTCAATGATGCATCCTCAATTATAGCATGCAAAGGGAATTAATTGGAGAAGAAGAATAGAGCGAGCATGATGTGAATGCAACAGAGTTTGGACTCTCCTATAAAGGCGCCCCACCACTCCAATCCATCTACTCTTAGTATCTTCGCAACACTGCTCACTCCAATCCAAGACCAAGTGACCAGAAGCCACAAGCACCTATGGAGAAGATGGACGCGAGCGGCATTCGGCTATGCCAAATCATCCAAGACGCCGGCCTGCGGCCATGCACCGTGCAGTGTTTCCAGACAGTGCTGGCGACCATCAGTGTCGTAGCCCTCGCTGACGCCAGCTTCGCCTCTCGCATGGATGACATGATGGTCCACTCTATCCGCAAGTTCACTGCCATCAAGAAGCGCGCGAACGACCTTGCCGTACTGCTCCAGCCCATGCGCCCAGGCTCCTCATTGCCTGCCACCCTCATCGGCCTCCATGGTGAAGAACTCTTTCAAGCCCTGGTGGCCTTGCAGGTGCCGGAGGTCGCGACAAAGAATGTGCACCTCGAGGCCGTGCTCGCCGCGCAGCGCCTCGCCATGCAAGAAACCGTCGACCTGCACATCCACGTCTACGAGGAAATCGTCTACATAGGCCACTACAAGGCCAGCTAGGACAGAAAGACATTAGCCTTCTTCCAGCGGCTGGAATCTTTGGATGCCATTGTTCAGAAGCACATCGACCTGGCCACGAAAGCCGCTGCTACTTAGCCGCCGTTCGGTGAGCCGGCACCCTGAGTTGAGGAGGTGGATGTCGTCGATGGATGCATCTTTCTTCTCGCCTCCTGTAACCAGCACTGCATCGCCTTGTGGCCTTAATGTTTTATTAGTGTATGGCATTTTTATTCCAGTCGTAAATGACATGTGTGATCCCTTGCTCTTATTTGGCATTAATTATTTGTAGTATCACTGTCTTCGACATGGTGTACTACTACCTAGGTCCTGATTTATTAGTCCCTTTTGTAATTTGTGCTAAATTTTGACCAAAGATTTAACTGACAAAATGTTAGTACATGTCAACAAAAATTATATCATTTGATTTGTATTTGAACATAGTTTTCAATGATATAATTTTGGTGACATGCATGAACCTTTGTTAGTCAAACTTATGGTAAAAAATTGGCACAAATTACGACGGGGAGCAATAAACCAGGACGGAGGTAGACTGGTCCATCACCATCGTGTTTTGTGTCTAATTTTGACTTCAGCAACCCAACCTACATGGAGGGAGTGTTGTATATATTGGCGCAACAACCAAACTTATAAAGTATATTCAAAACTGAGCGTTACTACAAGTCACGAGTTCAAAACGAGAAAGTGGAACAAGTACATCATGCTTGTGCCGTTCGCATCGCACCCCCACACGGTAGCCGTGCACAATGTAGTAACTAGTCTCTTCTTGAGCCGCATTTACATTGATATGGCTTGATTTCCAAGGAGGGAGAGGGTAGCGGCTCCCAAGACGTTGAATGGTCAATGATGCATCCTCAATTATAGCATGCAAAGGGAATTAATTGGAGAAGAAGAATAGAGCGAGCATGATGTGAATGCAACAGAGTTTGGACTCTCCTATAAAGGCGCCCCACCACTCCAATCCATCTACTCTTAGTATCTTCGCAACACTGCTCACTCCAATCCAAGACCAAGTGACCAGAAGCCACAAGCACCTATGGAGACGATGGACGCGAGCGGCATTCGGCTATGCCAAATCATCCAAGACTCCGGCCTGCGGCCATGCACCGTGCAGTGTTTCCAGACAGTGCTGGCGACCATCGGTGTCGTAGCCCTCGCTGACGCCAGCTTCGCCTCTCGCATGGCTGACATGATGGTCCACTCCATCTGCAAGTTCACTACCGTCAAGAAGCGCGCGAACGACCTTGCCGTACTGCTCTAGCCCATGCGCCCAGGCTCCTCATTGCCCGCCACCCTCATCGGCCTCCATGGTGAAGAACTCTTTCAAGCCCTGGTGGCCTTGCAGGTGCCGGAGGTCGCGACAAAGAATGTGCACCTCGAGGCCGTGCTCGCCGCGCAGCGCCTCGCCATGCAAGAAACTGTCGACCTGCACATCCACGTCTACGAAGAAATCGTCTACATAGGCCACTACAAGGCCAGCTAGGACAGAAAGACGTTAGCCTTCTTCCAGCGACTGGAATCTTTGGACGCCATTGTTCAGAAGCACATCGACCTTGCCACAAAAGCCGCTGCTACTTAGCCGCCGTTCGGTGAGCCGGCACCCTGAGTTGAGGAGGTGGATGTCGTCGATGGATGCATCTTTCTTCTTGCCTCCTGTAACCAACACTGCATCGCCTTGTGGCCTTAATGTTTTATTAGTGTATGGCATTTTTATTCCAGTCGTAAATGACATGTGTGATCCCTTGCTCTTATTTGGCATTAATTATTTGTAGTATCACTGTCTTCGACCTGGTGTACTACTACCTAGGTCTTGATTTATTAGTCCCTTTTGTAATTTGTGCTAAATTTTGACCAAAGATTTAATTGACAAAATGTTAGTACATGTCAACAAAAATTATATCATTTGATTTGTATTTAAACATAGTTTTAAATTATATAATTTTGGTGACATGCATGAACCTTTGTTAGTCAAATTTATGGTAAAGAAATTGGCACAAATTACGATGGGGAGCAATAAACCAGGACGGAGGTAGACTGGTCCATCACCATCGTGTTTTGTGTCTATTTTTGACTTCAGCAACCCAACCTACATGGAGGGAGTGTTGTATATATTGGCGCAACAACCAAACTTATAAAGTATATTCAAAACTGAGTGTTACTACAAGTCACGAGTTCAAAACGAGAAAGTGGAACAAGTACATCATGCTTGTGCCGTTCGCATCGCACCCCCACACGGTAGTCGTGCACAATGTAGTAACTAGTCTCTTCTTGAGCCACATTTACATTGATATGGCTTGAATGCCAAGGAGGGAGAGGGTAGCGGCTCCCAAGACGTTGAATGGTCAATGATGCATCCTCAATTATAGCATGCAGAGGGAATTAATTGGAGAAGAAGAATAGAGCGAGCACGATGTGAATACAACAGAGTTTGGACTCTCCTATAAAGGCACCCCACCACTCCAATCCATCTACTCCTAGTATATTCGCAACACTGCTCACTCCAATCCAAGACCAAGTGACCAGAAGCCACAAGCACCTATGGAGACGATGGACGCGAGCGGCATTCGGCTATGCCAAATCATCCAAGATGCCGGCCTGCGGCCATGCACCATGTAGTGTTTCTAGACGGTGCTGGTGACCATCGGTGTCGTAGCCCTCGCTGACACCAGCTTCGCCTCTCTCATGGATGACATGATGGTCCACTCCATCCGCAAGTTCACTGTCGTCAAGAAGTGCGCGAACGACCTTGCCGTACAGCTCCAGCCCACGCGCCCAGGCTCCTCATTGCCTGCCACCCTCATCGGCCTCCATGGTGAAGAACTCTTTCAAACCCTGGTGGCCTTGTAGGTGCCGGAGGTCGCGACAAAGAATGTGCACCTCGAGGCTGCGCTCACCGTGCAACGCCTCGCCATGCAAGAAACCGTCGACCTGCACATCCACGTCTATGAGGAAATCGTCTACATAGGCCACTACAAGGCCAGCTAGGACAGAAATACGTTAGCCTTCTTCCAGCGGCTGAAATCTTTGGACGCCATTGTTCAGAATCACATCGACCTGGCCACGAAAGCCGCTGCTACTTAGCCGTCGTTCGGTGAGCCGGCACCCTGAGTCGAGGAGGTGGATGTCGTCGATGGATGCATCTTTCTTCTTGCCTCCTGTAACAAGCATTGCATCGCCTTGTGGCCTTAATGTTTTATTAGTGTATGGCATTTTTATTCCAGTCGTAAATGACATGTGTGATCCCTTGCTCTTATTTGGCGTTAATTATTTGTAGTATCACTGTCTTCGACCTAGTGTACTACTACCTAGGTCCTGATTTATTAGTCCCTTTTGTAATTTGTGCTAAATTTTGACCAAAGATTTAACTGACAAAATGTTAGTACATGTCAACAAAAATTATATCATTTCATTCGTATTTGAACATAGTTTTCAATTATATAATTTTGGTGACATGCATGAACCTTTGTTAGTCAAATTTATGGTAAAAAATTGGCACAAATTATGACGGGGAGCAATAAACCAGGACAGAGGTAGACTGGTCCATCACCATCGTGTTTTGTGTCTAATTTTGACTTCAGCAACCCAACCTACATGGAGGGAGTGTTGTATATATTGGCGCAACAACCAAACTTATAAAGTATATTCAAAACTGAGCGTTACTACAAGTCACGAGTTCAAAACGAGAAAGTGGAACAAGTACATCCTACTTGTGCCGTTCGCATCGCACCCCCACATGGTAGCTGTGCACAATGTAGTAACTAGTCTCTTCTTGAGCCGCATTTACATTGATATGGCTTGAATGCCAAGGAGGGAGAGGGTAGCGGCTCCCAAGACGTTGAATGGTCAATGATGCATCCTCAATTATAGCATGCAGAGGGAATTAATTGGAGAAGAAGAATAGAGCGAGCATGATGTGAATGCAACAGAGTTTGGACTCTCCAATAAAGGCGCCCCACCACTCCAATCCATCTACTCCTAGTATCTTCGCAACACTGCTCACTCCAATCCAAGACCAAGTGACCAGAAGCCACAAGCACCTATGGAGACGATGGACGCGAGCGGCATTCGGCTGTGCCAAATCATCGAAGACGCCGGCCTGCGGCCATGCACCGTGCAGTATTTCCAGATGGTGCTGGCGACCGTTGGTGTCGTAGCCCTCACTGACGCCAGCTTCGCCTCTCACATGGATGACATGATGGTCCACTCATTCCGCAAGTTCACTATCGTCAAGAAGCGCGTGAACGACCTTGTCGTACTGCTCCAGCCCATGCGCCCAGGCTCCTCATTGCCTGCCATCCTCATCGGCCTCCATGGTGAAGAACTCTTTCAAGCCCTGGTGGCCTTGCAGGTGCCGGAGGTCGCGACGAAGAATGTGCACCTCGAGGCCGCGCTCGCCGCGCAGCGCCTCGCCATGCAAGAAACCGTTGACCTGCACATCCACGTCTATGAGGAAATCGTCTACATAGGCCACTACAAGGCCAGCTAGGACAGAAAGACGTTAGCCTTCTTCCAGCGGCTGGAATCATTGGACACCATTGTTCAGAAGCACATCGACCTGGCCACGAAAGCCGCTGCTACTTAGCCGCCATTTGGTGGGCCGGCGCCCTGAGTCGAGGAGGTGGACATCATCAATGGATGCATCTCTTCTTGTTGCCTGCTATAACCAGCACTGCATCGCCTCGTGGCCTTAATGTTTAATTAGTATAGTATAGTACATGGCATTTATATTCCAGTCGTAACGTTTTCACTATGAGGTGGGGCCGCTGTTGAGCAAACCGACCATAGGCAAATCCCCACCCCACCCACCGTGCATCGGCTGAGTTTAGAATTAGAAGAGAGAAACGTGGGAGAAGAGCTAGCCGTAGCATGGACGCTTTTGTCACACGTGTTGATAGAATAGGAGTACCGAGCACTCACGCCTCTTTTTTGAGAGAAAAAGTAGTCGCATGTCTAGTACCACTAGTTGGGTGCGTGCGACCTATACCTGTCATCACTTTAAGTCTCCTTTTCGAACCGCAGCTACACTTCATAGTACATATTTTTTTCACGCATTTATCCTCCTATATGTACTCCTAGGCTATTTCCGTGTGCTCCCTTTCGCCGACATGTGGGACATAGAGCATCTGGGTCGTAGTGTATGCACGACTCAGAGCATATGTCGGGGTACTTCACATTTCAGATCTCATGAATTTCATGCAAACCCCCCGCAGTAGAATAAATAAATTACTACATGAAACCGGATTATTTTTGTAGAAACCGGAGCACGTCCATTAAATTTTAGACATAACACATTTATCAAAAACGACCGGACCTAAACCAGTCTAAGGGCCTCTTTGATTCGCAGAATACTGAAAACACAGGAATGGGGAAAGTATGATAGCGATGAACCGAGACGAGGAGAACTCTAACTTAATTAGAGGTTAGAGTTAGATTCTAACCCTGAACTAACTCTAACCAAAGAGGTGTATGGATGGCAGGGTTAGATTGACAATAAGTGCTCTTTCCCAATCATTTGACTACTTTGGAGCCTATTTCCTACCGGATTTGGTGTGGCCGGCTCCTGTGTGGCCTCCTCCCGCTTACAATTGACATAAACGAACCATCTTTACAAATCAAGCATGCAAAACATGATAAATTTTACTTTGTCCATACAAATGAGACATCCCATTTAAACATACAAGTCGTCAATCAAGCTTCACAAAAAAATACACTCCATGAAACAAAGCATGAGCTAACTCATCACGGAAGTCATTCACGATAGGGAGGGAGCCCGGAGCCCCTCACGCACCCAGGGAGGATCTCGTCATCGTCGCTCTGGAGGAAGGATTTGTAGAGACCAAGCCCCGGGAACCCCTTCGACGTCCACGCTAGCGAGTTGAGGTCGGCACCGGCATGCGTAGCAAGGCCGCTTGCCGACGACTGCGAACCGAATATTTGGGCCTCTAGAAATAATGCAAGCCTGAAACTGAAATACCTAGAAAGGTGAACCGAATCTTTGGGCCTCTACAAATAATGAAAGCCTAAAACTGAAATACCTAGAAAGGTGAACTAGATCTTTGGGCTTCTAGAAAGATTTGTTACCTCCTCAAGCAGCATCAAACAATTCCATGCGTGCACCACAAATCTATACCAAGTTTAATCAAGATCTAGTTTTCCAAATAAGAATTAGCGCTAGAGCGAGCAAGATCAATGATATGGATGTTAGGTAGAGAAGGAACGAACAAACTCACCCCTCTCGCGACCTCCCTGGTAGATGCGCTGCTGTCGCGCATGACAGAGGGAGAAAAACGACTGGTGAAGTGGGAGCGGGGCGACCTTCGGAGGAGGGAGGGAGAGGGCGGCCGGAGGAGGGCGACAGAGGCCGGAGGGAGAGGTCTGCTAGAGGAGAGAGAGGGCGAGCGATGGAGTGGCGCTTGGGCGAGCGGCCCGATGGGGAACAAAGAGGAGTCGTGCGAGGAGGCGGGCGGAGGGAGCGATCTGGTGCGGGCAGGGGAGATTTTTTTAGTTCTCTTTTAGTGGACCCAAGGAGAACTAACCCAATTATAACCTCTCCACCGGGCTAGTTCTTTTAGCTGGGTTAGAGCAAACTAGCTCAAACTAACCCCTCCTGTTTGGATACTTTGAGGATATTTCAACCCAAACTAGCTCTAACTCTGGGATCTAAACAAAGAGGAGTAGTATTGTACATGCTACAGTCTGGACCGTAGCACATTGTTTTTATGGCCATATCACCACATTGTTTTCTACTGCTGGTTCACTGGGCTGCCGTGGTTCGCACTCCTCCGACGTGAGTAGTAATAGTAGTATATACACTATATATACCGCATGATTCTTTGCTCCTTCTTACTACATACTTCACCGACATGTGGGAGAGCCAGCATCTGGGTCGATGTGTCATGCACCAGATTAGAGTGCAGAACAGCAAGGGGGCATCACCCTGGTCGTAGAGCCAGTAATTCATGACTATTGTGAGTAGTCATATCACAAGTCCTTCTAGCAGTAACGCGCCGTCAAATCGCACAGCCCGACCTATCCAGTAATAAGTAAGTTGAATCCGCTACTCCCTCACCCTCCTCGCCTCTCTATCAAATCGCCTACATGAAAACTACAGCCCGTGCTGCCTAGGAAAAGCCCCGCCCTCAACTTTTAACTACGCGAAAATAGTTCGAGCTTCTTTGTTCTATATAAATACTAGTACTATATGTTTATTCACCCGTGGGGTTGTTCAATGAATGGAGGGCCTGGGAGCACAAGTGAATAGTACTACTACAAGTAAGTAGGAGTCGTACAGTTAGTCACCTTAAATAGAGAGTTTATTTTCTTTAATGCCACGTACGCAAAATTGAAACGCTTGTTGTGGAGAGAAAAAGATAATCACTCCACCATATATGTACGCAGGGGCCTAAGCGCTTATTTTACTAAGGTTGCTCTCTTCATTCTTTCATCCTCTCTAGATCTAAACAAGACAGCAGCAACGACATTTTCTCTCTGCTCACTGCTGGTCACAGATCCGGCCGGATCCCTTCGGCCGGTGTGTGTAGAGGACTAAGGTGCATCATTCACACGGTCATCACCGGTGAGGGAGGAAACCCACAGCTGCCGGCGGGGCCTGATCCTCTGCCCATGTCATTCTCACCGACATAGCGCCGGCTCGGGAGGTCCTTCGACCCTTCTTCCTTCCTGCCGTATTGTGCGTAGATCCGACTTGTCGCCGCCGACATCCCGATGACCCTCAGGTATAAGTTCTTCGAAAGCGGCCTTGCTCTACTACCCCAGCTCCCCATGTGTCTGCATGTGCATCTTTTTCTACTTCCACCAGCTCTTCCAAATCCACCTAAATTTTTAGTATTATTAGAGGTAAAGCTACTTCATGCATTCGAATCTAGGACTTGGTTCAAACAACGAAGAAAGGGGGGAAAGTCGTAGCATGAATCTAGGACTTGATTCAAAGAGGAAATATCAGGGGGAAAGTAGTAGAGACCGGATACCCAACCAGTCTCTTGGTTGAAAAGGGAAATGATGGGAAAACATAGTACAAACTGGATAAGGAACAGATCTATTATTGGTTGAAAAAAGAATAGAAAGTGGCGGATGGTGGAAAAGTCAACATAGTATGTCTAGGTTTAAATTTTCTTCCCTCACATAGTAAAAGGTCTCCGGGATTAGATTTGCTGCCCTCACAGAGCATGAACAAACTTGGCATCACCACCTTATGCCTCCTTGTAGGTACATTGTGCTGATGCGTCCACTGTCGCATGTCCTTATACCAACTTTTTGCTGTTGTTAATGTAAGGGCGCATGTAAAATGGAGCGATCACACTGTTACCTTAAGGACATGTTTAACCAGTGTTATTGTTAATCTAATGCCTCTAGTGATATGATGCAATTAAACTGTGTTACAAATGGTACTCCTGCTGTTTTCCCCAGTATGATAAGTAAGTTGCTTCTTTACGTTGCTGAGTGACCAAGTGTCCCCATGGTCCCATGCCCTTAAACCAACTCTTTAGCTAGTGTTGATTTACTGTATCTGGTAAACAAGTAGTGCCACCACTAAAGTAATCCCATATTTGACGTATGTCATAGTTGATCGTAATGCTACCGGTAACATGAAGCATTGCTGACGTTTTAAAAATTTCTACTGTCCTTACGTGATTGCCATGAACATAATTAAGATGCTTCTTTTCATTTCGTGTATGTTTCGTATATTCTTATTGACCAGCAATTGTTTACTTTCTATCTTTTTGTGCAGATAGGGATATCCATTTCACCTTGTTGCTATTGTGACCTTTTGGTGAACTGCACAAAACACTTTTTTGGAATGAGTGTCTTGTGCAGTTCAACTAAAATGCCATGTGGGCAACATTTCTCAATTTTGGTGGAACTACACAAAATGGTGATTGGAGTTTCCAAAATCTCCATCAAATTCTGCTGGTAATCTCGTGCAACATTTTATTATCCTTTGCAAGATGAGTCGTCATTGTCACCATAATGGCACTTTATTTTAGCGGAACTGCACAAAAGGATAAGAAAATTATAGTTGCACCTTACATGAGCAGGACAGCCAACCTTAATGTTGCTGAATTTTAGTGCAACTACTAAAGAAGAACCTGCCAGCTCACGAGAGAAAGTACTTCTTGCTAGTTGAATGATGCAATCTTTGCTTCATTTCAGGTGAACTGCAGAAAAAGGCGCTTGAATTGAATCATGGAACTCCAGGCTGGCTCGTCCGAGTGGAGTTGCAGGTTCACCACATCGAGTCGTGGTAGCATAGGGCCCCTCACACCGGTCAACACTGTCCTTTTTCAACATGATTGTGCTTTGTCATACTATGCTAATGTTCTATTTTTTAAGTAAAGCTATTCTATCGCAATCTTTTCACGTTTTGGAAATAAAGTTTGCTTCAACTAGTGCCACTATAATAGTAATCATGCTCTTTCTTATCTGTGCAAACATGAATACTCAATTATGGATGTTGTGATGGCCAAGAGCATTCGCCAAGTTCTTGGGTTGTATGACTCGGCTAGCCAAGATGGATTTAATCGCGATATTCAGTTTATCAAAAGGCTCTAATGGGTTGGTTCTGAATCTTGCAAGCTGGGAATCAATGAGATGTGTAGGAATCCTCACTAGAAAAAAATACACTTCCGTGATGATACGTGTTTGTCACAGTGGCTTGCGTTTTCTGTCATGCTTGTACATCCATGACGATTTTATAACAGAATCAAGATAGTCATACCTGTGCTGTCGTAGAAGTGTTCCATGACATTACCAAAATTATCATCACGGAAGTGTCCACTTCCATGACGATAAATCACGCGTCATAGAAGTGCTTTCGTCAAGGGTGACCAACACGTAGCATCCACCATAACGGAACGCCGTTAAGCTATCGGGCCGGGTTTTGGATCTGACAACCCGTTAACAGCCCCGACCAATGGGGATTTTCCACGTGTAAAATCATCATTGGCTGGAGGAAACACGTGTTGGCTCATCCCTGGGACAGATGTCATCCACTCATTGGACAGAAGGCGCCTATGATACGTCGACACATGGCACGACCCAACAAAGGCCCATTCCTGTGAAAAGGCCGGCCCATTTGACTTGGTCAAAAGGTGGCGGGCCGGCCCATGGGAAGCCTGTTAATGGCCTGTTCGCATATAGCCCATTTACAGCCCACTAACCCAAGGCCCGTTACGCCCTATTCAAATTAGGCCCAGTAGCGTCATCTGGGCCATCCAATATGATTCCAGCCCGTTTTCATTTCTGGCCCATGTATGGCCCATGACGTCTTTCGGCCCATATGAGGCCCTATGTAACTCTTGGCATATTAACGGCCCGTGGTAAAACTGGCCCGTAATGAACAGTGTATCACTTTACACCCATTAACGGCCCGTGGTGAAACTGGCCCGTAAAGAAGAGTGTATCACTTTATACCCATTAACGGCCTGTTATTCTGTTGGGCCGTTTCCAGCCCATGTTATCTTTCAGCCTTCTCAGAACCCATTTATTCTTGGGCTATTTTCCAGCATTCGTTTACTTACGGCCCGTTAATGTCATTTTCTGCTTGTGGGCCAAATTCAGCCCGTAGAAGGCCCACTGTTTATATGGCCCGTAGAAGGCCCACTGTTTCTACGGCCCGTAGGAGGCCCAGTGTCACTACAGTAAATATTAGCCCATGGTTATTGTGGCCTAGTTTTAAAAAATAGGTTATTGCAGCCACTAGCAAACCGCAGAAAAAGAACTGCATTGACTACAAGCAAACAAATAAACAAGACAACAAGGAAATAAATGAGAAAGCAACCTACACTAGGGTATCACGGCTATTACACATATTACATCCACTGAGCATCAAAGTTCGCCACCAGTGCAAATATAGGGAACATAGCAGCATATAAATGCCGCAGCAAAACAAGTCCAGAACTGAAACCACTTCAGAAGAGCTCAAGAAACAATAGCCTGGGTACCCATAATGCTGGCAAGATGCTTAGCAAGCTTATTAACTTTCTCTTGTTTGGCACTTAAGTCCTCCAGCACTTGCTGTTGCAACAGAAAGTATGCATCTGAATTCTGCAGGGACTTTGGCTTCTTGTCGCATAACATCTGATCGATGTCTTTCAACTTGAAGTTGAGACTCAAGAAGCCGAACTGATTCAGGTCACGAGTTCGAAGAGCTGGTGCCAGTAGTGGTAGCCAGTAACTCGAACACTGCATCAAGACAGGACTTTGGGGTTGTCTCAATGTCTTCAGTATAGTTTTTATCAGCTTTCTTGGAGACCAACAGGGATGTCTCACTATCTTGAACCTTATTTACATTACTTCCTTTACCATTGCATAACAGGGTACTCTTCTCCAATATTTTATCCGCGTTCTAAAAGAGAAACAAACAAACACATCTCAGGTTTATAATGTAGTATATGAAACTCATTCTGGTAAACCGGTTCAGTAGTAAGGTGGACAGGATAACAACGTGAAACAAACATATATCTATGTAGTATGGTCACTGTATGGTCTATATCATTCTAGTTTATGTTGCCAAATCAAGATAGATACAGTTCGAATCATATCTATTTAAGACAAAGCAGCATAGACAAAATATAAGTGTGGGAAACTAGACAGCAATAACAACACTTGTAATGTGCATGGCATGAGAACATAACTGTTTATTCAATTGAAACTGAAATCAACATAGAGCAAGTTACAACAGCAAATAGCCAAACACGTTGAAGAAACGGGTTTAAAACATACCTGTTGCGCCATTGGAGTTTCAATTGCATCCTTCAAATTTGAAATTAGTTGGTATCAGTAAATACAGTGATGCAAGAGCAATGTAGTATGAACCACAGCTACGGAACCTGACCTGAGAACAATTCTTCTTCTGCTCTAAGCATTGACTTCAGGTTCGGAGTGGTGGTCCTTGTGATTTGGGCACTGCAGTTACCTTACTAACTGCTCGTGTTTGGGTGCTCTGTGGTGGAGACGGTGCTGTGTCAATGGGAACTGGGTGTCTATCTGCTGGGGTTGGGGTTAGAAGGGGTTTAGCTGGTTCTCTGTCCAACTGGGTAGGGGTACAATCTGCATGAGTGTGGGTTATGTGTGGTGGGGCTGGTTCTTGGGCAAGTACAACCATGGTTCTATCTGCATCGACAGGTAGCATGATCTTTTCTGAAGACCGTGTTTTTACTCCCACAGATACTGCCATCACTCCCTCCAATTGAAATGCCTGATCAACAAGAAAAGTAAATGAATATACAGACATTGTAAGATAGACAGGTGCAATGGATAGTAGGGAAGAAAACAGGGCATGAAATAATTCACATTTATGTTGTCTAAGCAAACAGAATAGTAGGACATAATTTCACATATATGAATGGCTAATTAAACAGGATAGCATGACACAATTTCACATGTATGATGGCTAACTAAACAGGATAGAATGACATACTTCAAAATATGATGACTATGTAAACATGATGACATGATATAACTATACGATGTGTCTATTAAAGTGGTTGGCATGCCATAAATCACAAACATGTCGTCGATGGAAACATGATGGCATGATATAATTCACGGATAGAATGACATAATTTAAAATATGATGACTATGTAAACAGGATGAGATGATATAACTATATTATGTCTTTAGAAAATGGGTTGGCATGCCATAATTCAGATACATGCTGTCTATGTAAACATCATGGCATGACATAATTCAAGTATATGATTTATATACTAAGGAAGTGAGCAGAGGGCAATCGCATATATGATGTGTCAACTAAGGAGATGGCATTCAATATTGTGTATATGATGTAAAAACTAAGCATTGCAATACAACATATGCATTATATGAGTAATATAACCCTGCCAAGTTTGAGCATACACCTCAGGGGGATAATAGGACTGGTCATCTGCCTCTCAATCCTCCTCTGAAGAGCTATCTGTAACCAGCAAGATATCTGCTTCAGCAGGTAGCATTGTCTGCTCTAAAGACCTTGTTTTCACTCCAGATTTCTCCATCACCAATTCAAATGGCTAATGCACAGGAAGAGCGGTTGAATATACAAACATTGTCGACAAAAGCAATGAGAAATAGAAAAAAGGACGGCATGATATAATTCACATACGACGCTTGCCTAAACAGCATGGCATTGCATAATTCACATACATAATGCCTTCCAACAAGATAACATTGCATAATTCACATATATGATGTCTTGCAACAAGATGGCATTGCATAATTCACATATATGGTAATTAGACACTAAACAGGTGGCATTCACACAAAGCATGTATAAACTAAGAAATGACATAGCAATGCAAGATACCATACGCATGATATGAGCAACATAACCCTGCCAAGTTAGGGCATGCACCTCGGGGGGGGGGGATATGACTGGTCATCTGTCTCGGAATCCTCCTCTGAGGAGCTATCGGTAACCAGCAAGACATGCGCTTCGTCAGATAGCATTGTCTGCTCTGAAGACCTTGTTTCCACTCCAGATTTTTCCATGACCGTGTCGAATGGCTGATGCACAGGAAGAGTAATTGAATGTACTAAAATTGCTGACAAAATTAACATGTAATAAAAAAATGATGGCATGATATAATTCACATAAAAGATGACTGGCTAACCAGGGTGGCATTGCAAAATTCACATATATGATGCCTGGCTAGACAAGATGGCATTACATGATTCACATATACGATAAAGAAACTAAACAGGTGGCATTGACACAAAGCATGTCTAAAATAAGCAGATGACATCTTTAATGTATACAGTAAGCAATGCAAGGCGCCATATGCATGATAGTACCAACATCAGCATGCCAAGTTAGAGCGAAGACCTCATGGGGTAAATAGGAGTTGTCTTCTCCTTCTGAATCCCCCTTAGAACAGTTATATTCCTCTTGATTACGATCCGAAATGGGTGGAGGGGGCTGCCTTTGCACCCACCATGGAACGACGTCTGCATGAAATTTTATTGCCACGCAAGCCTCGTCTCTTTTTCTCTACATGATCAGTTCCATTGTGTACAATAACTGGCATGCATAGGATAGAACATAGTGAGATTATGCAAGGAGTGCATGCACAAATCTAGAGTGATGGTAGCAAACTGTGGATAGACCCAAAACCAATATGATAGTAGGCAGATAATAGATTTAGTTAAAAAATACAGATAATGGCTCCTTTAATGTTTGTTTGCACCCAACATGAAACTCATAGTAGACACCGGAGATTAACCAGATAGTAGACAGATAGTACTGATTGCTGCCCCAATATATACCCCACAACCATTTAAAAACTCAAGTTTCAGCATTAGTTTGGACCTGACTCGCAGTCTAATAGGTGAACACGATGATAATGTAGCATGCCATCATATTAAGCGATGCATAACGTAAGCAAACACGGAAGAGTGCGACCTCTCTTGCGGACCCGTGTAGTCCTCAAGGTCATCTGCTCAGTTGATGATGGTAATGCAATTGCCGTGGCTACCGGCGGCGGGGAAGAATATTTGAGGCGGTGAAAGACAGTCTGGAGAGCGGATCCCTGCTGTGGTGAACCCTTTCGTCATTGGAGCAGCTGAGCTGGGGTGGAACACAGCGCCGCAGGAGCAGGACAAACCACACAAGGTTTTCTTTGACAAATATATGTAACAGAAGTAATTGAGTAAGTTCTTGTTTGAATTTGAGGATTCTAACAATGCAGGGATAGGAAATAGACATGAATAGGATAAGAATGCACATGCAAAACAGAGAATTTAAAAGCACAGGATTTCTACCAATCTGGGTGTTTTATTCACAACAATTGGAAGATCACAGGATGCAAAGAAGCATGGTGAGATTAAGTCAAACCACAAGAAAATGTACGGTTATAATGCTATTATGCTACTATCTCTTAGTCTTGTGCTTCCTGAATAGGAATTTGAAAAGGAGGACAAGTGAAAATTAAAATTCCTACGTTTTTTCTTTCAAGGAGACACCAAAGGAACAAATCCGTGTGCTCATTGGACAATATATATAACATGTAGAGTAAAAAAAGAGATGCAACAAGTGTACAACCTCTTTGGCGAAGCCATGTCGATCTCAGCGTGATTGGGTTGGCCGGTGAGGATGCTCCGGCTGACTTTGCTGTCGGAGGAGGGGAAGAAGATCTTAGGCGTCTGGAGATGGAGCCCGAGGTACTGCTCCGCTATGATGGAGGGTTTCGTCGTTGGAGCAGCTCAGGTGAGTTGTGCGATGCCGAGGCTGAAGCAGGACAAGAGAGACAACGAACAACGTTAACCTAAGTGGAATTCTAATAGCATCTCCAATACATGACGTAAAATACATAACCACAAAGTGCTAGATGTAAAATTCATCAGCTGCTCATCTCTGAACTTAACTGTCGAAACTGAACTTAACTGTCGAAACTGAACTTAACTGTCGAAACTGAATTTTGCTGTCGAAACTGAATTTTGATGTCAAAACTGAACGCACTAGCAAGGTCAGGCTACACGTCGGTCGACTGACTTTTTCATCTCTGGTCAGTCGATTTTGCAGCCGTTGGATACGAAATCAAGGGCATGCGGTTCATCTTCAACCTCCACCCCCCTAAGCCGCCAGCCACCGCCGGCCAAACAACAGCCCCCCGCCGCTCGCGGCCGGCGGTATGCCGCCCCGCCCGCCCTGAAAACACTCCCCACCGCCGGTCCGCTGCCGCCCCGGCCATCCCTCTAGGCCCCCCCGTGCCGAACTTTTTCTTCGGCGATCCCCACGCCACCGCCCCGCCAACGCGCCGCCACCGTTGGCGACCACTGCCCCCATCCTGAACCCTAAGATAGATAGTGGGGTACCACTTCGGCGAGCCCCCCTCCCCGCTGCGGCTGGTTCTTCCTTCACCCCGGCGAGCCCCCCCCCCCACCCCCTGAAAATTGACTGACCCAAAAGTCGATTCAGTCGACTGAAGTGTAGCTAAATCGGAGCAGCATCGCAAGCAAGAGCAAGAGCGAGAGCAGCAACGCGAGCAAGAGCAATAGCAAGAGCAGACCAGGCAGGGGACCGAGAGCAAGAGCAGAGCAGCAGCGCGAGCGAGAGCTAAAGCAGCAACAGCTCCTACTGATGTGGACGTCGCTGCCGAGGGAGCGACACCATGGAGGAAGTGGCCGGCGACGCCGTCGTGGATGGAGTTGCGCCGTGTCGGCTCGGGACCGAGCGCCAGCAGCACCGTGAGATCGAATCAAGAAGAAAATGCGGCGATTAGTGTATAACCTCTTTGGTGGCGCCGATTAGGCCGCAGCTTCATCTGAGGAAACGGTGATGATGATGCTCTTCCGGTGGTGCAGGTGAAGACGGCGGTGTGGGAATGGAGGTACTGAAGAGTTAAAGTAACAAGAAGAAACATAACATACTTCTGCTGGGGGCTCAGCACAACACACCCCTCAAATTAAATTAAGCACACCTGAAATTAAACTTTGCAACTATTCTGGTAGACACTGCATTAGAACCACCATGAGTAACGACACTGCCACCTTACTCGGAGTCCTCGTCCATGTCCTCGACTTCGTCCTTGTCCCTCTTCCTCTTGGCCGATACTTCTTTGCTTGAACCGCACACTTGGCTGTTTCTCTTCATCCAACCCTTGTAGATATTGAAGCAAAGGTAGCCATCCATTGCAGCATAGTGGATGTGGTCTGTATCTAGTACATTCCGCTGCCATGCATGACGATGAAACATGTATGGAGGTTTCTCCAGTTTACCGTACGAAGGATGAACCATGGCTCCTGCCAGGGTCAACATTGAAGGCTGACGAGAGGACACTAGCCGATTCTTCTAGAGGTCGAAGGTGTTGCCTACAACGAGGCCTATCCAACGCAGGACTTCTTTGTCGTTACCAAAGTCTATAGTAATGAATTTGACTAGGTTGCTCTGGAGGAAGTCCTTAAAATCCTGGCACTCAACGGCGGCATGGCATATGTGGTAGACCAAGCATAAGTCATGCACGCAAACCTGGATCACGGCGGGCTTCTTCCTCTCTTCGTCCTTTAGATCCTTCTCTGGTCACAGGACTGTGGTGTACTCAACATCTAGCCCAGCGACCCACTCATCATCTGAGTCTTCGAACATGCGTCTAAAGCGGGAAAGGCATCCTTTCACCGTCGCGGAAGAACGGGTGTAGATGATGTCGAACTCATCGCCGGTGATGGTTCTAACCTTGTACTCACCGCTGATCGTGGAGATTTGGGATGCCATGGATATGGGAGGAGGGTTACGATTAGTGGAACTGCCGTAATGTGAATGGACGGGACGACTAGGAGCGAACCGCCGTAGTATTGAAGGACGTGCGGGGACCAGTAGGAGCGAATTGCCAGCGTGCGAATGGCAGGGTAGTGGCTTTCCATTCTCCCATGATCACGGGGCCCCACCTGTCCAGCAGTAACCCGCTGTCAAATCACACAACCCTACATTTGTAGTAGCCTACTCCCTCATCTTCTCGCGTCTCTGTCGAACCGACTAGGCGGAACTGCCCCGCCGCCTACTGCGCCGGAAAAGCCCCGCCCTCGACTTTTAAATAGTATACAGTATACTAATTTTGTATCCATGGATTGCGCCCGCGCCATGGAGCAAAGCGTCTAGAAAACGGCGGTACACATATACGGAGTATACAACACGCCCGTCGCATTCGCGTCGCACCCCAGACGGTCGGTCGGTCTGGCACACTGCTCTCTGAATGGAATGCGCGTCATATTGCGTTTGCACACACATGTGGGACGGCAATTGAGAACCGGCCATAGGCACACTACCTGGCCCTGCAAGTCGGGTGACTTAATAGAAGAGGGAGACGAGCGATAGTACTAGAGAAGTGTTGTACTACGTTGGTGCCTGGACGATCCCTGCAAGACACGGTACTAGATCAGTTCATCCATGCATGTGACCAGACTCCAGCAGACACGCCTGGATTGACTATCTTCTACATATCGTACAGGCTGTGTTGTACATGGCTGTAGTTGTGGTGATAAATCTAAAAAAAGGTTTCTTGTCATCTCGCAAAATTAGGTGTCATGTGCTTCGGATCACTGCGAGGGTTAAACAGCGACAAACTGAGTTGGGCTAGTCATTGGGGGCACATGCACGAACAATGACAACTCGGCTGCCATCTAGGTCAAGCGGCTATGTTAATTAGGACATCTATCGACGGACCCCTTTTCTACGAGTTTATCTTTAATTTGAGCTTTGTTCCTCGTCTAGTTTGTCCGTCGGGATTCATGTTGTCTCCTTTGGGCAGTGAGGTTATGATTTCTTGTCATGTGGCATTTTTTCGTGTTATATGTTATAATCCGGTGCTTCAGATCAAAATGACGACAACTGCGCCTCCGGGCCACGTGCATGAAGACTTCTCGACAGTCATTGACGAGGTCAAGCTGGCTCCGGTAGACAAAAGAAATCTAGTACTACTCCACTATATAGGCAGGAGCCTCCGCACTTGCTTGCTAGTGTTGATATCTGCACACTGTCTCGGCCTCTCCGGATCTAAACACGATAGCGGTGGCCACACACTCTCTCTCTCTCTCTGCTCACCGCTGGTCACAGATCTAGCCGGATCCTCTCCGCCGAGGAAGGTGAGAAGGTGTAATGTTCACGCGGTCGTCCTCAGCGACAGCTCTTACCCACTGCTGGGTGCATCCCGATCAGCCTGCCTTGCCGTTCTCTCCCAAGCACCGCTGGCGAGGGAGGGCCTCCAACCCCTTCTTCCTCGCTGCCGTAGTGTGGGCAGATCCGGCCTCCTGCCGCCCACCTAGCGACATCCCGGCGACCATCAGGTATAACTTCCTTCGAAACCGGCCTTGCTCTACTTCCCGAGTTCCTGATGTCACTGCATTTGTATCTTTTACTATTTCTCAGGCCCCCTCATAGATAGGATTGATCGGCTGTTCGAAAACCACCTAATTTTTTTATGTTTAAGAGGTAAAACTAGTTCATGCACTCAAATCTAGTACTACTTGGTTCAAACAAGGAAGAAAGGGGGTGGGGTGGGGGAGGATTTGTTACCTGAATCTAGGACTTGGTCGAAAGAGGAAATGATGGGGGCGAAAAGTAGCAGAGACTAGCTATCCAACTGGTCTCTAGGTCTAATAGGGAAATGCAGTACAAACTCAATATAAACCTGATCTATTGGTTGAAAAAGGAAAGAAAGTGGGGACTAGGGGACAAGTCAACAGAGTAAGTCCAGCACTAGATTTGCTAGCCTCACACAGTATAAGGTGGCTATACCGAACAAAAATGGGACCAACCCAGATATCCTGTTCTGATGTTTGTTGCCCCGAACCACTCTTATGTAATGCCACTGGTAAAATGTAGCAGTCACACTGTTAAAAGTAAGGACACGTTAAACCAATGTTGTTTTCAATGTAATGCCTCCAGTAATATGAATCAATGGCACTTTTTTACATGTCCTGCTAAAATTTCCCATTAAGATAAGTTGGTTCTTTTCGTTAGAAATGCAACTGTCCTAGTCCGCCTACTCTCCCGTGCCCAAAGTAATGTCGTATTTAATGGTTGTCATAGTTAATCCTAATGCCCACACTAATATCTAGCAATGCCAGTGCTTTAGAATTGCTACTGTCCTTGTAGGATTTCCATTCAGATAAGGAACATGCTTCTTTTCATTTGATGCATGTTTCATCACTTGTTAGTCACCCTCCTTTCCACCTTTTTTTGTGCAAACAGAGATATACATTTCACGCTCGATCTTAGTTGAACTGCACAAATGATATCCAAATTATAGTTGAGCATTCCAGGAGCTTCACAACCAACCTTGATGTTGCTCAATTTTATTGCAACTAATGAAGAAGAAGCTCTGTGGGTTTCGTTTTCTAATGGAAATGGAACCGGGGCTGGAGCCCTTTTCTTAAAAAAATGAAGAAGAAGCTGCTAGCTCACGGGACATTGCTTCATTTTAGGCGAACTGCACCAAAAGGTCCCATGAATTGAATCATCCATGTTGGTGACTGAAAGAGCCAGCTTCAGCATCCCAGTCTAGGCACCCCCGGCCTTCATCCTTGCGACGCACGGTACACCTTGTTTGCCACCTGCTCGACCCTAGTGTCACTGATAAAATGAAGTAATAATACAATTAAAATAGAGCGATTGTCATCTCTATCATTTCATTTCCAATGTTGATAAAGAAAGTGATTCTCTTTGTTAATGTATGTTTCATCAACTAGTCCCATTGTTAATGTTTAAGCGTTTCTGCAAACTGGGGTGCTTAATTTTAGTTGATATGTACAAAAATAGAGATTTGAATGTCTCAAGGCGCCTCCTTGTACTACCGATGTACACTGATGTTCATCACTGGCAGAAGGTGTATCTGGGAGACTTGGGACGATGTCTAGTATGAGGCGTACCGTATGAGGCGTCGCGGGGCCCATCTCGCTCTCGCAGCATGGCATACTATGATACTATCACAATATTTTCTTCTATTTATTTTGTGTGTTTCATCAACTAGTGCCACTATAATGTAATCAAGCTTTTTCATTATCTGTGCAAACAGGGTTATTCAACTGCATTTTGGTGGAACTGCACAAATGTACCTATGGAACCGGCATATATGCAGAGTGCGAGGTGGTTTTGCAATAGAGAAGATCAGAAGAGGGAGAGGCGAGATGGTGGTTTTGGAATGGAGATGATGGAGAGGAGAGGAGGTGGTTTTGCAATGGAGAAGAGGAGAGGAGCGTGCGGCAGCGATTTAGGATTGGACGAGAGGGCCGGCGTGCTGTGACTGCATCAAAATCAAAATCAATTTACCCTTCAATTAAGAAAGCGACCCCACATTAACTAGTCTCCCTTTTATTCTGGGTCATAATTGACCATGATTTTCGCACATAAAATATATGTTATACGTTGCAAAAATAATATTATTTGGAAGTACATTCAGATACGAACCAAACGATAAATTTTTTGGTGACATGCATTCACATTTTGCTTGTCAAATACAGTATGTGGTCAAACTTTGACCCAAAATATGAAAAACAACAAAAAAATACTTCCAAGACCAGCGCCGCTCTTCCGCTCTTCTCCTCTTAAACCACCGCTGCTCCTCTCCTGTTCCAATCTAAATGCAGCGCCGCTCCTCTCCTCTTCCATTTCAAAACCACCGCCCCTCCTCTCCCGTTCTAATCCAAAACCAGCGCCACTCCTCTCCTCTTCCATTCAAAAACCACCGCCGGCGAGTGAAGGTGCTGTGGAGAAGTAGATCGATGGAGGAGTATAACCGATACGTCAGGATTGCAGGCGGTGACCCTGTGAAGCTAGCTACGATGTTGGAGATACAGTCTTGGTTTGACAACAAGGACCAACTAGCGGCGACGGCGACATCCATGGCCAAATATCTGCAACAGAGCGAAAAGGCGGCAATACTCCCGGAGGGAGTCACGCCGGAGTACATAGAGCTACTCCTCTGGGCCATGGAGCAAACAGATTCACCGAATCCAATCATGAGGGAGCGGTGGTGGGAGTATCGATCCCAGATGGAGCATCCACCAGATATTGAAGGATCGAGCATCTACAGGGTGCCGTTTGTGAGGGTGTCCTGCTAGAGCGAGCCGGTGGAGTCTTCGTCGACCGAACCCAACTGCAAGAGGAGAAAATCAGTTGGCCCGACGATGCTTCCCCGCCATCATCTCCCTCGCCGTTCACATCGTCTCACGGGGCGGCTGTCTGCCGCCGAGGAATAGGAGGGGGCTGCCCCCCAGCCCAATAGTCAGGAAGGTTGTGAATTGTCAGGAGGATCTTAGAGTTGTCAGTATTTGCAGGTTGTGAATTGTGTTTTGTGTTGTGTATTTTGAGAGTACTTTCATATATGAATGTCTTTTGAATTTCAGATTTGCAGTATTGAGCATATGAAGCATTTTATGAATTCTAGAGATCTATTTTTAGCACTTAAAAAATGTAGTTTCATAGGAGTATAAAAGTGCAGACAATGTGATTCTAAGAGAAGAAACTGCAAGTTCAGTTTCAGATAAGAAACTGCAACTTTCAGAGGCAGAGCATTTATATTAATACGGCCTTTTCAAACAGGGTTAACATCATGTTGGAAGATTTATTCATGGTCGAAATGGAACTACCAGCCAGTTCACATCATGTTGATCAACATTCATGCATAGCACATCTTCATATGATGCACAGTCAAAATGCCCACACAATGTGGAGTGTGCGAAACACAGAGAAAACGAGGGACGAAGTTTTGGCAAGTGTTGGACGTGGTTTTGGGCTGCCCCGTCTAGGCTTTCATTTTTAACATGCGCAACCCACGACCTCGGATGGGAGGTCCATAGGCCTGTTTGTATTTTCTTAGGGTCGTCATGTATCGACCGGTGTATGGACCTCCCATCCGAGGTTTTATTTTTGGCAGCCCAATTTATGTATTTTTTTTGAAGAAAACGCAAAGGTCTGTTCTATTTTTCTATATAAGAATAGGAATGCCAGGTCCAACTTATGTTTCCCTTCTAACTATATTATATATATTTAAATTATTTTATATGTTATTATATACTATTTTTATTGTCATCATATATTTAACAGATACTTACATATGTAAGAAAACAATATCCCACATCTTATTAACTTATAAAAATAATTTCTTAACAAATAAAATCCTGGATTGTTTTGGCATGAAAATCCTAGTGATTGTGTACAAAAGCTTGGTAAGATTTAAGGACGAATGTAAAAATATCACTTCTTATTTAAATATATTTATAACAAAATGCTCAGCCCCTTTTTATTTTTTGATAACATTGCTGGCCCAACCCAACATTATAATTAGAATCAGCCCAGCAAAATCGTGTATTTCGAGAAAGTGCAAATGGCCTGTAATTTTTTAGGAAATAAAATAAATGGGCCGCATGGACGCTACATTATTTGTTCACCCAGCCCAGCTAATGGCTGTAATTCAAAAAAAAGATCAAATTGACTGTAAATTCTACCGCGCAAAAAAAGACTGTAAATTCTGAAAAAATGGGTTGAATACGTGCCACATTTTTGGAGGCTGAAATGTGGGCCAATAGGTCGAAGCCAACGCAAGTCGTTGTCAATTTAGTCAACAAATGATTCTGACATGTTATCCGTTGGATTTACATCCAACAACCGGCATCCATCTTCAATCTCTCGTCTTCTTCCTCCAGCGCCACCGGGACCACCTCCCGCCTCCTGCTGCTAGTAGCTCTGCTTAGCACGCTTCGCTATGAAGTGCTACTCCACCGTTGGCCAGGCCATCCCTCCACCCCTCCACACCTCCCGTTCTTCTCCACCAACTGCCGAACCACACCGCACTAGAACCAGTTAACTCTCGTACACCTCTCTGTCTGCGACTCTACTCCCGCGTCTTCCCATCTCCGGCTCATTGATGTCCGGGGCCTCGCCGTCGTCCACCACCTTGGATGCGCTCGGCGCGGTGTGGTCAACGTGGTCAACAAACGACACCATTAGAAGTAGACTGTGCGTGGAGAGGCTGACAGCTGGGTCCACAGCCGCACACAAGGAAATGCCTTCTTATTACGCGCAAAATAATGATTCCTCCACCTGACATCTGGGACCCACCGGAAGGGCCTCTGTATTTCGTGAAAATAACGTGCCCCCCGCTGACATGTCGGACCCACCAGCTATCTTCGCACGCAAGGAGGTGCCTCCTTATTACGCACAAAAAATGAATATTCCCCCTGCCAGCTGGAACCCAGCATAGTGGGAGGCTGACTTGTGGGCCTACCAAGTTGACAGGGATGGAGGGCTTTGTCAACTTAGTCAATATGGACGATTCTAGCTCCTGTTACCGTACGATGTTCATCCAACGGCCGTAGTGCTTCTTCAACCTCTGGTCTTCTTGCTCCAGCCACCCAAACCAGCGCCGGTCGTGCCGCGTGCTCCTGCCTCCCGTGGCCGGCTGTGATGTCGCGGAGGCCTCACCGCCCCCTACTACTCCCACCGCTGGTCAGGCCATCCCTCTACTCACCCGCACCCCCTGTTCTTCTGCAGCGACTGCAGCCTCACACCGCAGCCGAACCAGTGAACCCTCGTACTCCTCTTCGCGTGGGCATCCACTGCTGCATCTTCCCCGGCTCCGAGTCGTCCCCTTCCTAGTCCTCGCCGTCGTCCACCACCGTGGTGCTCTCGGCGCGGCGTGGTCAACATGGTCAAGGAACGACTTCCATCGGACGTGGACTGTACGTGGAGAGGCTGACAGCTGGGTCCACGGCCGCAGCAAGGAAGTGCCTCCTTATTACGCGCAAAATAATTCCTCCACCTGACAGCGGGGACCCACCGGACAGGCCACCGTATTTCGCGAAAAAAAACGTCTCCCCCTGACTGTTGGGACCCACCAGCTACATCTTCGCACGCAAGGAAGTGCGTCCGGGCAAAAAAAAGGATTCGCCCCCTGACTACTAGGACCCACCAGCTACATCTTTGCATGCAAGGAAGTGTGCCGGGCAAAAAAAAATTCGCCCCCCTAACTGCTGGGACCCACCAGCTACATCTTCGCAGCAAGGAAGTGCCTCAGAGTCAGGACCCACCTGGTCGAAGTGTACGTAGCGTTGTCATTCTGGTCGCGAACGTGTACGTACATATATACTGGTGGATGTAGAGGTGCGCACGTGTCGTAGTAGAGGCGCGTACGTGTCGTAGTAGAGGCATGCACGTAACATGTACACATACGTACAGCGGCCAGGGTGCAAGAAAGAAAATACGGCCACGTATGTGTACATACGGGCGGGGTCTCGAACGCCTACTCGTGCATACGTATGGCCAGGGCTCGTGTACATGGATGGGTCGGAACAGAGAAGCAACGTCGTCGTCGTGTTCATGGGGAGGCAACGGAACGCGTCGTGTTCATGGGGAGGCAACGGAATGCATCGTGTTCATGGGGAGGCAACGGAATGCGTCGTGTTCATAAGGAGGCAACAGAACGTGTGGGAGCCAACCGGCTGGGTCAGAACGGAATGCGTGATCATGTTCATCGGGAGGGCTTGGACGGAATAGGCGATGGAAACGAGGCCTGGCGTACCGCAAAACGGAGGAAACATACCTCCTACGTTTGGAACGGGGTCCTGTTGATCGAGAGGGGTGTGGCGTACCGCAAAACGGAGGAAACGGACCTCCTACGGTCGAAACGGGGGTCCTATTGATCGAGAGGGGTGTGGCATACCGCAAAACGGACGAAACGGACCTCCTACGGTCGAAACGGGGGTCCTGTTGAT
Source organism: Triticum aestivum (assembly GCF_018294505.1). NCBI lineage: Eukaryota > Viridiplantae > Streptophyta > Magnoliopsida > Poales > Poaceae > Triticum > Triticum aestivum. The sequence continues at coordinate 633,722,458 of NC_057800.1, read as the reverse complement.
CGAGAGGGGTGTGGCGTACCACAAAACGGACGAAACGGACCTCCTACGATCGAAACGGGGGTCCTGTTCATCGGGAGGGATGTGGCGTACTGTAAAACAGGACTCCACAGGATACTGTTCATCTCCACCGTCGACCTCCTCCAGCCTCCATGGGCTATCGTCGACCTCCTCCAGCCTCCACGGGCTCCTGTTCATCCAGCCTCCACCGCGCGCTACTCCACCGGCTACTGTTCAACCACCCCTCCATGGGCACCCCTCCACCGTCTACTGCTCATCCAGCCCTCCACACCACGGGGTCCTGTTCAACCACCCCTCCACGGGCACCCCTCCACCGTCTACTATTCATCCAGCCCTCCACACCATGGGGTCCTGTTCATCTAGAGGCAACGCCACCGCTGACTGTTCATCCAACCCCCCCCCCCCCCCGCAACGCTCACTGTTCATCCCAAAGGCAGCATCGATCGGCTTCAGTTAGCAGCAGTAGCAAAGGAATCGCTCGATCGGGTTCAGTTAACAGCCATCGATCGATCGCTCGGGTTCAGTAACCCGTAGCCTGCAGTGCAATCGCTCGGGTTCAGTTAGAGCCCAACGCCTCGCTCGGGTTCAGTTAGAGCCAACGCCTCGCGCACACGCGTGTGCGTGTACGAGAGAAACACGCATCGCTCGGCCCCCGACCTCCCACCGTAATCGGGAACTCCCTGAAATTTTCCTCCCCTCGCTTCTACCACGGTTTTTCCGTCATGGACGGCCCAAAGAATGTCATGCAGCTGCGTCTCCGGCCCGCCCAGGACGAAGCCCATTTTCTGTCATGATTTTTTCTCATAGAAGTAGGAGCCCACCACATCTATGATGATACCAGGTTTTGTCACAATTATCGTCATAGAAGTGTCATATGTATGACAGAAAAAAATTCCGTTCGGCCCAAAATGTCACGGATGTGTCTTTTGTTTGTAGTGCCTTGTTGTATTTATTGTTTGAATCTTATTTGTTGGTTCTGAATCTTGCAAGTTGGGAATCAATGAGATGTGTAGACATCTTTGATGTACTTATTATTTGAATCTTATTTGTTGGTTCCAAATCTTGCAAGATGGGAAACATGGCATGATGATGCAGATGACAACAACCATAACAAGCAGTTCAAACTTGGTAGTATTATATGTGTGAAAGTGCGACAAATGTGATGATCATGTGCGTCCTAAGAATGATAATTCTAATTGTTGTGCATGTTGATCTTGTGGCACTGATAGAACGAGCCAATGCATTGCTTGTTTCAAGAATAAATTTCTATTAAAGCTAATTAAGTAAAGTGACCACTAACACTTGTTATTACAGTACCAATACAGACCCGCTCGTGAACCGACGTGTGGCCGGAATAGGTTTCTTAATGGAGGCGGTTAAATGCTCCGAGGATGCATGTTCTGTCGGGCGTGCAGTGGGCGAGGGAGGGGTAGTAACTGTAGTCACCCGTACACACTCAGTTTACTATTGAATCTTCCCCAAGAGCAGAAAAACGAACTACTGTTGCCGCCTATCCACTCGTTCACTTGAAGAGACTCCAATGGTGATCCGAGGGGTGAGCCTACTGGATCTGGACTTCAGCAAGGAATTCACCTTTGAGTTCGCCGTTAAGTCCCAAGGCTGCACCAAGTTGAATGTGATGTACACCGACGATCCAGACTCTATGAAGCTCTGCCTCTTGATACGTCTCCAACGTATCTATAATTTTTTATTGCTCCATGCTATATTATCTACTGTTTTGGACATTATTGGGATTTATTATCCACTTTTGTATTATTTTTGGGAATAACCTATTAACCGGAGGCCCAGCCCAAAATTGCTGTTTTTTTGCCTGTTTTAGGGTTTCAAAGAAAAGGAATATCAAACAGAGTCCAAATGGAATGAAACCTTCGGGAACGTGACTTTCTCACCGAATACAACTCAGGAAACTTGGACCCTACGTCAAGCCAACTAACAGAAGGCCACGAGTTAGGGGCACGCCTGCCCCCCCCCCCAGGCGTGCCCTCCACCCTCGTGGGCCCCCTGTTGCTCCACCGACATACTTCTTCCTCCTATATATATATCCACATACCCCCAAACGATCAGATACGGAGCCAAAAACCTAATTCCACCGCCACAACTTTCTGTATCCACGAGATCCCATCTTGGGGCCTATTCCGGAGCTCCACCGGAGGGGGCATCGATCATGGAGGGCTTCTACATCAACACCATAGCCTCTCCGATGAAGTGTGAGTAGTTTACTTCAGACCTACGGGTCCATAGTTAGTAGCTAGATGGCTTCTTCTCTCTTTTTGGATCTCAATACAATGTTCTCCCCCTCTTTTGTGGAGATCTATTCGATGTAATCTTCTTTTTGCGGTGTGTTTGTTGAGAACGATGAATTGTGGGTTTATGATCAAGTCTATCTATGAATAATATTTGAATCTTCTCTGAATTCTTTTATGTATGATTGGTTATCTTTGCAAGTCTCTTCGAATTATCAGTTTGGTTTGGCCTACTAGATTGATCTTTCTTGCAATGGGAGAAGTGCTTAACTTTGGGTTCAATCTTGCGGTGTCCTTTCCCAGTGACAGTAAGGGCAGCAAGGCACGTATTGTATTGTTGCCATCGAGGATAACAAGATGGGGTTTTCTTCATATTGCATGAGTCTATCCCTCTACATCATGTCATCTTGCTTAAGGCGTTACTCTGTTTTTAACTTAATACTCTAGATGCATGCTGGATAGTAGTTGATGAGTGGAGTAATAGTAGTAGATGCAGGCAGGAGTCGGTCTACTTGTTTCAGACGTGATGCCTATATAGATGATCATACCTAGATATTCTCATAACTATGCTCAATTCTGTCAATTGCTCAACAGTAGTTTGTTCACCCACCGTAGAATACTTATGCTCTTGAGAGAAGCCACTAGTGAAACATATGGCCCTGGGTCTATCTTTATCATATGAATCTCCTACTGCTTAGTTATTTACTTTGCTATTTACTTTGTCTTTATTTTACCTTGCATCTTTATCATAAAAATACCAAAAAAAATATCTTATCATATCTATCAGATCTCACTCTCGTAAGTGGCCCTATAGGGATTGACAACCCCTATTTGCGTTGGTTGCAAGGATTTATTTGTTTTGTGCAGGTACGAGGGACTCGCGCGTAGCCTCCTACTGGATTGGTACCTTGGTTCTCAAAAACTGAGGGAAATACTTACGCAACTTTGCTGCATCATCCCTTCCTCTTCGGGGAAAACCAACGCAGTGCTAAAAGAGGTAGCAAGAAGGATTTCTAGCGCCGTTGCCAGGGAGGTCTACGCAAAAGTCAACATACCAAGTACCCATCACATTCCCTTATCTCCCGCATTACATTATTTGCCATTTGCCTCTCATTTTCCTCTCCCCCCAATTGACCCTTGACGTTTTATTCGCCCTCTCTCTCTATCCTCCCTCTCTTTCTCCATTTGCCCTTTTTGTCCGCTTGCTTTTTGTTTGCTTGTGTGTTAGTTTGCTTGTTTGTCGCAATGGCTCAAGATAATACTATATTGTGTGACTTCACCAATACCAACAACAATGATTTTATTAGCACTCCGATTGCTCCTCTTACCGATGTTGAATCTTGTGAAATTAATACCGCTTTGCTGAATCTTGTCATGAAAGATCCGTTCTCTGGTCTTCCTAGTGAAGATGCCGCTACCCATCTAAATAGATTCGTTGATTTGTGTGACATGCAAAAGAAGAAAGATGTGGATAATGATATTGTTAAATTGAAGCTATTTCCTTTTTCGCTTAGAGATCGTGCTAAAGCTTGGTTTTCGTCTTTGCCTAAAAATAGTATTGATTCATGGAACAAGTGCAAAGATGCTTTTATCTCTAAGTATTTTCCTCCCTCTAAAATCATCTCTCTTAGAAACGATATTATGAATTTTAAGCAACTTGATCATGAACATGTTGCACAAGCTTGGGAGAGAATGAAATTAATGATACGCAATTTCCCTACTCATGGTTTAAATTTGTGGATGATTATACAAAAAATTTATGCCAGATTGAATTTTGCTTCTAGAAATCTTTTGGATTCGTCCACGGGAGGCACTTTTATGGAAATCACTTTAGGAGAAGCTACTAAACTCCTAGATAATATTATGGTTAATTATTCTCAATGGCACACTGAAAGATCTACTAATAAAAATGTGCATGTGATAGAAGAAATTAATGTTTTGAGTGGAAAGATGGATGAACTTATGAAATTATTTGCTAATAAGAGTGTTTCTTTTGATCCTAATGATATGCCCTTGTCTACTTTGATTGAGAATAATAATGAATCTATGGATGTGAATTTTGTTGGTAGGAACCATTTTGGTAACAACGCGTATAGAGGAAATTTCAATCCTAGGCCTTATCCTAGTAATCCATCTTATAATTATGGTAATTCCTACAACAATTCTTATGGAAATTATAATAAGATGCCCTATGATTTTGATTCTAATATTAAAGAATTTATTACTTCGCAAAAGAATTTTAATGCTATGATTGAAGAAAAATTGCTTAAGATTGATGATTTGGCTAGGAACATTGATAGGATTGCTCTTGATGTTGATTCTTTGAAACTTAATTAGATCTATTCCACCTAAGCATGATATCAATGAGTCTCTCAAAGCCATGAGAATTTCCATTGACGGGTGCAAAGAAAGAACCGCTAGGATGCGTTCTAAGAAAGATGCCTTCATAAAAGCGTGTTCTTCTAGTTCCTATGAAAATAATGATGAAGATATAAAAGTTATTGATGTGTCCCCCATTAAATCTTTGTTTTGCAATATGAATCTTGATAATGATGGGACTGAATATGATCCACCTTTACCTAGAAGGCGTTCCAAGAATGAATCTTTTGATCTTGATGCTAAATTTGATAAAAGTGAGATTGAAGAAATTAAAACCCTAGATGTTGATAAAGCCACTATTATGGATTTCAAGGAATTTAACTATGAAAATTGCTCTTTGATTGATTGTATTTCCTTGTTGCAATCCGTGCTAAATTCTCCTCATGCTTATAGTCAAAATAAAGCGCTTGAATTGGAAGTTTCTATCCCTAGAAAACTTTATGATGAGTGGGAACCAACTATTAAAATTAAAATTAAATATCATGAATGCTATTCTTTATGTGATTTGGGTGCTAGTGTTTCCACGATTCCAAAGATTTTGTGTGATTTGTTAGGTTTCCGTGATTTTGATTATTGCTCTCTAAACTTGCACCTTGCGGATTCCACTATTAAGAAACCTATGAGAAGAATTAATGATGTTCTTATTGTTGCAAATAGGAATTATGTTCCCATAGATTTTATTGTTCTTGACATAGATTGCAATCCTTCATGTCATATTATTCTAGGTAGACCTTTCCTTACAACGATTGGTGCAATTATTGATATGAAGGAAGGAAATATTAGATTCCAATTTCCGTTAAGGAAAGGCATGGAACACTTTCCAAGAAAGAAAATTAAATTACCTTATGAATCTATTATGAGAGCCACTTATGGATTGCCTACCAAAGATGGCAACACCTAGATCTATTCTTGCTTGTTATGCCTAGCTAGGGGCGTTAAACGATAGCGCTTGTTGGGAGGCAACCCAATTTTATTTTTATTTGTATTCCTTGCTTTTTGCTCCTGTTTAGTAATAAATAAATTATTTAGCCTCTGTTTTGGTTGTGTTTTTTGTGTTTAATTATTGTTTGTGCCAAGTAGAACCGTTGGGAAGACTTGGGGAAAGTCTTGTTGAACTTGCTGTAAAGAACAGAAACTTTAGCGCTCATGAGAACTACTGTCAATTTTATTTGGAGAGTGATATTTAGTTAATTCTTTTTGAATATGATTAATAGATAAATTCGTCACTTCCATAAATTTATTTTAGAATTTTTGGGGTTCCAGATCTTGCGCTAGCTACAGATTACTACAGGCTGTTCTGTTTTTGACAGATTCTGTTTTTCGTGTGTTGTTTGCTTATTTTGATGAATCTATGGCTAGTAAAATAGTTTATAAACCATAGAGAAGTTGGAATAAAGTAGGTAACACCCATATAAATAAAGAATGAGTTCATTACAGTACCTTGAAGTGGTCCTTTGTTTTCTTTCGCTAACGTAGCTCATGAGATTTTCTACTTTAAGTTTTGTGTTGTGAAGTTTTCATGTTTTGGGTAAAGATTTAATGGATTATGGAACAAGGAGTGGCAAGAGCCTAAGCTTGGGGATGCCCATGGCATCCCCAAGATAATCTAAGGACACCTAAAAGCCAAAGCTTGGGGATGCCCCGGAAGGCATCCCCTCTTTCGTCTACTTTTATCGGTAACTTTACTTGGAGATATATTTTACTTGGAGCGTCTTGTACAATTTGAGTCTTTGCTTATTAGTTTACCACAATCATCCTTGCTGTACACATAATTTGAGAGAGCCATACATGATTTGGAATTTGTTATAATACTCTATGTCCTTCGCTTATATCTTTTGAGTTATATAATTTTGCTCTAGTACTTCACTTATATCTTTTAGAGCACGGTGGTGGATTTGCTTAAAATCCTAATATGCTTGGTATGCAAGATTAATAATAAAAATTCTCTTATGAGTGTGTTGAATACTATTATAAGTTTGATACTTGATAATTGTTTTGAGATATGGAGATGGTGATATTAAAGTCATGCTAGTTGAGTAGTTGTGAATTTGAGAAATACTTGTGTTGAAGCTTGTGATTCCCGTAGCATGCACGTATGGTGAACCATTATGTGATGAAGTCGGAGCATGATTTATTTATTGATTGTCTTCCGTATGAGTGGCGGTTGGGGACGAGCGATGGTCTTTTCCTACCAATCTATCCCCTAGGAGCATGCGCGTAATACTTTGCTTTGATAACTTGTAGATTTTTGCAATAAGTATATGAGCTATTTATGACTAATGTTGAGTCCATGGATTATACGCACTCTCACCCTTCCACCTTTGCTAGCCTCTCTAATACCGTGCACCTTTCGCCAGTATCATACACCCACCATATACCTTCCTCAAAACAGCCACCATACCTACCTATTATGGCATTTCCATAGCCATTCCGAGATATATTGCCATGCAACTTTCCACCGTTCCGCTCATGACACACTCCATCATTGTCATATTGCTTAGCATGATCATGTAGTTGACATAGTATTTGTGGCAAAGCCACCGTTCATAATTCTTTCATACATGTCACTCATGCATCATTGCATATCCCGGTACACCGCCGGAGGCATTCACATAGAGTCATATTTTGTTCTAAGTATCGAGTTGTAAGAAAAATAAAAGTGTGATGATCATCATTATTAGAGCATTGTCCCAGTGAGGAAAGGATGATGGAGACTATGATTCCTCCACAAGTCGGGATGAGACTCCGGACGAAAAAAAAAGAAAAGAGGCCATTAAAAAAAGAAAAAAAAGAAAAGGCCCAAAGAAAAAAATGAGAGAAAAAGAGAGAAGGGACAATGTTACTATCCTTTTACCACACTTGTGCTTCAAAGTAGCACCATGATCTTCATAGTAGAGAGTCTCTCATGTTATCACTTTCATATACTAGTGGGAATTTTTCATTATAGAACTTGGCTTGTATATTCCAATGATGGGCTTCCTCAAAAATGCCCTAGGTCTTCATGAGCAAGCAAGTTGGATGCACGCCCACTTAGTTTCTTTTTGAGCTTTCAAATACTTATAGCTCTAGTGCATCCGTTGCATGGCAATACGTACTCACTCATGTTGATATCTATTGATGGGCATCTCCATAGCCCGTTGATACGCCAAGTTGATGTGAGACTATCTTCCCCTTTTTGTATTCTCCACAACCACCACTCTATTCCACCTATAGTGCTATATCCATGGCTCACGCTCATGTATTGCGTGAAGATTGAAAAAGTTTTGAGAATGTCAAAAGTATGAAACAATTGCTTGGCTTGTCATCGGGGTTGTGCATGATTTAAATATTATGTGTGGTGAAGATAGAGCGTAGCCAGACTATATTATTTTGTAGGGATAACTTTCTTTAGCCATGTTATTTTGAGAAGACATAATTATTTTGTTAGTATGCTTGAAGTATTATCATTTTTATGTCAATATGAACTTTTGTCTTGAATCTTTCGGATCTGAATATTCATACCATAATCAAGAAGAATTACATTAAAATTATGCCAAGTAGCACTCCGCATCAAAAATTCTGTTTCTATCATTTACCTACTCGAGGACGAGCAAGAATTAAGCTTGGGGATGCTTGATACGTCTCCAACGTATCTATAATTTTTGATTGCTCCATGCTATATTATCTACTGTTTTGGACATTGTTGGGCTTTATTATCCACTTTTATATTATTTTTGGGACTAACCTATTAACCGGAGGCCCAGCCCATAGGGTTTCGAAGAAAAGGAATATCAAACGGAGTCCAAACGGAATGAAACCTTCGGGAACGTGATTTTCTCACCGAATACAACTCAGGAGACTTGGATCCTACATCAAGACAACTAACAGGAGGCCACGAGGTAGGGGGCACGCCAGCCCCCCCCCCTCAGGTGCGCCCTCCACCCTCGTGGGCCTCCTGTTGCTCCACCGACGTACTTCTTCCTCCTATATATATCCACGTACCCCCAAACGATCAGATACGGAGCCAAAAACCTAATTCCACCGCCGCAACTTTTTGTATCCACGAGATTCCATCTTGGGGCCTGAGGGAGTCCTGGATTAGGGGGTCTCCGGACAGCCGGACTATCTCCATTGGCCGGACTGTTAGACTATGAAGATACAAGATTGAAGACTTCGTCTCGTGTCCGGATGGGACTCTACTTGGCGTGGAAGGCAAGCTAGGCGATACAGATATGGATATCTCCTCCTTTGTAACCGACCTTGTGTAACCCTAACCCTCTCCGGTGTCTATATAAACCGAAGGGTTTTAGTCCGTAGGGCAACAATCACAACATACAATCATACCATAGGCTAGCTTCTAGGGTTTAGCCTCTATAATCTCGTGGTAGATCTACTCTTGTACTACCCATATCATCAATATTAATCAAGCAGGACATAGGGTTTTACCTCCATCAAGATGGCCCGAACCTGGGTAAAACATCGTGTCCCCTACCTCCTGTTACCATCCGGCCTAGACGCACAGTTCGGGACCCCCTACCCGAGATCCGCCGGTTTTGACACCGACATTGGTGCTTTCATTGAGAGTTCCTCTATGTCGTCACCATTAGGCTTGATGGCTCCTACTATTATCGATAGCAATGCGGTCCAGGGTGAGAGTTTTCTCCCCGGACAAATCTTCATATTCGGCGGCTTTGCACTGCGGGCTAATTCGCTTGGCCATCTGGAGCAGATTGAAAGCTACGCCCCTGGCCATCAGGTCAGATTTGGAAGTTTGAACTGCATAGCCGACATCCGTGGAGACTTGATCTTCAATGGATTCAAGCCACAGCCGGGCGCGCCGCACTGTCGCGATGGGTATGACCTAGCTCTTCTGCCAAACAGTACCCCAGAGGCTGCGCCCGTATCAGCTCCGACCCTTAGATCGGAGCCAACTGCACCAGTCGAGGACGGGTGGTTAGACACTGCCTCAGGGGCTGCAGTCTCAACGGCGATCGAGCCGAACACCAGCCTAACCCTCTGCGCAGCCCATGACTCCAAGGTGTCGGACTCTTTTCCGGACTCCGAACCATCCGTGCCCCTGCCAATCGAATCCAATTGGGCGCCGATCATGGAATTCACCGCCGTGGATATCTTTCAGCACTCGCCCTTCGGCAACATTCTGAATTCACTAAGGTCTCTCTCTTTGTCAGGAGAGCCCTGGCCGGATTATGGCCAACAGGATTGGGATGCGGACGACGAAGAAATTCAACGGCCACCCACCACCCACTTATTAGCCACTGTCGATGACTCAACCGACATGCTCGACTTCGACTCCGAAGTCATCGACGGTATGGACGACGATGCACGAGGCGAAGAGGAACCACCGCCCACAGGGCACTGGACGTCCACCTCATCATATGACGTATACATGGTGGACACACCAAAAGAAGACGACGACGAGGAACGGAAGGACACACCGAAGGCTTGTTCCCTCGCGAAGCAGTCAAAACGGCGGCGCAAGCGCCGCCCCAAATCCTTCCTCGGTAGAAATAACGATCATACAGACCCAGCGTTGGAGCAGGGCGAACCACTGCCGGACTACGGCAATACAGAGAATCAAACCGAACAAACCAATTCTATCAAAGATAATAGTCCGGACGACATAACGCCGGACAAGCACCCGGAGCAGCAGAATGCCCGTCAAAGGCTTGTTGCCTCCGCGAGGAGTCTGAAAAAGCAGAAGCAAAGGCTCAAGGCTGCGCAGGACACACTCCAAATCAGATGGAGCAAAGTTCTCAACACAGCAGCGAAGTACGGCGGCAATCGCCCCACCAAGAGCTACCCAAAGCGGAAGTTGCTACCTGAATTCGATGTGGAGGCCTCAGACCTCCCACAACCGAAAATAAAAACGGCCACCTGGACGGATAGACGACATCACGGCCAACATAGAGCAGCAAACAACGCCACCCACAAGCCAATACGCGATCCACGCGAGGGCTTGCACCAAAAGGACGGCGCAACCAGATCCATCTATGAACCACGCAAGCGCGCCCTAGCATACCATGTAACACAACAAACATCCGAACGACGCGGTACACCCAGATCCAGGGGTGTTGGTGTACTAGAGTAGGGGTACCCTAGTATCCCGAACTTGTGCACGGGCAGTCGCAGCATCCCGCGGCAAGGCTTGCCGGGTGACCGCCAAAGTCCTCCGTGGTTCCTTTGGAGCCATTCAAGGACAAAGTATCCAAGCCAAGGAGACAAGACCCCGGCAAGAGGAGCTCGCCGGGAAGGCCAACCAAGGCAAGGTGCTTAAGGAGACAAGACCCCGGCAAGAGGAGCTTGCCGGGAAGGCCAACCAAGGCATCTCAAGGAACTTGCCGTGACGCGCCACGCGTCCCGGCAAGGCCCGGTGAGCGACAAGCTCCCGGATGCGAAAAGACAACGACCGCGGCAAGGCGCTTGCCGCGGCAAGCCACCACTCTGTGCCTGCGCTCCAGCACATCCACCAACGTGTCGCTCTGGGACCCTTCCAGGCGTACGTGGCGGGAGGCTGTGCAGCCAGCGGTGAGCGGTGGCAAGTGGCGCTGACAAGATTTCCATCGTGGCGAGCGGTGGCATCCCTGACGGTCTCTTTTGCACTATTTAGGCGACGCAGACGGGCATTTAATGCCCTTGTCCCCTGCCGTCAGGGTTAGGTGTGATACACTGTAGCAGGTAGCTGTACCAACCGCAGCACCTTTCCATTTTTACCCTTGTCTACATTGCCACCTGTCGGTGACCCCTTGAGCATATAAAAGGAGGCCCATGCGCAACATGGAGGGGGGGGGAAGGAGGGGAACTCTCACGCTCGGTCTAGTTAGCTGCTAGGGTGTACTGTAGCACTCCGCGCTCCCGAGCAAGAACTCAATACAAACCACAAAGCAGGAGTAGGGTTTTACGCATCCGTGCGGCCCGAACCTGGGTAAACTGCTCGTGTGCTTCGCCTCGATCCGCTCTTCGTGCGACCCTCGCCCCTGCCGAACCGAAAGGGACTCGGTCCGCCGGTCCCATAGGTGTTCGTGGATTAGTCCCCCGACATCTTTTGCGCACCAGGGAGGGGCGTCGAGGTTGTGTGAACTAGATCCAGCGTTCACACGAGCTAGATCTTCATCATCTTCATCGACATGCCGCCGAAGAAGAAGGCTTCGGAGGCGGCTGCTCCGTCTGCGCCGAACCCACCACCGCCGGAGCAAGCGGCTGATGGGGCAGACGTCGGCGGAAGAATGGGCGTCGACGAGGGAGCTCACGGTGTTGCCAGGTCCAAGGACAAAGCTACGCTGCCCATCGGCGGCGTAGCCGGCTCCCACAACGACCGGGCGCACTCCAAGACCTCGGCGTCCGTACATGCACCGCACCCATCTCAGGAGGCGCGGGACCGGCAGAGTCATGGTACTCACGGTACCATGCGTTTGCTGGATCAAGATCGAGCTGGTGGATCTCGGAGTGCTCAAGACCAGCATGCACGCCAACATGCTGGCACGAGCGAGGCACGGTCGCCTGGACGGGATACTGCTCCTTCTAACATAGTTAGAAGTCCGAGCATATCCCGCTCCTCGCACCGTTCGCCACCGCTACCCGCCGCTCCAGCAGAAGCTTTGGCGCGAGCTCAATTGCTCCTGGACTACCCTCCAACGGCAGACAAGATCGACGACTGGAGGGCCACCATTCAGAGTCTCATCGGCTTCGCCAACGGCGACACTCAACGGCAGCCAAGCGCGTCGCAGCCGCGGCAAGTCAGCCAGGCATGAGCCAGTGGCGACAAGACCGGTGGGGGTGCAACCACTGTGCACTCTCCACCCCGAAGGCCAAGATCGCCGACTCGCCGGATCCACCTCGACAGCGACTCCATCGTGTCATCAGATCCACGAGCTCGTCGCGATCAGCGCCAAGTTCTTCACGAATGACAGCAAGAAGACGCTCGTACTCGCATCGAGCGTCGAAGAGAAGCACGACGTCAATCGGACCAGCGCGTTGGGCCCTCTGTTGACATGCATGCGCCAGGGGAACCAGGCGACTTGCCGTACGCGGTAGGTTGCCCTGCGTTTACTCATGAGCTGCGGCAAGTCCAGTGGCCCAGCACGAAGAATTTCAAGCCAGACGTACCAGAGAAGTACGACGGCAAGTCGCATCCGTCAGAGTTCCTCAGCATCTACACCATCGCAGTGCAGGCTGCCGGGGGGCGGGACGACAAGATCCTTGCCAACTACTTCCCGCTGGTGCTCAAGCCCAACGTTAGGTCCTGACTCATGCACTTGCCGGACGACTCCATATCCTCCTGGGCAGACCTATGCCATCAGTTTATCGGCGCCTTTACAGGCGGCCACAAACCCCATGGCCAAGAAAGTGACCTTCATCTGCTCACCCAGAAGGAAGGAGAGCCCCTACGCAAGTACATTCAGAGATTCAGCCGTGTACAGCACAACATCCCAGATGTCCACCCTGCCGCGGTCATCAGCACGTTCCATCAGAACATGCGTAACCGTAGGATGCGGGAGGAGATGGTGATGTGCAAGATCAGAGACGTCAGTGACCTGTATGCCCTGGCCGACAAGTGTGCACGTGCTAAGGAAGGGAGGAGACTCCCCGGAGAGAATACAGGAGCAGGAGGATCTGACAGCGAGGATGCTGCCCCGGCAAAGAAAAACCGGCGGCGGAACAACAGGAAGAAAAAGGCAAAGATGTGCTAGTCATTGAGCAGTCCGGCAACGAAGGTGGCGCCAAGAAAGCCAAAGCTGGTAGCTCCGGCAAGGAGATTGCCACAAGCACCAACTGCCAGACTGTGGCGGCCGCCGACAAACAGGACGACACCGACAAGCAGTACTGCAAGATCCACCGCACCAAGGGCCATGACCTCCAGAGCTGCAAGAAGGTCGAGCAGCTTGCCCAGCAGCAAAAGGCTGAATACGAGTGACGCGACAAGGAGAGGGCCCAAGGTGGCGCTGGAGAATCCGGCAAGAAGCGCACCGGCCGGGGAGGACGCCGCGGCAAGGCCAAACAGCGGCAAGGAGACAGACCTCCCCGCGGCCGCGACAAGGACGAAGACGACGACGACGACAAAGACATGGATGATGTCGAGACCGGTGAGCAGGAGTTCCAGAAAGCCACAGAGGTCTTGTGCGTTGACGGCGGTGCTTCTCTGCATACTTCACACCGCCAACTCAAGCAGTGGGTGCGGGAAGTCAATGCGGCGGAACCACCTGTCGAGTCACGCAAGCTTCTGAAATGGTCCAGCACACCTATCATCTTTGATATTGAGGACCACCCTGATCGCACAACTGCGGTCGGGTGCTTGCCGATGTTGGTTTCACCAACTATACGCAACCTCAAAGTCACTAAGATGCTAGTTGACGGCGGGGCCGGCTTGAACCTGATCTCCTCCGCTGTACTCCAGAAACTCCAGATCCCTGACAGCGAGCTTGAAGAGACCGGCACATTCCAAGGAATCAACCCGGGAAGGAGCAAGCCGAAGGGGAAGGTCACGTTGCCAGTAACATTTGGCAGCGAGGTGAACTTCAGGACTGAGAGGGTCACTTTTGACGTTGCTGATTTCCCATTGCCTTACAATGGGATACTCGGCCGTCCAGCACTCTCCAAGTTCATGGCAGCCTCTTACTACGCATACAACATGCTGAAGATGCTAGGCCCGATGAGCGTCATCTCTGTCCCTGGCGATAAGAAGGATGCTCTTATCTGCACCGACAAGATCTACCGGGAAGCGGCAGCCGCAACAGATCGCAAGTCACTTGCCGCTGAAGCTCCTGGGGAGAAGAAGAAGACCAAGTCCGGCAAGAGTTCTGATGCCCACTCCGACAAGCACACCTCTTCAGAGTGCTGCACTGTCGTCGAGGACGCACCATCGAGCTCCACCGACAAGTGTAAGAAGACAATGGCAGCTCCGCCAGGGACCAAGAAGGTGTCCGCCAAGGAGAACGGCACTGGTAGTACCTTCACTATCAGTGCCACTCTCGACCCTAAATAGGAAAGCGCACTCATTGCATTCCTGCGGGAGAATGTCGACGTGTTTGCGTGGCAACCGTCTGACATCCCCGGTGTTCCCAGGAAAGTAATTGAGCACCATCTTGCCGTTTGTCCTCATGCGCGGCCCGTCAAGCAGAAGGTCAGGAAGCAGGCAGTGGAGCACCAAGAATTCATCGCAGAAGAGATCAAGAAGTTGGAAGCAGCAGGCCTTGTCAGAGGAGTGCTCCATCCTACGTGGTTGGCCAATCCTGTAGTCGTGCGCAAGGCGAACGGGAAATGGAGACTTTGTATTGACTTTACCGATGTTAACAAAGCTTGTCCCAAAGACCCATTTCCTTTGCCGCGCATTGACCAGATTGTTGACTCCACGGCCGGATGTGACTTGCTTTCATTTCTTGACGCATACTCAGGATACCATCAGATCTTCATGGCAGAAGAGGATGAGGAGAAGACCGCATTCATCACTCCATGTGGCACGTACTGTTTCATACGGATGCCTTTCGGTTTAAAAAATGCTGGTTCAACATTTGCAAGAGTAGTCCATGTCGCTCTTGAGCCACAAATACACAGAAATGTGGAAGCCTACATGGATGACATAGTGGTCAAGAGCAAGGACAAGGCAACTCTGATTCAAGATTTAGACGAGACCTTTGCAAATCTGCGCAAGATCAGCCTCAAGCTCAACCCCGAGAAGTGTGTGTTTGGAGTCCCCTCCGGCAAGCTTCTCGGGTTCTTCGTGTCTCAGCGGGGAATCGAAGCCAATCCCGACAAGATCAAGGCCATTGAGCAGATTGAAGCACCAAAGCGCGTCAAGGATGTACAAAGACTTGCCGGTTGCGTGGCTGCTCTCAGCAGGTTCATCTCTAGGTCTGCTGAGCGCGCCCTGCCGTTTTTCAAAATATTGAAAAAGGCAGGTCCAATGAAATGGACTCCGGAAGCGGAGGCTGCGCTGCAAGACTTGAAGAGATACCTGTCCTCTGCTCCAACACTTGTCGCACCTAAGCCACAAGAGAAGTTGCTGCTGTATATAGCGGCAACCAATCAAGTGGTTAGTGCTGCGTTAGTAGCAGAGAGGGAGGCAGATGACGAGCCAGCAACCACGGCAAGCGCATCCAGCGACAAGCAAGGGGCTTCCCCGGCAAGCTCTGGTCCCGACAAGGATGGATCTGCGCAGGCGCGCGAGGAGATACAGAAGAGAATGGTGCAGCGCCCAGTTTACTTTGTCAGTTCCCTTCTGCAGGGGGCTAGGTCAAGGTACTCTGGCATGCAGAAATTGCTTTTCGGCCTTCTCATGGCCTCGAGAAAGCTGCGCCATTACTTCCAAGCACATGAGATCACAGTTGTCACTCGCTTTCCGCTGAAGAGGATACTACAGAATCCAGAAGCGACAGGCAGGATTGTTGAGTGGGCACTGGAACTGTCAAGCTTTGGCCTCAAGTTTGAGAGTACTTCAACTATCCAAAGCAGAGCATTGCAGAATTCATAGCAGAATGGACGCCAACACCAGATGAAGAAATTCCAGAAACGAGCATCCCCGTCGAGGAAGCAAGCAAAGAGTGGCTGATGTACTTTGATGGTGCCTTTTTGCTGCAAGGTGCTGGCGCTAGAGTGCTGCTTGTCGCACCCACCGGAGAGCACCTCAAGTATGTAGTCCAGATGCACTTTCCCAAGGAGCAAGCAACAAACAATACTGCAGAATATGAAGGCTTGCTTGCCGGTCTCAGGATCGCGGCAGACCTTGGGATCAAGAAGCTCATTGTCAAGGGAGACTCGCAGCTTGTCGTCCGCCAAGTGAACAAGAGCTATCAAAGTACGTTGATGGAAGCCTACGTCAACTATGTGAGAAAGCTAGAAGAGCACTTTGATGGCCTACAGATGGAACATGTTCCAAGAGCTCAGAACGCCATTGTCGATAGCCTATCAAAGTGCGCCGCACTTAAGTTACCTGTGGAACCAGGGATCTTTGTGCTCAAGCTGACTCAACCGTCTGTAACGCCATCAACTGGACAGAGCAAGAAGAGGAAGTTGATTTCTGGTGACTATTTGCCAGCAGAGCTTCCCAAAGCCGCTGCCAAGAAGGTTCCCAAGATCAACACCAAGAGCGCTGAGGAGCAGTTTGCTCCAGCAAGCCCTAGGGTTTGTTCCGTTGAAGAAGAAGCTCCCGACAAGTTTTGCTCCGGCAAGCTTGCCGGTGAACGTCAAACTCCGGCAGAGCCGCAAGTTCTCGCCGTAGAAGCGGATGTTCCCACAGCAGCAGATTTGCCTTTAGTCCTTGTTGTCGAGCCACAAGCTCCAGCATGGGCACAGCAGATTGTCCGTTTCCTTCAGACAGGAGAACTTCCCGAAGAGCAAGAAGAAGCGGAAAGAGTAGCCCGGCAGTCAAGTATGTACCAGTTTGTCGACAACACACTGTACATAAGAAGACTCAACGGTGTGAAATTGAAGTGTATTCACCGGGAAGACGGACAAAAGCTGTTGGCAGAGATACATGGAGGCATATGTGGTCACCACATTGGCGCAAGAGCACTTGTCGGCAAAGCATTCCGGCAAGGTTTCTTTTGGCCGACAGCCCTCCAGGATGCAACTGCACAAGTAACCAAGTGTGAAGCGTGCCAGTTCCATTCCAAGCAGATACACCAACCAGCTCAAGCTCTCCAGACGATCCCTTTATCCTGGCCATTTTCGGTCTGGGGGCTCGACATCCTCGGCCCCTTTCCCCGAGCAGTCGGGGGCTTTGAGTACTTGTACGTTGCAATCGACAAGTTCACAAAGTGGCCGGAAGTGGAACCAGTGAGGAAGGTGACAGCACAGTCAGCAGTCAAGTTCTTCAGGTCGATTGTTTGCCGCTTCGGGATCCCTAACAGGATAATCACCGACAACGGTACGCAATTCACGAGCCGCACCTTCATGCAGTACGTCCAAGATCTTGGCGCCAAGGTCTGCTTCGCTTCTGTTGCTCACCCGAGAAGCAACGGTCAAGCGGAGAGGGCAAATGCTGAAGTGCTGCGTGGGCTCAAGACCAGAACTTTCGACAGGCTGCACAAGTGCGGAAGAAACTGGATCGAGGAGCTGCCGGTGGTTCTTTGGTCGATCAGGAACGACGCCAAATCGAGCCACTGGCCAGACACCTTTCGCTCTAGTCTATGGAGCAGAGGCAGTTCTCCCCACGGAACTCGTATACGGGTCACCTCGAGTGCTCGCTTATGATGAGCTTGAGCAAGAGCAGCTGCGACAAGATGACGCGCTGCTCCTTGAGGAAGACCGTCTTCAGGCTGCTGTACGAGCTGCTCGCTACCAGCAAGCTTTGCGCCGCTACCATAGCCGCAAAGTTAATGCCAGAAGTCTCGAGGAAGGCGACCTTGTTCTTCGGCGTGTTCAGTCCGCCAAGAATTCCAACAAGTTGACGCCGAAGTGGGAAGGCCCTTACCGGGTGAAACGAGTCACTAGGCCTGGCGCTGTCCGCCTTGAGACCGAAGATGCCATTCCGGTGAGCAACTCCTGGAACATTGAGCATCTTCGTAAGTTTTACCCGTAAGGCGCGGTTGCCGGAACCTATTCCGGCAACCACCTTTTGTACAAGTCTTGCCGCTGTTGCATGTAATCCTTTGTACAAAGCCGGGCGCAGACCCCGTGCATAAGTAAAGCTCATGTGCTCCGCACATCTTGTCAATTTCATGCTTTCTATTTTTTGCATGTGTTATCTGACACTTTGTGCAGCACCTACTCCCCGGTAAGCAATAACGAGCCGTAAGGCTCCATATCTTTATTTTCTCTTCTTTCTTTTTTCTCAAGGAAAGGAAGGTTCCCTCGCCCACAAGTTTGCCGGGGGGGGGGAGGAGAAGATAATGGTATGGACCAGGCATCGTTCAAGAAAGTCTCGCCTCACCGGGAAGCAAACAACAGAAAAGCTAAGTTGCCAAAGTTTGAGCAATCATGTTTTTTAAATTCTTAAGTTATCTCCCTTGAACGACCGCACTTTGTATGGAAAACCTGTGCGCGGAGGAACCAACTCGTAGCTAGTTGCGCCCTTACTTTGTTTCGAGTCTGCTCAACAATTTAAGCGAGCTGTGACTAGTTGCGACAAGGTTTCTTGTCGGTAGCAGCACCGCCAGCAGGCTGCTGACGTCCCGCACTCAGCGCTCGCGGCTAAGGTGCCTGCACCGGCAAGTTCCCTAAAAGCGTAGGGCAAAAACATACAAAGGGAGGAATCAAGTAAAGGGAATAACATTGCAATCATTACCCGCAATAGAGTTATATTACAAGGTAGCTTGTCGCGGCTCTAACAGATTGTTCCCATAATATGACCAACGGCGACAAGAAAAGAAGAAAACGGGCGGCCTAGTCTACGCGATCGCCCTCAATCCTCTTGACCCCGCTCACCTTGTCCACAATGGGTGCGACAAGGGTCTTGAGCGCCTCCAGATCAGCATCCGGCGGCAGGGTCTTGAGGACGTTATTGAGGTTGAGGCCCAAGTTGCGGAAGGCCACCTTCACCAACAGCTTTTGAAGAGCTCCCGCGCAAATCTTGCGCGACTCGTCGGCCAGCTGCTTTGGGATCTTCTCCCGGAGCCGCTGGAGGGCCGTCGCCACGCCTTTGAAGAACAAGATGAGCTTGGCGCTGGGTTGGAGGTTCTCGTCGGAGGGATACCCGAGATCCTCCATCACCAGCTGCACCAGCTCCCTATCAATGTCTGCGGCAACATTCACGAGACCCTCCGTCCAGTGCTCCACATTCTCCCTAAAAGCATTCTGGGCAGCGGCAACACTCGCCAGCAGCGCCTTGTCGGCCTTGATCTCCTCCTTCAAGGCCACCTCCCGCTCCCTGGCGCCGTCCAGCGTCTCGGTCAAAGTGGTCAGCTTCAACTCAAGATTTGCGTTGGAGTCCTTGGCGGCGCTAAGCTCTTTGCCCTTCTCGGCAAGCTCTTCACCGCTCGCCTTGAGATCGGCCTCCAGCTGCGCCACCTTTGTCTCCAGCTCCTTCTTGGCGGCCTCGGCAGCTGCGGCAGCATCCTCTGCTTGCTTAAGGGCTCCGCCGAATTTCTGCTCACGCGCGGCAAGCTCCTCCTCGTGGTTGTCGAGGTTAACTTTCCGCTGCGCCATCTCGCCCTCCTGCGCAGATAGCTTGTCAGCGGCAAGCCGCTGTTGCTCTTCGACTTCAGCCTTCTCGAGGAAGAAGGCCTTCTGCTCTTTGGCGAGTTGCTCCCGCTCCTCTGCCAGGGACCGGAGAGCTTCCTGGTTGAGGCCCCGGAGCTCCTCCGCGCGCTTCTCGATGTCTGCTCCCGCCTTCGCGACAAGCGCCTCGCGGGATTCCACCTTGGCTTGCCGCGCGCGATAGAGCGACAACAGCTTCCGCAGCAGCCGCTCCTCCTCAGGCTCGCTGCTGCTGCTGCTCGGCGCGTCAACCAGCGTCAGCCCGGCGGAGGCGAGCACCTCTCCGTCGAAGCTCTCTCCTTCGACCGGCGCCCTGGAGCTCGACGCCCAGGGGAGGTTGATGAAGACGCCATCGCCGGCCTTCAAGTAGACGCTTGGCTGGGGCTCTTCGGAGCCTGGCGCTGCGGGAGCGGCGGACGGGTCGGCGGTCGACGTAGCGCCTGGCGCTCCTGCGGCCTCAGGGCCGTCAGTGCGATCGCCAGACCCCCCGCCTGCTTCTTCGGTGGCAGCGGTGTCGTCGGCGGTAACCTCGGTCTCCATCGGCTCCGCAGCAGATGGGTCTGACGGCCGGAAAAGGGAGAAGAGTCAAGCCAATATCCAAAAAGAAGATCAAAAGAAGAAGAACCCAAGGGAAGCTTTAAAGAGAAGATTACCTGTACCGGGTTCTGCAGTAGTGGTCTCCGCCGCTGGAGGGCCGCTGGTGCTGTCCCTTGCCGGAGAACTCTCCCTTGCCGGAGACTTCTCCCTTGCCGGAGAACTCTCCCTTGCCGGAGGACTCTCCCTTGGCATTTCGGGGGCGGCCTCCGGGCGCTCCTGGTGGGGCTGCTCCGCTCCTACACAAACCAATAGTCAGATGACAGCAAAGAAAGAGTATCCATGCGCGCCACACAGCGGAAAGTGAACCATATACTTACGCTGGGGGCTGCTCTGGAGAACAGTTGCCGGGTCCGGCAAGGTTGTCTCGGACGCACCCCCTGCTGTCGCGGCGGGCTCGTCCTCGATGAAAATCACCAGGACCTTGGCTCTCTTCGCTGCTCTCTGGGCCAGAGTCCTGAAAAGGAATAAGTTCAGAGTAAAGCAAATGAGATGCAAGACAAAACAGCAAGAATTGAAGAACTACAAGTACAACAAGAGAATCTTACTCTTCTTCTTCCTCGTCGGAGCTGAACACGGAGAAGTCGAAGTCCGGCTCACGTCCGGCGCGAGGAGGCGGAGGAGTGGTTTCCCTTGGCCGCTTGGCAGGAACAGTGGTGGTGGTCTGAGACGACCCCGCTCCGGCTGCCGCCGTGGCGTGAGAAGCGGCAGGAGCAGAAGCGGTGGTCCGGCTGGACCCTGCTGCAGTTGCCGTAGCAGTGTGAGATGCTCCCGCGGCAACAGTGCTTGCCGCGGTGGAGCGTGTCGCGCGGCGTGGCGGCTGTTCACTTGCCCGCTGCCCCGCTACGTCCCCGGCCTTGCGAAGACGCCTTCTTGGTGGAGATGGAGGCTCTGCTTGCGGAGAGCTGCCTGAAGATGAGGAGGAAGAGGAGTTGATCTCCAGCGAGCCGCTCATATCCTTGGCGGGCTCGCTCGACTCGATGTTATGCCCGGCAAGCTCTTTCTCGCCGACGCGCTCCTCTCGCTCGGCACGGCGTGCCGCCTCTGCTACATCTGCCTCCTCCACGGTGAATCCAAATTCGCCCGCGGCTACGGCTACCGCCGCCTCTTCCAGCCTAGTGGCGATGCGTGTCATCTCCGCATTGGTGGTGTCGCGGGTGAGGCTATCCTTTTCGTCGGAGCGGACCGGCACTTCTACCAAGCCGTCAAAGAACTCCTGCACAACGTCGTCTGCAGGCTCTTGCCAAGTTGGGACAATTACATGCGAATCGCATAGCGGCATCATTGCACGGATGCGGTCGAGCGAGGAGTTGTTGCACGGCGGAACGACACCCCCCCGGCAACCTGAACACTTCGGGATGTTAAGGGTCGTACTTGAACAGCTCCTGGAGCATCGCGTTGAGCTCCAGAACAGTGAAGTTGAAGTTGAGGCCCGGACACAGCCTCATGATATCCGCCGCATTCTTGAATTCCCAGGCGGGTCTCCCCCGTTCCTGCAGGAGGGCGATGCGGCGGCGAAGAAAATCTGCGCCAACAGCGCCTACAGTGAGCCCGGCAAGCCTGAGGCGTAGGATCCGGGTGACGGCAATCTTCAGCCTATCGTCTTCCGGGGCCACGTCACTCCATTCGCTGCCGCGTGCTACTGGGGCTTGGCGCTGGGCGGTAAACGGCTGCGGGTTCTCCTCGACAATCCAGCACCAGTCTGCTCTCCATTCCTCCCACTTGTCGCGGAACTCTCCCTCCAGAAAAGTGTCCTTCTTGCCGGCCCTTGAGATCCAGGCGATTCCGCCGGATAAAGGCTCTCCTCTCTCTACTCGGGGCATAAAGAAGTGGCGAAAAAGGGCTACATTGGGATGGACTCCGACAAAGTTTTCACAGAGATGTGCGAAAACTGCCATGGTCAGAACGGCATTGGGGGTGAAATCAAGGAGGTGGAACCCGTAGGTGTTCATAATATCGCAGAAGAACTCAGAGAAAGGCGGGCAGAGCCCGCAGTAGAAGAACAAGGCGAAGAAGGGATATCCATTTGGAGCCATTTTCCAAGCGGCGGCCGGAAGTACCTTTGTGCGCGGATGCGCTAGCGTCTCCGTCGACCAGAAGAGGTAGTAGTTCTCCTCATCTCCCTCGCGGCGAGCTTGGGGGGGAAGATTGCCCGCTCCTTTCGCAGCGCCGCAAGCCGTTGCGCCTCGGTCGACTTCACAACCTTCCCCTTGTCGGCTTTCGGAGCCATGGCGGAAGTGGTGGAGGAGGTCGACGGCGTTGGTGGTGCTGGTGGCGATGGGGGGCGGGGCGCTGCTCTGTTTCAGCTTTGGGAAGATGAGGGAGCGGCGGAGATTTCTGAGATTGGAGTAGCAACCGGCGAATGGGCGAACTACCCCTGTTTCCCCTGCTTATAAAGAGGGAGGGGGCGGACGTTCCGCATTTCCGAATAAATAAACCACCCATGATCTCTCCCACGATGCCGCATTCAACGCGTGCCGTTCGAGGAGGGCGCGGTGGATACGGTGAGAGATACGGCGTAACCCAGGCCGCGTGTGCCCGTGCCCTGTTTTGGGCCTGGCCCAATAGCGCTCGGCACCGTGTATGGCCCAGGCCCGGGGGTTCCTGTCGGTGTACTAGAGTAGGGGTACCCTAGTATCCCGAACTTGTGCACGGGCAGTCGCAGCATCCCGCGGCAAGGCTTGCCGGGTGACCGCCAAAGTCCTCCGTGGTTCCTTTGGAGCAATTCAAGGACAAAGTATCCAAGCCAAGGAGACAAGACCCCGGCAAGAGGAGCTCGCCGGGAAGGCCAACCAAGGCAAGGCGCTTAAGGAGAAAAGACCCCGGCAAGAGGAGCTTGCCGGGAAGGCCAACCAAGGCATCTCAAGGAACTTGCCGCGACGCGCCACACGTCCCGGCAAGGCCCGGTGAGCGACAAGCTCCCGGACACGACAAGACAACGACCGCGGCAAGGCGCTTGCCGCGGCAAGCCACCACTCTGTGCCCGCGCTCCAGCACATCCACCAACGTGTCGCTCTGGGACCCTTCCAGGCGTACGTGGCGGGAGGTTGTGCAGCCAGCGGTGAGCGGTGGCAAGTGGCGCTGACAAGATTGCCATCGTGGCGAGCGGTGGCGTCCCTGACAGTCTCTTTTGCACTATTTAGGCGACGCAGATGGGCATTTAATGCCCTTGTCCCCTGCCGTCAGGGTTAGGTATGATACACTGTAGCAGGTAGCTGTACCAACCGCAGCACCTTTCCATTTTTACCCTTGTCTACGTTGCCACCTGTCGGTGACCCCTTGAGCATATAAAAGGAGGCCCATGCGCAATGTGGAGGGGGGAAGGAGGGGAACTCTCACGCTCGGTCTAGTTAGTTGCTAGGGTGTATTGTAGCACTCCGCGCTCCCGAGCAAGAACTCAATACAAACCACAAAGCAGGAGTAGGGTTTTACGCATCCATGCGGCCCGAACCTGGGTAAACTGCTCGTGTGCTTCGCCTCGATCCGCTCTTCGTGCGACCCTCGCCCCTGCCAAACCGAAAGGGACTCGGTCCGCCGGTCCCATAGGTGTTCGTGGATTAGTCCCCCGACAAGGGGTGCCGCACACCCCCTATGTTTCACCGACGAGGTACTGGACCATGAATTTCCAAAGGGATTCAAACCCGTAAACATAGAGGGATACGACGGAACAACAGACCCTAGGGTCTGGATTGAGGACTATATCCTCCATATCCATATGGCTCGAGGAGATGATCTCCACGCTATCAAGTACTTACCCCTCAAGCTCAAAGGGCCAGCTCGTCACTGGCTTAAAAGCCTCCCCGAAAACTCCATTGGAAGTTGGGAAGAGCTCGAAGACGCTTTTCGGGCAAATTTTCAAGGGACTTATGTCCAACCTCCGGACGCGGACGATTTGAGTCATATAACTCAACAGCCCGGAGAGTCAGCCCGAAAACTTTGGAACAGGTTTCTTACTAAAAAGAACCAAATTGTCGACTGTCCGGACGCCGAAGCCTTGGCAGCTTTTAAGCATAGCGTCCGTGACGAATGGCTTGCCAGACACCTCAGCCAAGAAAAGCCGAGAACAATGGCAGCATTAACAAGCCTCATGACCCGCTTTTGCACGGGTGAGGACAGCTGGCTAGCCAGATGCAGCACCAACGACCCCAGTACATCTGAAGTTAGAGATGGAAACAGGAAATCACGGTGCAACAGCAATAACAAACGCCGGAATAAAGAAGACAGCACGAAGAGCACGGCAGTAAACGCCAGATTCAAAAGCTCTCGGCCTAGTCAGCAAAAGCCGCCCTCTAAAGGCGCCAGAGACGAACTGTCTAGCCTAAACAAAATTCTGGACCAAATATGTCAGATCCATAGCACCCCTGGTAAACCTGCTAATCATACCCATAGAGAATGTTGGGTCTTCAAGCAGTCCGGCAAGCTCAACGCCGTACACAAGGGGGAGGATACACCAAGCGAAGACGACGATGAGCCTCTCAAGCAAGACACTGGGGAACAAAAGAAACTTCCACCAGAAGTCAAAATAGTAAACGTGTTACAAGTGAGCAAAGGAAGAAACAAAATAGCACTCCCAGAAAAATATGCCCAAGGGCCTATCACCGTGGAGTCCTGCCACTGGTCGTCCCAACCGATCACTTTCGACCATCGTGATTACTCAGCAAGTATCCGGCGTGCAGGATGGGCTGCCCTGGTATTAGACCCAATAATTGACGGATACCACTTCACACGAGTCCTGATGGACGGTGGCAGTAGTCTAAACCTGATATGCCAGGATACAATCCGCGAAATGGGGATAGACCCAACAAAAATTTGCCATGGTAATACTACCTTTAAAGGAGTAACGCCAGGCCCAGGGGCTCATTGCACGGGCTCCCTGCTACTAAAAGTTATATTCGGCTTCCTCGATAACTTCCGTAGCGAACATTTAACCTTCCACGTCGCTCCGTTCCAAAGTGGCTATCAAGCACTACTCGGACGCGAAGCTTTCGCTCGCTTTAATGCAATACCGCACTACGCTTCCCTCACACTCAAGATGCCCGGCCCACGTGGCATCATTACAGTAAACGGAAGTATTAAGCAATCTTTGCGCACCGAAGAGAGTGTGGCTGCCTTGGCAGCCGCACACTAAAAACGGCCTCACCAACTAAAGCATTTAACAGGTCGTCAAGACCTCGGACACGGTTAGTCAAGTCCGGTGCAACTATATGTAATTCATACTGGATCAATGGTCACACCCCTATTACAAATACAAGGGGCTCAACGTGCGCAGACAAGTGGCAATTTTTACTCACCTTGAATTATACATAGTTTCTTTAAAAACTATCTTTTTGCACGACAACTTTTTCACCTAAGTTCCTCTGTTTTACAGATGATCATCATGCTACACCTGTCCAGGATACGGCACAATGGAGACACAGGCGCAGACGTGCAGCAGGGACCCGCTCCAAGGATTCTTTTTAGATTAAGACCCTACATAAACCTTTTTTACTGTCTCTTGTTGATACATATCCACCGAATTCTCAGCACAGTTGAGAAGGATGCTAACGTCTTGGCATGTGGCAACGTCAGAATAAAGCACGTACCTGGACACAAGGGGCTTCTTACAAAGGGCACTATTTAGGCCCGGTTTATACCATAAAGACCGAATACCTTAGGGAGTGTTCGGCGTCGCGAGTTTGGCCTTATATGCATCAGCTCCGAATCATTGTCTTTGGCCAAATGTTGGGTTTGCTCGGCTCCTATGTTTTGGTGCCTTACGTTCCGCTTTATCGGCTAAGGTAGCACCAGGAGAACTACTGCGATTGTGCCCTGGTTCATCCGGATGAGCACCTCAGTAGAGAAAGCCGAAAACTGACTGTCATGATATAGCGTGAGACTGGTCAACCACTCGATGACCTATCAGAATGTTAGAATTCCTCCACCTTAACGAAGGGCCGTTTTCCGGCCAGGCATGTATGCACCCCGCGATCGGGAGAGTGCGGAGCCACCAGGGGCTATCTAGTAGCCCCACTGACAAACTCCTATGACTAATTGAAAGTGTTAAAGCATTATAGTCCGGTTGGCTCGCTCGCTACGCTATCACCTCCTTAATAGGACCAAGAAGTTGGGTTAAGTGTGAACACGCATTTTTTGCGAGCACCTCTGCATTATATGCGTGGGGGTTGAAGCCGACGGCTGCAATCTTTCAGGTTATACACATGTATACATAAACGGCCGCACAGGAGGCATCATACTACTTTCAGGCAAAATTATAAACATAGCCTTATAAAAACTTCATAAAAGCATTGTGTTTACAATGAGAGTACGTATCACTCAAACATAATATTCTTCAAGCACTGGGCCTCTATCAAACGAGCACCCTCGAGAACCTCCTCGAAATAATGCTCGGCAGCCACTCGGCCTATGGCCGAACCCTGCGCCGCAATAGTGGTAGCATCCATCTCCGCCCAGTATGCTTTAACACGGGCAAGGGCCATCCGCGAGCCTTCTATGCACGCCGACCTCTTCATCGCATTAATGCGCGGCACCACACAAAGGAACTGCTGCACTAAGCTGAAATAGCTGTTCGGCTTTAGCTTTTCTGGCCATAGCTGCTCCACAACAGACCTCATGGTGAGTTCGGACAACCTATTCACTTCGGCCCATTCGGCTAGCTGTTCAGTCAATGAAAGCGGACGCTCTGGAACATGGAATTGTGACAAGAACAACTTGTCCACTTCACAATCTGTCTGACCTTGGAAGTACTTGGCCGCATCGGCAGCGCTCGCCGCCAAATCCATATACGCATCCGCCGAACTCCACAGCCGATCCAGAGGGGCATACCGTGGATCTCCGAGCTTCCTCCATAACATGAAGGATTTCCCAGACACAATATCCCCAGCTTCCCATAGCTCCTCCTTCTTTGCTCTCATAGCAGAACGGGTGTCTTTGTCCGCCGCCGTGGCCTTCTCAAGGTCCGTTGCCTTCGCCCAGTTTTCTTTTTCAAGGACCCAGCAACAGTCGGCAGTGTCTTTTAATTCTACGGCCATCTTGGCCATCTTCTCTTGGCTCTCGCAATGTGCGGCCTTCTCGGCTTTCAACTCTTCGGCCGCCTTCGAAGCAGCGACATTACTAATCCTTGCTTGTTCCTTGGCTCGGGCAAGTTCTGCCCGCAAGGTTTCCACGGTGGCAGCTCCATCTGCAGTCACAACATATTAAACATACTGGCATCATGTTGCTCTTACTATGTGGCGTTCACCAGATAATAACACTTACCCTGTGCCTCGTCAAGCCTCTTGTTAACAAGCTCGATGTCAGCGTCTGCCGCATCCAATTGCTGTTTTAATTTGGCAAACTCACTAGTCTAGCTAGCCACCGGAGCTTCCACCGCCTGCACATAGGGGCAGTCTGGTTATTACCTGGGAATATGATCCTCTGTTCGCCGCCGTTCTCGACGACAACCAGAGTCTCAGGGGCTACTATCTACACAGGGCACACCTAACATGTGCAGTACTATCACATATTATCTCACGTACCTCAAAGCCTGTCAGTAGACTCATACAGGCTTCATGTAATCCGCTTTCGGTGGACGAGATTCTCTCCATCACCGTATCCATCAGCATACGGTGTTCTTCTGAGATGGCCGCTCACCCCACCAACTCCCTCAGAACGTCCGACCGCACACCAGACGGTGTCGGACTCTTTTGTCTGCTCTCTTCGGGAGTCGGACGCTGGGGACTTCGGGGGTCATGGGATTATCTTCTGGCCTCACCGGATCCGGAGAGGCCCTCCGTGAAGACACTTTGGGGTCACCCGCTTCTTGAGCGGAGGAGTCCGGGGGAGGCGTTTCGCTCTCCATCATCTCTGGAAGAAGATCCCCCGAAGACAAGCTCAGCTGAGAGGGGCTAAGGCCCGAACTACAAGATATATGCGGTGGTTATTTTCTCAGAAAAAGATAGCATACCTTTACTATTAAAGTATTTTGTATCACTTACGACTCATTGGAGGGCTGATCCCCTAGCGGACTTTGTGCGGCAAAAGCACCCCCCAAGGCAGGACCCTGTGTGGGAGACTTCTTCTCCTGTTTGGAGGCTTCGGCTTCCGGATCCTCGGAAGCAGTCCTTTTCCTCCCCCAATTGTCCTCCTTCGTGGAGACGCTCATTCCCTCGGTTCGAACGGGCAGCGATGGGGGCCCGCGTCCGCCCGTATTATCCCCCCCGGTATCTTCCTTCGAGGGCTCCGGGCAAGGTGCGACCTCGAGCATCTTTTCCAATATCGGATTTTCCAAACCCTCGGGGAGGGGGGCCAAATACCGAATCATCTTCGCCTTTGTTAGCCAGTCCTGGTCAAAAAGTGAACTCTCAGAAATAACTTCGTGACGAATAAAAGAGAGTGTGTTTAGCCAGAGGATTTCTTACTTGTTCGGCGACGCAGTTACTGCTCAGGCCCATGTCCTCGGTAATATCCGGACACTCTACTTGAGGTCCAAAGAATGACTTGTACATCTCCTCGTGCGTCAGGCCAAGGAAACTTTTAATGGCACGCGGCCCCTCTGGGTTGAACTCCCACAAGCGAAGGGGCCGGCGTTTGCAAGGCTGGACTTGACGAACCAGCATAACTTGTATTACCACAACCAAATTGAAATCTCCCTTGAAGAGATCTCGGATGCGGCTTTGCAGTATAGGCACGTCCTTGGCTGGACCCCTAGCTCAGACCTCTGCTAATCCATGACATCAGTTGCGGTGGGGGCCCGAGCGGAAAGCAGGGGCGGCCACCCACTTGGCACTTCTGGGAGCCGTGACGTAAAACCACTCTTGTTGCCATAATTCAGACACCTCTGGAAAGGAACCTTTCGACCATGGAGCTCCTGCCATCTTGCCTATTGATGCACCTCCGCATGCTGCATGTTGCCCCTCGATCATCATCGGCTTTACTTCAAAGGTCTTGAGCCACAGGCCGAAGTGAGGGGTAACGCGGAGGAAGGCCTCACACACGACAATAAATGTCGAGATGTGGAGAAAGGAGTCCGGAGCTAGATCGTGGAAATCTAGCCCGTATTAGAACATCAAACCCCTGACGAAAGGATCCAGAGTGAGGCCTAGACCTCGGAGGAAGTGGGAGACGAACACGACGTTCTCGTTGGGTTCGGGAGTAGGGACGATCTGCCCTCAAGCAGGCAGCCGATGCAAAACCTCGGCGGTCAGGTATCTGGCCTCCCTAAACTTCTTAATGTCCTCTTCCGTAATGGAGGAGGGCATCCATCGGCCTTGAAGGTTGGATCCGGACATGATTGAAGATCCGGAGCACCTAACCTGGACTTTGGGTGTTAGAACTCGAGGCAGGGGAAGGACTCGATTGAGCACGAGAGGGAAAAAGCAAAAACCTTGTCCCTTTATAAAGAGGATGAATATCAAGCGTCCTCTCCATAGCCGTTTAGGACTTGCCTATAATCTAGGAGTCCTAGACACGGTTGGGTTACCCACGACCGCATTAATGAGAATCCCATAATTGGGGGAACACGATCTCTGCTTTGGCAAGACGTGTCAAGAAACCGCCTCGCGTTATGTGTGGAGCTGGTTAAAAGAAACGGTTCGAATAATCACTGGCCATGACATGACATCGTGCTGCCAAAACACGTCAGCAAATTAGATCTGCGAAAATATTATTCTCTCTGCGGTGGAATGTGGAACTTATTTTGCAGGGTCGGACACTATCCTTGTATTCAAATTCTTTTATGATGTATTCGGAGAAGGAACCCACCTTGCAATGCCGAAGACAATAATGTGTGCCGGACTCATCGTCATTGAAGCCTGGTTCAGGGGCTACTGAGGGAGTCCTGGAGTAGGGGGTCTCCGGACAGCTGTACTATCTCCATTGGCCGGACTGTTAGACTATGAAGATACAAGATTGAAGACTTCGTCTCGTGTCCGGATGGGACTCTACTTGGCGTGGAAGGCAAGCTAGGCGATACGGATATGGATATCTCCTCCTTTTTAACCGACCTCGTGTAACCCTAACCCTCTCCGCACTACTAGAAAAACCGCTACTAATGGCGCACCTAATTTGGCCATTAATGGCGCATCACTGGTGCGCCATTACTAGCACGCCATTAGTAATTTTTACTAATGGCGCACCAGTGGTGCGCCATTAGTATCTGGTATACTAATGGCGCACCACTGGTGCGCCATTAGTATAGGCCACGGTGCGCCATTAGTATGCCTCCCAGGGCCATGTATACCCAGGTGCTTTGGCATACTAATGGCGCACGACCACGAGATGCGCCATTAGTAACAGCGGCATACTAATGGCGCACTGTCCAGTGATGCGCCATTAGTATGCTTTGTCATACTAATGGCGCACTGTCATGTGATGCGCCATTAGTATGAATATTAGGTTTTTTTATTTTTTATTTTCTGTTTTTTGCACAGGTTACAAAATGTATAATTTGACAAAATATAGACAGCACACATCAACAACAGATTCATCGAATACAATAGAAGATTAGTCTTTGAATACAATTCATCATATTAGTCTCCGAATACAATTCATCATATTAGTCTCCAATTTTTATTATAGTAAGAATATTACAATGTCTTTACAAGTTTCCAATAAAAGGAAAATTGCAAGGAAATAAAAAAAACCTAAAGCTAATCTTCTAGTAATCTTTTCTTCTTTTTCTTCACTTTATCCCTGCAAAATGTAACAAAATAAACAGAAACACAAACAAACTATTTATAACATGTCAATACTGTCATTTTTTCAGACCAAGTAACTAACAACTTCAGTGAGACAGGCACAGTGCAGTGTGAATTTCAATTGGCTAAATCATATATAGAAATCAGTATCTTCTCTATGAACCTGAAACTGAGATGACTGGACTAATTTTGCACATTTGATTTATGAATTTATTCTTCTTCGACAACCAACTAAACTTCGGATCACCTTCTAAGCATCTGTACATACTACATAGGCTGATTAATCCAACAGCCACAATGCAAATATCGACTATTTCCATTCAACTTCTTCACTTACTCATTATTATCTAATGAAACCATTCGTAACTAATGAAGCAGATTGGCTGAAGTTATTATCAAGTCCTAAGTCCTAATTGAAGCAGATCTGCTAGGGTTCTTCTCGCTAGCCCCTCATGGCCAACCGTTTCGGAACAGGCAGGCAGAGCTGCTTGGCCGGTGGCTAGGGAGTCGCTGGTGATGTTGGGCATCTCACACGAGCACCTGGCTATTTGAGGAAACCGAAATAGTAGCATAAACAAGATTGATTCCGAGGAAATGATAGAACCTATTCTATCAAAGTGCTACTCCCCCCGTTCCATAATTCCAGTCGTGGTTTTGTAACTAAAACCATGAAGAGAACTATGGAATGGAGGGAGTAGAAAACAATAGCATGCTTAAAATTCTACCATACACAGCAGCAACAGACATTACACAAGCATTTATTTATTTATTGCATTTGGCACAAGTTAAAAATTCTCACAAGCAGAGGCGGTCCTATCAGACAAAAAGAACATGGACCGCTCATTACAAAGCACTTCTACTGCAGTATCATGGAGTAGGAAAAGGGGCTTAAGCAGCAAAGAAGTATAATAAGAGAAAAAAAACATTGTGGCGCCTGGAACTAGAAGAGCACCATCACAGGTTCGAAACATCACCATGGGGTCGATGGCCGGCATAGCCCATGGCAGGGCTGGATGGGCAGCATAATAACACAATAAAAGTTTGATGTATACTTATTCGTTTGAAAAGATGCAAGCTTATTTACACCCTAGGGCTGTTGATTAGGGTCTCGATGGTATTTTTGTTCCTTGCGTAAGTAAGAGAAGGACTAGCATCCATAGTAAAAAGAAAGGTAAACATACATAAAGGAAAGTTTTTATAGCGTCACGACCGAAAGAGGCTACGTGCGGCCGGGTGAAATGGACAAGGTTTCATGTATGCAATATATTATAGAAAAATAAGTGTTGACAGAAAATGAAAGATTTCCTGTCAAACAAACAGAGCTTCATTTTGTAACATTTCTGACCCACACGATAATTGTACAGCATAGTAGAGGAGACCACTGCACATACATGTGTTGAATGAAGCAGACTAAGAAATATTGGGTGGGTATAAAGAATACAATAGTACGGTGGCTGATGCAAACAAGTGCAGAGTTGCATCTACAGAATAGGTAACAAATTAAATAGCCCTGGTGCCAGCAGTAGAGTTCGTGTATCCAATCCATCCTTTGTTTAATAGCAACTCCAACTCTTGTGTAACAAATTAAGTTTGGCATGGGCACACATAAAGCACTGACATTTTCACGGCTCGATGGCCGTGGGCTAAGGGAGCAGAGGAGGAGGTGCGGCTTACCTCACATGGCGGCGGAACCGAGGGATGAAGGTGCGGCGCACCGGAGTAGGCAGAGGTGCCTTGTGTTGGCCAAACTCGTGGCCAGCAGCAGAGAAGCGCTTCTCTTGCTTGATGGATGTTGGGTGTGTGTGAGGCGTGCTCCTGCCTGCCTGCCTGCGTGAGGAACGGGAGGACCATTAGAGAAGAGAAGGGAAAGGAAGAAGAGCAGGTAGAGGATGGCAAGGGGAGAGGAGGGAATCAAAATCGAAGATGAGAAGATGACCTTGAGGAGGAGCAGGGGAAAAGCGGAGCAGCAGAAACAGAGGCCTTCCTCTCCCGGTGGTGAGGACCGAGGCGACCTCCGTCACGGCCCAGCCAGGTCGACGACTCTGGCGACCGTGGCTGCCAGATCCGGTGTCGCCATGGCCGGCCTCCTCCTGTGGTGCCTGCTAGGTCGCCATGGCCGCAGGCTCCTTGTCCGTGGCGGCTGGATCTGGGGCCTTGGGGTGGCAGGGAGCTCCTCCTCCTGCAGCTCGGCAGCCTCCACACCCCGGAGCAACGCCGTCGCCGGAGGACGTGGTCACCTGCTCTCCTCTGGATCCGGTGAGGAGGGTTGGGGAAAGAGCTCACCACGGCTCCATGCTCTGGATCTGGTGTGAGGGAGGGGGAAGGGAGCTCGCCGTGGTCAGGAGGGAGAGGAAGAGGCGGGCGGCCGGGGCTTCCCGATCTAAATCAAAGTCGAGGGAGGTGGGTGGGTGTGTCAGGAGGAAGGTGAGGGGGAGAGAACGTGACAAGAGGGAGGAGATAAGGGGTGATAGCAATGGCGCACTGGTAGGGGTGCGCCATACGTATAGATAGCAATGGCGCATCTCTTACTGGTGCGCCATTACTAGTTAAAACTAGTAATGGCGCACGGTGGAACAGTGCGCCATTAGTAGTTTTGCAAAAAAAGGAATAAAAAATATAATTAAAAAAACAACATTAGTGGCGCACTTTCCGACAGGTGCGCCATTACTAGTTATAACTAGTAATGGCGCACTGTGTCTGGATGCGCCATTAGTATGTTTGGACAGGCGCACTAGTTCAAAAAAAATTGATACTAATGGCGCACCCTGGGCCAGGTGCGCCATTAGTAGTTTCAACTCTAATGGTGTATCAAAAGGTGGTGCGCCATTAGTATATACTAATGGCGCACCACTTGTCTGGTGCGCCATTAGTGTCAATCTCATCTATAGCCCTTTTTCTAGTAGTGCCGGTGTCTATATAAACCGAAGGGTTTTAGTCCGTAGGGCAACAATCACAACATACAATCATACCATAGGCTAGCTTCTAGGGTTTAGCCTCTCTGATCTCGTGGTAGATCTACTCTTTTACTACCCATATCATCAATATTAATCAAGCATGACGTAGGGTTTTACTTCCATCAAGAGGGCCCGAACCTGGGTAAAACATCGTGTCCCCTGCCTCCTGTTACCATCCGGCCTAGACGCACAGTTCGGGACCCCCTACCCGAGATCCGCCGGTTTTGACACGATAGGGCCTGCTCCGGAGCTCCGCCGGAGGGGGCATCGATCACGGAGGGCTTCTACATCAACACCATAGCCTCTCCAATGAAGTGTGAGTAGTTTACTTCGGACCTACGGGTCCATAGTTAGTAGCTAGATGGCTTCTTCTCTATTTCTGGATCTCAATACAATGTTCTCCCCCTCTCTTGTGGAGATCTATTCGATGTAAACTTCTTTTTGCGGTGTGTTTGTTGAGACCGATGAATTGTGGGTTTATGATCAAGTCTATATATGAATAATATTTGAATCTTCTCTGAATTCTTTTATGTATGATTGGTTATCTTTGCAAGTCTCTTCGAATTATCAGTTTGGTTTGGCCTACTAGATTGATCTTTCTTGCAATGGGAGAAGTGCTTAGCTTTGAGTTCAATCTTGCGGTGTCCTTTCCCGGTGACAGTAAGGGCAGCAAGGCACGTATTGTATTGTTGCCATCGAGGATAACAAGATGGGGTTTTCTTCATATTGCATGAGTCTATCCCTCCACATCATGTCATCTTGCTTAAGGCGTTACTCTGTTTTTAACTTAATACTCTAGATGCATGCTGGATAGCGGTCAATGAGTGGAGTAATAGTAGTAGATGCACGCAGGAGTCGGTCTACTTGTCTCGGACGTGATTCCTATGTACATGATCATACCTAGATATTCTCATAACTATGCTCAATTCTGTCAATTGCCCAACAGTAATTTGTTCACCCACCGTAGAATACTTATGCTCTCGAGAGAAGCCACTAGTGAAACCTATGGCCCCGGGTCTATCTTTATCATATTATTAATCTCCTACTATTTAGTTATTTACATTGCTATTTACTTTGTCCTTATTTTACCTTGCATCTTTATCGTAAAAATACCAAAAATATTATCTTATCATATCTATCAGATCTCACTCTCGTAAGTGGCCCTATAGGGATTGACAACCCCTATTTGCGTTGGTTGCGACGATTTATTTGTTTTGTGCAGGTACGAGGGACTCGTGCGTAGCCTCCTACTAGATTGATACCTTGGTTCTCAAAAATTGAGGGAAATATTTATGCTACTTTGCTGCAACATCCCTTCCTCTTAGGGGAAAACCAACGCAGTGCTAAAAGAGGTAGCACCTCGCCGAGTTCAAGCAGTACCTACAGGACGAGAAAGTACAAAGTCGCAGAACTAGACCTTGTGCCCATCCATTCGTCTCCTGACAGGGACCAGCGGATCGCGGTCGCCCAGGTATGCGTGCAGGACGAGGTTGTCGTCTACCACTGCTGTAAGTCCATCAGAGGTTCTGGAGCATTCACCCATTTCATCAGTAGCGCCGACTGCACCTTCGCTACGGTGGAGAGAAGGAAGAATGCGACGTTTCGACCATCTGGTGCAACAAGCTTGTCGACATCCAGAAGCAATACAAGATCATCGGCAACGGGCAGGAGAAGGACTCTGTGGTTGACCTTGTCGAGACCATCATCGACCCCTGCTACGCCAAAATGAAACAAGACAACGATACCAAGGACCTGAACACGTGGGAGGTACCTCTAAATCTAGCCTACATAACCTACACGGCCAAGGATGCATACGCATGCTACAACATGTACAGGCGGATCCTGGACATGAGGGCGTGTCTGCTTCTCGTTACCGATGAGTACACGGACAGCCGTAGCGTCATGATCAAGAGTGTCAGGACGGTCTAGGTGTTGTACTTTATCTGTTTAAGCACCTTTATCATTTGAGTGTTCATGCATTACCTATGTGTTGCAGTTATTTGTTTTGTCCGAAATATTTCTTCTAAGAACCCATTAACCTATTTGCTTTTTTAGTGGCTATTTGCTTATGTATGTAACTAGTCCACTCGTCCGTTTAAAAAAAACTAGTTCACTCGGCTGCCGTGCTTTGAATCTCCTTCCTCCCAACATATTCTCCTTCTCAGGTGGACCCAGCATGTCTCGTACACAGACATATGGGACCAACCACCTATCCATTTATATTTCTTTATTTTGTTCAATCTTTCGTCCTCTCCCTATACAGTGGTTGGCCATCATAGTCTATGACGTTGGCCCGGCCATCCCTCTACTCCCACACATTGTCCGGCGGCAGCAGCTCCACCGGCCCCACCCTACACTCGAACAAGTCAACCCTCGTACTCCCCTCCACACGCGTCTTCCCTCGCTCCGATTCGTTCGGTCCGAGGTCTCGACATCGTCCTCCGCCTTGGTGCTCTCACTATGGCACCGCCGTCTGTCGTTCCCAACATGGTCAGCAAAATAAGAGGAATCAGGAGACAACTGTTCGTCGAGAGGCTGACAATCCCGGGCCCACCAGGTCCATGGCCTAGGTTTTGTTGTTTAACATGGGCAGCCCACAGATGTTTCAACGTTTTTTGGATCCAGCATGTATCAAGCAACCTCTGGGCCTCCCAACCTAGCTTTTTTATAACATCAGCAGCCCAAGTTATCTTTGTTTTTTCAAGACGACGCACAATTCAGTTCTATTTTTCTATAAGAATGCAAAACTAAACCTATGTTTTCCCTTCTATAATAGTATATATATATTTATATCTTATTTTATTACATATATATAATAGAAACAACATAAGGTTCTGTTAAACATGTCGTTCGTCCAACCATTTTATAGACCTTCCCACTCCCTTTATTTTTCGTTTTCATTCATCCTATATCTGAATTTTCTCCCACTTTCTTTTTCGATGTAAATTGAGTTTTCTCCCAGTACTTTTCCCAAGAACCAACTCCACTATCCCACGTCTAGCCTAAAAAATAATAATACCCCACATCCTATTATCTCATCAAATTAAAATGATATTTTATTTCATAAATTGAAAGTTCTTACAAAATAATAATAATAATTGTTTATATATAACTAGGCAAGTTAACTCCTAGTGATTGTGTACTTAAGCTTGCAAAGATTTTACTAACCAATGCAGTAATAGACATGCAATCATGTGTTTATGTTTTTATAACATTTTCCCGTCCAGCCCAACATGATATTTTCACCCAGCCCAGCAAGTCTGTGGGTTTCGAGAAAAATGCAAATGGACTTTAAATTCTACCGTAATATATAAACAGGCTGCATAGATGCTACATCATTGTTTCACCCAGCCCACCAAATGGACTAAAAAACCAAATGGACTGGCTGACATGTGGGCCAGTAGGTTGAAGCCTAAGCACTTTCACAAAAAGTAAAAATACGAAGGTCAAAACCTAAGCAAGGCATTGGATATACATCCAACAGCCAGCATTCTTCTTCAATCTCTCGTCTTCTTCCCCCAGTGCTGCCAGGACCGCCTGCTCCAGCCTCCGGCGTCCAGCGACGTTATTTTGCACGCCTCGCAGTGAAACGGTACCCCGCCGACGGCTAGGCCATACCTCCACTCCGCACCTCCTGTTATTCTCTGCCGAGTGTAGGCCCACCCTGCACCCGAACAAGTCAAGTATCCCACTCCTCTCTGTCTGTGACTCCACTGCCGCGTCTTCCCCATCTCTGGGTCGTTCTAGTCTGGGGCCTCGCCGTCGTCCACCGCCTCACTGCACTCGGCGCAGCGTAGTCAACAAACGAGAGTCATCGAAAGAGAACTGTACATCAAGAGCCTGACGATTGGGACCCATGAGGTCCATGGTCGCACGCAAGGAAAGTTCCTCCTTATTAAGCTGTTTCCTCCCCCTGACAGCTGGGACCCACCGGTTGTATCTTTGCACGGAAGGAAGTGCCTCCTTGTTATGCCAAAAAAAACTATTCCTCCCGATGACAGCTAGGACCCGGCAGATTTGGTGGCTGACTTGTCGGCCTACTAAGTAGACGTGTACGCGGGGCTTTGTCAACTTAATCAATAAATGATTCTGGTAGCTGGACCGTTGGGTGTTAATCCAACAGTCGTGCTCCTTCTTCAACCTCTATTCCTGCTCTTGTCTCCCGTGCGCGACAGTGCTGCTGCGCACTCGAACCAGTCAAGTTTCCCACTCCTCTCCATCTACGACTCCATTGTCACATCTTCCCCATCTCCAAGTCGTTCCAGTCTAGGGCCTCACCGTCGTCCACCGGCCTTGGTGCTCTAGGCACGATGTGGTCACTACTATATACTAATGGCGCACCATGGAAGCAGTGCGCCACTACTATATACTAATGGCGCACCGGTTGGTGATGCACCATTAGTGTGGAAGACACTAATGGCGCACCAGAAACAGGGTGCGCCACTAGTATTAAATTATTATTTTTCCATTTTTCCATACATACTAATGGCGCATCAGGTCGAAGTGCGCCATTACTAGTTCTAAGTAGTAATGGCGCACCAAGCAGACAGTGCGCCATTACTGTAAAAAAAATATTCTTTTTTTGCAAAACTACTAATGGCGCATCGTTTCACAGTGCGCCATTACTAGTTTAAACTAGTAATGGCGCACTATTACCCTGTGCGCCATTAGTATGTATATTTATTTATTTTTACTTTTTTGCAAAACTACTAATGGCGCACCACCTGCAGGTGCGCCATTAGTAACCAGGGTTACTAATGGCGCATTTGCTGGTGGTGCGCCATTAGTAACCTGGGACCCCAACAAGATATTTTGGACAGCCCCACACCTACCCACTCACTTTCCCCACTTCATTCCCTCCACCTCCTTCTCCAAGCTTTCGGCCATCTCCTCCTTCTCACCTCATTTCCACCATAGATTCATCAAAATTAAGTGGTGAAATTACCTTTTTTTGATAGGTAAGTAAGGGGAAAGCTATCTTCATGATGTAGATCTACTTTTTTTCTCCCTAACTCGCTCCAACAACGTGCACATGCACTTTTTGTGGCCTAGCTAGATCTATGTATGTTTGTGGTGTTGCATGTGTTTGTGGTGTTGCATATATGTTTGTGTTTGAAGGTACCGGTATTTGAAATGCGATAGTTGCCAATATTTTGCCGGAATGTTTTGATTCATTTCCGTTTCAGCGTAAATTTTGGCACTATGCATTCTTTTTGGTCCTATTTTTAGGGAAGGTCATGCCAAAAAATTTGTTGGTTCTAAAATATCGTTTTGCTCTACCCCGCAGGCGACCATGGTCCGCACAATGACTGAAGGCAGCATGAATAGGTTTTTGAGCTCCGCGAAGGCCGAGATGCTTCAAAAGAACGAGACGGAGATAAGATGTCCGTGTCGAAGATGCAAGCTGAAGAGCCTTATTGCGGACCCGGATTCCGGGCAGGTGCGGGACCACCTTCTCTTGCATGGTTTCATGGATGGCTATCGGTGGCAAGGTGATGAAGATGACTATGAAGTCATCCATGGGGGCCGGGCAAGAAATGAGGAAGGGCAACAAGACAAGTAGCACCGCGGCGAGGGCGGGCGAGAAGACGAAGAATCTCCAGGACATGATCACGACAGTGATGCTGTACACAGTCATCATGTAGAAGATGTCATACATGATGATGAGGAAGATCAAGATGAAGGGCATGATCATGAAGATGAAGATGCCGGAGCAGACGACGATGGAGGCTGGGTGCAGGACCCTCATATTCAAGAGCTGCTTCTCAAGCAGACGGATAACGCAAGAGCTGCCGCCCGAGAGAAAGCCAAGCTGGATCAACTGGAGATAGACGCGGTTACTCCATTGTATGAAGGATGCAGGCCCGAGGATACCCGCCTGAAAGTAACGCTCATGGCTCTGGAGATGAAGGTAAAACACAAAATGACCGACGCATGCTTCGACGAGAACATGTCATTCTGGCACGAACGTCTTCCCAAGGGGAACAAGTGCCCGACCAGTTTCGAGGAGGCGAAGAAAATCGTGTGTCCTCTGGATTTACCGCACGTGAAATACCATGTGTGCATGAACAATTGTATCATTTATCGGGACGAGCACGCGGAGTCTACCATATGTCCGGTGTGCGGCGTCACTCGATACAAGAAGAGGAAGAAAGCTCCTCGAAAATCGGTGTGGTACTTTCCGATCACTCCTCGTCTGCAGCGGTATTTCGCGGACCCTAAGGTAGCAAAGCTCCTGCGTTGGCACGCGGATAGGGAGGAGAAGAAGCGGGAAGATGACGGAAATGATCCGGAGATAAATAAAAAAGACAAGATGCTGAGTCACCCTAAGGATGCGAGCCAGTGGCAAGCGTTGAACTTCGAATACCCAGAATTTGGGAAGGATCCAAGGAACATCGTGCTGGGCGCGAGCACCGATGGAGTCAATCCGTTTGGCAACCAGAGAAGCACACATAGCACCTGGCCTGTGTTTGTGTGGATGTACAACCTTCCCCCTGGTTGTGCATGAAGAGGAAGTACATTCACATGAGTATGCTAATTGAAGGGCCGAAACAACCAGGGAACGACATCAATCTGTATCTGGGGCTGCTGAAGGAGGAGCTAGACACACTGTGGAAAACGCCAGCCAATACGTGGGATGCCGCAGAGAAAGAATATTTCCCTATGAGAGCCGCACTGGTCACGATGGTGCACGACTATCTCGGTTACGGATATCTCGCGGGGCAGGTTGTCCACGGATTTTCTGGATGCGTAAGGTGCATGGATGACACAACATATCGCCAGCTAGATAGAGATCCCGGGTCTTCGAAAA
Organism: Triticum aestivum; assembly: GCF_018294505.1. Classification (NCBI taxonomy): domain Eukaryota; kingdom Viridiplantae; phylum Streptophyta; class Magnoliopsida; order Poales; family Poaceae; genus Triticum; species Triticum aestivum. The sequence continues at coordinate 633,681,636 of NC_057800.1, read as the reverse complement.
CTGTGTTCATGGGACATCGAAGGTGGCTTCACGACGATGACCCATGGAGGAAACGCAAGGATCTGTTCGATGGTGAAACCGAACCCCGAAAACGCCCGTGTACGAGGAGCGGCGAGGAAATAGACGAGCTATTGAAAAATTGGAAAGACTGCCCACTGCCGGGAAAGAAGCAAAAGGCGCCAGAGCCGCTACTGAAGGTATGAAAAACGAGGTCTGTTTTCTGGGACTTGCCGTACTGGAAGATCCACCATGTGCATCACAGCCTTGATGTCATGCATATCACGAAGAACGTGTGCGAGAGTCTGCTTGGTACCCTGCTCAACATGCCAGAGAGGACCAAAGATGGGCCGAAAGCAAGGGCAGACTTGAAATCAATGGGCATCAGGCAGGAGCTTCACGCTAACGATGATGATGATGATGATGATGATGAGGCGAAGCAGGACACAGAAAGTCGTCGCAAAGGCAAAAAGGCCAAGAAGACCGGAAATGACTACCCTCCCGCGTGCTTCACTCTAAGTCAGGAGGAGATCGAGCAGTTTTTCACCTGCCTCCTAGGAGTAAAACTTCCTTACGGTTACGCGGGGAAGATAAGCAGATACCTAGACCCAGCGAAGCAGAAGTTCAGCGGGATGAAGTCTCACGACTGTCACGTGCTGATGACGCAGATACTTCCAGTTGCAATCCGTGGGATCATGGACGCGCACGTCCGTGAAACGCTATTTGGCCTATGCAACTTTTTCGACGTCATCTCTCGGAAGTCGATTGGCGTGAGGCAACTCAGAAGGCTACAGGAAGAGATCGTGGTGATACTATGCGAGCTTGAGATGTACTTCCCGCCCGCATTCTTCGACGTTATGGTGCATCTGCTGGTCCATATCGTGGAGGATATCATCCAACTCGGGCCGACGTTCCTGCACAGCATGATGCCGTTCGAAAGGATGAATGGTGTCATCAAAGGATACGTTCGCAACATGTCACGTCCAGAGGGAAGTATAGCCAGGGGCTTTCTGACCGAAGAGTGCATCTCCTACTGCACGAATTATCTAGGCATCGAGAACCCCGTTGGTCTGCCCGTCAACAGGCACCTCGGCAGGCTCGCTGGATGGGGTCACCGTGAGGGTCGCCGCGAAATGCATGTCGACTTCGAGGGTCGACTCGCCGACTTTGAAAGAGCAAACCTAGTCGCGCTACAACACATAGACGTGGTCGATCCTTGGGTGGTAGAGCACAAAACCTTTATTGAGAAGACGTACAATGACCGAGGCCAACAGAGGACGGACGGAGATATACTCAAAGAGCACAACTCATGTTTCACGCGTTGGTTCAAGCAGAAGCTTCTGTCGTACCCTTTACATGAAGATTCTTCCGCGGAAGAACAACTCATATTCGCCTTGTCACAGGGCGCCGAGCACAACCTGATGACCTATGAGGCGTACGATATCAACGGCTACACATTCTACACCGAGGACAAGGACATGAAGAGCGATGGTTATCAGAACTCCGGGGTAACGATGGAATCCTACACCGGTAACGACAAGGACAGATACTACGGAAGGATCGAGGAGATCTGGGAGCTGAGCTACGCTGGAGAGAAGGTCCCGATGTTCCGTGTCAGATGGGCCAAGAGCGTCCTAAAAGAAGACCGGTATTTCACCACCATGGTTATACCCGAAGCCAAATCCAAGACCGCGGGCGCAAACGTCACCGCGAAAAATGAGCCATGGGTACTGGCTTCCCAAGTGGACCAATGCTTCTTCATTACCGACCCGTCAAAGCCTAGTCGTGTTGTCGTGAGGAGAGGCAAAAGGAAGATCATCGGAATGGATGGAGTAGCCAATGAGCAAGACTTCGACAAGTACGGCGACCCGAAGATCGAACATGACGACGATGATGAAGTAGCAGCATACACCACAAGAAAAAGCAGGACCACCCTACCTAAAGGATGTCCGTTCCACAGAAGAACTCCATTTGCAAAAAAGAAGGGCAAGAAGATTGTGAACAGATAGCTAGCTAGCTAAGATCGATTGTATTTAAATCGTAGTCTTCATTTCTCGATTGTATTACATGGGCATTTTTTGAACTCATGAATATTTTTAAATTTCATGGGCACTTTTCGAATTCATGAATATTTTTTCAAATTTGATGAATATTTTTAAATCTCGATCGCTATCCCCCTTCATCTCGATCTCGATCCCCCCCCCGCACCCTCCCCCGCTAGCTCCACCGCCGCCGACGACCCACCGCACCCTCCCCCGCTCCACCGCCGCCGCCGACCCACCGCACCCTCCCCGGCCCGCTCCACCGCCGCCGAACACCCCCCGCACCCTCCCCCGCTAGCTCCACCGCCGCCGACGACCCACCGCACCCTCCCCCGCTCCACCGTCGCCGCCGACCCACCGCACCCTCCCCGGCCCGCTCCACCGCCGCCGAGCACCCCCATTTGATGATATTTTTTCATATTCATAAAAAATTATTACTGTTTTTATAAAAAAATATTAAAAAATAGCAACAAAAAATAATAATAATAAACATACTAATGGTGCACCGCTCGTGTAGTGCGCCATTGCTATCTAAAAAAACATTCTAATGGCGCACCGCTCTGGTAGTGCGCCATTGCTATATAAAAAAACATTCTAATGGCGCACCGCTCTGGGATGCGCCATTGCTATCTAGAAAAAACATTCTAATGGCGCACCGCTCGGGGGTGCGCCATTAGTAATCTTCCCCCCTAGCTCTACCTAGCCCGACCCCTTCGTCCCTCCCTCTCGCCAGATCTAGTCCCCCCCCCCCCCGCGCGCTGCCCCGCCCCACGTCGCCGCCGCCCCTACGTGCGCCGCCGCCCCCGCGCCCCCACCACTGCAGCTCCGCCATAGCCGACGCCTCCGCGACCTCGCCGTCGCCGACAGCCTCCCCGCGTCGGCCCCTGCCCTGCGCCGCCTCTACCTCAGTCCGGGCATGGGGTGCAGGACGACGACCGTGGCCACCGGCCTCCCCACGACCAACCGAGGCGCCCAGGAGGCCTCCCCGACGACCAATCGAGCCATCCCTTCGATGCCGCCGCCGCCAACCCCAACCCTGACCCCAACCCCTCCGGCGACCGGCCGCGCCCGCCCAGGTACCTCTCCTCCTTCCTCCTTCCTCCCTCTCCACCCTTCCTCCCCATTCCATCCCTCCCTCCCCTCGACCGTGTCTGTTATCTTCTGATGATATTTGACAGCTTATGGATAGAAATGCATATTTCAGTGTTTATAGCTATTAACACTTGCAAGTTACTGCACTGCTAGCTAAATTCTGGTTAGTAAGTCTGTATCCGCCTCCTGTTGAAATTTGGTGATGTGTGTGGCTGTCTAAGTACCTACACAAAATTCCCCATGGAGAAAATGATATAGCTCCTCCTACAACATGTATAGATCAATCAGTTCAGTTCTAGTGCTGCTGGACTTTTGCACCATACAAAAATGTACTACTAGTTGAAAATCTTTACTTGAGAGAGCTTCATAAGTAGAAGGTTCCAAAGAATAAAAACCAGTACTAGCACACTAGCACAGTAGTACTGCCACCTCCCAGTAAATAGCAGGGTCTCTGATCAGCAATGTAGTTAATTAGTCAGGGCCTGAAAGCCTGCAAATGCATGTACACACAGGTAGGGAATGTAAGATGAAGCATGTACTTTACCAACTAATCTAATGGGCTGGCACAAAGTGAAAACCAAAACAATAGTTAATCAAGCAGAGGTAGATTAGATTAGATGGCAAAAAGCACAAATGTCCCTGCCTATCCATTTTTTTTCTCAAGTTGAGCTGGTAAGTTTCAGATGTTCAATGATGCTGTAGGAAAAAATTGGATGAAGAAAGATGTGTGTGGCTGCCTGAGAGAAGTATTTGCACAAACAAATTATAATTAATGTGTTGATGAAATTTTGGGTTTTCAAATTGGAACCAAAAACCAACCCATACCTTTAGACTCTTTTGGAATTTCCCGAACATTTTTTGTTTGTTCCCTTTCACTGTTTGGGGACTTTTGACTTCAGAATGAACCTTACTAAGATTCAATTAAGACTAATTAACTGCATTTGATGTCACTATATTCTATGAATAACTTCAGTTATGATTTGTACTGGAAAACTTCAGTTAACACTCATTTTTCAGTTAACTCCTTACAGTTCAGATCATATTTTGATTGCCAATAATAGTGGACTGTTAAGGCTTTATTAGAGGCAATACTAGTGGATTTTAGGCTTTTTTACATGCACTAATAGTGGAATTTTAGGCTTTCTTGGAGGAGTGTGTTTCATGCCGGCCTACAGTGATGAATTAGTCAGAGGATTGTGCCTTAGGATTGTGCCAAAGCTACCCATTGTATCTATTTGCTTGTCCTTCAAATAGGGGCAAGACTGTTACAGAAAAATTACTTGCAAGCATATTGTGATTTACTTGCAAGCATATTGTGCCTTAGTTACAGAAAAATTACTTGCAAGCATATTGTAACTATTTTCACTCTGTCCTGAAGGTTTTTGACTACAGAATCTGTGGTGACCCACACTCTGTTGGTTCACACTCATTGAGTTCGCTCGTGAAGGGCCGCTGCTGCTTGAGGCCCTTGAGAGGCCCTTCGTGTCGTGATGATTTTGCAGGTACCCCGAGAGGCCCTTGAGTTTGCCGGAATGTCGATTAACTTCCGTTCCGGCAAATTCGGGTACTCCATATGTCCTATTTTCAGCAAAGGTCATGCTGAAATTTTCCGTGAATTTTAGCATGACTTTGCTAAAAATCGGACATATGAGGTACTTGCTACTAATGCATGGGCCGGGGTATCTTAGTACTTAATTAAGTAGGATCAACTGCCCCTTTATTCTTGCTGTATTAAACCATAGGTGGCAATAGAGCCAAGTGATTAGTGCCAAGTGATTAGGCCCAACCTAGGGTGCCTCGGCATCGATAAACCCTAAATGATGAAAACTTAACTTGGCTGCCCCGGATGCCTCGGTGTCGATGAGAACCTAAATGATGTACGCTTAGGCTTTTAGGGTGCCTCGGCGTCGACAAACCCTAAATGATGAAAGCTTAGGCTTTTAGGGTGCCTCGGTGTCGACAAACCCTAAATGATGAGACCATGATCTTGTTCCTTGACAATAACCAACTTTTTGACCAAACTTTTTTCCTATTTAGAGCGAAACATGGCCCACAACGATGAGGCCGGTGGTTCGGGCGGCAAGCAATTCTGGGAGCTGTCCCAGGAGATGGAGGAACAACCTCACCGCTATGAGGACGCCGCGGAAGACACCGATCCTGATTACACAACCCCTAGTGGCGTCGGGGATGACACCACTGATGGTGCCGCCGAGGATGCCACCACTGATGATGGCGGCGCACACACAGATGGCAGCCAACCGAAGAAGCAAAGGAAGGACCGGCGCCCGAATGCGCTCCGCACCGTCAAGGAGGAATTCACTCAAGTGGACTCCGACGGGAATCCAACGGAGCCCAAACATATAGTCAAGGGGTACTCGGTTCAGCTCGGGTGCATTCTCCGGAGCACCGTCTCGATCAACACCGAGAACCTTAGGCATAAGGACCGAGGGAATTTGCGCAACCTCCTCTTCACGAAGCTGCACGAACGATACAAGTTCCCCGCCGAATTTGAAAACACACGCCTCTCAGGGAATAAAGTGAACAGTGCCGCCCTCACGAAGATGAGCACGGCCCTGTCTACTTGGAAAAGCGCGGTGAAGAGAATGATTGATAAAGGTGATAGTTATGAGAAGATCAAGGCGAAATATCCTTTGATGAGCGAAGATGAGTACAAGGAGTTCAAGATCAAGTGCGAGAGCAGTGCAACCTCCGAATCAAGTCAGTGGGGGAAAGAAATGCGGGAGTTGAACTTAGGGGAACACAAACTCGGTCCCGGCGGTTACAGAGTGGCGGAGCCTATATGGGACAAGGAGGACGCGGAGCGTGCCGAGCAAGGCCTACCGCCCCGCTTCGAGAAATACAGCGGTGACAAGCAGACCAGGAACTATGTCAGGGCCCGGTACAAGGAGGACCCGATAACAAAGGAGCTTACCACGGATCCGAAGACCAGGGCGCTTGAGCTTCTTCTGGTAAGGAATACACCCCCGCGTAATTAGCTCCATATGGTTGCACTCTAATTAATCCCCAATATTTCTAAATGGTTCACGTTCCTTTCGCAGGACACTGAAAGCAGTAGCGCCGGGTCGTCTAAGAGCTCCCCTTTCGACACCCCTTTAAATAGGGCGTTGAACGTAATGAAAAACAAGGATAAGCTCACTAAGCCGACGTCAGCTGGTCGTGTGGCCGGCAAAGGCTTGTCCACAAAATGGGGGTCATACTATACCGCTGGTGTGCGGAAGGAGAAAAAGACCAGCTCGGAAAGCCAGACGCGCGAGGTTGAAGAACTCAAGGCACAAGTGGCGCGGATTCCGGAGCTTGTCCAAGAGCAAGTGCAACAACAACTTGGAACGACGCTCAACGCCATGGTGCCTACGTTGATTCATGGGCTGACGACGTGGATTGCGGGCGGCCAACAGGGGCCTCCCCCGGTTCCCAGCTTCACGGCCAGCAACTCGCACAGCGCGCAGGCGGCTCCATTGGTGTCTCCGGCGGCGCCATGGTCTCCGGCGCGGCCATTGGTGTCTCCGGCGGAGGCGGTATTCGTGTCTCCGGCGCCGGCACGGGCATTGGAGCTTAATGCACCCGGGTGTACGCCGGCCGGCACCTCACCAGCAAGCGCCCCCTCCATCAGTTGCACGCCCGCTGTTAGCGGTGCCTCGACATTAGCCGAGCTCGACGGCATCACAGTAACTAAGCATCTCAGCCGATGACTTCATCTCCTTGCCTTTGACTGGGCATCCCTGATGCCCTGTACATGTTTTCGCAGGGCACCGCCGATGTTCCTTGCACTCTTCTGCACTTCGTGAGCGCCGAGTTGGTCGATGTCGCCAAGGGCAGAATCGTTCAACCGGGCAACCCCATGTTCCACGGTAATCCGATGCCACCCACAATGTATAGGGTTGAAGTGGTTCGGGTGCTGCCAGACTGCGACAAGTTGTTACCTCCGATTCGACCCGCTGGGGCCAACGAAGAAGATGAGATGACCCTCAGCACCTGCCTAAACTGGCCCCTGCTTTGGCCGAAGAGCCAGATTCGTTTGGGGGCGGGGGATACCACCCCACAGACAAGACCGCCAGTCGTGCCGGCGCCAAGCCATGGCAAGAACGCCGCAACGCTACCGGACCTGCCGGACATCCCTATGGCACAGGATCTGGACAGCCCTATGGCATAGGATCCGGACGGTGACGACAACGACGACGGTACATTTACCAAAGTTGATAAGTACTTTGCCGAACATGGGTACGCTGACGATTTCTGTGGGCCTCTTTCTCAAGAACCCAACCAAGACGACCGCGATCTAGCTGGTACGGCGGAGAAATCCAATTGCAATAGGCGTCGTCTGGCGTTCAGTTCTCAGGACACGCCTCCAGCTCCCGCCTTCACCGAGCCTCAGATAGCTGAGGTGCGAAATATTATCAGCCCCAACACGCTCAAGAAGGCGGTCTGTGAGCAGAACTCGGTCCCATTACAGGAGATCAAGAAGAAGGGACGGAAACGAAAGACTAACAAGGGCGCCGGTGCGAGCCAGCCGGCACCGAGTTCGATCCGTGCTCAGGACGGGCCACCTTCACCTAAGGATATCTCGAGGAGGGTGCATGTGGCGGGTAGGGCGATGCTACCGCCAAATATGCTGAATGCTGCAACCGGTGCTATGCGGAGTCTGCACGACAGTGTTCTTTCTTTGGAGAAGCGGCGTCTCAGAGAGAAGGATGTGGCATACCCGGTTTTCATGGCCAAGGTGCCAGAGGGCAAGGGCTTTGTGGATGGCGACATCGGGGGTACGATCGTCCTGCGGTTTGATGACATCTTTGCTATGTTTAACCTTCATCCGCTGCACTACACCTTCGTTCGGCTGTTTTCGCTGAGTATGGAGATGCGGATCATTAGAGACAAGACCCCGGACATCGTGATAGTCGACCCCTTCTACATGCGTGCCAAGCACTTGAGCAGCGCTGGGGACCGCCAAGTTGCGAGTTCACACCTCGAAGGCGTCATTCTGGCAAACCCAGATAAGGATAACTTCCTTGTGGCTTACTTTCCCGAGTAAGTCATCCCTTAACCGCCCCGTAACATATGATTTCTTAGATTTCGATCGTTCTTTTTTTTCTAACATTCCGTGTTCTGTGCAGTGACACACATTGCACACTCATCCTCTTAAGCCCGAAATATTCCATGGCCACGTATTTAGACCCGAACCGTAACTCCAAGATAGACTACACAAATGTCAAGAAAGTTCTTGATGATGTTCTCCCCGCCTACGCCAAATCTGGAGGCACCTTCACCAGGGCAGTTCGTAAGTACGGCAAGCACATGTTCTCACACAATACGAAGTTCTGCTGCGTCAAGCAGCCGCCTGGCGGTCAGAAGGATGCCTACTACGCCCTCCATCACATGCGGGCGATCGTAAGGGACCATCATCAACTTCTGCTACCAGATAATCTCAAAGATTGGGCCGCGAGCTTGTCGGCAGTCCAGGACGCGGACCTCAGACAAGAATTCTTTCGCATCCAGTCGGAGTTTGCGGACATCATCCATCAAGATGTCCTTCATACCTCGGGGCAGTTCTTCCTCAGATATCAACCGTCCAACAGTGAGATAGATGAAATGCTACAAATGCAGGGTGACAACGACCGCGATTTCATGACCATCACGACAGACGGCGGCTTCATCCACGTTCCTGTCCGATGAGTCGAGTCGAAAGTAGTGATGTGTAGTTCTGAAACATTGATTGGCTCATGTTGTAATTATACTTTAATGAATTCGTATGTCTCTTTGGTTTGGACAGTCGTTCAACTTAGATGTAATCGATGCTATTTATTAGTAGGACCATGAATCGTGCTATTAATGTCTTGCTTTTCTCTTCCGATCCTTTTGTTGCATACTTACATATTGCTTATGTATTGTCTGTTGTTTGGCTTGTGCATAGAGATGCCGTCGTATGTCGTGTACAAGGGTAAGGTTCCCGGAGTCTACGACGACTGGGAGGAGTGTCGGAGACAGGTTCACCGTTTCAGCGGTAACAGTTACAAAGGGTACACCACTAGGGCGGAGGCCGAATGTAGATACGCCCGCTATCTAGAGGGAGAGAGGAGGGAGCGTTGGAGGAACCGGATGAAGACCAGTTTGATCGCGATGATGCTCATCGTGATGACCACAACTCTCTTCTATGTGATGGTAGTTTAGATGATCGATATCGACTTGTAATGTGAAGGCAAACTCGATACTCGCGGTCTTGAGACTTGTAATGTTTTATCTTTGTTCGGTCTTTTGAATTCGGAGACTAATATGATGAATTGTATTCGGAGACTAATCTTCTATTGTATTCGATGAATCTGATGTTGCTGTGTGCTACTGTCTATATTCTGTCCACTAATATATTTTGTAACATGTGCAAAAATCAGAAAAGCAAAAAAAATTAAAACCTAATATTCATACTAATGGCGCACCACACAAGACACTAATGGCGCACTGTGATCATCACGCTAATGGCGCATTAACTGCTGGTGCGCCATTAGAATGCCAAAGCACATGGGTACATATGGCCCCCTGGGAGGCATTCTAATGGCGCACTGCAGGCTATACTAATGGCGCACTACGTGGTGCGCCATTAGAACACCAGATACTAATGGCGCACCGGTGGTGCGCCATTAGAATTTAATTCTAATGGCGTGATGCCAGTGGCGCACCGGTAGTGCGCCATTAGAAGGAAAATTCGGTGCGCCACTAGCATGCCTTTTCCTAGTAGTGACGTGGTCAACAAACATGAGTCATCGGAAGATGACTGTACGTGAGAGGCTGACAGTGGGGATGCACCACGGCCATGGACGCATGTATGCAACTGCATCCTTTCTACCCTGAAAAATAATGATTTCTCCCCCTGACTACTGGGACCCACCAGCTACATCTTCACATGCAAGGAAGTGCGTCCTTATTACGGGCGAAAAAATACTCCCCCCTTACAGCTAGGACCCAACAGATATATCTTCGCATGCAAGGAAGTGTGTCCTTATCCTCCCTAATAGCGGGACCCACCCGGTCGAAGCGTATGTACCATTGTCTATCTTGTCGCGAACGTGTACATACATACTGGTCGATCGGTCACTCTGCAAGATGAACCGTGGCCAAGTAAGTAGCGGCACATGTCATAGTAGAGCCCCCCACGTAGCAGTTCGGGCTGTCCCATCTAAACGGTGTACACGTACATACATCCACACGCCAAAAAATACGGCCACGTACATACATATGTGTGGGGTCTCGAACGCCTACTCGCGCATACATACGGTCAGGGCTCGTGTACATGGCTGGGTCAGAACGGAGAAACTGTGTCGTCGTGTTCATTGGGAGCCAACCGGCTTGGATGGAATAGCCGATCAAAACAAGGTCTGACATACTGCAGAACGGAGGAAACGGCCTTGTGTTTGACCGGCCACGGTCGAAACATGATCCTATTTATCGGGACGGGTCTGGCATATCGCAAAACGGAGGAAACGGACTTCTCTTGGACCTCCTACGGTCCAAACGGGGTCCTGTTGATCGGGAGGGGTGTGGCGTACCGCAAAACGGAGGAAACTGACTTGTGTTGGAGCGCTACAGTCGAAACGGGGGTCCTGTTCATTGGGAGGGGTGTGGCGTACCGCGAAACGGGACTCCACAGGATACTATTCATGTCCATCGTTGACTGCCTCCATGGGCTACTATTCATCCACCGTCGACCTCCTCTAGCCTCCACCAATGCTGGTCATCCACGACGTCTCCTCTCTTGCCTCCACGGGCTCCTGTTCATCCAGCCTCCATCGCTCCTCCACCGGCTACTGTTCAACCAGCCCTCTCCACCGGGTCCTGTTCAACCACCCCTCCACGGGCTACTGTTCATCCAGCCCTCCACCGGCTACTGCTCAACCAACCCTCCACTGGGTCGTCCTGTTCATCCAGCCCTCCATGGGGTCCTGTTCATCCACCCCCAACCGGCTCGATCAGCGTCCTGTTCATCTAGCGGCAACGACCTCTACTACCATGGGGTCCTGTTCATCCAACCCCCCATCGGGAACTGTTCATCCAACCCCCCCCCCCCAATGACACTCACTGTCCATCCAGAGGCAGCATCGATCGGCTTCAGTTAGCGGCAGTAGCGAAGGAATCACTCGATCGGGTTCAGTTAACAGCCAGATCGACTGATCGCTCAGGTTAAGTAACGCATAGCCTGCAGTGCAATCGCTCTGGTTCAGTAGGCGAACGCCTCGCTCGGGTTCAGTTAAAGCCCAACGCCTCGCACCCATGCACGTACGTGTACGAGAGAAACGCGCATCGCTCGGCCCTCGACCACCCACCGTAACCGGGAACTCCCAGATATTTTCCTCGCCCTCGCTTCTACCATGGTTTTTTTAGTCATGGACGGCCAAAGAATGTCATGCAGCTGCGTCTCTGGCCCGCCCAGGACAAAAAGCCCATTTTTTGTCATGGTTTTTTGTCATAGAAGTAGAAGCCCACCACATCTATGATGATACCGGGTTTTGTCACAATTATCGTCATAGAAGTGTCATAAGCATGACAGAAAAAAAATCCGTTCGGCCCAAAGTGTCATGGATGTGTCTTTTTTTTGTAGTGAAAGCATTAACACACGGTGAATACATAAACTCCTGAAACTACGGTCATCATCAGGAGTGGTCCCGACTATTGTCACTCTGGGGTTGCCGGATCATAACACATAGTAGGTGACTATAACTTGCAAGATCGGATCTAAAACATGGATATAATGGTGATAACATAAACGGTTCAAATCTGAATTCATGGCACCCGGGCACAAAGTGACAAGCATTAAGCATGGCAAAGTCATAGCAACGTCAATCTTAGAACATAGTGGATACTAGGGATCAGGCCCTAACAAAACTAACTCGGTTACATGATGAATCTCATCCAACTCCTCACCGACCAGCGAGCCTACGAAGGAATTACTCACTCTCGGTGGGGAGCATCATGGAATTGGTGATACGTCTCCAACGTATCTATAATTTTTTATTGCTCCATGCTATATTATCTACTATTTTGGACTATATTGGGCTTTATTTTCCACTTTATATTATTTTTGGGACTAACCTATAACCGGAGGCCCAAGCCAGAATTGCTATTTTTTGCCTATTTCAGTGTTTCGAAGAAACGGAATATCAAACGGAGTCCAAACGGAGTGAAACCTTCGGGAACGTGATTTTCTCACCGAACGTGATCCAGGAGACTTGGACCCTACGCCAAGGCATCAGAAAGGTCGTCACGAGGGTGGGGGGTGCCCCCCCTAGGGTGCGCCCCCTGCCTCGTGGGCCCCTCGGAGCTCCACCGACGTACTCCTTCCTCCTATATATACCTACGTACCCCCAAACGAACAGAAGAGGAGCCAAAAACCTAATTCCACCGCCGCAACTTCCTGTATCCATGAGATCCCATCTTGGGGCCTGTTCCGGAGCTCCACTGGAGAGGGCCGTCATCACGGAGGGCTTCTACATCATCATAGCCTCTCCGATGAAGTGTGAGTAGTTTACCTCAGACCTTCGGGTCCATAGTTAGTAGCTAGATGGCTTCTTCTCTCTTTTTGGATCTCAATACAAAGTTTTCCCCCTCTCTTGTGGAGATCTATTCGATGTAATCATCTTTTTGCAGTGTGTTTGTTGAGACCGATGAATTGTGGGCTTATGATCAAGTCTATGTATGAATAATATTTGAATCTTCTCTGAATTCTTTTATGTATGATTGGTTATCTTTGCAAGTCTCTTCAAATTATCCGTTTGGTTTGGCCAACTAGATTGGTAGTTCTTGCCATGGGAGAAGTGCTTAGCTTTGGGTTCGATCTTGTCGTGTCCTTTCCCAGTGACAGAAGGGGCATCGAGGCACGTATTGCATCGTTGCCATCGAGGATAACAAGATGGGGTTTATTTCATATTGCATGAATTTATCTCTCTACATCATGTCATCTTGCTTAAGGCGTTACTCTGTTTTTAACTTAATACTTTAGATGCATGTTGGATAGCGGTCGATGAGTGGAGTAATAGTAGTAGATGTAGAATCGTTTCGGTCTACTTGTCACGGACGTGATGCCTATATACATGATCATGCCTAGATATTCTCAGAACTATGCTCAATTCTGTCAATTGCTCAACAGTAATTTGTTCACCCACCGTAGAATACTTATGCTCTTGAGAGAAGCCACTAGTGAAACCTATGGCCCCCGGCTCTATTCTCATCATATCAATCTCCATCACTTTAATCTTGCTTTGCTTTTTACTTTGCCTTTTACTTTTCACTTTGCATCTTTATACCAAAAATACCAAAAATATTATATCTATCAGATTCACTCTCATAAGTGACCGTGAAGGGATTGACCACCCCTAATCGCGTTGGTTGCGAGTAGTTATCGTTTTGTGCAGGTACGAGGGACTTGAGCGTGGCCTCCTACTGGATTGATACCTTGGTTCTCAAAAACGGAGGGAAATACTTACGCTACTCTGCTGTATCATCCCTTCCTCTTCGGGGAAAACCAACGCAAGCTCAAGAGGTAGCAAGAAGGATTTCTGGCGCCGTTGCCAGGGAGTCTACGCAAAAAGTCAACATACCAAGTACCCATCACAATCCCTATCTCTCGCATTACATTATTTGCCATTTGCCTCTCGTTTTCCTCTCCCCCACTTCACCCTTGCTGTTTTATTCGCCCTCTCTCTCTCTATCCTCCCTCTCTATTTGCCTCTTTTGCCCGCTTGCCTTTTTGTTTGCTCGTGTGTTAGATTGCTTGTTTGTCGCGATGGCTCAACCGAGATTTGGTGATCTTCACCTTAAAAGGTTAGAGGAGATCGAAACCAATGTTAGGAAGTTTATGGTTTTGCAATTTGAGCATAATAATTTCTTTAGAAACGAGCTTAAGGAACAAAAAAGTTTTATGAGTTATATGAATAAAGAGCTTGATGATATGTCTAAAGAACTTGAGGGTATAAGATCCCAAATTGCTCGTCTAGAAAAGATGACTGCTGAAATTTTGGATATGCAAGCCACCTTAGTTAATAAGATGGCTGCTAAACCGAATTCCTATGAAAATCAAGATGAAGATCTAAAAGTTATTGATGTGTCCCCTATTAAATCTTTGTTTTGCAATATGAATCTTGATGAAACTGAATATGATCTTCCTTTACCTAGAAGGCGTTCTAAAAATTCGGAGTATTTAGATCTTTATGATGAAATTGATGAAAGTGGGATTGAAAGAAATAAAAATCTAGATGTTGCTAAACCCACTATACTGGATTTCAAGGAATTTAATTATGAAAGTTGCTCTTTAATTGATTGTATTTCCTTGTTGCAATCCGTGCTAAATTCTCCACATGCTTATAGTCAAAAGAAAGCCTTCACCGAACATATTGATGATGCCTTGATGCAATCTTATGAAGAAAAACTTGAGTTGAAAGTTTCTATCCCTAGAAAACTCTATGATGAGTGGGAACCAACTACTAAAATTAAAATTAAAGATCATGAGTTTTATGCTTTGTGTGATTTGGGTGCTAGTGTCTCCACTATTCCCAAGACTTTATGTGATTTGCTAGATTTACGTAATTTTGATGATTGCTCTCTAAACTTGCATCTTGCGGATTCTACTATTAAGAAACCTATGGGGATTTTTAATGCTGTTCTTATTGTTGCAAATAGGAATTATGTGCCCGTAGATTTCATTGTTCTTGATATAGATTGCAGTCCTTCTTGCCCTATTATTCTTGGTAGACCTTTCCTTAGAACGGTTGGTGCGATTATTGATATGAAGGAAGGAAATATTAGATTTCAATTTCCATTAAAAAAGGGCATGGAACACTTTCCAAGAAAGAAAACAAAATTGCCATATGAAACTATCATGAGATCCACTTATGGATTGCCTACCAAAGATGGCAATACCTAGATCTATCCTCGCTTTTATGCCTAGCTAGGGGCGTTAAATGATAGCGCTTGTTGGGAGGCAACCCAAATTTATTTTTATTCCTTGCTTTTTGCTCCTGTTATTTAACCCCTATTTTGGTTGTGTTTTTTGTGTTTAATTAGTGTTTGTGCCAAGTAGAACCGTTGGGAAGATTTGGGGAAAGTCTTGTTGAACTTGCTGTAAAAAACAGAAACTTTAGCGCTCACGAGAACTGCTGTCATTTTTATCTGGAGAGTGATATTTAGTTAATTATTTTTGCAGAGGATTAATATATAAATTACTCACGTACAGCAATTTATTTTAGAATTTTTGGGTTCCAGATCTTGCGCTAGCTATATATTACTATAGACTGTTCTATTTTTGATAGATTCTGTTTTTCGTGTGTTGTTTGCTTATTTTGATGAATCTATGGTTAGTAAAATAGTTTATAATCCATAGTGAAGTTAGAATATAGTAGGTTTAACACCAATATAAATAGATAATGAGTTCATTACAGTACCATGAACTGGTCTTTTGTTTTCTTTCGCTAACGGAGCTCACGAGTTTTCTACTTTAAGTTTTGTGTTGTGAAGTTTTCAAGTTTTGGGTGAATTCTTTTGATGGATTATGGAACAAGGAGTGGCAAGAGCCTAAGCTTGGGGATGCCCATGGCACCCCCAAGATAATCCAAGGACAACAAAAAGTCAAATCTTGGGGATGCCCCGGAAGGCATCCCCTCTTTCATCTACTTCCATCGGTAATTTACTTGGAGCTATATTTTTATTCACCAACATGATATGTGTTTTGCTTGGAGTGTCTTGTATTATTTTTGTCTTTGTGTCTTATTATGCCACAATCATCCGTGCTGTACACACCTTTTGAGAGAGCCATACATGAATTAAAATTTGATAGAATACTCTCTGTGCTTCACTCATATCTTTTGAGCTATGTAGTTTTGCTCTATGTGCTTCACTTATATCTTTTGAGCATTATAATTTTGCTCTATGTGCTTCACTTAGATCTTTTAGAGCGCGGTGGTGGATTTCTTTTAAAGAAACTATTGATCTCTCATGCTTCACTTAAATTATTTTCAGAGTCTCTTAATAGCATGGTAATTTGCTTAATAATAATATGCTTAGTATTCAAGATTTGTGAAACTTTCTTTTGAGTGTGTTGAATACTAAGAAAAGATTGAAGCATGATAATTGTTTTAAGATATGGAGGTGATAATATTCAAGTCATTCTAGTTGAGTAGTTGTGAATTTAAAGAATACTTGTGTTAAAGTTTGTGATTCCCGTAGCATGCACGTATTCTGAACCGTTATGTGATGAAGTCGGAGCATGATTTATTTATTGATTGTCTTCCTTATGACTGGCGGTCGGGGACGAGCGATGGTCTTTTCCTACCAATCTATCCCACTAGGAGCATGCGCGTAATACTTTGCTTTGATAACTTCTAGATTTTTGCAATTAGTATATGAGTTCTTTATGACTAATGTTGAGTCCATGGATTATACGCACTCTCACCCTTCCACCTTTGCTAGCCTCTCTAATACCGCGCACTTTTCGCCGGTATCATACACCTACCATATACCTTCCTAGAAACAGCCACCATACCTACCTTGGCATTTCCATAGCCATTCTGAGATATATTGCCATGCAACTTTCCACCGTTCTATTTATCATGACACATTCATCATTGTCATATTGCATATCCCGGTACACCGCCAGAGGCATTCACATAGAGTCATATTTTGTTCTAAGTATCGAGTTGTAATTGTTGAGTTGTAAGAAAAATAAAAGTGTGATGATCATCATTATTAGAGCATTGTCCCAAGTGAGGAAAGAATGATGGTGACTATGATTCCCCCACAAGTCGGTATGAGACTCCGGACAAAAAATAAATAAAAGAGGCCAAAGAAGCCCAAATAAAAAGAGGCCATAAAAAAGAGAAAAGGCCCAAATAAAAAAATATAAATAAAAAATGAGAGAAAAAGAGAGAAGGGACAATGTTACTATCCTCTTACCACACTTGTGCTTCAAAGTAGCACCATGATCTTCATAGTAGAGAGTCTCTCATGTTATCACTTTCATATACTAGTGGGAATTTTCATTATAGAACTTGGCTTGTATATTCCAATGATGGGCTTCCTCAAATTGCCCTAGGTCTTCATGAGCAAGCAAGTTGGATGCACACCCCCTTAGTTTCTTTTTGATCTTTCATATACTTATAGCTCTAGTGCATCCGTTGCATGGCAATCCCTACTCACTCACATTGATATCTATTGATGGGCATCTCCATAGCCCGTTGATACGCCTAGTTGATGTGAGACTATCTTCTCCTTTTTGTCTTCTCCACAACCACCATTCTATTCCACCTATAGTGCTATATCCATGGCTCACGCTCATGTATTGCGTGAAGATTGAAAAAGTTTTGAAAAAGTTAGAGTATGAAACAATTGCTTGGCTTGTCATCGGGGTTGTGCATGATTTAAATACTTTGTGTGGTGAAGATAGAGCATAGCCAGACTATATGATTTTGTAGGGATAACTTTCTTTGGCCATGTTATTTTGAGAAGACATAATTGCTTTGTTAGTATGCTTGAAGTATTATTATTTTTATGTCAATATAAACTTTTGTCTTGAATCTTTCGAATCTGAATATTCATATCACAATTAAGAAGATTTGCATTGAAATTATGCCAAGTAGCACTCCGCATCAAAAATTCTCTTTTTATCATTTACCTACTCGAGGACGAGCAGGAATTAAGCTTGGGGATGCCTGATACGTCTCCAACGTATCTATAATTTTTGATTGCTCCATGCTATATTATCTACTGTTTTGGACTATATTGGGCTTTATTTTCCACTTTTATATTATTTTTGGGACTAACCTATTAACCGGAGGCCCCGCCCAGAATTGCTGTTTTTTGCCTATTTCAGTGTTTCGAAGAAACGGAATATCAAACGAAGTCCAAACGGAACGAAACCTTCGGGAACGTGATTTTCTCACTGAACATGATCCAGGAGACTTGGACCCAACGCCAAGGCATCAGAGAGGCGGTCACGAGGGTGGGGGCGCCCCCCCTAGGGCGCGACCCCTGCCTCGTGGGCCCCACGAAGCTCCACCAACATACTACTTCCTCCTATATATACCTACGTACCCCCAAACGATCAGAAGAGGAGCCAAAAACCTAATTCCACCGCCGCAACTTTCTGTATCCACAAGATCCCATCTTAGGGCCTGTTCCGGAGCTCCGCCGGAGAGGGCCGTCATCACGGAGGGCTTCTACATCATCATAGCCTCTTCGATGAAGTGTGAGTAGTTTACCTCAGACCTTCGGGTCCATAGTTAGTATCTAGATGGCTTCTTCTCTCTTTTTGGATCTCAATACAAAGTTCTCCCCCTCTCTTATGGAGATCTATTCGATGTAATCATCTTTTTGCGGTGTGTTTGTTGAGACCGATGAATTGTGGGTTTATGATCAAGTCTATCTATGAATAATATTTGAATCTTCTCTGAATTCTTTTGTGTATGATTGGTTATCTTTGCAAGTCTCTTCAAATTATCCGTTTGGTTTGGCCAACTATACTGGTAGTTCTTGCCATGGGAGTAGTGCTTAACTTTGGGTTCGATCTTGCGGTGTCCTTTCCTAGTGACAGAAGGGGCAGCAAGGCACGTATTGCACCGTTGCCATCGAGGATAACAAGATGGGGTTTATTTCATATTGCATGAATTTATCTCTCTACATCATGTCATCTTGCTTAAGGAGTTACTCTGTTTTTAATGCTGGATAGCGGTCGATGAGTGGAGTAATAGTAGTAGATGCAGAATCGCTTCGGTCTACTTTTCACGGATGTGATGCCTATATACATGATCATGCCTAGATATTCTCATAACTATGCTCAATTCTGTCAATTGCTCAACAATAATTTGTTCACCCATCATAGAATACTTATGCTCTTGAGAGAAGCCACTAGTGATAATTCTTTCTCCCTAATTTTTTTCTGGAAAATAGGATTGACGGTGTCCTGGACTAGGGGGTACTCACCACGTCGTCTCCCGATCTATTAGATTGGGCCGAGGACCCCCGTAGCCGTATACTCATGGGCCAGTTCGGACGGCTACCGCATACAAGGAAGATTCCACAAGACTTGGCGATCAAGACAAGGACTTCTCCCCACCGGCGTATTCGGCTAGGACTCTTGTTATCCTAGGCCTCCGGTGCATTATATAAACCAAGGCCAGGCTAGTCGATAGATATACAATATATACATACAATCATACCATAGGCTAGCTTCTAGGGTTTAGCCTCCTTGATCTCGTGGTAGATCTACTCTTGTACTACCTATATCATCAATATTAATCAAGTAGGAGTAGGGTATTACCTCCATCGAGAGGGCCCGAACCTGGGTAAAAAACATTGTGTCCCTTGTCTCCTGTTACCATCTGGCCTAGGCGCACAGTTGGGGACCCCCTACCCGAGATCCGCCGGTTTTGACACCGACATTGGTGCTTTCATTGAGAGTTTCGTTGTGTGATCGACAAAAGGATCGATGGCTCGCCTGCAGATCAACTGCGACTTTGGCATCTTCGTCACCAACTCGACTGGTCACCTTGGTTCGACCAAGAATTGCGCCCCGTGTTCGGATCACCATGTTTGGACGAGGGCCTTCATCAAACATCAAATCCGATCTCTATCAAGATCACGGAGGAATCATCTATGGATCTCAGGGGCTCAACATCAACATTGCCCTCAAGCGACCGTGCTGTTTTTCCAAACAGCAAACGCGTATCCGCCGCCACCGCCTGCTCGAGCATCGCTTTAACGATCGCTTCAGTGGAATTGTGCGGAATCGAGTCTACAACAACCCTGGAAAATTTCGTCGAGTTCCGATGGAGGAATCTCTGGCAATGTATGATATACCGGAGCCCTGTCAAATCTGGACGGGAATCTGGATGAGTTTAGGGCGTGGTGTCCAGCTTCTAGCTCGGACGTCCTTTGAAAGATCCAACTGTTGATCGGCTGCGGAATTCCTTACCACCTCTCAAAATTTCAGCTCGATCCGACCGTCCAAACTCCGGGAACCTTCCGATTAGTGCATCACTTTTCAGATCTGTTTTCTGTGCGAAAATGAATCCGACCCGAGTTCGTCTTTTTTATGAACAGGATTTCGGACATCCCTTTTGAAGGAAGTTTTGTATGGGTATTGTGTTTCGTTCCCGAACACATCCCACTAACTTTAAGATCTTTCGAATATGATCTTCAACATCATGCTGGTGTCAAATCAGTCCGGCAATATTACTCCATGGCTGCCGACCTGCGCTAGACACGGCGTCACTTGTTGAGCCGAGCTCAACTTCTTCGGATCATCATCTCGGCAAGCCGAACAAGAGCCCGGCATCGCAAAGGATAAATCATCACCAACATCGCCGCCCCATGGATTACACGGAGCGGGCATACCGGCATCGCCGCACGGTCGCTTCATCAAGCCGGCATCGACCACATCACGACCTGCATCGACAGGGCCGCACTATTGCTTCTTCAAGCTGGTGTCCATCACGCCGACCTACTTCGACTCATCGGCTGACATCGAGGCTTCGACATCTCGGCTGGACCGGGGGCTTCGCCATCTCTTCATCAACCTACTCCGGACACTTCGGCGTCACTAGCCGACCAGCTCCGTCACGTTAGTTGGGCCGAGGGCTTTGCATCGGCGAGTCAACCTTTACCAACATTGCCATGCTGTCGTTTTATCGCCCATCAGGCAATGGGTGTGCGGAGCGGGTCCCAATTTTAGGAATCACCTTCCTTCGGATTGCTACAACAAATAAACCAGGTGCTATTAATCCCAGTATTTTTTGCTTGTTTGGGTTCATTTTTCCCAAGGAATTATTACTCTGGTTTGTCCGTCATATGTACACAGGTCTATCAAATGGTGGCTGCATTAACGACAGTCGCATGGTGGTTCGGTCAGTTTCCGTACATAGTCCGGCGAACGCCGCACTCGGAGCTCGGACCGACCTGCGAATTCAGGCTTTGCCACGCCTTTACCGCATCACGCCGACGCCCTGCATCGACTTGACTTCGGCGCCAGGCCATATTTCTTTTATTACTCACTTTGCATAAATTATTTATTATGCAACGATTTTTTTAATTATCATTATTACTATTATCTCCGGTTTGCACTATTTTTTGTGCACAGGAAAATGATCCGGGGACTTCGGCGTCACTCTGCCGGTCTGCATTGATCGTGCTATGTCACCACTTCGGCGTGTCAAGCTCTCCGCTCCGCCACCTCGGGACCGGCTTGAGGGATGGAACCTTGCCCCGCATCAAGCTCGGACCGCGTCATCAATACCGAACACATTAACCAGCTAAGTCGCTTTCATGCTCAAAGCTTTAATTTCTAACTTGCGTTCGGTTCGACCAAGCATTATACTTTTTTGGAAAAAAGTTGCTTCTAAAAATTTCCTTGTCCAAACTTTGTTTGTGACGCATAAATTCAAATACCCCGTTTACTTGGGGGCTTCCTTTATGAAGCTTTTCCTGTTGCATATGATTATACTTGTACGGCTTCGTTCCTTGTTCGTGTATTACGCCACAATATGCACCACATTGACTTAAGCGATTTGCAAGCTGGGTTGCCTCGCTCCTGTGTTTACCCCTACGTTCCCGATTGTTCGGCTAGGGAGTAAAGGGAGCACCTCTGCGATTGTCACGATCGGGTCACCCGAGCCGGACCTCAGACTGGGTGAAGCCGAAAGCTAGCGCTCTTATAGTTATTCAATGATGGTCGGCACACAACGGAACTCATGAGTACAAAAAATCTATTGCACAAGTCTCATAATAACAATGAGCACCGAAGAAAGGTATCGGTGGGGGTACTATTTTCTTCGAAGATGCTTCTTACTCTTCGCAGTAATATAGCATAAGTTCCCTGAGCGCGCTTTGTCTGTTACAGCCTTATGGCCTGATTGCCTGGTTATTGGAAACACCGTCGATATTCTCGACCGATGGAGTACATAACACTTTTCGGTCCTTAACCGAAGAGGGAGAAGCCGACGGTCGGTTAAGACGCGTTTAAAGTTCGGTTGAACATAGATATGATATAAGTACTTCGGTACATGCAATCATTCTTCTACCCAAGTCACTTGGGGGCTCTTAAGTTTATTTGAGCCGTTTTATAATAAGTGTTCTTCTTCTCAGTCGTTGCAAAGTTCTATTATTATTATTTATCACTCCTTTTTTCGACGCGAGTGTGCGGTCACTAGCCGGGGAGCCTAATTTCTCTCTCAAAGCCGCTAGAGTTTAGTTTGCTAAACTGGCCTAATGAGAAGTACTCCGCCCTCGGGATAGGAGGTTGAAGCCGTAGGCTGACCCGCTCGAAGTCTTGAGATAGGATGTGTCATGTTAAAGGACGACAGAAGCACTTCTTTTTTCTAAGACCAATTTTCGGATTGGCACCGAACACTTGATCTTGTTCGGACGTCATGTTTTTACTGACGTTTCTTGGTTTTCCAAGCTTTTTGGCACTTTTAAACTATTTGTGCTTTTCCAGCATTAGTCTCGCAGTGCAACGCCGGACACCTTTAGGGATTCGGCAAAAAC
Organism: Triticum aestivum; assembly: GCF_018294505.1. Taxonomy (NCBI): domain Eukaryota; kingdom Viridiplantae; phylum Streptophyta; class Magnoliopsida; order Poales; family Poaceae; genus Triticum; species Triticum aestivum. Next base: position 633,658,975 of record NC_057800.1, on the reverse strand, counting down.
ATTCTCAGATATTGCTATATATGCATCGGTTTCGAATTGTGTCTTCGGTCAATAGTTGGGTTGCCCGGCTCCTGCACTTGCTTCCTACGTTCCGTTTTGTTCGGCTAGGCGTGCAAAGGGAGAACCACTGCGATTGTGCTTCCAGCTCACATGGTTAAGCACCTTAGTGGAGAAAGCCGAAAACTGACTGTCACAATAAGCGTAAACTGGTCAGCGATCCGATGACTATGACGGGCCATTCATAACATTGGCCGAAGTGTTTACGGCTTGACCTCGACTGTCGCCGAACACTACCGGGGGCTATTAACTGGCCTCCCAAACTAAATCCTCGATATTTTGCTCTTACATTCGAGCTGAGGTTTCATGATCATGCTTAGCATGACAACCCAAAGAAAGGAACCGATAGCGGGACTATTTTCTTTGGAATACATTTCTTCTGTTAAACAGTAATATAACATATCTCTCTGCGTACCTTTGTTTATAAAACCGTGTGGCCAGATTGCCTTGTTTGTCGTAAATCTTTGCCCTCATAAAGGCTTTATAAAGTAGGACAAACACTCCTCGGCTACTGGCCAAGGAGGTGGAAGCCGATGGTCGGTCAACAAAGTTTTGTACAATGCGGATCCGAGCATTAATGACGTAAAGTACTTGGATACATAGAGTCATTACACATAATTTGTGATTTTACTATGGATATTGATCCTTAATTCGGCCACCCGTGCCCGCATTAAGGCTCGGGGGCTACTGGGCTTCGGGCTTATTATTTACAAATATTAAAGGGGCACATCGATCCCCTGATCTGGTGTTGCCACCCGACCAGTGTCTCGGGGGCTACTGCATTGCTTGTCCAATGCAGAAAATTTTATGTGCAATATAGTTTCCGAGGAGATTTTGATCCTCAGGTTGGTCGGCCGCACCCAACCTGAGTCTTGAGGACTGAGCACGCCGCTTTTGTGTCCCGAAGTATTCTGCCGAGCTAGGACTTGATCCTCAGGCCGATTTTGCAAATCAACCTGAGTCTCAGCGGCTACTGGGATCAGCGGTCTTATGTCATCCTTCATGTGCATCTCGGGTTTTAGACCGATACACACCTTGAGGGCTACTGGCTATATATCTCGGCAGAGAATAAATTGCACCAATAAAAAATATTGACAAAAAATCGGCCCATAGTCGGGGTGGTGCACCACCTCGGAAGCAGTCCGGCATAAAGCTCGGGCGCTAGTGGCTGGCTCCATAGAGGGCATTTCCGGCATTAAGCTCGGCTAAACTCCTTCAACTTTTTTGAACCAAGGTGATATGACACCTCGGATATAGTCCGGCATTGGAGCCTGGACACAGTCCGGCGTTGGAGCTCGGATATATTTCGGTGTTGGAGCTCGGATATACAGTCCGGCGTTGGAGCTCGGATACATAGTCCGGCGTTGGAGCTCGGATACATTCCGGCGCTAGAGCTGGGAAGCGGTCCGGCGTTGGTGCTCGGCTGCAAAAGATACCTCGAATGCAGTCCGGCGTTGGAGCTCGGACGCAAGAGGACCCTGCCTCCCGGGAACAACTTCAAACCCGAGGTGTGGCATAAAAATAAACAAGGCATTGATAAAGGCCGGAAACTTAAAGGGGCTCCTCGGATACCCGACGTGTAAACTCGTCGAATGCATTTCGGCGATCCTCAAGATCGAAGATAAAGAAGATTTGTTGAACCAGTTTTCAAGACCGGCAACCGAAGATGAAGAACAGTTCGGAAGAATCGAGGAGCGTCCCTAACTTGAAGACCGGTTCAGGGGGCTACTGACGGTGTCCTGGACTAGGGGGTACTCACCACGTCGTCTCCCGATCTATTAGATTGGGCCGAGGACCCCCGTGGCCGTATACTCATGGGCCAGTTCGGACGGCTACCGCATACAAGGAAGATTCCACAAGACTTGGCGATCAAGACAAGGACTTCTCCCCACCGGCGTATTCGGCTAGGACTCTTGTTATCCTAGGCCTCCGGTGCATTATATAAACTGAGACCAGGCTAGTCGATAGATATACAATATATACATACAATCATACCATAGGCTAGCTTCTAGGGTTTAGCCTCCTTGATCTCGTGGTAGATCTACTCTTGTACTACCCATATCATCAATATTAATCAAGCAGGAGTAGGGTATTACCTCCATCGAGAGAGGGCCCGAACCTGGGTAAAAAAACATTGTGTCCCTTGTCTCCTGTTACCATCCGGCCTAGATGCACAGTTCGGGACCCCCTACCCGAGATCCGCTGGTTTTGACACCGACAAGGATTTTATAGCGCCGGTTTCAGGGTCTACGGGGCCACCAGGTGGGGACAACCCACCTGGGCACGCCAGGAGGGGGCGTGCCCTGGTGGGTTGTGCCCACCCAGGTGCCCCCCTTCGATGGATCTTGGCTCTAGAAATTCTTATTTATTGTATAAAAAATCCTCGCAAAGTTTCGTTCCATTCTGAGAACTTTTATTTTTGCACAAAAACAACCCCATGGTAGTTCTGCTGAAAACAGCGTCAGTCCAGGGTTAGTTTCATTCAAATCATGCAAATTAGAGTCCAAAACAAGAGGAAAAGCGTTAGGAAAAGTAGATATGTTGGAGACGTATCAACTCCCCCAAGCTCTTGTCCTCAAGCAATTCGGTTGATAAACTGAAAGTGAAAAAGAAAAACTTTTACAAACTCTTTTGCTCTTGTTTGCATAAATAATCTTAAGCAACACCCAGGTTTTCAGCCAACATTATACCTAACCATGCCGATAATAACTCTTAAAGATTATATTAACTCATATCAATGATATAATCAGCTAGCGAGCAATAATAAGATATCTCAGATAGCAACATGTTGTCGAAACAACCATGATATAATATGACTCATATCAACCATGTGGTATCTCGCTAGCCCTTTCTGAGACCAAAAAACATAAATGCAGAGCACCTCCAAAGTTCAAGCTGTTGGAAATATGCCCTAGAGGCAATAATAAAATGGTTATTATTATATTTCTTTGTTCATGATAATTGTCTATTGTTCATCCTATAATTGTGTTATCCGGAAATCGTAATACATGTGTGAATACATAGACCACAACACGTCCCTAGTGAGCCTCTAGTTGACTAGCTCGTTGATCAAAAGATAGTCATGGTTTCCTGACTATGGACATTGGATGTCATTGATAACGAGATCACATCATTAGGAGAATGATGTGATGGACAAGACCCAATCCTAAGCATAGCTCAAAGATCGTGTAGTTCGTTTGCTGTAGCTTTTCTGAATGTCAAGTATCATTTCCTTAGACCATGAGATTGTGCAACACCTGGACACCGTAGGAGAGCCTTGGGTGTGCCAAACGTCACAACGTTACTGGGTGACTATAAAGGTACATTACAGGTATCTCCGAAAGTGTCTGTTGGGTTGGCACGAATCGAGACTGGGATTTGTCACTCCGTATGATGGAGAGGTATCTCTGGGCCCACTCGGTAATGCATCATCATAATGAGCTCAATGTGATCAAGTGGTTGATCACGGGATCATGCATTATGGTACGAGTAAAGTGACTTGCCGGTAACGAGACTGAACAAGGTATTGGGATACCGACGATCGAGTCTCGGGCAAGTAACGTACCGATTGACAAAAGGAATTATATACAGATTGATTGAATCCTCGACATCGTGGTTCATCCGGTAAGATCATCGAGGAGCATGTGGGAGCCAACATGGGTATCTAGATCCCGCTGTTGGTTATTGACCGGAGAGTCGTCTCGGTCATGTCTGCATGTCTCCCAAAACCGTAGGGTCTACACACTTAAGGTTCGGTGACGCTAGGGTTGTTAGGAAGACTTGTATGTGAGTACCGAATGTTGTTCGGAGTCCCGGATGAGATCCCGGGCGTCACGAGGAGTTCCGAAATGGTCCAGAGGTGAAGATTTATATGTAGGAAGTTGTGATACGGTCACCGGAAAGGTTCGGGGGCATATCGGTATTGTACCGGGGCCACCAGAGGGGTTCTGGGGGTCCACCGGGAGGGGCCACCTCTCTCGGAGGGCCTAATGGGCTGTAGAGGAAAGGGAACCATCCCTACATGGGCTGGCCGCATTCCCCCCCTTGGGCCCATGCGTCTAGGGTTGGGGAGCAAACCCTAAAGGGGGCGCCCCCCTTGCTTGGGGGGCAAGCCCCCTCCCCTTGGCCGCCCCCCCCCCCCCCTAGATCTCATCTAGAGGGGGCCGGCCCCTTCCTCCTTCCCCTATAAATAGAGGGGCAAGGGGAGGGCTGCAAACAACATCCAAGGCGCAGCCCCTCCCCTCCCCAACAACTCTCCTCCTCCGTAAGAGCTTGGCGAAGCCCTGCCGGAGTACTGCAGCTTCACCACCACCACGCCGTCGTGCTGCTGTTGGAGCCCTCTTCCTCAACCTCTCCCTCCTCCTTGCTGGATCAAGGTGTGGGAGACATCCTCGCTCCGTACGTGTGTTGAACGCGGAGGTGCCGTCCATTCGGCGCTAGGATCTTCGGTGATTTGGATCACGACGAGTACGACTCCATCAACCCCGTTCTCTTGAATGCTTCCGCTCGTGATCTACAAGGGTATGTAGATGCACTCCTCTCTCCCTCATTGCTAGATGACTCCATAGATAGATCTTGGTGATGCGTAGAAAATTTTAAAATTCCGCTACGTTCCCCAACAGTGGCATCATGAGCTAGGTCTATGCGTAGTTTCTATGCACGAGTAGAACACAAAGTAGTTGTGGGCGTCGATATTGTCAATTTGCTTGCCGTTACTAGTCTTATCTTGATTCGGCGGCATCATGGGATGAAGCAGCCCGGACCGACCTTACACGCACGCTTACGTGAGACTGGTTCCACCGACTGACAAGCACTAGTTGCATAAGGTGGCTGGCGGGTGTCTGTCTCTCCCACTTTAGTCAGATCGAATTCAATGAACAGGGTCCTTATGAAGGGTAAATAGAAATTGGCAATTCATGTTGTGGTTTTGGCGTAGGTAAGAAATGTTCTTGCTAGAATCCTATAGCAGCCACGTAAAAACTTGCAACAACAATTAGAAGACGTCTAACTTGTCTTTGCAGCAAGTGTTTTGTGATGTGATATGGCCGAAGGATGTGATGGATGATATATGTGATGTATGAGATGATCATGTTCTTGTAATAGGAATCACAACTTGCATGTCGATGAGTATGACAACCGGCAGGAGCCATAGGAGTTGTCTTTATTTATTTATGACCTGCGTGTCAACATAAACGTCATGTAATTACTTTACTTTATTGCTAAAGCGTTAGCCATAGTAGTAGAAGTAATAGATGACGAGACAACTTCAAGAAGACACGATGATGGAGATCATGATGATGGAGATCATGGTGTCATGCCGGTGACAACGATGATCATGGAGCCCCGAAGATGGAGATCAAAAGGAGCAAATAATATTGGCCATATCATGTCACTGTTTGATTGCATGTGATGTTTATCATGTTTTACATCTTATTTGCTTAGAATGACGGTAGCTTAAATAAGATGATCCCTCGTAATAATTTCAAGAAAATGTTCCCCCTAACTGTGCACCGTTGCGAAGGTTCATTGTTTCGAAGCACCACGTGATGATCGGGTGTGATAGATTCTAACGTTCGAATACAACGGGTGTAAGCCAGATTTACACATGCAAGACACTTAGGTTGACTTGACAAGCCTAGCATGTACAGACATGGCCTCGGAACACAGAAGACCGAAAGGTTGAGCATGAGTCGTATAGAAGATATGATCAACATGAAGATGTTCACCGATGTTGACTAGTCCGTCTCACGTGATGATCGGACACGGCCTAGTTAACTCGGATCATGTTATACTTAGATGACTGGAGGGATGTCTATCTGAGTGGGAGTTCATTGAATAATTTGATTAGATGAACTTAATTATCATGAACTTAGTCTAAAATCTTTACAATATGTCTTGTAGATCAAATGGCCCACGTTGTCCTCAACTTCAACGCGTTCCTAGAGAAAACCAAGCTGAAAGACAATGGCGGCAACTATACGGACTGGGTCCAGAACCTGAGGATCATCCTCATAGCTGCCAAGAAAGATTATGTCCTAGAAGCACCGCTAGGTGACGCACCCATCCCACAGAACCAAGACGTTATGAACGCTTGGCAGTCACATGCTGATGATTACTCCCTCGTTCAGTGCGGCATGCTTTACAGCTTAGAACCGGGGCTCCAAAAGTGTTTTGAGAGACACGGAGCATATGAGATGTTCGAAGAGCTGAAAATGGTTTTTCAAGCTCATGCCCGGGTCGAGAGATATGAAGTATCTGACAAGTTCTTCAGCTGTAAGATGGAGGAAAATAGTTCTGTCAGTGAGCACATACTCAAAATGTCTGGGTTGCATAACCGCTTGACTCAGCTGGGAGTTAATCTCCCGGATGACGCGGTCATTGACAGAATCCTTCAGTCGCTTCCACCGAGCTACAAGAGCTTTGTGATGAACTTCAATATGCAGGGGATGGAAAGACCATTCCTGAGGTATATTCAGGGCCTGTTCGGTAGCTCGCTGGCTCCCAGCTTCCGCTAATCTGCGAGCGGAGCTAGCCCGAACGGCCCAGCTCGGCTTCCCAGAGCGGAGCGGCACGCACGTACAAAAAATCGGAGCGACGGTTTTGGCGATCTCAGAAATCGGGAATCTGGAGTTGGCGTTATTTACGAAGAGCTGCCACCGCGAAGTGAATCGAGGGGGTCACTTACCGGTTCGCTACTTCTATTTCCCTTGTTCTCGTGTGTTTGCCTGGGCCTAAGGCCACCTTACTCGTTGAGCCGGCTGGGCTCCAGCCCACCCAGCCAGGTTGGCCTGCTAACACGTACGAGAAGCTGGAGCGAGGGGTCGAACGAATTTCTGAGCGCTAGCGCTCGCGCCGGAAGCTGGCGATTGAAAAACGAAGTTGGATTTGTGGATTTATTGGAGTTGGGGAGCTGCCGAACAGGCCCTCAATGCTGAAATCAGCAGAGGTAGAAGTCAAAAAGGAACATCAAGTGTTGATGGTGAATAAAACCACTAAATTCAAGAAAGGCAAGGGTAAGAAGAACTTCAAGAAGGACGGCAAGCGAGTTGCCGCGCTCGGTAAGCAAGCTGCCGGGAAGAAGCCAAAGAATGGACCCAAGACTGAGACTAAGTGTTTTTATTGCAAGGGAAGTGGTCACTGGAAGCGGAACTGCCCCAAATACTTAGCGAACAAGAAGGCCGGCAACACGAAAGGTATATGTGATATACATGTAATTGATGTGTACCTTACCAGTACTCGTAGTAGCTCCTGGGTATTTGATACCGGTGCGGTTGCTCACATTTGTAACTCAAATCAGGAGCTACGGAATAAGCGGAGACTGGCGAAGGACGAGGTGACGATGCGCGTCGGGAATGGTTCCAAGGTCGATGTGATCGCCGTCGGCACGCTACCTCTACATTTACCTGCGGGATTAGTTTTAAACCTCAATAATTGTTATTTAGTGCCAGCTTTGAGCAGGAACATTGTATCAGGATCTCGTTTAATTCGAGATGGCTACTCATTTAAATCCAAGAATAATGGTTGTTCTATTTATATGAGAGATATGTTTCATGGTCATGCTCCGATGGTGAATGGTTTATTCTTAATGAATCTCGAGCGTAATGCTATACATATTCATAGTGTGAATACCAAAAGATGTAAGGTTGATAATGATAGTCCCACATACTTGTGGCACTGCCGCCTTGGTCACATAGGTGTCAAACGCATGAAGAAGCTCCATGCAGATGGACTTTTAGAGTCTCTTGATTACGAATCATTTGACACGTGCGAACCATGCCTCATGGGTAAAATGACCAAGACTCCGTTCTCAGGAACAATGGAGCGAGCAACCAACTTATTGGAAATCATACATACTGATGTGTGCGGTCCAATGAGTGTTGAGGCTCGCGGTGGCTATCGTTATGTTCTCACCCTCACTGACGACTTGAGTAGATATGGGTATGTCTACTTAATGAAACACAAGTCTGAGACCTTTGAAAAGTTCAAGGAATTTCAGAGTGAGGTTGAGAATCAACGTGACAGGAAAATCAAGTTCTTGCGATCAGATCATGGGGGAGAATACTTGAGTCATGAATTTGACACACACTTAAGAAAATGTGGAATAGTTTCACAACTCATGCCGCCTGGAACACCTCAGCGTAATGGTGTGTCCGAACGTCGTAATCGCACTCTATTAGATATGGTGCGATCTATGATGTCTCTTACCGATTTACCGCTGCATTTTGGGGCTATGCTTTAGAGACTGCCGCATTCACTTTAAATAGGGCTCCGTCAAAATCCATTGAGACGACACCGTATGAATTATGGTTTGGGAAGAAACCTAAGTTGTCGTTTCTAAAAGTTTGGGGATGCGATGCTTATGTCAAGAAAGTTCAACCTGAAAAGCTCGAACCCAAGTCGGAAAAATGCATCTTCATAGGATACCCTAATGAAACTGTTGGGTATACCTTCTACCTCAGATCCGAAGGCAAGATCTTTGTTGCCAAGAATGGGTCCTTTCTAGAGAAAGAGTTTCTCTCGAAAGAAATAAGTGGGAGGAAGGTAGAACTTGATGAAGTATTACCTCTTGAACCGGTAAGTTGCGCAGCTCAAGAAAATGTTCCTGAGGTGCCTGCACGGACTAGAGAGGAAGTTGATGATGATGATCATGAAACTTCAGATCAAGTTGCTACTGAACTTCGTATGTCCACAAGGACACGTTCCGCACCAGAGTGGTACGGCAACCCTGTCTTGGAAATCATGTTGTTAGACAACGGTGAACCTTCAAACTATGAAGAAGCGATGGCGGGCCCGGATTCCGACAAATGGCTGGAAGCCATGAAATCTGAGATAGGATCCATGTATGAAAATGAAGTATGGACTTTGACTGACTTGCCCGTTGATCGGCGAGCCATAGAAAATAAATGGATCTTTAAGAAGAAGACATACGCGGATGGTAATGTGACCATCTATAAAGCTCGGCTTGTCGCTAAGGGTTATCGACAAGTTCAAGGGGTTGACTATGATGAGACTTTCTCACCTGTAGCGAAGCTGAAGTCTGTCTGAATCATGTTAGCAATTGCCGCATTCTATGATTATGAGATATGGCAAATGGATGTCAAAACCGCATTCCTTAATGGTTTCCTTAAGGAAGAATTGTATATGATGCAGCCAGAAGGTTTTGTCGATCCTAAGAATGCTGACAAGGTGTGCAAGCTCCAACGCTCGATTTATGGGCTGGTGCAAGCATCTCGGAGTTGGAACATTCGTTTTGATGAGATGATCAAAGCGTTTGGGTTTATGCAGACTTATGGAGAAGCCTGCATTTACAAGAAAGTGAGTGGGAGCTCTGTAGCATTTCTCATATTGTATGTGGATGACATACTGTTGATGGGAAATGATATAGAATTCTTGGAAAGCATAAAGGCCTACTTGAACAAATGTTTTTCAATGAGGGACCTTGGAGAAGCTGCTTATATATTAGGCATCAAGTTCTATAGAGATAGATCGAGACGCCTCATTTGGTCTTTCACAGAGTACATACCTTGACAAGATATTGAAGAAGTTCAAAATGGATCAGTCAAAGAAGGGGTTCTTGCCTGTATTGCAAGGTACGAGATTGAGCACGGCTCAATGCCCGACCACGGCAGAAGATAGAGAAAAGATGAGTGTCGTCCCCCATGCCTCGGCCATAGGGTCTATCATGTATGCTATGCTGTGTACCAGACCTGATGTAAACCTTGACGTAAGTTTGGTAGGAAGGTACCAAAGTAATCCCGACATGGAACACTGGACAGTGGTCAAGAATATCCTGAAGTACTTGAAAAGGACTAAGGAAATGTTTCTCATTTATGGAGGTGACGAAGAGCTTGTCGTAAAGGGTTACGTCGATGCTAGCTTCAACACAGATCTGGATGACTCTAAGTCACAAACCGGATACGTTTATATTTTGAATGGTGGGGCAGTAAGCTGGTGCAGTTGCAAGCAAAGCGTTGTGGCGGGATCTACATGTGAAGCGGAGTACATGGCAGCCTCAGAGGCAGCACAAGAAGCAGTCTGGGTGAAGGAGTTCATTACCGACCTAGGAGTCATACCCAATGCGTCGGGCCCGATGACTCTCTTCTGTGACAACTCTGGAGCTATTGCCCTTGCCAAGGAGCCCAGGTTTCACAGGAAGACCAGGCATATCAAGCGTCGCTTCAACTCCATTCATGAAAGTGTTCAAAATGGAGACATAGAGATTTGTAAAGTACATACGGACCTGAATGTAGCAGATCCGTTGACTAAACCTCTCCCTAGAGCAAAACATGATCAACAACAGAACTGCATGAGTGTTCGATTCATCACAATGTAACTAGAATATTGACTCTAGTGCAAGTGGGAGACTGTTGGAAATATGCCCTAGAGGCAATAATAAAATGGTTATTATTATATTTCTTTGTTCATGATAATTGTCTATTTTTCATGCTATAATTGTGTTATCCGGAAATCATAATACATGTGTGAATACATAGACCACAACACGTCCCTAGTGAGCCTCTAGTTGACTAGCTCGTTGATCAAAAGATAGTCATGGTTTCCTGACTATGGACATTGGATGTCATTGATAACGGGATCACATCATTAGGAGAATGATGTGATGGACAAGACCCAATCCTAAGCATAGCTCAAAGATCGTGTAGTTCGTTTGCTGTAGCTTTTCTGAATGTCAAGTATCATTTCCTTAGACCATGAGATTGTGCAACTCCCGGACACTGTAGGAGTGCCTTGGGTGTGCCAAACGTCACAACGTAACTGGGTGACTATAAAGGTACATTACAGGTATCTCCGAAAGTGTCCGTTGGGTTGGCACGAATCGAGACTGGGATTTGTCACTCCGTATGGCAGAGAGGTCTCTCTGGGCCCACTCGGTAATGCATCATCATAATGAGCTCAATGTGATCAAGTGGTTGATCACGGGATCATGCATTACGGTACGAGTAAAGTGACTTGCCGGTAACAAGACTGAACAAGGTATTGGGATACCGATGATCGAGTCTCGGGCAAGTAATGTACCGATTGACAAAAGGAATTGTATACGGATTGATTGAATCCTCGACATCGTGGTTCATTCGATAAGATCATCAAGGAGCATGTGGGAGCCAACATGGGTATCCAGATCCCGCTGTTGGTTATTGACCGGAGAGTCGTCTCGGTCATGTCTGCATGTCTCCCGAACCTGTAGGGTCTACACACTTAAGGTTCGGTGATGCTAGGGTTGTTAGGAAGACTTGTATGTGATTACCGAATGTTGTTCGGAGTCCCGGATGAGATCCCGGACGTCACGAGGAGTTCCGGAATGGTCCGGAGGTGAAGATTTATATGTAGGAAGTTGTCATACGGTCACCGGAAAGGTTCGGGGGCATATCGGTATTGTACCGAGGCCACCGGAGGGGTTCCAGGGGTCCACCGGGAGGGCCCACCTCTCTCAGAGGGCCTAATGGGCTGTAGAGGAAAGGGAACCAGCCCTACATGGGCTGGCCGCATTCCCCCCTTGGGCCCATGCACCTAGGGTTGGGGGGGGGAACCCTAAAGGGGGCGCCCCCTTGCTTGGGGGGCAAACCCCCTCCCCTTGGCTGCCGGCCCCCCTCTAGATCTCACCTAGAGGGGGCCGGCCCCCTTCCTCCTTCCCCTATAAATAGAGGGGCAAGGGGAGGGCTGCAAACAACATCCAAGGCGCAGCCCCTCCCCTCCCCAACACCTCTCCTCCTCCGTAAGAGCTTGGCGAAGCCCTGCCGGAATACTGCAGCTTCACCACCACCACGCCGTCGTGCTGCTGTTGGAGCCCTCTTCCTCAACCTCTCCCTCCTCCTTGCTGGATCAAGGCGCGGGAGACATCCTCGCTCCGTACGTGTGTTGAACGCGGAGGTGCCGTCCGTTCGGCGCTAGGATCTTCGGTGATTTGGATCACGACGAGTACGACTCCATCAACCCTGTTCTCTTGAACGCTTCCGCTCGTGATCTACAAGGGTATGTACATGCACTCTTCTCTCCCTCGTTGCTAGATGACTCCATAGATAGATCTTGGTGATGCGTAGAAAATTTTAAAATTCTGCTACGTTCCCAACACAAGCAGCAACTAAACATTGTAATTCATGGTAGAAAAGATCCAGTCATGATGGACCCAACATTAGCTACACACAATGCATAAGTCATGACAGTAGTGCTCTCAGGTTCTGGCGCTTGTTTTAGAAGGTGATGACACAACATAAAATAAACAGATAGTCTCTTCGCATAGGGAAGCAGTGATTTGTAGAGGTGCCAGAGCTCAAGTTTTTAAAACAGAGGTAAATGATATTTTGAGATATGCACCCTTCTCATTTACTTCATGACTATCAGTTATCAATATCTTCCATGCTAAGCACACTAGTGTTGACACACGAACACGTCACGTGTACCCTCGACACCGGGGGTGATGCACCGCAGCTCACGTCGAAGGAGACCCAACCGACAGCGTGATACACAGGAAAGTCGACGAGTGCTTTTGCAGACCCGAAACCCCACACCCCCAGGAGGGACCCCGTCAGGGAGTGCGGCGGCTATGGGCTGCCCTAGGTCGATTCGCTCGCCCCTAGAGCCTCGGGATTCGCAGCTCTCATATTCGAGGAACAGCGAAGAACGAGAGAGAAAAGCGGTGGAGAGATAAAACGTAGATGAAAAAACGTAGATGAAGTAAAGGATTCATCTAGGCTTTCTTTACAAGAAAAATTACATCAATTTACGTCCTACAGTCCTAGTTCTATTCCAACAAGGATTCAGTCTGAATCTGGCCCAAACTCTGTCTTCCTTCTTGCGCGGGAGCTTGCATATGATCTCCAATCAAGACGGCCAAATATCAAACTTCTGCGCCTCGACGATATGAACAACTCTCATGTTGATCACTTTTTGAAATAAGGCCATCTTGAATACTTTTCGAGGTCATCTTTACCTTCCAGTCGGACTCGGTCTTGCAGTAGACTGGATTATTCGAGTCTCGTAGTGAATTTGCAGGCCATATACTATCTCTGATGATGATGACTCCAAAACCAAAGTTTACCGTCTTGATGATATGCACAACTTCTGTATTGAACACTTCTTCATCCGAGGTCATCTTGATAAACCTTCGGGCACATGTTCAGTTTCACTCGAAGTCAAGCTCATCCACTCGGATATTAGAGACTTTCACTCGGATCGTCCGACTAGACTTTTTCACTCGGAAGACAATCTTTCACTCAGATGACTTATATTTCCACTCGGATGACTATATTTCCACTCGGAAGGCAATATCTTACTCAATCGGTAAGTTTTCGTTCCGATGGTAATATTTTCACTCGAAATATTTTCACCTGGAAGAAAATTTCACTCGGATGACCATATTTCCACTCGGATGACTATATTTTTTACTTGGATAATAATAAGATCATCCGATCAGCAAATTTTCACTCGACCAATAAGTTTTCACTCGGATGGTAAACTTTTTCACTCGGATTTCCGACTGAAAACACGGCCTGATCTTGTCTTGCCTCCCCAAGTCGCATACTAACTCGGATTAAGACAATTTATATATGGAAATTGATCGGCTCGACGAGACAAAAAACTTTCATGTTGAACACTTTTAGATCTTAGGACAGCTTCCATGGCTAATTGCTCACGCATTGTACCAGACACCCATCAACATGTGTGTAGTGTCCAGTGTAATATTTTGATTCCTAGCTAGTCCGCACTATATTGACTGCAACTTTTGCATATGAACTCGGATTGAGATGATTTATATATGAAAATCGATTGCCTCAACGAGACAAAGACAATTTATTTAGGGTGATCCTTCATCTGAGGTCATATTGAGAGCGTAATTGGCCGAAAAGCACTCAGCATACTAAATTTTGTCACTCGGAGTACAGCTTCGGCCACTGAGATGAGGTCGAATGGCGATAGCCTAAACATCAAAGTTGTTCCACTCAACGATGTGAAACTTTCTCATGCTGAAACCCTTTCACTCTGTATCTTGCCAAAATTAGGTGTCAACAACTAGTGGCGGTTCCCAAGCGATAAAAGTAAAGGTTTTGACTCCATTGGGAGTTTTTTTTGATTATTTGTAAGCTTTTTTCTTTTTGCAGTTTGGGACTGGGCGTCCCTACTACCGCCCTTTTCTCATGCGATGGCAAGTGAATAAACACTCGGCCTGAGAATAACCCGCTTAGCATGGAAGATACCGACCACCTCCTGTCATTCCATGAACAATCCAGGCACACACAAAAGGATATTTATTAGAAGTTTTTAGAGATGGCACATGCAAATTTATATAGGACGGCGGGGTAATACCGCATATAGGTAGGAATGGTGGACTCATCTGGAATAACTTTGGGTTCAAGGTTTTTGATGTACAGCAGAATTCCCACTTAGTAAATGTGAAGGCTAGCAAATAGGTTGAGAAGCGGCTAGCTAGAGAGCAACAACGGTCATGAACATGCATTATGCATAAGTAACATTGGACACTAGCATGAGTAGGATATGAACACCATGAACATTAATATCATAGAGGCTATGTTGGTTTTGATTCAACTACATGCATGAACATGTACCAAGTCAAGCCACCTGAACATTCAGAGGAGGATACCATATCATCAGACTACATCACAATCATTTTAATGCAATGTTGCTATCCAAGATAAATCATTATCCACTCCTAGCTACTTATGCATGGCATGAGAAACTATAATATCTAATTGTCATTGCAAACATGTTTAATCATAATGGGTTGAATCATGGATACTAGGCTAAACATATTTACACATACAGAACAAGTCGAGTTCATACCCGTTTCTCTCTGCCACGGCCAGTTCATCGAATATCGTCATTATTGCCTTTCACTTGCATGACTGAACGATATGAAAATAATAATAGTGCAAGAGTGTCATGGACTAAGTTGGAATCTGCAAACATTTTATTCAATAGGAGAAGCCAAGGTAAAAAGGGCTCTTTATTAGATCAACAGTTATTCATATGAGAGCCACTCAACATTTTCATCGTGGTCTTCTCCTTGATACGACTTGAATAATAAGAAAAGAAATTCAGAGAAACAGACTGATTTTTTTTGGAGTTTTTGGTTTTCTTGAACAAGCAAATAAAAGGGAAAAGCACAAACGAGAAAAACTATTTACACGTGAAAGCTCCCAACAAGCAAAACAAGAACAAGGAAATCTTTTTGGGTTTTCTTTTTAGCAATACAACTAAGCATGCATAGAAAGCAAACTAACTACAACTAAATTTTTTGGGTTTTCTAAGGTTTTTCAAACACGCAAGAAGAAAATAAAATTGAACACGGATAATGCAATGAAAAAGTGTGAACACCGACAAATGGAATAAGTGGACATGGATGTCATGTTGGTGAGAAACACGTACTCGCTCAAGCTTAGGATTTTGGCCTAACTAGGAAAGCAGCCGGCAACCTGGATAGTAGTCGAGGCAGTGAGGAGCGAGAATCCACTCATCCCACTGCTAAGGCTCCTCCTCTGCTGCAGCCTGATCGTTCCGGTAGGCGATGATGTCTGCAGGCATAATCCTATATTCGCCCCCGACAATAGAATCAAACAAAGCAGGAGCAGGCAATGGAATAATATCACGAGTGTTAATGTTGAAAACCAGGTTATATGGAATAGGGATGTTATGAGAATTGTTATCAGTGAAGTGGTGGTGATCCATGGCTGCGCGGTCTAGGTAAACCTTGATCAGAGGGTAATCATGAAGGCGTATCTCAACCTCGAAGTGAGCTGCCAAACGAGTAGCGAAAATCCCACCATGTATTTTACTCTTGAACTTATTAATGTGGAGGAAACGAGCCACAAAAGCTCCCAAGCTATAAGTGTTGTCGCCCTCTAGTGCACGACGTAAAACAGCAAGGTCTGGTGAGCTAAGTGCACCCACCTTCTGTCTAGCAAGCAAGCATTTTGTAATGAACAGAGCAAAGTAATGAACAACAAGAAAATGCAGGCCAGCGATAGTGATAGCTGACACCCCTCTCTCATCTCCCACCGTCAAGGTACGATAAAAGGCCTCAAACTCTGTCGGCCTAGGCTCAGCTAAGCACCCATCAAAAGGGATCATGCATATGTTACAACATTCAGTAAGCGGTATCTGCTGGGTTTCAGCATATAAACTAAACTGCACCTCAGGAGGATTATTCCTAGGAAGGAAAGTAAAACTTTGGACAAAGATGTTTGTGAGGAGATGATACTGTTCGCATTCAGCTGTGATGAAGTCAGTGAGGCCGGCATTAGCAGCATATTGTGTGAACTCCTACAGGATTCCAGCCTCTTCCATGAACTAGGTGTGCGGCCATTTGCACGGCCGTACTTCCGCCAACCTCCGAGGATGGAGATCACTATCAGATGACTCCCCAATAACTCCCTTGGAGTTCTTCTTAGAAGCAAACTTCCTAAAGATATTCATCTTTTTCCTATGAACAAAAATTCTGAAATTTTCAGTCCATAAATTTTTCAAACAAAACTTCACAAAACTGATAGCAACTACTCATAGTGATACATAGAGGCAATAGCAAGCATTCAAACTACATAGAACTCTAAGAATTCAACATGCAAGCTCATCTACAGCAGCACCAAGAGTAGATAATTATTCAAAATATAAACCACTAAAACAAAAATTAATTGGACAAATGGTGGAGTCACATACCAAGCAACATTCCCTCAAAACAGTTTCGGAAACGGAGCTTCGAGCAAAGAGATCGGAAACCGTGGGTTTGAGAGCAAGAACACGGGAGAGAGAGAGCAATGGAGAATTTTTTCTGGAGGTAAGTGATGATGTGGTGTGAAGGGACAAGTGAGGGGGCCCACGTGGGGACTACAACCCACCAGGGCGCGCCTGGGGGTCCTGGTGCGCCCAGGTGGGTTGTGCCCACCTGGTGCACCTCCTTCTTCTATTATTTGCACCAGAAATTCTTAAATATTCAGAAAAAATTGTATTAAATTTTTAGAGCATTCTGAGAACTTTTATTTTTGCGACATTTTTTTATTGCACGGGAAATTCAGAAAACAGACAAAACATGGCCTTTTATTTTATTTACTAATAAAAATAGAAAACAAAAAGTAGGGACAGAAGGTAGTGCTTACTAAATTCATCAACTTTATACCTCTAAAAAAATGATCCATTAATAAGATTGATCAAGTCTTATTAACAACCACTTTCGATTAGCATGAAACCAAAGAACTTTCGTAAATCACTAAGTTACCTCAATGGGGACATGAATGTCCCCAACAATAAGCATTTCATATTTCTTTTTTACAGTAGGTAGAGGTATTTGAAAACTTCCAATAGTGATTGTCATAGATTTTTCAATAACAATAATACCCTTCACTTGGAATTGTTTCTTCAGGAAGTGCATCGTATGCTCATTACCATTGATATGAAAAGCGACCTTGCTTTTATTGCAATCAATAACAGCCCCTGCAGTATTCAAGAAGGGTCTACCAAGGATAATTGACATGTTGTTGTCCTCGGGCATCTCAAGTATAACTAAGTCAGTCAAAATACTTACATTAGCAACAACGGCGGGCACATCCTCACAAATACCGATAGGTATGGCAGTTGATTTTTCAGTCATTTGCAAAGATATTTCAGTAGGTGTGAGTTTATTCAAATCAATTCTTTTATATAAAGAGAAAGGCATAACACTAACACCAGCTCCGAAATCACATAAAGCAGTTTTCACATAATTCTTTTTGATAGAGCAAGGTATAGTTGGTACTCCCGGATCTCCAAGTTTTTTAGGTACTCCATCTTTAAAAGTGTAATTATCAAGCATAGTGGAGATTTCAGCTTCCGATATTTTTCTTTTACTGGTGATGATGTCTTTCATGTTCTTTGCATAAGGAGGCATTTTCATGATATCAGTCAAGCGAATACGCAAAAAGACTGGCCTCGGCATTTCAGCAAACCGTTCAAATTCTTCATCTTTCTTTTTAGTTGACTTAGGTGGAAAGGGCATTGGTTTTTGAACCCACGGTTCTCTTTCTTTACCGTGTTTTCTAGCAATGAAGTCTCTTTTATCATATCTTTTATTCTTAGGTTGTGGGTTATCAAGATTAATAGGTGGTTCTATCTCAACATCATTGCCTGGTTCTTTATTATTTGGTTGAGCATCTTCATGAACCTCATCATTATCTTCTTCATTATCATAAGGTGAGTGTTCATTACCAGACTAAGTTTCAGCATCAGAGATAGAAGTTTCATTATCATTGTCAAGAGGTTTTTCTATTTCAGGTTCACTAGAAGCATGCAAAGTCCTATCATTTTTCTTCTTATTTTTCTTTCTAGAAGGACTAGGTGCATCGGTGTTAAATCTTTGTGAATCTTGTTCAATTCTTTTGGGTGTCCCAAAGGATAAAGTGGTTCCTGAGTCATTTTACCTCCTCTAGTTGCTACTCTAACAGCAAAGTCATGTTTATTATTATTCATTTCATCAAGCAACTCTCTTTGAGATTTAGCAACTTGTTCTGACTGAGTTTGAACCATAGAAGCATGCTTTCCAACACCTCTAACATCATTTGAGATTCTAAATACCAAGTCACTCAAGCGAGCAATCATATCAGAATTGTATTTAAATTGTTTCATAACATTTGCATTGAAGTGATCTTGTTTTCTAATGTAGTTTTCAAAATCGTAAAGGCATTGGCTAGGGTGCATATTGTGAGGATTGTAATTATCATTGAACTTCATTAGGGAATTTACCTCTACCACCTTAGGTAGTGGTGGTGTATTAAGCCCATGCATTTCTTCAATAGGAGGTAAATTTTTAACATCCTCGGCTTTAATACTTTTTTCCTTCATAGATTTCTTTGCCTCTTGCATATCTTCAGGACTGAGATATAATATACCCCTCTTCTTCGGAGTGGGTTTAGGCATTGGTTTGGGAAGAGTCCAATCATCATAATTTTTCAATATATTATTCATTAATTCTTCAGCTTGCCCAATAGTTTGTTCCCTGAAAACACAACCAGCACAACCATCTAGGTAATCCCTAGAAGCATCGATTAGTCCATTATAGAAGATATCAAGTATTTCATTTTTCTTAAGAGGATGATCAGCCAAAGCATTAAGTAGCTGGCAAAGCCTCCCCCAAGCTTGTGGGATACTCTCTTCTTAAATTTGAATAAACTTAAATATTTACTATAAAACAACTTGTTTCTTATGAGTAGGGAAATATTTTTCAAAGAAGTAATAAATCATATCCTGGGGACTATACACACAACCAGGAGCAAGAGTATTGTACCAAGGACTCCGGCCTTTGGCCCTAGTTGCCCCTCCCGGCGCCCCCAATGGACGGCCTCCTCCATTGGGATTTCTCCCCCAGCCTCAGGGTCGAGGAACAGGTGCGTAAACATTTTGGATCTATGGTCCATTTCGTCCCCAACCCTAACTCCAAGGAGTTCTTCCTTGAAGTTTCCTTCTCCCCGGCTCATTTCCTCTCTCGGTTGAATCGGTGGGATTGGCCTTACAATCTTGTATTGGAGGTCTCAGTGACAGTTTCAATGTGCTACGACTGGGTGATCGTCGTTTTCGGTTCTTGGTGGCTTCCAATCGAGTGGGTCATTTTATTTTTGGCTTATGAGATCGCATCTGGCCGGACTTCATATGTCATTTCCATCTCCATCGTGGTGCAACTTCTCGGTCTCGGATTGTTGGTTGGCATGCGGATACTGAACTCAATGGATTGGCATCTTCGCCTGGTCCGGCAATTAAATCCAAGTGGCTCTCTTCCAACTACAAGGATGGTATTGATCCAACATCGCTCACGGTTTTTCAAAAATTGGGGTTGTTCCACTCGCCGACGGTGGCACATTCCGACGTCGGCCCCTCACCGGAGATCTCTTTTGGAAGTTTATCGGGGCCGGATTCTCTGGAACTTCCTTATCCTTTTCGTATTGGGGCCATAGACATACCGAATCTGTCCGGATCTCATGCCACGTTACCATCCTTCCGAGGGCACCGGTTTTTACAAGGTTAGTGGAATGATATTCAAGAATAAAAACTTTTTCATATTCTTGATGGTTGGCAAGCTGGATAGGATAATGAGAGTGTCAAGTTAATGGTGGATCTCTCTAGTATACCTACTAAAGAATATATTTATGAACGGCTTAAGCACTGTTCTCGTTGTGATAGGTTTGCTCACTCACCTTCAATTTGCACTGGAATATTTTGTCAAAAGTGTGGGGATATCTCTGGAAAATGTTTGTGTTATTCATCTGATTCACTGCAACCAGTTGATCCGACCTCATCACGTCATGAGCCATGCATACTAGGCCGCTCTTTGTCCATATTGACCTTCTTGGCTTGTTCAGCTACTGGACACCGGACCGCCAACTGCCCTGGGCTTCGTCGATGCCTTTTTTGTCAACACCTGGGCCATAGGCCCTATAAGCCCAACCTTTGCTGCCGGTTGCCTAAAGTGCATTGGACACATATTAGACTGCATGCAACTCCTTCTATTCAGATCCTACCTAGGAAAATCCTGCTATCTTCTATGGCAGATAACCCTGCGGAGGTTGGTATGGCCCGTACTAATCGGGATACGCAGGTACACAAGGTTTGGGTTCGGAAACAGAATATCGCATGCCTATTGAACGTGGCTCCTTCCCATTGCTTGTCGATATGACTCCCTCCTCCTCGTGTAGTCAAGTCTGCCTGCCAGACTCACCAATCGACTACAAAGACACCTCCCTCGAGCATGGCACCACTGCCACCTCCACCAAAAACCACCATCGGCTCCTCGCCGCTGGTAGTTCCTGCCCCTGCTCTTGGCCAACGGACTGCTACTATGGCGAACTTCCCGGTGCGACCGTTCGACTTTGCTCCGGTGGGATCGACCTTCGACAGAGGCCCAGCTCATCGCGTTCAACGCCATGTCATGGTGGTGGATGATCCTCCGCTCAACCATGATAGGTATGCCATTGTCTCCGTCAATCCTCCCGTTCTTGATCATCAGAAGGAGTTCTGGCTGGTTGAAGTTTGCCGCATCATCACTATTGATCTCGAGTACGACTTACTTGATGATTTCATTTGTTCGCTTGGCATTGGGTGTGTCATTTTTGCGGATATGGAAAGCAGAGATGCAGCGATTCGGGAGGGACCTCATGCCTTGACTGATGATTCCACGTTTTCTTTAGTCCCGCATGATGAAAGTCTTAATATGCGCATGCCTGCCTTTGAATATGAAGTCTGGATTATGTTTCTTGCCTTCCCTGTGGATTATCAGACTGAGCATTACATTCATAAGGCTGTCTCTAATTTCGGTAAACTGCTTGTCTGGTTGTGATTCGTCTCCAACGTATCTATAATTTTTGATTTCTCCATGCTATTATATTATCTATTTTGGATGTTAATGGGTTTTATTTTACACTTTTATATCATTTTTGGGACTAACCTACTAATCAGAGGCCCATCCCAAATTGCTTTTTTTTTTGCCTATTTTAGGGTTTCCAAGGAAAGGAATATCAAACATAGTCCAAACGGAATGAAACCTTCGGGAACGTGATTTTCTCAACAAACGTGATCTAGGAGAGTTGGAGTGGCTGTCAAGAAACAAGGGAGGAAGGCACGAGGCAGGGAGCGCGCCCTCCACCATCTTGGGCCCTCCGTTGCTCCACCGACGTACTTTTTCCTCATATATATCCACGTACCCCCCAAACATCCAGGAGCACCACGAAAACCTAATTCCATCGCCACAACCTTCTGTACTCGAGAGATCCCATCCGGGGGCCTTTTCCGAAGCTCCACCGCAGGGGGCATTGATCGCGGAGGGCCTTCCGTTGATGTGTGAGTAGTTTACTTCAGACCTTCGGGTCCATAGTTATTAGCTAGATGGCTTCTTCTCTCTCTTTGGATCTTAATACAAAGTTCTCCTCGATTCTCTTGGAGATCTATTCGATGTAATCTTCTTTTGCGGTGTGTTTGTCGAGATCCGATGAATTGTGGGTTGATGATCCAGATTTTCTATGAACAATATTTGATTCTCCTCTGAATTCTTGTATGTATGATTGGTTTATCTTTGCAAGTCTCTTCGAATTATCAGTTTGGTTTGGCCTACTAGATTGATCTTTCTTGCAATGGGAGAAGTGCTTAGCTTTGGGTTCAATCTTGCGGTGTTCGATCCCAGTGACAGAAAGGGAGCCGATATGTATTGTATTGTTGCCATCAAGGATAAAAAGATGGGGTTTATATCATATTGCATGAGTTTATCCCTCTACATCATGTCATCTTCCTTCAAGCATTACTCTGTTCTCTTGAACTTAATACTCTAGATGCATGCTGGATAGCGGTCGATGTGTGGAGTAATAGTAGTAGATGCAGAATCATTTCGGTCTACTTGTCTCGGACGTGATGCCTATATACATGATCATACCTAGATATTCTCATAACTATGCTCAATTATATCAATTGCTCGACAGTAATTCGTTTACCCACCATAATACTTATGCTCTTGAGAGAAGCCACTAGTGAAACCTATGGCCCCCGGGTCTATCTTCCATCATATTAATCTTCCAATACTTAGTTATTTATATTGCCTTTTATTTTACTTTGCATATTTATTTCTCTTTATCATAAAAATACCAAAAATATTATCTTATCATATCTATCAGATCTCACTCTCGTAAGTGACCGTGAAGGGATTGACAACCCCTTTTTCGCGTTGGTTGCGAGGTTCTTATTTGTTTGTGTAGGTGTGTGGGACTTGAGCGTGATCTCCTACTGGATTGATAGCTTGGTTCTCAAAAACTAAGGGAAATACTTATGCTGCTTTACTGCATCACCCTTTCCTCTTCAAGGGAAAACCAACGAATGCTCAATAGGTAGCAGGCCGCGCCCATGACAAAACAAAGCCCGTGTTCTAGTTGAATGTCATATCAAAGATGTTGCTGAAGTTCCACACAATATTTTGGTCACTCGAGTTGGTCTGCTGCCTAGACTTGGCCGCTCTTGGTCTGTCCCAGTCTATGTGCTTAATGGCAGAAACACCATCCCTGATCTGGTTGGCACGGAGGAAGCTCATCCCCTCCTTAATGCATCCCCCCACTCGTAGCAGCTCCCGTTCTACACTGTTATGCAGCAGTCCAGGCTCGATGAGTTGGAT
This sequence comes from Triticum aestivum, assembly GCF_018294505.1. Lineage (NCBI taxonomy): Eukaryota > Viridiplantae > Streptophyta > Magnoliopsida > Poales > Poaceae > Triticum > Triticum aestivum. Next base: position 633,635,778 of record NC_057800.1, on the reverse strand, counting down.
GCATAGGAGGCGCTGAATGAAGCTGCTTGGAATGCCCCTGCACATGCACAAGAAGAGCTTCAGGAAAATGGGTGGTGTGCCTGGACAGTTATTCCTCCACCTTATTCAGGTTTCAGCTTCAGAACCTTTTTCAGTATGATGGGCCGTCTCTGATGGATGGAGTTGATCCTTAGCATAAAATTCACGATAATTTGTCTGATGTCTGGGCGTCTGATGAGGAAATTGAGGCGGTTGAAGCTTTGGCAGATGGTTTTGTTCTTGGGAATCCTATGGAACGTTTAGCATTTCTCAGAGCTGGTGGTGATTCAGTTAATCTCATGGTTGCTCTTGACCAGGAATTTCTGCTTTGGATTGGAGAATTGCTCAAACACATGTACACTCGGGCCCTTACTGATGTGCAGTAGGAGACTGTCATGCTCCCACTTAACCCCTTCAGGGTCATTCAGCACCACCTAAACTCTGTCCGAGCTGTGTGGCTGTCCAGTATGGTGCCCTAGCCAGACCTCATGTCTATGTTTTTTGGTGCTCACTTCCAGATGGGAGCCAGCATTATTCCCCGCCACTTGCCGCAAGAGGACGAACCTGGCATAGCTAATGTTTTTGATGAGGAATGGATCTTGGCTGACCAATCCCCTGGACTTAAGGCCATCACGGCACATTTTATTGCTGATCTACCTGTTCATGGGATTGCTCTCCAGACGCTTGCTTCTTCGTCTCTCTTTGCGGTCACCAGTTCGCGTAATGCTAATATTCCCCTTGACACCACTACGGTTAGAAGGAGCACCAGGTCAAACAAGTACGATGGCTTCAAGGTCACCCAGGCCAATGACATCAAGCAGACAAGATCGAGGGTGAGAGCTCGTGTGCTGCCTTCTGCTAAGGCCATTTCCATGGCGTCTGCTCCTGCACATGTGGCCTCTGCTTCCTGCCCGCCACCTACCTCTATCGAGGAAATCCAATAGGTGGCTGGCCACCGCGGGATTACTCCAGATGATTTATCTGCGGAGAAGCTGCTGGATGGCCAGCAGATGGTTTCTACTACTGAAGACTGATCCTCTCGGCTGTCGTGAATAAATCTTGGAACGTGTTATCATGGAATGTCAGATGCATAAACTCTAAAAGCAAACTTTTGGCTCTTAGAAATGCGATTGATACTGGTGGTTGTTCAGTGATATGTATCTAGGAAACCAAACATGAATCATTTGATTTAGCTTTTATTAAAACTTTCTATCCTAAGCGCTTTGATAAGTTTGCGTTTGCACCTTCCATGGGTGCTTTGGGTGGTATTATCACAATCTAGAACAGCTCTCTGTTTGTGGGCACGCCGTGCTTTATTGACTCCTTTGCTATGGGTGTTTCTTTTGTTTCCACGCAATCTAATGAGGCCTGGAATTTAGTCAATGTTTATGGCCCTTGTTCTGGACAATGTCGGGTGGATTTTAGTTCTTGGCTATTTGATCTCAATATACCCAGTTGTGCAAATTGTTGATATTGGGGGACTTCAACTTCATTAGCTCCACGGCTAATAGAAACAAACCTGACGGAGATGCTCCTATTCAATGAATTCATTCGTGCACAATCCCTGATGGAACTCCCTGTCAAGGGCCGATCGTATACTTGGAGTAACATGCAGGATGACCCCTTGCTTGAACAGCTCGACTGGTTCTTCTCGTCGTCTAATTGGACCACTGCCTTCCGGAACATGATGGTCTTACCTCTTGCCAAACCAGTTTCTGATCACGTCCCATGTATTGTGGCCATTGAGTCTAAAATCCCCAAGTCCAAGCTCTTCCATTTTGACAACTACTAGGTCAATCATGAGGGCTTCTCTGACGTGCTCGCACGCTCCTGGTCCAAGCCATGCCACGTGGCACTTCTTCAACTGAGAAACGTGGAACACATCATGAACTCCTGACAATCCTTCGGGCAATTCCAACTTGTAGGCCACTTCTCCCATACGTTCCAATACTCGGTATGGTCCTACAAATCATGGTGCTAACTTTCCTTTAACACCAAAGCGCTTTGTTCCCCGAAGTGGTGATACTCGAAGATAAGCTCTATCTCCAACTTCGTAAACTGTCTCCTTGCGTTTAGAATCTGCATAACTCTTCTGTCTGGACTAGGCTATCTTGAGCCTATCACGAATCAATTTTACTTTCTGTTCAGACTCCTTAATCAGATCCGGTCCAAACAACTGGCGGTCTCCAACTTCATCCCACGACAACGGTGTCCTGCACCTCCTTCCGTACAAGGCTTCAAAAGGGGCCATCTTTAAACTGGTTTGATAGCTATTTTTGTAAGAGAACTCTGCATATGGCAAATTGTCGTCCCAACTAGATCCGTAATCTAGAGCACAAGCTCTCAGCATATCCTCCAAAATCTGATTGACTCTCTCGGTCTGTCCATCTGTCTGTGGATGAAAAGTTGTACTGAATTCTAGCCTGGTTCCCAAAGTTTCGTGCAACTTCTTCCAGAACTTTGAGGTAAACTGGGTTCCTTTATCTGGTACGATACTCCTTGGAACTCCATGCAGACATACAGTCCTGGTCATGTATATCTTTGCCAACTTTGCACTGGTATAGGTAGTCTCCACTGGAATGAAATGAGCTACCTTTGTCAAACGATCGACTACAACCCATATCGAGTCATAGCCTGAACGTGTTCTGGGCAATCCTGTAATAAAATCCATGCCTAGCTTATCCCACTTCCATTCGGGTATCGGCAATGGTTGTAGCAATCATGCTGGCTTCTGATGCTCCGCCTTGACTCTCTGACATACATCACAAACTGCTACGTACTTCGCAATATCCTTCTTCATTCCGGTCCACCAGAAAATATCCTTCAAATCCAAATACATCTTGGTATTTCCTGGGTGAATCGAATATGGTGAATCATGGGCCTCTTGCAGAATTAGCTTTCTAATCTCCGGATCATTTGGTACATAGACACGGTCTTCAAACCATAAGGTATCGTGCTCGTCCTCACGAAATCCCTTAGCCTTTCCCTTGCTAAGTTTCTCCTTAATAGAAGAAATCTCCTTGTCAGTCCTTTGGGCTTCTCTGATTTTACCCATCAATGTAGACTGAATCTCCAATGCTGCTACATAGCCTCTCGGGACTATTTCTAAACATAACTCTCGAAGATTTTCGACTAACTCCCTTGGTAATTCTCCCATCATTAGGGTGTTGACATGACTCTTACGGCTTAATGCGTCAGCTACTACATTAGCCTTTCCGGGGTGATAAAGCAATTTCATATCATAATCCTTGATGAGCTCCAACCATCTCCTTTGTCTCAGATTCAACTCCTTCTGTGTGAAAATATACTTCAAACTCTTATGATCCGTATACACCTCGCAATGGTTTCCAATCAGAAAATTTCTCCAAGTCTTCAGTGCATGCACTACGGCTGCTAACTCCAAATCATGCGTAGCATAATTCAACTCATGAGGCTTAAGCTATCGTGAGGCATATGAAATAACTCTCCCTTCCTCATAAGCACTGCTCCAAGTCCTCGACGTGAAGAATCGCAATACACCTCATAATCCTTGGTCTGGTCTGGCAAAATCAACACTGGTGAAGTAACCAAATGTTTCTTCAACTCCTGGAAACTAGCCTCACATTCCTCCGTCCATATGAACTTGGTATCCTTCTTCAACAACTCCGTCATAGGCTTCGCAATCTTTGAGAAATTCTCAATAAATCTCCGGTAGTATCCTGCAAGTCCAAGAAAACTCCGGATCTCTCCAACTATTGTTGGTGCTTCCCAATTGGTCATAGTGATAACCTTTGTGGGATCGACTGCTATTCCTTCTCCGGATATAACGTGTCCGAGGAATCCTACTTCCTTCAACCAAAACTCACATTTGCTAAACTTGGCATATAGTTGATGTTCCCTGAGCTTTCCAAGAACCAAACGCAAATGTTCCTTATGCTACTCTTCATTCTTTGAGTAAACCAGGATATCATCAATGAACACTACGACGAACTTATCCAAGAACTCCATAAACACTTTGTTCATCATGTTCATAAAATTTGCAAGTGCATTAGTCAGACCAAATGACATAACGGTATACTCGTACAGCCCATACCTGGTGGTAAAAGCCGTCTTGGGTATATCCTGTTCCCGAATCTTCAACTGGTGGTATCCTGATCGCAGATCGATCTTGGAAAATACCTTAGCTCCTTGCAATCGATCAAACAGATCATTGATCATTGGTAGTGGGTACTTGTTCTTGATTGTTACTTCATTCAATCCTCGATAATCGACAACCATCCTTAACGATCCATCCTTCTTCTCCACTAGAAGTACTGGCGATCCCCAAGGTGAAGAACTTGGGCGAATATAACCTTTATCCAGTAACTCCTTAATTTGCTTCTTAATTTCCACCAAATCCTTTGCAGGCATCCTGTATGGTCTCTTCGATATTGGCCCTGTGCCTGGCAATAGCTCAATCAAAAACTCAATATCTCTATCCGGTGGCATGCCTGGCAACTCCTCTGGAAATACATCAGGGAATTCCTTTACCACTGGTACTTCCTCCTGCACAACTCCTGTTAAGCAATTTACTTGAGTCCTCTTTGGCACATGTCCGGATACATACTTGATCCTTCTCCCTTCTGGGGTGGTAAGCAAAATTGACTTACTAGCACATTCAATATTCCCCTCATACTTTGATAACCAATCCATGCCTAATATCACATCCAATCCTTGGGATTCCAATACTATTAGGTCTGAGGGAAAAACATAGTTACCAATCCTTAATGGTAACCGATCACACCATAGACTAGCCATATATTCTGCTCCAGGCGAGGTTACTAACATGGGTGACCTAAGGGCTTGGGTTGACAGTTTATACTTATCCACAAATCCCCTTGATATGTATGAATGTGATGCACCAATATCAAAAAGAACAAGTGCAGTAAATGACTTAACCAAAAACTTACCGATTACTGCATCCTGTTGTTCTTCAACCTCCTCCACTCTAACGTGGTTCACCTGTCCCCTATTGAAATGGTTCGGCTTCTTCCCAGAGCTTCCATTGCTATTTCCATTTTGTAATTCAGGACATTCATTGGCATAATGTCCAGTCTTCTGGCACTTAAAGCAAGTGACTTGGCTCAGGTCTTTCTTGGCTGGGGTTGATGGGTTGGTGCGGTTCTGGCCGCTACTTTCTCCATTACCATTACCATTCTTGGGGCCATTGTGATTGTGCGAGCTACCTCCTCCATGGGTATGCTGAAAATGTCCTCTCGGTCTAGGGTTAAATCGTGGCTTCTGCTGAGCTCCTGTATTGTACTTTCCTTGTGCATACTTCCTCTTGCGATTTTCAATTTGCTGTTGCTTCCCTTCAATCATAAGAGCACGATCTACCAACTCCTGGTAGTTGTTGAAGGTTGCTACCATCAACTGCATGCTCAACTCATCATTCAGTCCTTCCAGAAACTTCTCCTGCTTAGCTGCATCCGTAGCAACGACATCTGGGGCATAACATGCTAATTTACTAAAGTCCTCCACATACTGGCCAACTGTCCGTCCTCCTTGGCACAAGTTGTGAAACTCTCGCTTCTTCAAGGCCATAGCTCCTGCTGAAACATGGGCAGTTCGAAAAGCCTGCTAAAACTGGTCCCATGTGACATTGTCGACAGGGAAAGTGGCTGTGAAATTCTCCCACCATGATGCTGCGGGTCCTTCAAGCTGATGTGCGGCTTCACCTTCTCCGCATCTGTGCATCCTGCAGTGGTCAACTCTCTAGCTGTCTTGCGGAGCCAATCATCTTCTACTATTGGCTCGGTGCTACTGGAAAACACCGGCGGATTCAGCCTAAGAAAACGGGCTAAATGATCAACAGGTGGTGGTGGTGGTGGTGGGTTGTTGTTGTTGTTCCCCTGATTTTGATTCTGGACTAGCAACTGCATCAATGTGTTCTGCTGCTGGATCAACTGAGTGAGCTCCGATGGAAAGGTAAATCCGGGGTCACGTCTCGGAGGCATCTGAGGGTTTAGAAAAGATGAGATTTAAGAATAGAGGGGGTCTAAAGAGAAAACACTACCCATATGCACATGAGGCAAAAGCAAACAATTCACTTCATTCAATCAAACAAGGGCATACAATCGATCTAACTATCACAAAAGTGCTCGGACTATAATATTTACATGGTGGACTACTACTATTGATAAGGTGGTCTACTAGAAATATTCTTCGGTTGTAGACTCCATGATATCTGCTTCGGCTTCATCAACATAGTCATCATCGCTATCATATGGATCCGAGTCGGTGTCGTCGATGATGGTGTAGTCTTCCGGGCGAATCTCCTTGGGTTCTTCGTCTTCATCTACTGGTGTAGGGCCTCCCATTAATATCCCGATCTTCATTGTTAGGTTGGCATTCCTGTCCACTAATACTTCAATTTCTTCTTCATAATCTTCATGTGTAGCCTTGAGTTCTTCCTCCAGTTCCTTGATTCTTGTCCTTGCCTTCTTTAGGTCTATCATGTCGGCGCACATCGGGTTCTCCTGTCGTCGAATGTGCTGGTTTAACTCCTAGATAAAAGTTGCAACTGATCTATCCTTCCTGGTGCTGATCATCTCCCAGTGCTCATCATGGCGTCCACAAATCTGGTAGATAGTATCCTTGAGATCATTGCGGTAGACTTCTCCAATGCGTCCCATGGTGATGTGAGCTGCCATGCTCTTTCCTAGACTCCAAGTTGGTGCATCAAAAGAAAACTCTATGGGCTCAGTGACTGGCATGAACGTCCTTCCTGGAACTTGAACTTGAATCATCCAGCGCTCTTCTTCAGGTAAAGTGGCATGGTAGGTTCCGGTGAAGCTTGGTACTCCTATGTTCTGGTATCTAGTGACTTCCTGCAAGTGACGTCCAAAGGGTGTATCTTCATCCGGTTGCGTGAACTTGTTCCTTGCATCCGCCATCCTAAAAGAGTAGAAAAGATGAGGAGTCAGAAGAGAAGAGAGTAGATAGTGATCTAGGTCTTTAGCTTAGTGGTCGTGTCCTACAGTCAGCATGTGCTTTGATACCATCTCTGTAGCGACCAGACCTCAAACGATCTGATCTCTGTGCTCCGGTGTCATCCCTGGATCAGTAATGCTGACACCACACAGTACTCGGAGGATTTATAACAGAGTAGCAATCACACACTTATTACATCGAGTGTCTCAATAAAGAACTTATTAAAATAAATATGGCTTAAGGCCATCTAATAACGATAACAGCGGAAGGCTTGGAAGATAAGTGAGTCCATCAACTCCAACGGCATCACTGAGTATAGAACCACAATCCAAAACTCCTTAATCGTCGTCTGGAAAGTCTACAACATTAATGTTGCAGCCCGAAAATGGGTCAGCACATGGAATATGCTGGCAATGTAACACATAGAGAGTAATGGAATGAAACAGCTAGTCTATATGCATATTTGGCTGGTGGAAAGCTCTATGGTTACAGTTCTGCGAAAAGCCAATTTTTCCCTACTGCAAAGGAATTAATTTATTTAACTATTATGGTGGTTGTTAAACATTGAGAATGGTTGACAGCATTCTCAATCCCAATTAAACATCATTAAACAAACCCATCAAACTTAATTTTATAGTAACATGTTGAGATTCACATGATAATCCAAGTACTAGATACTCAAGATGTCCATAACCGGGGACACGGCTAACCATGATTAGTTTATACACTCTGCAGAGGTTTGTGCACTTTTCCCCACAAGACTCAATCTCCTCTGTAGATTATCTCGCACTGCATGGTGTTTGAGAAACGGATGACCGAGACATAGTCTTTCAGAAGTGCTAGCACCTTATGATCGGGTAGACCGTACCACCTACATCCCCTACATCTGGTAGTCTACCACTGTAAGAGTTCGCACGACTTAATCAACTATGCTAGAGCCCATAATAGCTTGTGGCTGCACACGGAAGTTTCTAGCATGAATAATCTCATGATCCCTTTGAGCCTGGGTGGCGGTCCAAAAGAAAACAGGCAATCCTGGAATACCCAGGTACCTCAATCCACCCAGATGTGTGTTTAAGTTGCCACCTTAGATAAACCAATGATTAACAGTCCTCACATCTGTCATGGATATCACTCACCCAATCCACGTCTACTAGCATAGCATGGCATAATAAGCAAACATAGAAGTAACTCCCAAAGGTTTGATAATAAACTGGTAATAGGTACTACCTCAACTACTTCCCATCCCACAATTTAATTAGATCCTAATCATGCAATGTTTGAGGATTTGATCTAATGCAATAAAACTGGGTAGTAGAAAAGGTATGATCAAAGTGTTACCTGCCTTGCTGATGATCCGTGAAACCTAGAGATTCAAAGTAACAGGCGGCGCACTCCAGGTATTCTATCGCAGACAACCAAACAAGCATACAATAAATACTCATCTGATGCACAGGTAAAAGTCAAATAAGAGAACTAACCAGAAAGTTCAACTTAAGAACTCTGGTTTGCAAAAAGAATCAAAATGAATGAAGCAACGAAAGTCAAACGGCGAAAGAAAACAACTTCGTTCTACTAATCTGGATCTAAGGCAATTTTTACAGTGGCAAAAACTTGCTTAAGTTGGTTAAACGGATAGAGGGTTTCGAGACGAAACTCCAGGCGCTTGAATCGCCTGATTCCGATAAACGAGCGAAAAGTTATACTAAAACAAAAATCGGATCAGAAGTCGCGATCAGAAAATAATCGCAGAAAATCCGAGAAAAAGAAAAACGACGAACGGATTAATGAACGAACGTTCGTTAACTGGATCTAAACGATGAGAACATTCGTTAAAACAAACGAACGAGCGAACGCTCGCTAATTAACCTAAACCGAAAAAAACCAATCTAATAAAAAAATGGAAACTAAAAAAAAACCGACGAAAAACCGAACGGTTTTTCGAGAAAACCGGCGGCGCGGAAAATTAGGCAACCTCGGGCGGCGGATCGGCGAGGCAACGGCGCGGCGGGCGGCGGCGGCGGCGCGGGCGGCGGGCGGCGGGTGCGGGGCGGGGCTAGGGTTTGGCTCGGGTGAGCTGCCCCGGCTTATAAAGCCTGCCGGGCCAGAGTCCCAGGCCGACACGGCCCGGTTAGGCTGGTGCGTGTTTTTTTTAAATAATTATGCGCAGAAGAAAAATAAAAAGAAATACTAAACAGACTCCAAAAATCCCGAAATAAATTTCGCCGACTTCGAAAATAAAGCCGGACAAAGAGAACATTTATTTGGGGCCTAAATACAATTTTGAAAAATGCATATTTTTCCTAAATTCAAATAAAATATCGAAAAACTCCGAAATAAAATCTTATTTGATTTCTTTATTAAATCCTCAATATTTCTTTATTTTGGGAAAGTCATTTTATTCCCTCTCTCATAATTTTGTAATAGAAATAATTGATGATAAAATAAATAAAAATCAAATGATCCTAATCTCAATTTTTGAGAAAACTCAAATATGGAAATAACGAAATCCCCAACTCTCTCCATGGGTCCTTGGGTTGCTTAGGATTTCTAGGATCGAAACCAAAAGCAAATAAAATATGATATGCATTGATGATCTAATGTATAACATTCCAAATTGAAAATTGGGGATGTTACAGACCGCTATCCAGCATGCATCTAGAGTATTAAGTTAAAAACAGAGTAACGCCTTAAGCAAGATGACATGATGTATAGGGATAGTTTCATGCAATATGATAAAAAACCCCATCTTTTTATCCTCGATGGCAACAATACAATACATGCTTTGCTGCCCCTTCTGTCACTGCGAAAGGACATCGCAAGATCGAACCCAAAGCTAAGCACTTCTCCCATGGCAAGAAACACAAATTTAGTAGGCCAAACCAAACTGATAATGTGAAGAGACTTGCAAAGATAACCAATCATACATAAAAGAATTCAGAGAAGATTCAAATATTATTCATAGATAGACTGGATCATAAACCCACAATTCATCGGTTTCAACAAACACACCGCAAAAAGAAGATTACATCGAATAGATCTCCACGAGAGAGGGGGAGAACATTGTATTGAGATCCAAAAAGAGAGAAGAAGCCATCTAGCTACTAACTATGGACCCGTAGGTCTGAAGTAAACTACTCACACTTCATCGGAGGGGCTTGGATGATGATGTAGAAGCCCTCCATGATCGATGCCCCCTCCGACGGAGCTCCGGAACAGGCCCCAAGATGGGATCTCGTGGATACAGAAAGTTGTAGCGGTGAAATTAGGTTTTTGGCTCCGTATCTGATCGTTTGGGGGTACGTGGGTATATATAGGAGGAAGAAGTACGTCGGTGTTGCAACAGGGGGCCCACGAGGGTGAAGGGCGCGCCTGGGGGGGCAGGTGCGCCCCCCTACCTCGTGGCCTCCTGTTAATTGGCTTGACGTAGGGTCCAAGTCTCCTGAGTTGTATTCGGTGAGAAAATCACGTCCCCGAAGGTTTCATTCCGTTTGGACTCCGTTTGATATTCCTTTTCTTCGAAACCCTAAAACAGGCAAAAAACAGCAATTCTGGGCTGGGCCGCCAGTTAATAGGTTAGTCCCAAAAATAATATAAAAGTGGATAATAAAGCCCAATAATGTCCAAAATAGTAGATAATATAGCATGGAGCAATCAAAAATTATAGATACATTGGAGATGTATCAAGCATCCCCAAGCTTAATTCCTGCTCGTCCTCGAGTAGGCAAATGATAAAAACATAATTTTTGATGCGGAGTGCTACTTGGCATAATTTTAATTTAATTCTTCTTAATTGTGGTATGAATATTTAGATCCGAAAGATTCAAGACAAAAGTTCATATTGACATAAAAATGATAATACTTCAAGCATACTAACTAAGCAATTATGTCTTCTCAAAATAACATGGCCAAAGAAAGTTCATCCCTACGAAATCATATGGTTTAGTGATGTTTCATTTTTGTCACACAAGAATGATATCATCATACACAACCCCGATGACAAGCCAAGCAATTGTTTCATACTTTAGTAATCTCAAACCTATAAACTTTCACACAATATATGAGCGTGAGCCATGGACATAGCACTATAGGTGGAATAGAATATAATGAGGGGGTTATGTGGAGAAGACAAAAAAGGAGGAAGTCTCACATCAACGAGGCTAATCAATGGGCTATGGAGATGCCCACCGATTGATGTTAATGCAAGGAGTAGGGATTGCCATGCAACGGATGCACTAGAGCTATAAATGTATGAAAGCTCAACAAAAGAAACTAGTGGGTGTGCATCCAACTTGCTTGTTCACGAAGACCTAGGGCACTTGAGGAGGCCCATTGTTGGAATATACAAGCCAAGTTCTATGATGAAAAATTCCCACTAGTATATGAAAGTGATAACATGAGAGACTCTCTACTATGAAGATCATGGTGCTACTTTGAAGCACAAGTGTGGCAAAGGATAGTAACATTGTCCCTTCTCTCTTTTTCTCTCATTTTTTGAGCCTTTTCTATTTTCTTATGGCCTTTCTCTTTTTTTGGGCCTTCTCCTTTTTTATGGCCTTTCCTCTTCTTTTTTTTATATTCCTCACTTGGGACAATGCTCTAGAAAATGATGATCATCACACTTCTATTTATTTACAACTCAATGATTACAACTCGATACTAGAACAAAGATGACTCTATATGAATGCCTCCGGCGGTGTACCGGGATATGCAATGAACCAAGAGTGACATGTATGAAAGAATTATGAACGGTAGCTTTGCCAGAAATACTATGTCAACTACATGATCATGCTAAGCAATATGACAATGATGAATGTGTCATGATGAATGGAATGATGGAAAGTTGCATGGCAATATATCTCGGAATGGCTATGGAAATGCCATAATAGGTAGGTATGGTGGCTGTTTTGAGGAAGATATAAGGAGGTTTATGTGTGAAATAGTGTATCATATCACGGGGTTTGGATGCACCGGCGAAGTTTGCGCCAACTCTCAATGTGTACCGAAGAGGCTAGCAAGGATGGAAGGGTGAGCGTGCGTATAATCCATGGACTCAACATTAGTCATAAAGAACTCACATACTTATTGCAAAAATCTACAAGTCATCAAAAACCTCGGTACTACGCGCATGCTCCTAGGGGGATAGATTGGTAGGAAAAGACAATCGCTCGTCCCCGACCGCCACTCATAAGGAAGACACTAAAATAACACCTTATGTTTCAAATTTGTTGCATAACGTTTACCATACGTGCATGCTACGGGACTGGCAAACCTCAACACAAGTATTTCTCAATTTCACAACTACTCAACTAGGACGACTTTGATATTATTACCTCCATGTCTCAAAACAATCATCAAGCATCAAACTTCTCTTAGTATTCAACACACTCATAAGAAAGTTTTATTATTAATCTTGCATACCAAGCATATTAGGATTTTAAGCAAATTACCATGCTATTAAGACTCTCAAAATAATCTAAGTGAAGCATGAGAGATCAATAGTTTCTATAAAACAAATCCACCACCGTGCTCTAAAAGATATAAGTGAAGCACTAGAGTAAAACTATAGAGCTCAAAAGATATAAGTGAAGCACGTAGAGTATTCTATCAAATTCCAAATTATGTATGGCTCTCTCAAAAGGTGTGTACAGTAAGGATGATTGTGGTAGACTAACAAGCTAAGACTCAAATCATAAAAGACGCTCCAAGCAAAACACATATCATGTGGTGAATAAAAATAGAGCTCCAAGTAAAGTTACCGATAGAAGTAGACGAAAGAGGGGATGCCTTCCGGGGCATCCCCAAGCTTTGGCTTTTAGGTGTCCTTAGATTATCTTGGGGGTGCTATGGGCATCCCCAAGCTTAGGCTCTTGCCACTCCTTGTTCCATAATCCATCAAATCTTTACCCAAAACTTGAAAACTTCACAACACAAAACTTAAAGTAGAAAATCTTGTGAGCTCCATTAGCGAAAGAAAACAAAAGATCACTTCAAGGTACTGTAATGAACTCATTATTTATTTATATGGGTGTTATACCTACTGTATTCCAACTTCTCTATGGTTCATAAACTATTTTACTAGCGATAGATTCATCAAAATAAGCAAACAACACACGAAAAACTGAATCTGTCAAAAACAGAACAGTCTGTAGTAATATGTAGCTAACGCAAGATATGGAACCCCAAAAATTCTAAAATAAATTTCTGGACGTGAGGAATTTATCTATTAATCATCTTCAAAAAGAATTAACTAAATATCACTCTCCAAATAAAAATGACAGCAGTTCTCGTGAGCGCTAAAGTTTCTGTTTTTTACAGCAAGTTCAACAAGACTTTCCCCAAGTCTTCCCAACGGTTCTACTTGGCACAAACACTAATTAAGCACAAAAAACACAACCAAAACAGAGGCTAAATAATTTATTTATTACTAAGCAGGATCAAAAAGAAAGTAATAAAAATAAAATTGGGTTGCCTCCCAACAAGCGCTGTCGTTTAACGCCCCTAGCTAGGCATAACAAGCAAGAATAGGTCTAGGTATTGCCATCTTTGGTAGGCAATCCATAAGTGGCTCTCATAATAGATTCATAAGGTAATTTTATTTTATTTCTAGGTAAGTGTTCCATGCCCTTTTTAATGGAAATTGGAATCTAATATTCCCTTCCTTCATATCAATAATTGCACCCACCGTTCTAAGGAAAGGTCTACCGAGAATAATAGGGCAAGAAGGATTGCAATCTATATCAAGAACGAGAAAATCTACGGGCGCATAATTCCTATTTGCAACAATAAGAACATCATTAATTCTTCCCATAGGTTTCTTAATAGTGGAATCCGCAAGATGCAAGTTTAGAGAGCAATCATCAAAATCACGGAAATCTAGCAAATCACACAAAGTTTTGGGAATAGTAGAGACACTAGCACCCAAATCACAAAGCATAAAACTCATATTCTTTAATTTTAATTTTAATAGTAGGTTACCACTCATCATAAAGTTTTCTAGGGATAGAAACTTTCAACTCAAGTTTTTCTTCATAAGATTGCATCAAGGCATCAACGATATGTTCGGTAAAGGCTTTATTTTGACTATAAGCATGAGGAGAATTTAGCACGGATTGCAACAAGGAAATACAATCAATCAAAGAGAAATTTTCATAATTAAATTCCTTGAAATCCAATATAGTGGGTTTAGCATCATCTAGGGTTTTATTTCTTTTAATCCCACTTTTATCAATTTCACCATCAAGATCTAAATACTCCGAATTTTTAGAACGCCTTCTAGGTAAAGGTGGATCATATTCAGTCCCATAATTACCAAGATTAATATTGCAAAACAAAGATTTAATAGGGGACACATCAATAACTTTTTAAATCTTCATCATTATTTTCATAGGAACTAGACGAACACACTTTAATAAAGGCATCTTTCATAGCACGCGTCCTAGCGGTTCTTTCCTTGCACTCATCAATGGAAATTCTCATGGCTTTGAGAGACTCATTGCTATCATGCTTAGGAGGAATAGATCTAAGCTTTAAAGAATCAACATCAAGAGAAATTCTATCAACGTTCCTAGCCAAATCATTAATCTTAAGCATTTTTTCTTCAATCATAGCATTAAAATTCTTTTGCGAAGAAATAAATTCTTTAATATTAGATTCAGAATCAGAGGGAATCTTATTATAATTTCCATAAGAATTGTTGTAGGAATTACCATAATTATTAGAGGGATTACTAGGATAAGGCCTAGGATTGAAATTTCCTCTATACGCGTTGTTACCAAAATTGTTCCTACCAACAAAATTCACATCCATAGATTCATTATTATTCTCAATCAAAGTAGACAAGGGCATATCATTAGGATCAGAAGAAACACTCTTATTAGCAAATAATTTCATAAGTTCATCCATCTTTCCACTCAAAACATTAATTTCTTCTATCGTATGCACCTTTTTATTAGCAGATCTTTCAGTATGCCATTGAGAATAATTAACCATAATATTATCTAGGAGTTTAATAGCTTCTCCTAAGGTGATTTCCATAAAAGTGCCTCCCGCGGCCGAATCCAAAAGATTTCTAGAAGCAAAATTCAATCCGGCATAAAAAATTTGTATAATCATCCACAAGTTTAAACCATGAGTAGGGCAATTACGTATCATTAATTTCATTCTCTCACATGCTTGTGCAACATGTTCATGATCAAGTTGCTTAAAATTCATAATATCGTTTCTAAGAGATGATCTTAGTGGGAGGAAAATACTTAGAGATAAAAGCATCTTTGCACTTGTTCCATGAATCAATACTATTTGTAGGCAAAGAAAGATGAAAACCAAGCTTTAGCACGATCTCTAAGCGAAAAAGGAAATAGCTTCAATTTAACAATATCATTATTGACATCTTTCTTCTTTTGCATGTCACACAAATCAATGAAGCTATTAAGATGGGTAGCGGCATCTTTACTAGGAAGGCCGGAGAACGGATCTTTCATGACAAGATTCAGCAAAGCAGCATTAATTTCACAAGATTCAGCATCGGTAAGAGGAGCAATCGGAGTGCTAAGGAAATCATTATTGTTGGTATTGGTGAAGTCACACAATTTGGTATTATCTTGAGCCATCGCGACAAACAAGCAATCCAACACACGAGCAAACAAAAGGCAAACGAGCAAAAAGAGGCAAATAGAGAAAGAGAGGGAGGATAGAGAGAGAGGGCGAATAAAACGTCAAGGGTGAAGTGGGGGAGAGGAAAACGAGAGGCAAATAGAAAATAATGTAATGCGGGATATAGGGATTGTGATGGGTACTTGGTATGTTGGCTTTTGCGCAGACTCCCCGGCAACGGCGCCAGAAATTCTTCTTGCTACCTCTTGAGCACTGCGTTGGATTTCCCCGAAGAGGAGAGGATGATGCAGCAAAGTAGCGTAAGTATTTCCCTCAGTTTTTTGAGAACCAAGGTATCAATCCAGTAGGAGGCTATGCGCGAGTCCCTCATAACTACACAAAAACAATAGCTCAACGCAACCAATGCACTTAGGGGTTTTCAATCCCTTCACGGTCACTTACGAAAGTGAGATCTGATAGAGATGATAAATAATATTTTTGGTATTTTTGGTATAGAGATGCAAAGTGAAAAGTAAAAGGCAAAGTAAAAAAAGCAAAGCAATAATAAAGTGATGGAGATTGACATGATGAGAAAGAGACCCGGGGGCCACAGGTTTCACTAGTGGCTTCTCTCAAGAGCATAAGTATTCTACGGTGGGTGAACAAATTACTGTTGAGCAATTGACAGAATTGAGCATAGTTATGAGAATATCTAGGTATGATCATGTATATAGGCATCACGTCCGAGACAAGTAGACTGACTCCTGTCTGCATCTACTACTATTACTCCACTCATCGACCGCTATCCATCATGCATCTAGAGTATTAAGTTAAAAACAGAGTAACACCTTAAGCAAGATGACATGATGTAGAGGGATAGTTTCATGCAATATGATAAAAAACCATCTTGTTATCATCGATGGCAACAATCCAATACATGCCTTGCTGCCCCTTCTGTCACTGGGAAAGGACACCGCAAGATCGAACCCAAAGCTAAGCACTTCTCCCATGGCAAGAAAAACCAATCTAGTAGGCCAAACCAAACTGATAATTCGAAGAGACTTGCAAAGATAACCAATCATACATAAAAGAATTTAGAGAAGATTCAAATATTATTCATAGATAGACTGGATCATAAACCCACAATTCATCGGTCTCAACAAACACACCGCAAAAAGAAGATTACATCGAATAGATCTCCACGAGAGAGTGGGAGAACATTGTATTGAGATCCAAAAAGAGAGAAGAATCCATCTAGCTACTAACTATGGACCCGTAGGTCTGAAGTAAACTACTCACACTTCATCGGAGGGTCTTGGATGATGATGTAGAAGCCCTTCATGATCGATGCCCCCTTCGGCGAAGCTCTGGAACAGGCCCCAAGATGGGATCTCGTGGATACAAAAAGTTGCGGCAGTGGAATTAGGTTTTTGGCTCCGTATCTGATCGTTTGGGGGTACGTGGGTATATATAGGAGGAAGAAGTACATCGATGGAGCAACAGGGGGCCCACGAGGGTGGAGGGCGCGCCTGGGGGGGCAGGCACGCCCCCTACCTCGTGGCCTCCTGTTAATTGGCTTGACGTAGGGTCCAAGTCTCCTGAGTTGTATTCGGTGAGAAAATCACGTTCCCGAAGGTTTCATTCCATTTGGACTACGCTTGATATTCCTTTTCTTCGAAACCCTAAAACAGGCAAAAAACAACAATTCTAGGCTGGGCCTCCGGTTAATAGGTTAGTCCCAAAAATAATATAAAAGTGGATAATAAAGCCCAATAATGTCCAAAACGGTAGATAATATAGCATGGAGCAATCCGAAATTATAGATACGTTGGAGACGTATCAGGTCCATATTGGAAACTATGGCATATTAAGGCCTCCTTTTAATAGAGAACCGGAACAAAGCATTAACACACGGTGAATACATGAACTCCTCAAACTACGGTCATCACCGGGAGTGGTCCAGACTATTGTCACTCCAGGGTTGCCAAATCATAACACGTAGTAGGTGACCATAACTTGCAAGATCAGATCTGGAACATGGATATAATGGTGATAACATAAATGGTTCAAATTTGAATTCATGGCACCCGGGCCCAAAGTGACAAGCATTAAGCATGGCAAAGTCATAGCAACATCAATCTTAGAACATAGTGGATACTAGGGATCAGGCCCTAACAAAACTAACTCGATTACATGATGAATCTCATCCAACTCCTCACCGACCAGCGAGCCTATGAAGGAATTACTCACTCCCGGTGGGAAGCATCATGGAATTGGCAATGGAGAAGGGTTTGTGATGATGAAGAACAAAGATCCCCCTCTCCGGAGCCCCAAACGGACTACAGATCTGGCCGCCCGATGAAGAACAGGAGGTGACGGCGGCTCCATCTTGTGGATCGCGATGGTTCTTTCTCCCTGATTTTTTTGGAAAAATAGGATTTTAAAGCGTCGGTTTGAGGGTCTCCGGGGCCACCAGGTGGGGATCCACCTGGGCGCGCCAGGAGGGGGCGCGCCCTGGTGGGTTGTGCCCACCCAGGTGCCCCCTGTAGTGGATCTTCTCTCCAGAAATTCATATTTATCATATAAAAAATCCTCACAAAGTTTTGTTCCACTCCGAGAACTTTTATTTCTGCACAAAAACAACACCATGGTAGTTCTGCAGAAAAGAGCGTCAGTCCGGGGTTAGTTTTATTCAAATCATGCAAATTAGATTCCAAAACAAGAGGAAAAGCATTAGGAAAAGTAGATACGTTGGAGGCGTATCAGCATACATGATAGAACCTATGGCTGGGGCATAGGGAATGACTTTCATTTTCTCTCTATCTTCTGCAGTGTTCGGGCATTGAGTCTGACTCAACTGCACACCTTGTAACACATGCAAGAACCCTTTCTTTGACTAATCCATTTTGAGCTTCTTCAAAACTTTATCAAGGTATGTGCTTTGTGAAAGTCCAATTAAGCGTCTTGATCTATCTCTATAGATCTTGATGCCCAATATATACGCAGCTTCACCTAGCTCTTTCATTGAAAAATTCTTATTCAAGTATCCTTTCATGCTATCCAGAAATTATGTGTTATTTCCAATCAACAATATGTCATCCACATATAATATTAGAAATTCTACAGAGCTCCCACTCACTTTCTTGTAAATATAGGCTTCTCCAAAAGTCTGTATAAAACCATATGCTTTGATCACACTATCAAAGCGTATATTCCACTTCCGAGAGGCTTGCACCAGTCCATAAATGGATTGCTGGAGCTTGCACACATTGTTAGCACCTTTAGGATCGACAAAACCTTCTGGTTGCATCATATACAACTCTTTTAGAAATCCATTAAGGAATGCTGTTTTGACATCCATTTGGCAAATTTCATAATCATAAAATGCGGCATTGCTAACATGATTCAGACACACTTAAGCATCGCTACGGGTGAGAAAGTCTCATCATAGTCAACTCCTTGAACTTGTCGAAAACCTTTTGCACCAAGTCGAGCTTTGTAGACGGTAACACTACCATCAGTGCCAGTCTTCTTCTTGAAGATCTATTTATTCTCTATGGTTTGCCGATCATCGGGCAAGTCAACCAAAGTCCACACTTTGTTCTCATACATGGATCCCATCTCAGATTTCATGGCCTCAAGCCATTTCGTAGAATCTGGGCTCATCATCACTTCCTCATAGTTCGTAGGTGCGTCAGGGTCTAGTAACATGACTTCTAGAATAGGATTACCGTACCACCCTGGTGTGGAATGTACTCTGATTGACCTACGAGGTTCGGTAGTAACTTGATCTGAAGTTTCATGATCACCATCATTAACTTCCTCACTAAATAGTGTAGGCATCACTGGAGCTGATTTCTGTGATGAACTATTTTCCAATTCGAGAGAAGGTACAACTACCTCATCAAGATCTACTTTCCTCCCACTCACTTCTTTTGAGAGAAACTCATTCTCTAGAAAGGATCCATTCTTAGCAACGAATATCTTGCCTTTGGATCTGTGATAGAACACTGGTGTGCGTCGGTCCTAAACAAACGGTTTTTAACCCATTTCCACGACGGCATATGGAATCGTCTCCAAGTGAGTGTGGGCGATAGGGGGGTCCTTCCCATATGACCTAGAAACCATCGGGGATAGAGAGCCTTGATGCATACAGTTGTCCCTATATAACCGTTTTTGATATCTCGAATATCCCAAATGCTTCATCCTTGCTACTCGTTTGTGCTCGCATTGCCATCGCAGTCAGAGTTTTGTGGTTTTGCCTAAAACCAGGCAGATTCTAAGCATGGGAGCTTTCCAGGCAGATTCTAGGCAGATTCCAGGCACGGGAGATTTACGACGCCTAGCACATCACAAACAGTTCATGATTATAAACCGTGTACGATAGATAGACAATCACACACATTTAGTTTTCCGGCACTGTATGTGATAGTGTGTGACATCACACATGCTTTGCGAACGGCAACCGTGTGCATGCTTGCACACGTTTCCTCTCTGTGAACCTCTCGGATTATGGTATATATCGCAAACGTTTGTGTTTTACCAACCGTGTGTGCCATAATGACCTACACAACGTAATTTCACCCTAATTTAATTGCTGCTATTTAAAATTGTACCTAATTTAAACTTGAAAGTAGGCTATAGCTTTATTCATATCCATCAGGTTCAAACAACCAATGCATTATTCGATTCACAGGTACATATGTTTAAGAATTACAGAAGCACCAAATAAAGAATGATGTACCAGGGTTCTATACTTGTACCATTACAGATGGTAAAGAAAGAGGCGACAGACATTCCAGTTGCTGAACAAGGTGAAGCGGAATGGCCCTATTGTGCTCTCCTGGATGTAGAAGGCATGTAGGACTCTAGTCCAACCCCTTGTGATGGCTGGCCGCCAATCATGTAGTTTGAGAGGTAATATTGAGTAAACTGCTTCAGGATGCACTGGAAAAGAAAAAATATTCAAATATTGTCATCTAACACAACTCATTACGGGCAGTAAAATGAAGTCTACAGGGTTCTTACTTACCATCCTGCAGTTCACTTTGTCTTGCATAAAGTGTAAACAAATAGTTCGATTGACATCTTTTGACCCATTTTAGTAACAATCTTACCAGTTTCCTCACTTGATGCTGGTTCATGAATATCTCATTGCACCATGCGCAGAAAGGGTTGAAGTGTGGATCTTTGGCAATGATATATGTACCTAAAAGCACCAAGTTAATATTAGAAGCTAAACAACAATTGAAAAATGATGTAGTACAACATTCCATCCATCCCATTATGTAAGAATTTATTACATGTATATCTAGACATCATCAGAACATTAAGGTAACACTCTTCCTTGTTTCTATGTAGCCTGGGACTGCATATTTAGTCACTCTATGTAGCCTGGGACTGCATATTTAGTCACTCAGTACAATGCATGTTGCTAAACAACAATTGAAAAACGAAAAGGCATGTTAGCTGCAATATCCTTAACAACAACCAAATATCGTAATTCATAGTGGTATTGTTGAAACTGTTACTGATGAAATTGAACCGCACAGCAAATAGTTGCACATATAGAGCATCACATTGTGAAGAACTGAAATAAACAAGTCATAAGGAGATCTCTAGGCAATCCTTAAAAAGTTAAAGGACTAAAACCCTTAGTGGATATATATATATATATACTCTAGCAATTTTTAGCCTTTTCTAGTCGATGATCTAAACTTAAGGTTGTAAACTTCAATTTGATCAAGTTCAAAGCAGGTTCAACCAAAAGTAGCACGCATTCAAACATAAACATAGATAGTATTGCATAACAGAACATAAAACATAAATTTAAACTAAGCTAAACTACTTTCGGTCGAAGTAGAGGTCGAGCCAATCCTTCCTCGTCATGTACGGTGTGCTGCGAGCCGGGTCAGGGCCAGTACCGTCGTTGGGGTCATTGGGGAAGGCACTCCTCCACTCATCGATGTTGATCTCCTCGTCCTGGGGGCCCACCTCGATGCCCTCCGCGGCGCCGCCGCCTTCGACCTCGCCATCAGAGGAGGGCGCGATAACCTCGCCGCCCTTCACTCCGCCGTCCTTGCTGCCTTCGACCTTGTCATCGGAGGAGAGCGCGATAACCTCGCCACCCTCCGCGCCAGCAAAGATCGCCCGCTCCGCCTCCACGAGCTCCGGGTGCTGCCGGCGGAGCTCTTGCATGTAGGCCTCGTCGGCGGCCTCAGCCTCGAGATGCTCCCACGCCTTGCGGTCCTCCCGCGCCATAGCCGAGCTCACCACCCCTTGCTCCGGTGGAACAAGGTGGATCGGACGTGTGCCGAAGGGGAAATTGAGCCTAGCCGCCGCGCCGTGGTAGCGGACCTACCAGCGGTCGTACTCCATGGCCGCGAGCTCGGCCGTCCGATAGCTACCGAGCCATCGGCGGGTGTGGGTCTCTCGATCTGTAATCTTGGCGACCCACATCCCCCACCGTCGCTACGGACCTCGAGGTAGGACTTTGTCGGTTGTCAGGTCCGGGGGAGGATGGGGAAGTCCTCGAACCGGCGTAGGGGCGCGGTGGCGGGCGGATCGCGGGACCGGCGACGGCGGATCGGGCCCGCGGAGGACGACGGGGAAACCTCGCCGACGTCGGGCGAAAAGGCCGCGATAAACCTCTTTTTGGCCATTGGCTACTCGAGCTCCCCGGCACACATGCAGAGGTTGAGGATGGAGGCGCCAGCGATGGCAGTGAGCTACCAATGGTTTCGAGGGTTGTGTGTGTCTGTGTGAGTGGAGGTTGTGTTTGAGGAAATACCGCGGCAACAGAAAATTTTACTAGGCGGGAGTAACAAGGTGGGGCTACTGAAAATTTGGATCAAGGGCGAGCAGATATTTTTGAGATTGCGAGGGATGCAAAGGCGGGAGTAAAATACCGGGGCTACTGAAAATTTGAATCAAGGGACTGAAGTAGAGAGGGATGCAGAGGTGGGAGTTTTGGGGGAGCGAGCTAGTGTGCTTGACACGCCGGCTGTGGACTGTAGCTGACGCACCTTCTCGCATAAGCCATAGGCGTACTATACATCGACGGTGCTCCAAGATATTTTGTACTACATCTCACATGGTTGCTGATAATAAATTGTGTGTGATCTACTTGATTTTTCATCTTGATTTGAATTACATAATGGGGTCACAACGGCAATGGACGGTGTTTGAATTGCTAGACCGTTTATCTGCAGTGAACATGCAACTGTATGTGTGTCGTAAAAGAATTGGAATTATTCAGGGTTCGTTTGGACATTTCATACATTAAACTGGTTTTCTAGCCATTTCAGGTGCACAATTCAAAATTAAACTACATGCTTAGGTTGAAAAATCAAATATGTGTCCTTCAGTGCATGCTTAGGTCCCATGTGTCAGGACCCCGATCCTAAGTCACACCGATCTAGCATGTAACACATCATATCACTTTGCAGCCTCACGCACGGTATTCCCACGGGTGCCACCTTACCTTTGCCCGGGACCGTTTGCGCCTTTTGGCTCACGTATATGATAGTGTCGCTAGCATCCATATGACAAAGGACCCGGGCTGACATGGCTAGTCGTAAACCCAAAGTGGCACAGACCTACAGGGACAGGCATCCATGACCCAGCATCGAACGTGTCGGTCATCAGCGAGTGAATCCAGGCTGTAGCACTGGGCTAGCAGGACTCCGGTGAACCGGGCTGTAGCGGGCTAACAGGACTCCAGTATTCATCGCGTGACATTTCCCCGAAGGGACAGACACAGGAACGAAGAAGGACACATGCCGGCCAGCCTAAGTGTTCCGGAGCAGTAGCAAGCTACCATGGCTCGGTGGAAACACTAGGAGACATTTCCCGGTAAGAGAGGCTACTAAAGATAAACAACTAGAAGGTCAGATCCCACACATACCAAGCATTTCAATAACATACACACAATATGCTCGATATGTGCAAATACAACATGGCATCACAACATGACTCTACGACTCAAGTAATTTATTCATTAGGCTCCGAGGAGCGAGATATTACAAACATGGGTCTTATGACCCAACAATCAGAGCATACAAGCCAAAGCACATGCGGAAGCTTAACATGTCTGAGTACAGACAAGTATAAATGAAAAAGGCTGAGAAGCCTGACTATCTACCAGATCCTGCCGAGGGCACAAGATCGTAGCTGAGGTAACAAGCTAAACGTCGAAGTCCACGTGGAACTACTAGTGAGACCGAAGTCTCTCTGCAAAAACATAAAATAGGCAAACATGAGTACAAATGTACCCAGCAAGACTTACATCAGAACTAACTACATATGCATCATTATCAACAAGGGGATGGTGGGGTTTAACTGCAGCAAGCCAGCTTTGACTCGGTGGCTAACCTGAACTACGACTGCAATGTAACTCTTTTGTGGTGGCGCACACGAGTCCACATATTCACCATATTAATACACCACTATGGATCCGCTCTCGTTCCCCTACGAGAACGCCATCCATAGCACTCACGCTTATCTTGCGTATTTTAGAGTATCCACTTTCACTTGTCTATGAACTGATATAAGCAACCCAGAAGTCCTTTACCGCGGACACGGCTATTCGAATAGATGATGTTAACCCTGCAGGGGTGTACTTCTTCATACATGTTTCCACCACTTAGCGTCTGCACACGACATGTGCTCGGCAGACTTCAAGCGAAAGCCGACGTGGGTGTAGACCATGACCTACCTAAACACTCAAGTCTCTAGTCCAGGTTTATCGCCTATTCGGGTTCCATCCATGAGGAGATCCGGCCGGAGTTTCGCTCACAGCCCCAAACGATGTGAACAGGGTTCCGTGACACCAAACGGGCGCCCGGTATACCCGGCCACGTGCCTACCGCATCACAGCCCACCCCTACGGTCAGCGCTGTCCACGGCCTCCATCATACTACAAACACCAGAAACTACTTGCAACTCCTGGACAGAGGACAAGGGTGAATAAGAAGTCGAGCGGGGTCATATTTCAGGGCCCAATGCATGGTAGTAGCTGAATCATGGATCACAAACACAGAACTCAGTTCCTAAGGACGGCTTCAATGAGACAACCCACCATGTACTCCTACATGGCCTCTCACCGCTACCTTTACCAAATCGTGTTCACACACTTAGCTCACACACAGTAGGACATGTTCACACGCCTCTGATTCATCCCCGATGAATTAGACCTGACTCAACTCTAAGCAGTAGCAGGCAGGACAATCAAGCATGAATGAGTAGGCACAACAGGGCTCAAACAACTCCTACTCATACTAGTGGGTTTCAATCTATTTACTGTGGCAATGACAGGTCATGCAGAGGATAAAGGGGTTCAGCTACCGCAGCAAGTAACAGTTGAATCGTTGTTGTCCTAATGCAGTAAAAGAGAGCAGGAGCGAGAGAGTGGGATTGTATCGGAATGAACAAGGGGGTTTTGCTTGCCTGGCACTTCTGAAGATAGCATTGAGTCTTCATCAGTGTCAACGATCACATCATCGGTATCACATCTATCGAGAGGGGACAAATACCGGCAACATAGAAGGGAACACAATCAATGCAATGCACAATATGATGCATGATCATGACATGGCAAAATAAATGTGTTTTGAGCTAATGCAACTAGCAACAGATTAAATGAAGTTGGTTTGAATACAAGATTCAAATTCAAACTCCATATGTGATTATTCAAATGCCATTTAATTGATTTGTGCTAAACAGCAGCTATAAGTTGTTCTAACATGCATGAAAATGGTACATATGGATTCCTTGAATTTTTCTGATAATTTTTCATATATAAATTATTTAATTTGGAGTTACGGTTGAATTTCTATGATTTTTAGAAGTTTTTACAATTTTCTGGAATTAATAAATCATTTAAGATTTATTTAAATTCCAGAAAGGAATTATTGCATCAGCATGACGTTGGCATGACGTCACAGGTCAACAGGGGCTGGTCCGGTCAAACCTGACGTGTGGGGACCACACGTCAGTGACACAGTTAACTAACCTAAGTTTAATTAGAGCCTGGGCCCGCATGTCAGTGTCCTATCTACTTAACTAAGTTAGTTAACACTAACTTAACCTGGTACTAATTAAACAGGGGGGGCTGGGCCCACACGTCAGTCCGGCGAGGTCAAAGGGTCAAACCCCCTGGTCGGCGGGGTCAACTCGCCGGCGTTTAGCCGCCGGCGAGGCTAAACGCGGCGGTGCAGGTGCGGGTTTCACGTACAGGGCACCGTTCGGGGCGCCGTTGGGCTCTATGGATAGCTGGGAGTGGGCCGCGGCGAGTGGTGCAGGTAGTTGGGTTCGGGGTCGCTGGAAAAGGCGCCGGCGACGTGTTTGGCGGCGGCCGGAGCTCGGGTTTGCACGGGCGCGGCGAGGCGGAGCACAAGGAGCTCAACCAAGGGCATGGACGGCGTCGTGGGGTCACCAGGAGCACATCTGTGCCATTGGGCGAGTAAGCGAAGCTCGGGAGCGCGTGGCTCAACGTCCATGGCGGCGGCGGCTTCGGTCGTCGGTGAACTAGGAGCCACGGTGTGAAAACAGAACAACAGAGAGGGGGGTTCGAGGGAGAGGCTTACGACGGTTGCAACGGTGCGGACGACGAGCTCGAGGAAGGCCGGAGCTGAGCGGGGCGGCGAGGTCGATCTCCGGCGGCCGAGGAGGGGAAAAGCCTCGGTGGCGGCGTTGCAGCGTGTCCGGGGCCTCGTGGGTCGTCGAGGAGGTCGGGGACGTCGAGACGGAGCTCGCTGGCACGGCGAGGGGTCGAGGGGGAGGCGGTGGCCGCGGCAGCAGCAAGCGGCGGCGACGGGTTCCGCTCGGGCGCGTGAGGGAGAGAGAGCAGAGGAGGGGGAGGAGGGGGAGGAGCGAGGGGGAGCGCGAGAGAGAGCCAGGGGCTGCGTGGCGCTCCGTGTCGTGGATTAGGACGAAGGGCGGCCTCCAGCGCGAAGCAGGAGGTGGCCGGGGCTCTCGGGCGCGCGCCACGCCTCGCCTCTGCCTACTGGCAGAGGAAGACGACAGGGGGAGTGGAGATGGGCTGGGCCGTGCTACTGGGCCAGGTGGGCTACCAGGTGAGCGCCAGGTAGTCCTTCTCTCTCTTTCTATTTCTGTTTTTATTTATCTATTTTGTTCTGTGTTGTTTTAGTTCAGTAAAATACTAAACCATTTTATAAAATCCTGAAAATAGTTATGTGGCTAGAGTTAAAATATATCAAACCACATAAAATGTTCCAGTAATTATTGGACATATATTATTTATATATAATATATATATATCCAATGCAAATAACTATTTATTTAATTCAAAGGCCCAAAATAATTAACTCTGAGATACCAAAATATTGTTTTGAGTTTTACCTCTTTGCAATATTTTCAGAGACTAAGAGGAACATTTTCTTGGACTTCTTTGGGGAGATTTTAATGTTGATCATTTTTAGAAGGTTTCTGAGGCTTTGAAAATTCCTCAATTCAAATTTCATTTGAATTAAAACATGATACTCACATGAGGTCTAGCCTAGTGCATAACAGGACCAGGGATGTGACAACTCACCCCCACTAAACAAAAATCTCGTCCCGAGATTCAAGCGTAGGGTAAGGTGAAGGGGGAATGCAACTAGTACAGTCTTCACGATCCAGGTTGCACTTCATAGGAATGTTGATTCGATCACCATCATTGTCTTGAAGTCTTGCTCTGAGAAATCCTGTCAACATGACATGGAGGGAAGAAAGAGACTCTAGAAGGGTCGATCTTCTCGAAGATCGAACAACTCACGGAATGAGACATAGGACCATCTCTCGGGTTGAGACACGAGATACACATCAAGAGGGGTGGAAAGAAACGGATGACGAAGGTGCACTAGGTGGACAACAATTCCACACTTAAGAAGGTGGTAAACGATTGTCCACGTAGCGAGGAGTTGAGTTGCCATGATACCACGACGAAACATCCTGGAGGAGGGTGATTCGTAGGTTATTTCCTTAAGTGGCAAAAAGAATTACCTTTGATTCAGAGATCATTGAAAACCTTTATACCAGCCTAAGGCAATTCTCAAGCGATCATTTGGAGGGGGTCAGTAGAATGGCATACTCAGACTTGGATGATGTGGATTACCTTGTTGAAGACAACGCAATGGATGAATTTGCTTATCAACGGAAATGGAAGAGACCCATGGTAGAATGGCACATTGGCGGTGAAGCTGGGAACAAAATGCAAATGCTGGGAATGATTCTGGTAACTGGGGAAGGACCCAACAATAGAGAGTGAATTCACTGTTTGAAAAGGTCATAGCATTGCCGAGGAAACTGAGAGGAATCCTAGTTAGAGCCGATGGTAACACGTAGCGCTTGTACGTGCTTTCAAGAACTTGAGCATTTCCATAATCATCAAGATCTTACCAATATCCGTGTCAAGGATCCTGGCAACACATCATACTACCATGATGAATACCGGTGGGAGATGTAGATGCAAAGGAAGATAACACTTTCTCAGATTTCACCTTAACGAGGCCAAGGGGACGAAATCTGGATGATCGACCGAGAGACATTTAGCACTCCGCTTCTAATGTTCTCCTTGATGTGCTAGTGTAACCTATTCATAGAAATGGTCTGGTATCTAGAACATCAAGTAAAAGGTCGGACTTCGGGAGCACAAAAATCCATAAGGAATAGCTAGAGAGTAAATCCTACGAAGTCCCTATGGGGAGGTGGCCAACTTCCTCAATCAAGATATTATAATAACAGGTCTTCCGGCTGGGTGTGTTGGCCACGACATCCACTTTACCGGTTATCGCGAGACCAATATTATAGTTCTTGGAAAATGTTCCAACCATCATATCTGCCTGAGATTCAGATCTGGTTGGTGTCAAGATATTCCAGACTCATCGAGTCTAGGAAGAAAAACGAAAGTTTGCAACACAAATCGACGAGATGACGTTGCGAGATTCTCGGGGAATGAACTACGATAGTAAGCTCCAAAACATGAGCTGGTTCTGCTACACACGTGTGAACATGATGTCCTAGACAAGCATGACCACGTGGTAGTCTTACAATAAAACACTACCGAGTTCAGGTTGGGAACCATCAGCGAGGATATCGAAGTTCTTTCATAAGTCCGGATTAGCTCTTATGAAGATACTCCTTCTCCTTGAACAAATCAGTCAGTGGCTTGGTGTGCTAGGATACACATATGGAATGAAGGTTGCAAGTCTCCAGACCACATAATACTTCGCACGTGTGCATGACTGACTTGCGATGATTCCAGAGGAAGCAACATTGACTTTCTCGAGTCCACGGCGGCAACTTGCATCAAATGCATATGAACTAGAGGAATCACTTCTTACATCCGAACATATGCTTCATGAGCTAGCATGAACAAAGGCTTTCAAAGGTTTCCAACACTAGCTTAATGTTCAGCAAAATTATGGGGAAGACAAGGATGTTGTCAATGGGCACAACAACAATTCATCTGGGTTTCCTTTTAAAAGGAATTCCATAGTTAAGTGAACAAGTGATAGCATTGGTCAGACCCAAAAGATATAATGGTGTATGCTCGAGGGATCAACCATGAATAAGACAACATTACGAGCATCGTTGGTACTGATTTGATTTGACGATAGCCCACACTCAAATCAAAGGATTGATAAGACAATAGGTCCAGCAACTGATCACAGGGACCAATCGATGAAGATATCATCTTTCTTCAACACACCCTACACAAGAATATTCCTTTGGAACGAACTAAGTTAGGCAAGCTTTTATCTTCCAATTCTCCAAGTTGTTGTCTAGCTTAACCAACTAGCTCAGGGATATCCAACACGGATTCTTGGAGAAAGGGTGGTTTACAGGATAAACCGACTTGATCACGAGCTCAACATAACAGTCAGGTGACAACCTGGTGATACTTTTGAGAAGATATCCGGAAAATCACGAACCACCGATATGTTACTAAGATCGAGGACAATCCTGCTTTTTAGGGCAAGACGATATGATCAATAGGGCAAGGATTTGAAATAATCCTAACTCATCGATCGAGGAGTGAACCAGGAGAATGGACTAGGTAGCACGATCAATCTTAGAATGATGATTCACTAACCAACATGCTAAGAATGAAATTATTGTCCTTTAACTACCAAACAACGGAGTTGCTAGCAGTATTGATTTCACACACCACGATTCACTTGTCGGCATTCCGGTTACGATAACACAGGAACCGAGGAATGAACAATGATGGCGAGAAGTATCACTGTGTCAAGAGTTCATAGGATGGTGTGCAATTCCCATGACATTCTTGATATAAAGATGGTAGTACTCCAAGATAGAACAGAGCAAAAGCTGGATTGGCATTTTGATCTGCGGAGTACAATTTTTTTGACCCAATCCTAGATATGGATGAGGTACTGGAGTTTGTTTCTCCTAGTCATTCCGGAATAGAATGGCTTGACGGACCACAAGAGTAATAGGCATCGATAAACGAACGCACGCATACTCTTGACTATCAATTGATAGACGAAGGTCAGTAGACAACTAAAGAGGGACAACTCAAAGGAACATATAACTTTCTGAGTTGTGGATACATGGGTTGGTATGCCGAACAAAGTTCAACATAATTCTTCCGGATAACCCATGCAGAAAGGTTGAGCTGGCAGAGTCACAATATAGCATGGAGAACTCATAGAGGGCCTGTTGTGATCTTTTGATCCAACAAACTTCTGCCATAATGGTTCATGGTATTTGGAAGAACGATATACCATGGACCTCGAGGACTATCGCAAAGGTTACTAATATACTAAAGGAACTAGCAACACTATCAACATGATGTAAGTAGGGTGAATATCGGGTTTAAGAACCTAGGAATAGAATACCTACTAACTAAATGGCATCACAGGATGCTTTCGATAATAAAGGCCAGAATCTTCACACTGAGAACACAAAACGTTGCTAGATTTCTAGGTGACTCCCTAAACCACCTAGGGTCATAATAATTATTCCAACATATATGTCGAGGCAATAGAATACCTCAACTCAACAATTAGTGTGATTGAGCTGGCATAAAGGAGCATCGAAACCAGAGGGAAAGGATTTTGCAAATGCATCAGACTATTTAGAAACCTGGAATGACTCGGACAGCATAACGGTTGTAAATGCTCAGAAGAGATTTGAGACATTCACAAAAATGGTGGCATAACCACTCAGAAGCACAATATCAAGGTTTCGAGATCAACAATTAACATACGGAAGTAGTAGAAACTGAACTCAAGCTTAAATCCAACAATCTTATAAGTCTACGGATTAGTAACGCGTGATCCTGATAGAAAGAAGAGATAGCCTAGCTCTTAATCCCCGTAGAAGAGAAGATGATGACTCAGATCAGAAGGCCATGAGGTATAAGGAGTAAAAAGAGCCTTACGTTCCATCCCACAATCAATTCCCTTATATAACTAAAGAATTTCTAGACTCAACTTCGACCAGTTTGGCTTGGTAATCCTACAGGCAGTCAAGCTCTAATACCAACGCTGTCAGGACCCCGATCCTAAGTCACACCGATCTAGCATGTAACACATCATATCACTTTGCAGCCTCACGCACGGTATTCCCACGGGTGCCACCTTACCTTTGCCCGGGACCGTTCGCGCCTTTTGGCTCACGTATATGATAGTGTCGCTAGCATCCATATGACAAAGGACCCGGGCTGACATGGCTAGTCGTAAACCCAAAGTGGCACAGACCTACAGGGACAGGCATCCATGACCCAGCATCGAACGTGTCGGTCATCAGCAAGTGAATCCAGGCTGTAGCACAGGGCTAGCAGGACTCCGGTGAACCGGGCTGTAGCGGGCTAACAGGACTCCAGTATTCATCGCGTGACATTTCCCCGAAGGGACAGACACAGGAACGAAGAAGGACACATGCCGGCCAGCCTAAGTGTTCCGGAGCAGTAGCAAGCTACCATGGCTCGGTGGAAACACTAGGAGACATTTCCCGGTAAGAGAGGCTACTAAAGATAAACAACTAGAAGGTCAGATCCCACACATACCAAGCATTTCAATAACATACACACAATATGCTCGATATGTGCAAATACAACATGGCATCACAACATGACTCTACGACTCAAGTAATTTATTCATTAGGCTCCGAGGAGCGAGATATTACAAACATGGGTCTTATGACCCAACAATCAGAGCATACAAGCCAAAGCACATGCGGAAGCTTAACATGTCTGAGTACAGACAAGTATAAATGAAAAAGGCTGAGAAGCCTGACTATCTACCAGATCCTGCCGAGGGCACAAGATCGTAGCTGAGGTAACAAGCTAAACGTCGAAGTCCACGTGGAACTACTAGTGAGACCGAAGTCTCTCTGCAAAAACATAAAATAGGCAAACGTGAGTACAAATGTACCCAGCAAGACTTACATCAGAACTAACTACATATGCATCATTATCAACAAGGGGATGGTGGGGTTTAACTGCAGCAAGCCAGCTTTGACTCGGTGGCTAACCTGAACTACGACTGCAATGTAACTCTTTTGAGGTGGCGCACACGAGTCCACATATTCACCATATCAATACACCACTATGGATCCGCTCTCGTTCCCCTACGAGAACGCCATCCATAGCACTCACGCTTATCTTGCGTATTTTAGAGTATCCACTTTCACTTGTCTATGAACTGATATAAGCAACCCAGAAGTCCTTTACCGCGGACACGGCTATTCGAATAGATGATGTTAACCCTGCAGGGGTGTACTTCTTCATACATGTTTCCACCACTTAGCGTCTGCACACGACATGTGCTCGGCAGACTTCAAGCGAAAGCCGACGTGGGTGTAGACCACGACCTACCTAAACACTCAAGTCTCTAGTCCAGGTTTATCGCCTATTCGAGTTCCATCCATGAGGAGATCCGGCCGGAGTTTCGCTCACAGCCCCAAACGATGTGAACAGGGTTCCGTGACACCAAACGGGCGCCCGGTATACCCGGCCACGTGCCTACCGCATCACAGCCCACCCCTACGGTCAGCGCTGTCCACGGCCTCCAGCATACTACAAACACCAGAAACTACTTGCAACTCCTGGACAGAGGACAAGGGTGAATAAGAAGTCGAGCGGGGTCATATTTCAGGGCCCAATGCATGGTAGTAGCTGAATCATGGATCACAAACACAGAACTCAGTTCCTAAGGACGGCTTCAATGAGACAACCCACCATGTACTCCTACATGGCCTCTCACCGCTACCTTTACCAAATCGTGTTCACACACTTAGCTCACACACAGTAGGACATGTTCACACGCCTCTGATTCATCCCCGATGAATTAGACCTGACTCAACTCTAAGCAGTAGCAGGCAGGACAATCAAGCATGAATGAGTAGGCACAACATGGCTCAAACAACTCCTACTCATACTAGTGGGTTTCAATCTATTTACTGTGGCAATGACAGGTCATGCAGAGGATAAAGGGGTTCAGCTACCGCAGCAAGTAACAGTTGAATCGTTGTTGTCCTAATGCAGTAAAAGAGAGCAGGAGCGAGAGAGTGGGATTGTATCGGAATGAACAAGGGGGTTTTGCTTGCCTGGCACTTCTGAAGATAGCATTGAGTCTTCATCAGTGTCAACGATCACATCATCGGTATCATGTCTATCGAGAGGGGACAAATACCGGCAACATAGAAGGGAACACAATCAATGCAATGCACAATATGATGCATGATCATGACATGGCAAAATGAATGTGTTTTGAGCTAATGCAACTAGCAACAGATTAAATGAAGTTGGTTTGAATACAAGATTCAAATTCAAACTCCATATGTGATTATTCAAATGCCATTTAATTGATTTGTGCTAAACAGCAGCTATAAGTTGTTCTAACATGCATGAAAATGGTACAGATGGATTCCTTGAATTTTTCTGATAATTTTTCATATATAAATTATTTAATTTGGAGTTACGGTTGAATTTCTATGATTTTTAGAAGTTTTACAATTTTCTGGAATTAATAAATCATTAAGATTATTTAAATTCCAGAAAGGAATTATTGCGTCAGCATGACGTTGGCATGACGTCACAGGTCAACAGGGGCTGGTCCGGTCAAACCTGACGTGTGGGGACCACACGTCAGTGACACAGTTAACTAACCTAAGTTTAATTAGAGCCTGGGCCCGCATGTCAGTGTCCTATCTACTTAACTAAGTTAGTTAACACTAACTTAACCTGGTACTAATTAAACAGGGGGGCTGGGCCCACACGTCAGTCGGCGAGGTCAAAGGGTCAAACCCCCTGGTCGGCGGGGTCAACTCGCCGGCGTTTAGCCGCCGGCGAGGCTAAACGCGGCGGTGCAGGTGCGGGTTTCACGTACAGGGCACCGTTCGGGGCGCCGTTGGGCTCTATGGATAGCTGGGAGTGGGCCGCGGCGAGTGGTGCAGGTAGTTGGCTTCGGGGTCACCGGAAAAGGCGCCGGCGACGTGTTTGGCGGCGGCCGGAGCTCGGGTTTGCACGGGCGCGGCGAGGCAGAGCACAAGGAGCTCAACCAAGGGCATGGACGGCGTCGTGGGGTCACCAGGAGCACATCTGTGCCATTGGGCGAGTAAGCGAAGCTCAGGAGCGCGTGTCTCAACGTCCATGGCGGCGGCGGCTTCGGTCGTCGGTGAACTAGGAGCCACGGTGTGAAAACAGAACAACAGAGAGGGGGGTTCAAGGGAGAGGCTTACGACGGTTGCAACGGTGCGGACGACGAGCTCGGGGAAGGCCGGAGCTGAGCGGGGCAGCGAGGTCGATCTCCGGCGGCCGAGGAGGGGAAAAGCCTCGGTGGCGGCGTTGCAGCGTGTCCGGGGCCTCGTGGGTCGTCGAGGAGGTCGGGGACGTCGAGACGGAGCTCGCTGGCACGGCGAGGGGTCGAGGGGGAGGCGGTGGTCGCGGCAGCAGCAAGCGGCAGCGACGGGTTCCGCTCGGGCGCGTGAGGGAGAGAGAGCAGAGGAGGGGGAGGAGCGAGGGGGAGCGCGAGAGAGAGCCAGGGGCTGCGTGGCGCTCCGTGGCGTGGATTAGGACGAAGGGCGGCCTCCAGCGCGAAGCAGGAGGTGGCCGGGGCTCTCGGGCGCGCGCCACGCCTCGCCTCTGCCTACTGGCAGAGGAAGACGACAGGGGGAGTGGAGATGGGCTGGGCCGTGCTACTGGGCCAGGTGGGCTACCAGGTGAGCGCCAGGTAGTCCTTCTCTCTCTTTCTATTTCTGTTTTTATTTATCTATTTTGTTCTGTGTTGTTTTAGTTCAGTAAAATACTAAACCATTTTATAAAATCCTGAAAATAGTTATGTGGCTAGAGTTAAAATATACCAAACCACATAAAATGTTCCAGTAATTATTGGACATATATTATTTATATATAATATATATATCCAATGCAAATAACTATTTATTTAATTCAAAGGCCCAAAATAATTAACTCTGAGATCCAAAATATTGTTTTGAGTTTTACCTCTTTGCAATATTTTCAGAGACTAAGAGGAACATTTTCTTGGACTTCTTTGGGGAGATTTTAATGTTGATCATTTTTAGAAGGTTTCTGAGGCTTTGAAAATTCCTCAATTCAAATTTCATTTGAATTAAAACATGATACTCACATGAGGTCTAGCCTAGTGCATAACAGGACCAGGGATGTGACACCATGGAAGAAATGGGAATGAATTTTCAAGGTTCGTTTTGCCTTTTTTATACATTAACTGGGTTTTCTAGGCATTTTATGTGCATAATTCAAATTTGAACTACAAGCACATGCTCCAATGCACCAAAGTTGGTTGAAAAATCACATGTGTGTCCTTGGGTGAATTTCTAGGTCCCATGCAAGAGATGCGGATGAATTTCAAACACCATGGCACTGTTGATTGCCGGCAAAATGTTGAGATGCCTGGTTTTTAAATTCTAGTAAATCCAAAACTCGTCTGAAATTCATGAAACTTGGCATGCTATCATGGAGCGGCATCAACATGCCGTGGTGACAATTTACCCCATTTGGGGCAGGTTTGGGTACAAGCTTCTCACAACAAGCATGATGGTTTCGATAGGGAACGTACCACCTTTGGGGACGAGACGATATCCGTTGCCTCTCATTGCTTTCAAAAAAATTCTAGTGTCAACAAAGAACAACAGGAGTGTTGTGTTCAATCTTGGAATTTTCCGGGGTTCGTTTGGCCTTTTTTATACATTAACTAGGTGTTCTAGGCATTTTATGTGCACAATTCAAATTTGAACTACAAGCACATGCTCCAATCCACCAAAGTTGGTTGAAAAATCACATGTGTGTCCTTGGGTGAATTTCTAGGTCCCATGCAAGAGATGGGAATGAATTTCAAACACCATGGCACTGTTGATTGGCGGCAAAATGTTGAGATGCCTGGTTTTTAAATTCTAGTAAATCCAAAACTCGTTGAAATTCATGAAACTTGGCATGCTATTATGGAGCGGCATCAACATGTAGTGTTAAAAAAAGTGTCCCATTTGGGGCAGGTTCGGGTATATGCTTCTCACAAACCAGAGCTTCTCACAACAAGCATGATGGTTTCGGTAGGGAATGTCCCACCTTTGGGGACGAAATGATATCGATTGCCTCTTATTGCTTTCAAAAAAATTCTCATGTCAGCATAGAACAACAGGAGTGTTGTGTGAATTTTTGGGATTTTTCAGGGTTCATTTGGACAATTTTATGTATTAACTGGGTTTTCTAGGCATTTTATGTGCATAATTCAAATTTGAATTACAAGCACATGCTCCAATGCACCAAAGTTGGTTGAAAAATCACATGTGTGTCCTTGGGTGAATTTCTAGGTCCCACGCAAGAGATGGGAATGAAATTCAAACACCATGGCACTGTTGATTGCCGGCAAAATGTTGAGATGCCTGGTGTTTAAATTCTAGTAAATCCAAAACCCGTCTGAAATTCATGAAACTTGGCATGCTATCATGGAGCGGCATGAACATGCCGTGGTGAAAATTTTGTCCCATTTGGGGCAGGTTTGGGTATAAGCCTCTCACAACAAGCATGATGGTTTCGATAGGGAACGTACCACCTTTGGTGACGGGACGATATCCGTTGCCTCTTCTTGCTTTCAAAAAATTTCTCGTGTCAACATAGAACAACAGGAGTGTTGTGTCAATTTTTGGGATTTTTCGGGGTTCGTTTGGACATTTTTATGCATTAACTGATTTTTCAATGCATTTATGTGCATAATTCAAATTTGAACTACATGCACATGCTCCAGTGCATATAAATTGGTTGAAAAATCAAATATGTGTCCTTGGGTGCATGCTTAGGTCCCATGCAAGAAATGGGAATGAATTTCAAATACCAGGGCACCACTGATTACCGGTAAAACATTGATATGCCTCGTTTTTAAATTCTAGTAAATCCAAAACTCGACTGAAATTCATGAAACTTGGGATGCTATCATGGAGCGGCATCAACATGCCGTGTTCAAAAATTTGTCCCATTTGGGGCAGGTTCGGGTATATGCTGCTCACAAACCAGAGCTTCTCACAACAAGCATGATGGTCTCGGTAGGGAACCCACCTTTGGGGACGAAACGATATCAATTGTCTCTTATTGCTTTCAAAAATTTTCTTGTGTCAACATAGAACAACACGAGTGTTGTGTCAATTTTTGGGATTTTTAGGGGTTCGTTTGGACATTTTTATGCATTAACTAAGTTTTCAATGCATTTATGTGCATAATTCAAATTTGAACTACATGCACATGCTCCAGTGCATATAAATTGGTTGAAAAATCAAATATGTGTCCTTGGGTGCATGCTTAGGTCCCATGCAAGAAATGGGAGTAAATCTCAAACACTAGGGCACCGTTGATTGCCGGCAAAACATTGAGATGGCTCGTTTTTAATTTCTAGTAAATCAAAAACTCATGTGAAATTCATGAAACTTGGCATGCTTTCATGGAGCGGCATCAACATGCCGTGGTAAAAATTTTGTCCCGTTTGGGGCAGGTTTGGGTATATGCTTCTCACAAACCAGAGCTTCTCACAACAAGCATCATGGTTTCGGTAGGGAACGTCCCACCTTTGGGGACGAAACGATATCTACTGCCTCTTATTGATTCCAAAATTGTTCTCATGTCAACATGGAACAACAAGAGTGTTGTGTCAATTTTTGTGCTTTTCGGGGTTCTTTTAGACATTTTTATGCATTAACTGAGTTTTCAATGCACTTATGTGCATAATTCAAATTTGAACTACATGCACATGCTCCAGTGCATATAAATTGGTTCAAAAATCAAATCTGTTTCCTTGGGT
Organism: Triticum aestivum; assembly: GCF_018294505.1. Taxonomy (NCBI): domain Eukaryota; kingdom Viridiplantae; phylum Streptophyta; class Magnoliopsida; order Poales; family Poaceae; genus Triticum; species Triticum aestivum. The sequence continues at coordinate 633,597,916 of NC_057800.1, read as the reverse complement.
GCATGCTTAGGTCCCATGCAATAAATGGGAATGAATTTCAAACACTAGGGCACCGTTGATTGCCGACAAAACATTAAGATGCCTGGTTTTTAAATTCTAGTAAATCCAAAACTCGTCCGAAATTCATAAAACTTGCCATGCTATCATGGAATGGCACCCCGACATGATGTGGTATTTTTCATGTCCATTTTGAGAGAAGGCGCACTCGAATAATGACAACCAACAAAGGCATTTTGAAAAAAATAGCTGCCACTTAATATCTCAAACGTTTGTATAATTCAAAACGTGTGCGTTCTGTTAACCATTCACGTGACACCATGTGTCTTCGTTTTAATGGCTGTAGGAGGTGCCGTGCGGACAGCTGCTTGATCTTGACTGAACGGGAGGCGTGGGAGCGCAGTCTGATGCTTAGGCTGACCGAGAGGCGTGCAAGCTGTTCTCCAATGCGTAGGCTCACCGAGAAGCGTGCGAGCTTTACGCTGCGCAGGCTCACTGGGAAGTGAGCCCTTTGACTTCCATGGCCGCCCGCCTTCTAATATGGGCGGACTTACTGTTCACCTCCCATTCCCCCCCCCCACAGACCTCCACCGCCATGGCGTAGAATGATTATCTACCACTAGTCTTCAAGTTTGGCGAACTCGACTCCGAGCCAGGGGAGATAGAAAATAAGGAGGAATGGGGCCTCATGGACATGGCCCAGAATGAGCTGGCCGCGACGGTTGCTGCCCCTGTTCCCGTCCCAGCTCCCATCCACGCGCCCGCGCCAGCGACCATCCCCGTAGCATTGACGGGCTGGTCGCTGAGCACTATCGCTAAGCTGGAAGCCGCGGGCGTCAGCGAGGTCTCCACGGACCCGCACGAGCTCGTGTACATGCCAGCGCCAGCGCCCGTGCCCGTGCCCGTGCGTGTCCCTCCACCCACCGTGCCGCCGGCCCCCGTGTCTTTGTCTGTATCCACCGCACCCGTGCGCTCCCCTCCACCCTCCGCGGTGCCGGTCCCCGTGCGTTTGGTTACACCCGTCACGCCCGTGCCCGTGCGCCCCCCCCCCCTTAGCGGCATGGGACGCTGCCGTTGATCGCTACCTCTCAGCGGCGCCAGTTGCCGTCCTCCCGCGCCCCGCCCGTCGATTGCGCGAGGACATGATGTTTGATTTACAAGGGAAGAACATTTTGTGCTGCCTTGAAGACTTCAACAATGGCATCTCGAAGGACGCAACGACAATGACGGCGCGGCACGCCGCCTCCGCCATCTCCGGAAATAGTTTTTTGGGGTTTAATACTGTATCTCGAATTCTCGATCATATGAATATAAATTCGCAGTGTGACTGAATGAAAGATATGGTTTGAACGAACTTACATTTTTCTCTCTTAATGTACAGACTTATCAAACGGTTTTCTTTTGAAAAAATGTCAACGGTTTTTAAATATAAAACACTCATTGCAAATGTTTTAGTTAGAACACCCGTATGCAAACCGACAGCTTCCTCAGGAAGCCAAGGGAAAATGTGCCGAGCAGGATTTCTACATCCCTTCGACACAAACGGTTGTTTTGCATGACCCGGGTGCAACCACGTACAAACAATTGGGTAAGATTTGCATATCTGTCATTTTGGGTATGTTGCCATTTCTCAAACTAGAAAGATTAACATTTGTTTATCTAGTAACATTGCCATTTGTCAACCTTGTAACGCTGCGATTTGTCAAAATATGCAGCTACAAATCACTAGCACTATCTAATTTTTGCAACTAAAATCACCAGCACTGTTCATGTGGACACCACTAGCAGGCGTGAGTTCATGGACGCATATGCAAATGTATCATTGATTACATACAACAAGTCATCAACCCATAACGACAATGAGGATACACGTTGGATTATAGATCATTTCCAACAAAACATTCTAGTAAAGTTTTTCTCACACAACAAATAACAAAGTGATGAAATGAACTTCAGCTCAACCACTCGTCGGTGTTGGAAACGCTTGCTTTGAACCAGAAGTGATTCTCTGGGAAGGGCCAGCTACTGTCAATCTCAAGACCAACACATGACTGATCATCCAGGCTGAAGCGGCCTACAATATCACGACCAGGGTAGGGAACCACCGCAATGTCCGAGGTATAGATACAGTTGCTTCTCATAAATGGTAGTAACATTGTGTCAATAGCAGCTGGATCGCCTTCCACCATCATTGGATAGTTTTGTCCAAGGAAGAGCAAGTTTCCTCCAAGACTTTCAATACTGAACCAGGGAGATGGTATTGGCGCTAGTACACCAGTATCCATCCCGAATACCCTGCAACGGATGTTGGTATAGGTCCGAAGAGTGTGACCATATGAGAAAACACCTGCTTCCTTAGTAACATTAGCAGTGCCCCATATACAGACAAGAAGAGGTGATCCATCAGAATAAGTTGCCAGGCACCATTGAGTATATGGGGGTTCTGCTCGTCCTCATGCTCGTGAATAAAATTTTCAAGTATAGGTGGTGGAATGTCCAGAGGACTTTGGAAACACAAGAAGGTTAATTAGTAAAGGGAAACTAGCTAACCTGCATGCATGTGGATGAAACAGTTATAATTACGATGGAAGACAAACATACAGAAATTATGAGGATTCCATGCAAAAACAGTGCCACGAGTGGTGGCAGCAAACACAAGATCCTCGTATTGAATTGCATCATAGTACTCATCCATGTATAGAAACTAATTTTTGAGCAATATCCATCAAGGCATGGAAGTAAGGAAGGCAACAAGCTTGTCGAAGATAGCAACAACTTCATTGTTCGTGTAATCCCAAGAGCGGTTGGGAACTCGACAAATTGCTATCTTTCGAAGACGACAGTTACCATGATCGTATTTGAACTCACGTAGACCATCTATGTGCTCAACCTCTGGGCAGTCTGAGATTTTTAGAAGTGGAACCTGGTGACGAGTGTACATGTTCACAAGTTCCCACTGGCAGTTGTACCCAATATAAACAACCCAATCTCCATTTGTGCCTGCCCAAGCCTTGCCCTCAAGCGATGGCATCTTAACATCATACGTATCATTATCAAGCGGCATCAACTTACACAATGCGAGGCTTCCCTCGTCCCCGCGCCAGTCAGCAGGGCCACGACAAAGAAGATAGGGAAGATCAAACTGCTCCTGGACCCTTGGGTTCCTTGTAATGATGTTATTAGTTGAGTCAAGAATGGTATTGAACGAACCTGCCATGCTAGCCGAGGTGATGACGTTGCACCGATCAATGAGTTCCTCCACCGCATCATCATTCAGATCGAGGCAAGAATAACGGGGTCGTTTCTGGCTTGTTCCATCCATGGAGAAGACGATCAAACAATGGCAGAAGGAAGGGTGAAGGCAAATGGAGGAGGGAGGAAGAGCTAGCGGGCAACAACAGTTCCAAATCGAGAGGGAAAGGCAAAGAGTTGGTGGACGGTTGCAACGGTACACGAAGAGGCACCTGGGGAGCGAACGGTTGCCATAGAGGTCACACACTGACAACAAGGGCCAAGTGAACCACATGCAATCCCATCGCACAACACACACGTCTTGTTAAGTTAAACCACTTCTGTACTCTTGTGTCAACACAAATAGTTCATCCGAGTGAACCGCATGTCGTATATCCCACACACCTTGATCTGGCTGACTGTTTCTTTTGTGTTGCCTAATCAAAAATAGTTCATCTGAGTGAACCGTATGTTGTATATCGCACACACCTTCATCTGGCTGCCCGTTTCTTTTGTGTTGCCTAATCACAAACAGTTCATCCGAGTGAACCATATCCTGTGTATCGCACACGCCTTCATCTGGCTGCCCGTTTCTTTTGTTCCTCCTCATTGAAAACAGTTAATTGAACTGAACCGTATGCCCTTCATCGCACATGCAACTAAAACCTAAACCGTGTTTTATGCATCCGTCATCATAAACGTTTTATACGTTTCTGACGGTTTTCATACAACATCGTTTGCGATTATGGCATCGCCCACAGTTTCTCGAAGGGTCTCTGATCGAAGTGTCACGTTAGCAGCATCCTGCAATAGTGGAAGGTGTACCCAACAGTTTCCTTTGGGTATCCTATGAAGACGCATTTCTCCGATTTGGGTTCGAGCTTATCAGGCTGAAGTTTTTTCACATAAGCATCGCAACCCCAAACTTTAAGAAATGACAGCTTAGGTTTCTTGCCAAACCACTGTTCATATGGTGTCGTCTCAACAGATTTAGATGGTGCCCTATTTAACATGAATGCAGCCGTCTTTAAAGCATAACCCCAAAACTATAGTGGTAAATCGGTAAGAGACATCATAGATCGCACCATATGTAATAAAGTACAGTTACAACATTTGGACACACCATCACGCTTTGGTGTTCTAGGTGGCTTGAGTTGCAAAACTATTCCACATTGTTTCAAATGAAGACCAAACTCGTAACTCAAATATTCGCCTCTGCGATCATATCGTAGAAACTTTATTTTCTTGTTACGATGATTTTCCACTTCACTCTGAAATTCTTTGAACTTTTCAAATGTTTCAGACTTGTGTTTCATTAAGTAGATATACCCATATCTGCTCAAGTCATTTGTGAAGGTCAGAAGATAAAAATACCCACCGCGAGCCTCAACACTCATCGGACCGCATACATCAATATGTATTATTTCCAATAAGTGAGTGGCTCGCTCCATTGTTTCGGAGAACGGAGTCTTAGTCATCTTGCCCATGAGGCATGGTTCGCAAGCATCAAGTGATTCCAAAAGCCCATCTGCATAGAGGTTCTTCATGCACTTTACACCAATATGACCTAAATGAGAGTGCCACAAATAAGTTGCACTATCATTATTAACTTTGCATCTGGCTTCAATATTATGAATATGTGTATCACTACAATCGAGATTCAATAAAAATAGACCACTCATCAAGGGTGCATGACCATAAAAGATATTACTCATATAAATAGAGCAACCATTATTCTCTGATTTAAATGAATAACTGTCTCGCATCAAACAAGATTCAGATATAATGTTCATGCTCAACGTTGGCACCAAATAACAATTATTCACGTCTAAAACTAAGGTAGATGTAGAGGTAGCGTGCCGACGGCGATCACATCGACCTTGGAACCATTTCCGACGCGCATTGTCACCTTGTCCTTAGCCAATCTTTGTTTAATCCGTAGCCCCTATTTCGAGTTGCAAATATGAGCAAAAGAACCAGTATCAAATACCCAGGCGCTACGAGCATTAGTAAGGTACACATCAATAACATGTATATCAAATATACCTTTCACTTTGCCATCCTTCTTATCCGTCAAATAGTTGGGGCAGTTCCGCTTCCAGTGACCAGTCCCTTTGTAGTAGAAGCACTCAGTTTCAGGCTTAGGTCCAAACTTGGGCTTCCTCCCTTGAGCAGCAACTTGCTTGCTATTCTTCTTGAAGTTCCCCTTCTTCCCTTTGCCCTTTTTCTTGAAACTAGTGGTCTTGTTAACCATCAACACTTGATGTTCCTTCTTGATTTCTACCTCCGCAACCTTTAGCATTGCGAAGAGCTCGGGAATCATTTTGTTCATCCCTTGCATATTATAGTTCATCTTGAAGCCTTTATAGCTTGGTGGCAGTGATTGAAGAACTATGTCAATGACACTATCATCAGGAAGATTAACTCCCAGCTGAGTCAAGTGGTTATGGTACCTAGACATTGTAAGTATGTGTTCACTGACAGAACTGTTCTCCTCCATCTTGCAGCTATAGAACTTGTTGGCGACTTCATATCTCTCAACTCGGGCATTTGCTTAAAATATTAACTTCAACTCCTGGAACATCTCATATGCTCCATGATGTTCAAAACGTCTTTGGAGTCCAGATTCTAAGCTGTAAAGCATGGCACACTGAACTATCGAGTAGTCATCAGCTTTAGCTTGCCAGACATGCATAACGTCCGGAGTTGCTCCTGCAGCAGGCCTTGCACCTAGCGGTGCTTCAAGGACGTAATTCTTCTGTGTAGCAATGAGGATAATCCTCAAGTTACAGACCCAGTCCGTGTAGTGGATACCATCATCTTTCAACTTAGATTTCTCTATGAACGCATTAAAATTCAAGGGAACGGTAGCATGGGCCATTGTTCTACAACAACATAGATATGCAAAAAACTATCAGGACTAAGTTCATGATAAATTTAAGTTCAATTAATCATATTACTTAAGAACTCCCACTTAGATAGACATCCTTCTAGTCATCTAAATGATCACGTGATCCATATCAACTAATACATGTCCGATCATCACGTAAGATGGAGTAGTTTTCAATGGTGGACATGTCTATGTTGATCATATCTACTATATGATTCATGTTCAACCTTTCGATCTCAGTGTTCCGAGGCCATATCTGCATATGCTTGGCTCGTCAAGTTTAACCCGTGTATTCTGCACGTGCAAAACTGTCTTGCACCCATTGTATGTGAATGTAGAGCTTATCACACCCGATGATCACGTGGTGTATCGGCACGATGAACTGTCGCAATGGTGCATACTCAGGGAGAACACTTATACCTTGAAATTTAGTGAGGAATCATCTTATAATGCTACCGCCATACTAAGCAAAATAAGATGCATAAAAAGATAAACATCACATGCAATCAAAATACGTGACATGATATGGCCACCATCATCTTGTGCCTTTGATCTCCATCTCCAAAGCACTATCATGATCTCCATCGTCACCGGCTTGACACCTTGATCTCCATCGTAGCATCATTGTCGTCTCACCAACTATTGCTTCTACGACTATCGCTACCGCATAGTGATAAAGTAAAGCAATTACATGGCGATTGCATTTCATACAATAAAGCGACAACCATAAGGCTCTTGCCAGTTGCCGATAACTTTTACAAAACATGATCATCTCATACAATAATGTATATCACATCATGTCTTGACCATATCACATCACAACATGCCCTGCAAAAACAAGTTAGACATCCTCTACTTTGTTGTTGCAAGTTTTACTGCCTGCTACGGGCTTCTAGCAAGAACCGTTCTTACCTACGCATCAAAACCACAATGATTTTTCGTCAAGTGTGATCTTTTAACCTTCAACAAGGACTGGCCGTAGTCAAATTCGATTCAACTAAAGTTGGAGAAACAGAACCCGCCAGTCACCTTTATGCAAAACAAGTTGCATGTCTGTCGGTGGAACCGGTCTCCTGAACGTGGTCATGTAAGGTTGGTCCGGGCCGCTTCATCCAAGTGAAGGAAATATGCCCTAGAGGCAATAATAATGTTATTATTTTATTTCCTTATATCATGATAAATGTTTATTATTCATGCTAGAATTGTATTATCCGGAAACATAATACTTGTGTGAATACATAGACAAACTAAACATCACTAGTATGCCTCTACTTGACTAGCTCGTTAATCAAAGATGGTTATGTTTCCTAACCATAGACATTTGTTGTCATTTGATTAACGGGGTCACATTATTAAGAGAACGATGTGATTGACATGACCCATTCCATTAGCTTAGCACCCGATCGTTTAGTATGTTGCTATTGCTTTCTTCATGACTTATACATGTTCCTATGACTATGATATTATGCAACTCCCGTTTGCCGGAGGAACACTTTGTGTGCTACCAAACATCACAATGTAACTGGGTGATTATGAAGGAGCTCTACAGGTGTCTCCAAAGGTAAATGTTGGGTTGGCATATTTCGAGATTAGGATTTGTCACTCCGATTGTCGGAGAGGTATCTCTGGGCCCTCTCAGTAATGCACATCACATAAGCCTTGCAGGCATTGCAACTAATGAGTTAGTTGTGAGATGATGTATTACGGAACGAGTAAAGAGACTTGCCGGTAAAGAGATTGAACTAGGTATTAAGATACCGACAATCGAATCTCGAGCAAGTAACATACCGATGACAAAGGGAACACCGCATGTTGTTATGTGGTCTGACCGATAAAGATCTTCGTAGAATATGTGGGAGCCAACATGAGCATCCAGGTTCCGCTATTGGTTATTGACCGGAGACGTGTCTCGGTCATGTCTACATTGTTCTCGAACCCGTAGGGTCCGCACGCTTAAGGTTTCGATGACAGTTATATTATGAGTTTATGAGTTTTGATGTACCGAATTTAGTTCGGAGTCCTGGATGTGATCACGGACATGACGAGGAGTCTCGAAATGGTCGAGACATAAAGATTGATATATTGGATGGCTATATTCAGACACCGGAAGTGTTCTGGGTGATTTCGGAGAAACCCGGAGTGCCGGAGGGTTACCGGAACACCCCCCCGGGAGAAGTAATGGGCCTTATGGGCCCTAGTGGAGAGAGAGAGGGGCGGCCAGGGTGGGCCGCGCGCCCCCTCCCCCTCTGGTCCGAATTGGACTAGGAGAGGGGGGGCGGCGCCCCCCTTTCCTTCTCCCTCCCCCTTCCTTTCCCCCTCCTAGTAGGAGTAGGAAAGAGGGGAGTCCTACTCCTACTAGGAGGAGGACTCCTCCTCCTTGGCGCGCCCTAGGGCCGGCCGACCTCCTCCCCTTGCTCCTTTATATACGGGGGCAGGGGCACCCCTAGACAGACAAGTTGATCCACGTGATCGTTTTCTTAGCCGTGTGCGGTGCCCCCTTCCACCATACTCCTCGATAATATTGTAGCGGTGCTTAGGCGAAGCCCTATGACGGTAGAACATCAAGATCATCACCACGCCGTCATGCTGACGGAACTCTTCCCCGACACTTTGCTGGATCGGAGTCCGGGGATCGTCATCGAGCTGAATGTGTGCTAGAACTCGGAGGTGCCGTAGTTTTGGTGCTTGATCGGTTGAGCCGTGAAGACGTACGACTACATCAACCGCGTTGTCATAATGCTTCCGCTGTCGGTCTACGAGGGTACGTAGACAACACTCTCCCCTCTCGTTGCTATGCATCACCATGATCTTGCGTGTGCGTAGGAAATTTTTTGAAATTACTACGTTCCCCAAAAGTGGCATCTGAGCCTGGTTTTATGTGTTGATGTTATATGCACGAGTAGAACACAAGTGAGTTGTGGGCGATATAAGTCATACTGCTTACCAGCATGTCATACTTTGGTTCGGCGGTATTGTTGGATGAAGCGGCCCGGACCGACACTACGCGTATGCTTACGCGAGACTGGTTCTACCGACGTGCTTTGCACACAGGTGGCTGGCGGGTGTCAGTTTCTCCAACTTTAGTTGAACCGAGTGTGGCTACGCCCGGTCCTTGCGAAGGTTAAAACAGCACTAACTTGACAAACTATCGTTGTGGTTTTGATGCGTAGGTAAGATTGGTTCTTGCTTAAGCCCGTAGCAGCCACGTAAAACTTGCAACAACAAAGTAGAAGACGTCTAACTTGTTTTTGCAGGGCATGTTGTGATGTGATATGGTCAAGACATGATGCTAAATTTTATTGTATGAGATGATCATGTTTTGTAACCGAGTTATCAGCAACTGGCAGGAGCCATATGGTTGTCGCTTTATTGTATGCAATGCAATTGCACTGTAATGCTTTACTTTATCACTAAGTGGTAGCGATAGTCGTGGAAGCATAAGATTGGCGAGACGACAACGACGCTACGATGGTGATCAAGGTGTCGCACCGGTGACGATGGTGATCATGACGGTGCACTACAAGAAATATGTCAACTTGTGACCCTCACTATTGGTCGCTGAAAGGTCATAGTTTTTCATTTGTGACCTTTTTGTGACCAAAAACAAATGGTCAAAAGCTGGCGGTCGTAAACTGAAATTAATGACCTTCTCTGTGAGAAGGTCATAGACGTTTACGACCAGAATATGCCTATTGTTTTGTTTTGGTCACTAGCAGCCTCCCCAGGCCACGTAGGCATCCGACGTGGCAATCTGATGTGGGACAAGAATCAGCCCGGTCCAATTCAATTTTCTACATGGGCCTAGCCCAACAATTCGGCCTTTTTACTGTATATTTTTCTGTTAATTTTCTCTGGCTACATGGGCCTGGCCCAACAATTTGGCCTTTTTTAATTTTGGGCAATGGCCTTTTTAGTTTTCCAGTCAATATATTTTTCAATCTGGTCCCAGTGCATGTAATAGTTTAACTCATGTTAACTAGCAGTAACCTTCACAAGACAGCCTCAAACGAACAGCAGCAAGTGTATGTATTAGTTTAACTCATGTTAACTAGCAGTAAGATTCACAAGAGATAATCCATTCCAATGACAACCTCAAATGAACCATCAAGTCAAGTCATCATACATCACATTTACAGCTAACAGCAACAATACATCATACATCACAGAGAACGATTCACAGAAACCGACAAACTAAACTAGAGGCACATCATAAGCTCACAAGCATTGCTGCCGCAGGAATTTGTTTCGCCAGTAAAGACATCAACTTTCTTCTTTGACCAGATAGCAGCTCAGCTCACAGTAAGTCTTCGCTCCATTCGTGCTTGCAAAGGTACACCACCGCACTGCCGGACTCGCATATACCTGCCAACATCACGATACTATAAGATAATTATAATCAGGAAAAGTCACATTGATTCAAGCATATTACTTGCTGGGGGTACCATACAACATCATTATGTGGCTACAATTTTTTTTGCTTTCTATATATCATTTTCATCAATCTCAGATTTAACAAAGCAAGAACTATAAATGCAACGTAGCCTCAAATTTAACAGAGCAAGAACTACAAATGCAACATAGCCTCAAAAACTAAGTTTGACATGTCATTTTAAAGATGTGTCGACCTTTATTTATTTCTATTCTTGGATGAGAAGGCTAGGGCAAACAAATTATGAGTTATGAAGTGGTTTCAAACTATAACAGTGAAGGACTAGACCCGCAAAACACAATGATTTATAGGCACTAAACATACACAACAAGTAATAAGAACAGAGACCACAAATGATACTGATCAAGGATAAAAACAGGTAGGTATCATATAATTCTCATCACAATCATACATTGAATTCATTAAAGGCTACAGATATAGAAGTATCGTGCAACCAAAAGGGTTTAAGACCATACACAAGGATCAGTGTTAGCGGAATTGAGATATATTTGTATAGGGTAATGAAAGGTGCCAATCCAGTGCAAGATAATATAGCAGATATGTCAAAGTTATTTAGATTTGCTAATGTGTTTGTTACACTACCAAAATTCAAGATAAACCATGACAGGGAAACGAGTGAATTATAGCAAAGGAGGCATCTAATTTGACTACCAGTACCACAATCATTGAGTGAAAGCAAACACTAGAGAATTCAGAATTTTTCTGAACTGAATGCAAGCAAGTTTGCACATGACATAGCAAGTCTGCAGTCCGTAAATAGATTAGATGTTCTAACTCATGAGCTACATACATAGAGACCTACTGGAATCTGCTTACGCTTAAACTAGAAAGAGAACAAAAACACTGAACCTAACTATGCAGCAGAGAGAGATACCATGGGGGGACGACCTATGGACCAAATTGTCCTTCACCAAATCATTCAAGGGAGCACAACAGCAGTAGCAGACCTTGCCTATTGCTTCACACAACTAGATCGGAGCAACCAGCAAAGGAACACACTAATTAGATGGGGAGATGGAGAAGAAGATAAGAGAAGTAGAGGAGCACGTGACGAACCTGAGGTGGTGCTCCTCCTCCTAGGTCGCCATGGACAATATGATCCCCACATAATCTTTCTCGCCCTTCCTTCACAAAACCAGATCAGCTCTCTTCATGAACTTGCAAAAAAAAGCAATCATATGCAAGATACGTTAAGTGTACCTGATATGTCTATAGAGTATGGAGTGAATAAAAGATAGTCTTGCCGGATTCATCAAATGCAATGGTTTGAATGGACCTTGAGGATCCCACCTATTTATTCCTGAAGCAGTATCATCATTAGTAACCAATCATATGCAAAGGAAAAACTTATCGCGCCCTTCGCTTTGAGCATCTTAACATACAGACTATGCTAAGTGATGCACTGGTAGGGTGACACCAAAGAGCAAAAGCCTTAGACAGAATCCATTGCCACAGAGATGCATTCGCAACTACAGCCCAAGATGGCGTCAATAACCAGTAGTGGGGCAAAAAAACGACCCATATGTAGTGGCACTATAATCTTGTGTTAAGAAAGTGGACTAGGACATGACTGTGGTCAGTAGCTAGTTAGAGATGGTGCATGTTTACTTCTATAGTAGGACGATGGCATTACTGGGCTAATAGTGCAACATTCTTTTCTAGAACACAAACTTGGTGTGGTTAACCAACTGAAATAAACATGTAATGTAGCAAGCTTGAAATCCGTCTGAATATTTGGCACCCCACTAACTAGGTCTAATTAAGACGAGAAACAATGTTGCAATTCCTTTGACCGAACAGAAACGGAATAGTCTGGGAGCATAATGTACAGTCAAAGCAAACTATTACTCCCTCCATTCCAAATGATAAGACGTTCTAACTTTTTTTCTGAATTGAATATATCTAGACGCGTTTTAGTGTATTTGTTCGCTTATTTTAGTCCACATATTAAGTCTATTTTGAAATATCCAAAACATCTTGAAGTAGCGAACGGAGGTAGTATGTACCTCGGAAAGGCTGTTCCATGAGTTGATTTCGTTGTGAGAGTTTGAATAGGCGCCGTCGTCGTCGTCGTCATCTTGTTGGTAGGGCGGGCACTTCCGTTTAACTGCTGAAGAAACGGAGTCGCCTGAAATACAGTGACCCTGAGGGGACGAGAGTAACAACATCAAGATTACGGTTCCTGGAGACACGGGGCAGAAGATTGCATTTCTAAACTTTGCTAAATGAAGACAAATACACCAAAAACTAATGAACTCTATCTACACAGACTCCATCTCTAGACAAACAGAGCAAAAAAAACTATCCAAATCTCTCCAAGCACACAAAAATAATCTCAATCCGCGAGTTGCCTCGCGCATTGCATAGAACAGGGTGCATACACATCAAGAGTGTATGAAGCATCTCTCTCTCTCCCCCTCAATCCCTCTCACCAGAAGCAACATATGAAGCAGCCGATCTGTCAACCCAGACTACTGCGACGACTGACTACTAGTACGACATACAACCAAAAACGACCAAGGATATCAATGTTAAGACAGGTACAGAAGCACGGAGAACTGGATTAACAGTCGTCCAAGCAGCTAGCGCCGACAGTTAGACACTTAACCTCCCCAGACACCAGTGAACAGAAGAGCGTGGCAGTAGATAGTTATCCGGAAGGAAGGAGGACTACTGGAAAAGACGAGTCACCTCCTTCAACTGCTCAAAAGTATGCTTTATTAGATCAAAATTACTATCATTTTAGCCTCATCTGTACACAGACTTATGAACTCACTGCTAGTAAATCTACAACACAAGTGTCTCATTTGGGAACAAGGACAAACCTACAGGTGGCAACACAAGCGTCTCATTTTGGCCAGGTCTCTAGTAATTCATCCAAAAGTCCGCTGGTCAGAAATAAACACAAAAAGAAATGGCACATGAAAAAAACTGATTAGACCAGGGGACCTTGAGCAGCTGTCGCTCAAATTCCATAGCTGGGCGTCGTCCTCTTCTGCCTGCACTGCATGCATGGGGTGAGTTGGTGATGTTGCAGCAGCTCCATCTCCATGGTGATGCCGTCGTCCGTGGAGGGCGGTCGCTGCTCCAGATCGAATCCTACCAAGAGAAAAACGAGAGAATCAGGGAGAGAAGGAAGGAGAGGATTTGTATCAAGGTGGGCAGAGCGAGTGGTAGAGGGAGGCGTGTAGAAGGGACCATGTTGGCCCCGAAGGCCTCGCCCCGGCGCGTGTAGTCCGCGGTCGTGGCCGCCGCGGAGGACGCGGAGGAGGCCACCATGGAGGAGATGGACCCGCCGCTCTTTGGCTGCTGGAGCAGAGGATGCGGAGGAGGACACCATGGAGGAGATGGACCCGCCAGCCGGGACGCCATGGCTGCCGTACTCGATCTGCAGCATAGCCGGGGATGGGGTGGAGGGTGCGGTCGATCTGGTCGATGGGGACGTGCGCGCCGGATCTAGTCCGAGGGGAGGATGGAGCGGAGGGGATGGGTCGCGGTGGTGTGCTGGGAGCCGCAGATTACGCCGGATGTCACCGGGATCAGCCGCCGTATGTGGCGGCAGCGACGAGATGGGCACGAGGGAGGAGTGGTGCGATGGGGGGATGGAAACTGAGCTAGGGTTTGGGCTGCGGGTGGGGGTATCTCTTTTTCTTTTTTTTTCCTTTTTTTCTGTAGATAGATGGATGGATGGATGGATGGGCGCCATGTCATCAATCCATGGGAAGAGTCCTGATTGGTTCGGAAAACCAGTGATTTAAAAAAGTATCTAAGTACTAAAAATAGAGGGATTTTGTGAAGTAGCTATCAAAAATATTTTGCAAAATGGCACCACACAAATTTTCACTAGACTTAGACCACATTTTACGGATAAGGACCAATTTCTATACATTTTTGATCTTTCTAGCTATTTTTAATCACTTTCCGAGTGCCCAAATTGAGTTCTTTTTGTGAAGGACCTACCATATATTTGTTGCAAAATTGGACCAAATCATTTTTATAAAATACTAGGCCATATTTTATTCACAACTGACCAAATGGTTGGGTGTCAAAAGTTTTGATCCACCTCTGGTGAAAAAGACAAATTCCCGCTGATTCAGTAGGAAGCGGGTCAAATTTGAACTGCAGCTGCCTCATAGTTTGCTCTTTATTTTTTCCAAAAATTATTTTTAGGTACAAAAGTATCTATTTAATTCAGAGAAGCACTAAAAAACATTCCAAGATTCAATCACAAGCTAGGAACGGTCATGCCCGCCGTTTTGACCGCATTTTGAAACGGGCATAAAAATTTCAAAAAAAAATTCAAAAAATTGGGAAACCTTCGCATTGTGTCATTATATGTGACCAAGTTTCCAGGAAAAATAAAAAACTTGTAATACGGCAATTATTTTAAAAAAGTGTTCTCAGAAATGAGCTATCACGCGTGAAGATTCAGGGTTTTCAAGCCAAATGATCAATCTTATGGCCACATTCATGGCATAGTTTGTTCAAATGATCTCATATTGTGCACAAGGGTGCATCTTGGAATTCCAAACAATGTTGCCTAAGAGAGTTTTCATTTTCTTTGCACGGAAAATTCATTTTTCATTTTCCGAGTGCCCGAATTGAGTTCTTTTTGTGAAGGACCTACCATATATTTGTTGCAAAATTGGACCAAATCATTTTTCTAAAATACTAGGCCATATTTGATTCACAATTGACCAAATGGTTGGGTGTCAAAAGTTTTGATCCACCTCTGGTGAAAAAGACAAATTTCCGCCGATTCAGCAGGAAGCGGGTCAAATTTGAACTGCAGCTGCCTTATTGTTTGCTCTTTATTTTTTCCAAAAATCATTTCTAGTTACATAAGTATCTATTTAATCAGAGAAACACCAAAAAAATTCCAAGATTCAACCACTAGCTAGGAACGGGCATTCCCGCTGTTTTGACCGCATTTTGAAACGGGCATAAAAAATTCAAAAAAATCAAAAAATTGGGAAACCTTCGCATTGTGTCATTATATGTGACCAAGTTTCCAGGAAAAATAATAAACTTGTAATACGGCAATTATTTTAAAAAAGTGTTCTCAGAAATGAGCTATCACGCATGAAGATTCAGGGTTTTCAAGCCAAATGATCAATCTTATGGCCACATTCATGGCATAGTCTGTTCAAATGATCTCATATTGTGCACAAGGGTGCATCTTGGAATTCCAAACAATGTTGCCTAAGGGAGTTTTCATTTTATTTGCACGGAAAATTCATTTTCCGAGTGCTCGAGTTGAGTTCTTTTTGTGAAGGACCTACCATATATTTGTTGCAAAATTGGACCAACTCATTTTTCTAAAATACTAGTCCATACTTGATTCACAATTGACCAAATGGTTGGGTGTCAAAAGTTTTGATCCACCTCTGGTGAAAAAGACAAATTCCCGCCGATTCAGTAGGAAGCGGGTCAAATTTTAACTGCAGCTGCCTTATTGTTTGCTCTTTATTTTTTCCAAAAATCATTTCTAGTTACATAAGTATCTATTTAATCAGAGAAACACCAAAAAAAATTCCAAGATTCAACCACTATCTAGGAACGGGCATTCCCGCCGTTTTGACTGCATTTTGAAACGGGCATAAAAAATTCAAAAAAAAAACAAAAATTGGAAAACCTTCGCATTGTGTCATTATATATTACCAAGTTACCAAGAAAAATAATAAACTGGTAAGATGGCAATTCTTTTAAAAAAGTGTTCTCAGAAATGTGCTACCATGCGTGAAGATTCATGGCTTTCAAGCCAAATGATCAATCCTATGGCCACATTCATGGCATAGTTTGTTCAAATTATCTCATATTATGCACAAGGGTGCATCTTGGAATGGCAAACAATATTGCCTAAGGAAGTTTTCATTTTCTTTGGACGAAAAAACCATTTTCCATTTTTCGAGTGCCCAAAAGGAGGTTTTTTGTGAAGGACCTCCCAAATAATTGTTGCAAAATTGGACAAAATCATTTTTCTAAAATAATAGGACATATTTAATGCACAATTTACCAAATGGTTGGGTGTAAAAAGTTGTGATCCACCTCTTGTGAAAAAGACAAATTTCCGCCAATTCAGTTGGAAGCGTGTCAAATTTGAACTGCAGCTGCCTCATAGTTTGCTATTTATTTTTTCCAAAAATCATTTCTAGTTACATAAGTACCTATTTAATCATAAATACATGGTTTGGTGGCGATACGTCGAGGTCTGGACGGTGGCCGAGGGCCCCAACTCTAGAGCGCGTAAACTCACATGCCCGTCGTGTGGTCACCGCGTGACTGTGGCGTTGCCATGTGTTCTGGGCGGCCTAGGCATGTCTAGTGGGTTGGGCACTCCCCAGGTAGGTGCTAAGAAGAAAATTACAACATAAGATTCTCACGAGGAGACCGATCGATGCTCAAACATGAATTAGCAGCCAAGTGTTTGATTAGCGGTACGGGAAATGTACATGGCTAATGGGCGTGAGTTTTGGCTAAGGATGGTCAGTTACTAAGAAGACCGTCTTCAAAAAATTCAGCTCAAAAGGAGGAGCCTAGGTGGTACTTGCTTTGCAAAGTACCACACTGGACATAAATACGAATGTTGAAGCTGGGCTCAAAATAATAAATGGATTGAGCTGGCATTTCGTGTAGGATGATTATCTGGGCATAGGAAAGCACTATAGAAAATGGATACTATTTGGACATGCCAAAGTGGTACCTCCTTCACAAAGTGCTGCTCTGAACCGAATAGGAAAATGAATATTGTTGAATTATTTTTGAACTAGGCAAGGAAGATTTTTGACATATTTGATGAAGATATGATCCAAACAATTTATGAGAATTTTTTGGGAATTTTTGGAATAACAGAAATATATGTTGCTTCACAACCAAGGGCAAAAATTGACACATGGACATGGCACATAGGCAAAACTGATGAGATGGCGCCTAGTCATCGCAACCCACCACAATTTACAAGGCTATGACCATCTATATTGGTCGTTAACAACTAGAAATAAGGCAGCGAACTAGCACTTTTTTGCTTTATGACCATTTTGTGTAAGGAAATTACGACCTTTCTGACCAAAATGGTCGCAATGGTTTCGGGTTTGGAGCCCCCCGAACAGCTTTTGACCACTTGATCTCAAATGGTCATAGATCTATGACCAATTCTTCCAGGGTCACTGACAGAAGGTCACTAGTTGACATATTTCCTGTAGTGGTGCTTCGAAGATGGAGATCACAAGCACAAGATGATGATGGCCATATCATATCACTTATATTGGTTGTATGTGATGTTTATCTTTTATGCATCTTATCTTGCTTTGATTGACAGTAGCATTTTAAGATGATCTCTCACTAATTATCAAAGAAGTGTTCTCCCTGAGTATGCACCGTTGCAAAATTTCTTCGTGCTAAGACACCACATGATGATCGGGTGTGATAGGCTCTATGTTCAAATACAACGGGTGCAAAACAGTTGCACATGCGGAATACTCAGGTTATACTTGACGAGCCAAGCATATACAGATATGGCCTCGGAACACGGAGACTGAAAGGTTGAGCGTGAATCATATAGTAGATATGATCAACATAGTGATGTTAACCAATGAAACTACTCCATCTCACGTGATGATCGGACATGGTTTAGTTGATTTGGATCACGTGATCACTTAGAGGATTAGAGGGATGTCTATCTAAGTGGGAGTTCTTAAGTAATATATTGAACTTAAATTTATTATGAACTTAGTCCTGGTAGTATTTTGCAAATTATGTTGTAGATCAATAGCTCGCGTTGTTGTTTTCATATGTTTATTTTGATATGTTCCTAGAGAAAATTGTGTTGAAAAATGTTAGTAGCAATGATGCGGATTGGATCCATGATCTGAGGTTTATCCTCATTGCTGCACAGAAGAATTATGTCCTTGATACACCGCTAGGTGACAGACCTATTGCAGGAGCAGATGCAAACGTTATGAACATTTGGCTAGCTCAATATGATGACTACTTGATAGTTTAAGTGCACCATGCTTAACGGCTTAGAATCGGGACTTCAAAGATGTTTTGAACGTCATGGACCATATGAGATGTTCCAGGAGTTAAAGTTAATATTTCAAGCAAATACCCGAGTTGAGAGATATGAAGTCTCCAACAAGTTCTATAGCTAAAAGATGGAGGAGAATCGCTCAACTAGTGAGCATGTGCTCAGATTGTCTGGGTACTACAATCGCTTGAATCAAGTGGGAGTTAATCTTCCAGATAAAATAGTGATTGACAGAATTCTCTAGTCACCATCACCAAGTTAGTAGAACTTCGTGATGAACTATAATATGCAAGGGATAACAGAAACGATTCCCAAGCTCTTCGTGATGCTAAAATCGACGAAGGTAGAAATCAAGAAAAACATCAAGTGTTGATGGTAGACAAGACCACTAGTTTCAAGAAAAGGGCAAAAGGAAGAAGGGGAACTTCAAGAAGAACGGCAAGCAAGTTGCTGCTCAAGTGAAGAAGCCCAAGTCTGGTCCTAAGCCTGAGACTAAGTGCTTATACTGCAAAGGGACTGGTCACTAGAAGCGGAACTGCCCCAAGTGATTGGCGGATAAGAAGGATGGCAAAGTGAACATAAGTATATTTGATATACATGTTATTGATGTGTACTTTACTAGTGTTTATAGCAACCCCTCGGTATTTGATACTAGTTCAGTTGCTAAGATTAGTAACTCGAAACGGGAGTTGCAGAATAAACAGAGACTAGTTAAGGGTGAACTAACAATGTGTGTTGGAAGTGGTTCCAAGATTGATATGATCATCATCGCACACTCCCTATACTTTCGGGATTAATGTTGAACCTAAATAAGTGTTATTTGGTGTTTGCATTGAGCATGAATATCATTTGATCATGTTTATTGTAATACGGTTATTCATTTAAGTAAGAGAATAAATTGTTGTTCTGTTTACATGAATAAAACCTTATATGGTTACACACCCAATAAAAATAGTTCATTGGATCTCGATCATAGTGATACACATATTCATAATATTGAAACCAAAAGATGTGAAGTTAATAATGATAGTGCAACTTATTTGTGGCACTGTCGTTTAGGTCATATTGGTGTAAAGCACATGAAGAAACTCCATGCTGATGGGATTTTGGAATCAGTTGATTATGAATCACTTGGTGCTTGCGAACCATGCCTTATGGGCAAGATGACTGAAGACTCCGTTCTCCGGAACAATGGAGCGAGCAACTAACTTATTGGAAATAATACATACTGATGTATGCGATCCGATGAGTGTTGAAGCTCGTGGCGGGTATCATTATTTTCTGACCTTCACATATGATTTGAGCAGATATGGGTATATCTACTTGATGAAACATAAGTCTGAAACATTGGAAAAGTTCAAAGAATTTCAGAGTGAAGTGGAAAATCATCGTAAAAAGAAAAATATGGTTTCTACGATCTGATCGCAGAGACAAATATTTGAGTTACGAGTTTGGTCTTCAATTAAAACTATGTGGAATAGTTTCACAAATACGTGCCACCTGGAACACCACGGCATAATGGTGTGTCCGAACGTCATAACCATACTTTATTGGATATAGTGCAATCTATGAGGTTTCTTACAGATTTACCAATATCGTTTTGGGGTTATGCATTAAAGAT
Organism: Triticum aestivum; assembly: GCF_018294505.1. Classification (NCBI taxonomy): domain Eukaryota; kingdom Viridiplantae; phylum Streptophyta; class Magnoliopsida; order Poales; family Poaceae; genus Triticum; species Triticum aestivum. Next base: position 633,577,701 of record NC_057800.1, on the reverse strand, counting down.
AGCTGCATTCACGTTTAAAAGGGCACCATCTAAGTCACCATCTAAGTCCGTTGAGACGACACAATCTGAACTGTGGTTTGGCAAGAAACCAAAGTTGTCGTTTCTTAAAGTTTGGGGTTGTGATGCTTATATGAAAAACTTTCATCCTGATAAGCTCAAAACCCAAACCGGAGAAATATGTCTTCATAGGATACCTAAAGGAGACTATTGGGTACACCTTCTATCATAGATCCGAAGGCAAGTTATTCATTGCTGAGAATGGATCCTTTCTCGAGAAGGAGTTTCTCTCAAAAGAAGTGAGTGGGAGGAAAGTAGAACTTGATGAGGTAAATGTACCTGCTCCCTTATTGGAAAGTAGTTCATCACAGAAATCTATTCCTGTGACTACTACACCAATTAGTGAGGAAGCTAATGATGAAGATCATGTAACTTCAGATCAAGTTACTACCGAAACCTCGTAGGTAAACCAGAGTGAGATCCGCACCAAAGTGGTACGGTAATCCTGTTCTGGAGGTCATGTTACTTGACCATGATGAACCTACGAACTATGAGGAAGTGATGATGAGCCCAGATTCCGCAAAATGGCTTGAGGCCATGAAATCTGAGATGGGATCCATGTATGAGAACAAAGTATGGACTTTGGTTGACTTGCCCAATGATCGGCAAGCCATTGAGATTAAATGGATCTTCAAGAGGAAGACGGACGCTGATAGTAGTGTTACTATCTACAAAGCTAGAATTGTCGCAAAAAGGTTTTCGACAAGTTCAAGGTGTTGACTATGATGAGAGTTTCTCACTCGTATCTATGCTTAAGTCTGTCCGAATCATGTTAGCAATTGCCGCATTTTATGAAATCCGGCAAATGGATAAACAAAACTGCATTCCTTAATTAATTTATTAAAAAAGAGTTGTATATGATACAACCAGAAGGTTTTGTCAATCCTAAAGGTGCTAACAAAATGTGCAAGCTCCAGCGATCCATCTATGGACTGGTGCAAGCATCTCCGAGTTGGAATATGCGCTTTGATGAGATGATCAAAGCATATAGTTTTATACAGACTTGCGGTGAAGCCTGTATTTACAAGAAAGTGAGTGGGAGCACTACAGCATTTCTGATAAGTATATGTGAATGACATATTGTTGATCGGAAATAATGTAGAATTATTCTGCAAAGCATAAAGGAGTGTTTTGAAAGAAGTTTTTCAAAGAAAGACCTCGGTGAAGCTGCTTACATATTAAGCATCAAGATCTATAGAGATAGATCAAGACACTTGATAAGTTTTTTCAATGAGTACATACCTTGACAATATTTTGAAGTAGTTCAAAAATGGAACAGTCAAAGAAAGAGTTCTTGGCTGTGTTACAAGGTGTGAAATTGAGTAAGACTCAAAGCCTGACCACGGTAGAAGATAGAAAGAGAATGAAAGTCATTCCCTATGCCTCAGCCATAGATTCTATAAAGTATGCCGTGTTGTGTACCAGATCTATTGTATACCCTACACTGTGTTAAGCAAGGGAGTACAATAGTGATCTAAGAGTAGATCACTGGACAGCGGTCAAAATTATCCTTAGTGGAATAAGGAAATATTTCTCAATTATGGAGGTGACAAAAGGTTCGTCGTAAAAAGTTACGTCGATGCAAGTTTTGACACAGATCTGGATGACTCTAAGTCTCGATCTAGATACATATTAAAAGTGGGAGCAATTAGCTAGAGTAGCTCCGTGCAGAGCATTGTAGACATAGAATTCACAAAATACTTATGGATCTGTATGTGACAGACCCGTTGACTAAAATTATCTCACAAGCAAAACATGATCACACCTTAGTACTCTTTGGGTGTTAATCACATAAACGATGTGAACTAGATTACTGACTCTAGTAAACCCTTTGAGTGTTGGTCACATGACGATGTGAACTATGGGTGTTAGTCACATGGTGATGTGAACTATTGATGTTAAATCACATGGCGATGTGATCTAGATTATTGACTCTAGTGGAAGTGGGAGACTGAAGGAAATATGCCCTAGAGGCAATAATAATGTTATTATTTTATTTCCTTATATCATGATAAATGTTTATTATTCATGCTAGAATTGTATTATCCGGAAACATAATACTTGTGTGAATACATAGACAAACTAAACGTCGCTAGTATGCCTCTACTTGACTAGCTCGTTAATCAAAGATGGTTATGTTTCCTAACCATAGACATGTGTTGTCATTTGATTAACGGGATCACATTATTAAGAGAATGATGTGATTGACATGACCCATGCCATTATCTTAGCACCCAATCGTTTACTATGTTGCTATTGCTTTCTTCATGACTTATACATGTTCCTATGACTATGAGATTATGCAACTCCCGTTTGCCGGAGGAACACTTTGTGTGCTACCAAACGTCACAACGTAACTGGGTGATTATAAAGGAGCTCTATAGGTGTCTCCAAAGGTAAATGTTGGGTTGGCATATTTCGAGATTAGGATTTGTCACTCCGATTGTCGGAGAGGTATCTCTGGGCCCTCTCGGTAGTGCACATCACATAAGCCTTGCAAGCATTGCAACTAATGAGTTAGTTGTGAGATGATGTATTACGGAACGAGTAAAGAGACTTGCCGGTAACGAGATTGAACTAGGTATTAAGATACCGACGATCGAATCTCGGGCAAGTAACATACCGATGACAAAGGGAACACCGTATGTTGTTATGCGGTCTGACCAATAAAGACCTTCGTAGAATATGTGGGAGCCAACATGAGCATCCAAGTTCCGCTATTGGTTATTGACCGGAGACGTGTCTCGGTCATGTCTACATTGTTCTCGAACCCGTAGGGTCCGCACGCTTAAGGTTTCGATGACAGTTATATTATGAGTTTATGAGTTTTGATGTACCGAAGTTAGTTCGGAGTCCCGGATGTGATCACGGAGATGACGAGGAGTCTGGAAGTGGTCGAGACATAAAGATTGATATATTGGACGGCTATATTCGGACACCGGAAGTGTTCCGGGTGATTTCGGAGAAAACCGGAGTGCCAGAGGGTTACCGGAACCCCCCGGGAGAAGTAATGGGCCTTATGGGCCCTAGTGGAGAGAGAGGGGGGAGGTCAGGGTGGGCCGCGCCCCCTCCTCCCCCTCTGGTCCGAATTGGACTAGGAGAGGGGGGGCAGCGCCCCCCTTTCCTTCTCCCTCTCCCCCTTCCTTTCCCCCTCCTAGTAGGAGTAGGAAAGAGGGGAGTCCTACTCCTACTAGGAGGAGGACTCCTCCTCCTAGGCACGCCCTAGGGCCGGCCGGCCTCCTCCCCTTGCTCCTTTATATACGGAGGCAGGGGGCACCCCTAGACAGACAAGTTGATCCACATGATTGTTTTCCTAGCCGTGTGTGGTGCCCCCTTCCACCATACTCCTCGATAATATTGTAGCGGTGCTTAGGCGAAGCCCTGCAACGGTAGAACATCAAGATCATCACCATGCCGTCGTGCTAACAGAACTCTTCCCTGACACTTTGTTGGATCGGAGTCCGGGGATCGTCATCGAGTTGAACGTGTGCTAGAACTCGGAGGTGCCGTAGTTTAGGTGCTTGATCGGTCGAGCCGTGAAGACGTACGACTACATCAACCGCGTTGTCATAACGATTCCGCTGTTGGTCTACGAGGGTACGTAGACAGCACTCTCCCCTCTCGTTGCTATGCATCACCATGATCTTGCGTGTGCGTAGGAATTTTTTTGAAATTACTATGTTCCCCAACACCAACAATACAGCTGAATCAAAATAAGACGTTGGTGGTAAGCAGTATGACTATTATCACCCACAACTCTTTGTGTTCTACTCGTGCATATCATCTACGCATAGACCTGGCTCGGATGCCACTGTTGGGGAACGTAGCATGCAATTTCAAAAAAATTCCTACGATCATGCAGGATCTATCTAGGAGATGCATAGCAACGAGAGGGGGAGAGTGTGTCCACATACCCTTGTAGACCGAAAGAGGAAGCGTTAGGTTAATGCGGTTGATGTAGTCGAACGTCTTCACGACCCAACTGATCTAGTACCTGATGCGGCTTGAAGCTACGTCGGTATTTCCCCAAAGAGGAAGGGATGATATAGCACAACGGTGGTAGGTATTTCCCTCGAATATGAAACCAAGGTTATCGAACCAGTAGGAGAACCAAGCAACACAAAGTAAACAACACCTGCACACAAATAACAACTTCTCGCAACTCGACGTGTAAAAGGGGTTGTCAATCCCTTTCGGGTAGCGGAGCCCCAAGATGGGCAAACAGACGTGAATAAAAATGTACTAAATTGATAGATCGAACGCCAAATAAAATAAATGAGAATAAAACACAACAAGGTAAAGCAAAGGAAAATAGATCGCAAAGGCAAATAATATGAGAAAGAGACCCGGGGGCCGTAGGTTTCACTAGTGGCTTCTCTTGATAAAAATAGCAAACGGTGGGTAAACAAATTACCATTGGGAAATTGATAGAACTTCAAATACTCATGACAATATACAAGCAATGATCATTATATAGGCATCACATCCAAGATTAGTAGACCGACTCCGGCCTGCATCTACTACTATTACTCCACACATCGACTGTTATCCAGCATGCATCTACTGTATTAAGTTCATGTATAAATGGAGTAATGCAATAAGAACAATGACATGATATAGACAAGATATATCTATGTAGAGATAGACCCCATCATTTTATCCTTAGTAGCAACAATACATACGTGTCGGTTCGCCTTTTGTCACTGCGATCAAGCACCGTAAGATCGAACCCACTACAAAGCACCTCTTCCCATTGCAAGATAAATAGATCAAGTTGGCCAAACGAAACCCGAATATCAGAGAAGAAATACGAGGCTATAAGCAATCATGCATAAAAGAGATCAAAGAAACTCAAATACTTTCATGGATATAAAAAGATAGATCTGATCATAAACTCAAAGTTCATCTGATCCCAACAAACACATCGCAAAAAGAGTTACATCATATGGATCTCCAAGAGACCATTGTATTGAGAATTCAGCGAGAGAGAGGAAGCCATCTAGCTACTAACTACGGACCCGAAGGTCTACAAAGAACTAGTCACGCATCATCGGAGAGGCACCAATGGAGGTGGTGAACCCCATCCATGATGGTGTCTAGACTGGATCTGGTGGTTCTGGACTCTGTGGCTGCTGGAATTGATTTTTGTCGACTCCCCTAGGGTTTCTAGAATATTGGGGTATTTATAGAGTAAAGAGGCGGTTCGGGGGGCACCCGAGGTGGGCACAACCCACCAGGGCGCGCCTGGGCCTCCTGGCACGCCCTGGTGGGTTTTTCTCTCCTCGGAGCACCCCCCCAGGCGCGGCCTTGGGCCATTAGGTGTCGTCTGGTCCCAAAAAAATCTCTGTAAATTTACGTTGCATTTGGACTCCGTTTGGTATTGATTTCCCGTGATGTAAAAAACATGCAGAAAACAACAACTGGCACTTGGCACTACGTCAATAGGTTAGTACCAAAAATGATATAAAATGATTATAAAACATCCAAGATTGATAATATAACAGCATGGAGCAATCAAAAATTATAGATACGTTGCAGACGTATCAGTACCGAACGTACGTCACCTCCGAGTTCGGCACACGTTCAGCTCGATGACGTCCCTCGAACTCTTGATCTAGCAGAGTGTCAACGGAGAGTTTCGTCAGCACGATAGCGTGGTGATAGTGATGGTGATGTGATCCGTGCAGGGCTTCGCCTAAGCACTACGACGCTATGACCGGAGGAGTAATCTATGGAGAGAGACACCGCACACGGCTTGGGACAATTGGTGTGTCTCCAAGGGGTGCCCTGCCCATGTATATAAAGGAGGGAGAGGGAGGAGGACGGCCCTAGGGGGCGCGCCAAGAGGGGGGGTCCTACTAGGACTCCAGTCTTAGTTGGATTCGCCCCCCCCCCTTTTTCCTTTCTCATGGAGGGGGAAAGAGGGAAGGGAGAGGGAAGAGGAGAAGGAAAGGGGGGCGCCCCCTCCCCTAGTCCAATTCGGACTCCCTATGGGAGGGGCGCGGCCACCCCTTTTGGGCTGCCTCCTCTCTCCCCTATGGCCCGTGAAGGCCCATTACTTCCCCGGGGGGTTCCGGTAACCCCTCGGTTCTCCGATAAATATCCGAAATGTCCCGAAACCATTCCGCAGTCCGAATACCTTCGTCCAATATATCAATCTTTACCTCTCGACCATTTTGAGACTCCTCATCATGTCCGTGATCTCATCCGGGACTCTGAACAATCTTCGGTCACCAAAACACATAACTCATAATACAAGTAGTCATCGAACATTAAGCGTGCGGACCCTACGGGTTCGAGAACTATGTAGACATGACCGAGACACATCTCCGATCAATAACCAACAGCAGAACATGGATGCTCATATTGGTTCCTACATTATTCTACGAAGATCTTTATCGTTCAAACCGCAATGACAACATACGTTATTCCCTTTGTCATCATTATGTTACTTGCCCGAGATTCGATCGTCGGTATCATCATACCTAGTTCAATCTCGTTACCGACAAGTCTCTTTACTCATTCTATAATGCATCATCCCGCAACTAACTCATTAGTCACATTGCTTGCAAGGCTTATAGTGATGTGCATTACCGAGAGGGCCCAGAGATACCTCTTCGGTACTCGGAGTGACAAATCCTAATCTCGATCTATGCCAAACCAACAAACACCTTCGGAGACACCTGTAGAGCATCTTTATAATCACCCAGTTATGTTGTGATTTTTGGTAGCACGCAATGTGTTCCTCCAGTATTCGGGAGTTGCATAATCTCATAGTCAGAGGAATATGTATAAGTCATGAAGAAAGCAACAACAATAAAACTTAACGATCATTATGCTAAGCTAACGGATGGGCCTTGTCCATCACATCATTCTCCTAATGATGTGATGACGTTCATCAAATGACAACACATGTCTATGGTTAGGAAACTTAACCATCTTTGATTAACAAGCTAGTCAAGTAGAGGCATACTAGGGACACTTTGTTTTGTTTATGTATTCACACATGTATCAAGTTTCCGGTTAATACAATTCTAGCATGAATAATAAACATTTATCATGATATAAGGAAATATAAATAACAACTTTATTACTGTCTCTAAGGCATATTTCCTTAAGGGGCTCGGACATCTTGAATTGAGTGATTTAATGCTCAATCTACTTATATTTGATGCATTCTAAGTGCAAAGTAATTCAAATATATTCTTTTCTAGGTTGAGTTCATTTCTGATGGGTGGGACTTACATGTCATTGTTGGCTTCTTTGATACATTTGAAATTCCCTATGATTTTCCCGTGAAACATCTAACTGGTCTTTTTATTCCAGGAGACCTGATTATTGCCTCGGGCCTCATCTGTGGCAAATGCTATATTATGGATGTACCTGCTTACAAATTGGTGTTTAGAGTACATACGAGGATGTTGCACGTGACACAAACAGAGGCAGCGGCTACCGCCATGCGCCGATGCAGGCCCGGAGCACCACTCAGGATGCCCTGGGTCGTTACGACTAGGAGTAGTAGAAGGCGGTGCGAGGAGACGCAGAGCAGATCGACGACAGTTGTGCCGGGTTTGGTGTACAAGAGCTAACGGTAGGAAGCGAGTTCATAGCGTCTTTTGTTGCTGCGTCGTCGCTCTCCGCTAATGCTCCATGTGGTTGTTTGTCAGAGTCCCTGGAGTCGCCTGATACGTCTCCAACGTATCTATAATTTTTGATTGCTCCATGCTATATTATCTACTGTTTTGGACATTATTGGGCTTTATTATCCACTTTTATATTATTTTTGGGACTAACCTATTAACCGGAGGCCCAGTCCAGAATTGCTATTTTTTGCCTATTTTAGGGTTTCGAAGAAAAGGAATATCAAACGGAGTCCAAACGGAATGAAACCTTCGAGAACGTGATTTTCTCACCGAATACAACTTAGGAGACTTGGACCCTACGTCAACGCACGTAACAGGAGGCCACGAGGTAGGGGGGCGCGCCCTACCCTACCAGGCGCGCCCCCACCCTCATGGGCCCCTGTTGCTCCACCGACGTACTTCTTCCTCCTATATATACCCACGTACCCCCAAACGATCAGATACGGAGCCAAAACCCTAATTCCACCGCTGCAACTTTCTGTATCCACGAGATCCCTTCTTGGGGCCTGTTCCGGAGCTCCGCCGGAGGGGGCATCGATCACGGAGGGCTTCTACATCAACACCATAGCCTCTCCAATGAAGTGTGAGTGGTTTACTTTAGACCTACGGGTCCATAGTTAGTAGCTAGATGGCTTCTTATCTCTTTTTGGGTCTCAATACAATGTTCTCCCCCTCTCTTGTGGAGATCTATTGGATGTAATCTTCTTTTTACGGTGTGTTTGTTGAGACCGATGAATTGTGGGTTTATGATCAAGTCTATCTATGAATAATATTTGAATCTTCTCTGAATTCTTTTATGTATGATTGGTTATCTTTGCACTTCGAATTATCAGTTTGGTTTGGCCTACTAGATTGATCTTTCTTGCAATGGGAGAAGTGCTTAGCTTTGGGTTCAATCTTGCGGTGTCCTTTCCCGGTGACAGTAAGGGCAACAAGGCACGTATTGTATTGTTTCCGTCGAGGATAAAAAGATGGGGTTTTCTTCATATTGCATGAGTCTATCCCTCTACATCATGTCATCTTTCTTAAGGCGTTACTCTGTTTTTAATTTCATACTCTAGATGCATGCTGGATAGCGGTCGATGAGTGGAGTAATAGTAGTAGATGCATGCAGGAGTCAGTCTACTTGTCTCGGACGTGATGCCTATATACATGATCATACCTAGATATTCTCATAACTATGCTCAATTCTGTCAATTGCTCAACAGTAATTTGTTCACCCGCCGTAGAATACTTATGCTCTCGAGAGAGAAGCCACTAGTGAAACCTATGGCCCCCGGGTCTATCTTTATCATATCAATCTCTTACTACTTAGTTATTTACTTTGCTATTTACTTTGCCTTTATTTTACTTTGCATCTTTATCATTAAAATACCAAAAATCTTATCTTATCATATCTATCAGATCTCACTCTCGTAAGTGGCCCTATAGGGATTGAAAACCCCTATTTGCGTTGGTTGCGAGGATTTATTTGTTTTGTGCGGGTGCGAGGGACTCGCGCGTAGCCTCCTACTGGATTGATACCTTGGTTCTCAAAACTAAGGGAAATACTTATGCTACTTTGCTGCATCATCCCTTCATCTTCGGGGAAAACCAACGCAGTGCTAAAAGAGGTAGCATCACCGGATTCCATCGGCGTGATGCACCTGCTGGTGAAGCTGGTGTTGAAGGACACGGCGCACCAGGAAGTGGAGGCCACGGGGGGGGGGGGCAATGTCGGCGCCTCCGCATCTAGGTAGCATATGGTGTAGAGCTATAGCACTATCAAGGCGTACATACCGCGGACCGTCGAGGTGGTCCTCGACAGCATCCGTAACTCGCTCTTCCTCCAGGACGAAGTCGACCGGCAGGTACGGAATTTCATCGATGCATTACACAGTCCCTCTCTCACACACACAAATTATGATTGAGTATCTTGTTTGTTGGGTCATTGATTAAATTTGTAGCTTGTCAGCTGGCCCTTACTCGAGAAGAGGTTCAGGAGGTGCAGAAGATCCCTGAGAAGTTTCTTTAGGAAGTACTTAACATTGTTGGATACGAGGGGATGATCGTGAACCTGCTGATAGCTCCTGAGGAGGCTCTTGGGTTTATCAATGCCGATATTATTCAGAAGTTCTATCATGCACTGCTTCTAAAATTTGAACTATGCATTCCTCATTAATATGGCTTGCTGCTTGGCCGCTTGCAGTTAGATAGTTATGTCCATTTACATAGAGTGAACACATATCAAAATCATTACATGATATCAGCATGCTGGTAACCATGGAGCATCCTTGCACAATTTGGTCATTTTCTTTCTATACTTTCAGTTCTCCGTGGATGTAGTTGCGACAGATTCTATATATTGACAATTTGACATTCTAATATTCTGTTGGTCAGCGCTAAAATGCAGAAGTAATTCTATTTATAACCACATAATATACTAGCATTGGTTTGTATGCGGCTAATCAAGTGCCATCAACAACTTGAGTTGTTAAATTGTAATGGATTGCTCTAATTTTACAGCTTTATGTACAAACTATGGATCATGATTGTTTGTCGGAGGAACAATTTCATGCTATGCTATTCTCACCATAGGATTGTTTTGTTACTCTCTAGAATCAATGAATATGTTTTATTAAAAAATGTGAAGAATTATTATTTGTATAACATCGGTGCACTGGTTCTTTCATTTTTTGGTCATAATGTCTGTGTAATTTACCATAAACTTGGCTCACATGTGAATCGTCGTTCTTTGCAGTCAACCTCTTATGTACAGCCATCGCTCTCCTCGCCTCTTCATCCATCTGTCCTTCTCAGTTCATCCATTGCTTTGCTCCGCTTGTTGGGTGCCATGGAGGTGAGCTTCGCTGCGTTCGACGGCAGTGTTCTTTCCTTTTTCGCGCTTTTGTTGCTCGCCTACTTATTGTTCTTATGTGTTATCTGTTGTCGGGTACTCGTGGAGTGAGCGCGCAGGTTCTGGGCATTCATCGATCGGCCGTGCTATTCATCTTCCTGTCCTCCTGGCTCTCTTTCCTCCGTCATCAAGGTGTGTTTCGTCTTGTGTTCTTGTGTATCCATGAGAGCTTGTGTGTTGTTTTTTGATTCGTATCTATGTGAGTGGATTGACGCTCGTCATGTGTTCATTCTTATGCTTGGTCCGTATGGTACCCTGAGATTTTCGTTTATTTCCTTAGAAATCGCACGAGGGAAGAAGTGTTGGACTAGATTCTAAATAGTTAAATGGGGATAATCTCAATTTCAATGAATAGAAACTGCAGCCTCTAAAGAAGCTAAATAGGTATGACTTCTGTTTTGCTGAAATTCTTCCAGGAAGGGTTGTTAGGAAAATTAGTGAGCTTAGTTCTGTGCAACTAGTAAACAATGTTCTGTACTCATAAATTGGTATTTAGTAGAGACAAAGTACTGCTTGTAGATTTAACAAGAGGGATCCTTAATTCTTTGAGTACAGGTTCAGAAAGACAACAAGAAAATGTATCATTTGCACTTGTGCAAAACACATGGAAAACTTGATTCAGTGTCTTTTACCGCCAGAAATTGGGACCTTCCTGCAATTGAAAGGGTTGGTCCATGTCATTTCCCTAGGATGATTATATCCTTTTTGATGGTAATTGTAGTGATAGTTACTGATTAAAATATGCTTTCATAAGGTGACAAACTAACTATTATTGCTTGTTATTGCTTGATGAGGACAGGTGACAAACTGACTATTATTGGTTGATGAGGACACGAAGTTACTCGTGTTCTAATTGTTCAAAGCTAACATGTCACAGTGCATATCTCTTAGACAATGATAATCGAATGCATACATACATATGTATATCTTTAGTTGTCCTTTTTTACTTTTTGTTTGGACAATCCTCTGCCAATTTATTCATTGTGGTACTTCAGTTTCTTAGTAGCTATCTTACTATTACTTTTTGTGTGTATTCTCTAGCAGAATTAAACTGTTTTTGTGAAGCTATTTCATCTTAATAGCCTTCCTGAACTGTTTGCAGGATGGGGGAGTATTAATTTCAAAGTGAAATGTTACTATGCAGAGCAATATTTTCCTAACTTTGTCACTCGGTGGAAAATAGTGTCTAGGACATGTTTGTGTTCATATATGTTTATCCATTTAAAATCATACTTGGAGTATCTCATAAGACTCAAATTAGATCATTTCATTGAAAAAAAGGATGGTCGATTTGCTTGGGACTAAAAACTGTAGGGTAAGCACTTTTTTATATTGAGTTGTTTCTTGAACACAATTCCTTGAGTGAGGAAGATTTTTTGTTGCGGGGAACGAATCGGCTCTTCAGGTGACCACACATTCATTCAAACCAGTAGACCCATACTTCTTTTTATCTCCCTTCTATTCTTGTTTTGGCTCACCTCCACCTAGTTGTGGCGATATGCGTAAAGCGTCGTGCCCTGTTGGGGGTGCGCCTTCGTGTTTATATAGCAGGGGCTTATCCCTGGATATGCATACAAGTAGTTGGAGAGATTACATCTTGGGAAGCAAGGAAGGAATAAGAGATAGAGATAAGTTACATGCGGTTTGAGAGAATCCTAACTATCTCCTAGCTAACCTCCTGCAGAAGTCTATCGTAGCCAACGTGACGTGACATGATGTTTAACACCCTCCCTTAATCACAACTTGGACAAGTTGAGATTACGCTTAAACTCTTCAAAACTCCGTGTAGGCAACGTTTTGGTGAAGCCATCTGCAAGCTGATCCTTTGAGTGAATAAACTGAATTTCCAACTGTTTGTTAGCAACATGTTCTCTGAAAAAATGGAAATCGATCCCAATATGTTTTGTTCTGGCATGAAAAACTGGATTGGCAGAGAGATATGTGGCACCAAGATTGTCACACCACAAGCATGGTGCTGGGATTCGTCAGATGCCAAGTTCTTTGAGTAAAGACTGAACCCATATAATTTCTGCAGGTGCATTTGCTAATGCTTCATATTCTGCTTTTGTACTGGATCTGGAAACTGTAGCTTGTTTCTTTGCACACCAAGATATAAGGCTGGGTCCAAAGAAAATTGCAAACCCACCTATAGATCGTCGATCATCCAAACATCCTGCCCAGTCAGAATTAGGAAATGCACTAACTAGATTTGATGAAGACTTGCTGAAAGTAAGACTAGTGCTCAGAATGTTTTTGATGTATCTGACTATGCGTTTTGCTGCAGTCCAATGAACTGTTGTAGGAGCATGAAGGAACTGGCATACTTTATTATCAGCAAATGAAATATCAGGTCTTGTAAGAGTCAAATATTGAAGTGCGCCTACTAGGCTTCTGTAGTTTGTGCTATCCTATTGATTCAATGGATATCCTTCTATAAGAGACAATTTTTCTGAACTAGACAAGGGAGTGGGTGATGGTTTGCAACCTTGCAACCCTACTTGTTTAACCAAGTCAGTAGCATACTTTTCTTGAGAGAGATAAAGATCATTACCATGTTTCTTGACCTCAATCCCTAGGAAAAAATGCAAGTCTCCAAGGTCCTTCAGTGCAAACTCAACACTTAAATCCTTTAATAGTCCTGCCACTGCCTCATCAGATGAGCTTGTAACAATTATATCATCCACATATATAAGTAAAAATATAGATGTATTTGACCTATTGTATATAAACAAGGAAGTGTCTGACATGGAAGAAATGAAACCAAGAGCTTACAGCTTGTGACTGAGTCTGGAGTACCATGCTATAGGAGCTTGCTTCAAACCATAGATGGCTTTGTCAAGCCTGCAGATGTGAGAGGGAAATTTTCTATTTTCAAACCCAGGAGACTATTTCATGTAAACCTCTTCTTCCAGAACACCATGAAGGAACGCGCTCTATACATCTAGTTTTCTGAGACTCCATCCCCTTGAAACAACAATAGATAGAACAAGACGAATGGTAGCAATTTTTACAACTGGACTAAATGTATCTTCGTAGTCTATGCCATACCTTTGTTTAAAGCCTTTTGCAACTAGTCTAGCTTTATAGCGATCTATGGTTCCATCAGACTTTCTTTTGATTATGAATACCCATTTGCAATCTATCAGATTTTTACCTTGCTTTGGGGGAACCAGATGCCATGTTTTATTCCTCTGAAGAGCCATGTACTCTTCTTCCATAGCCCTTTTCCACTTCATATCACCAAATGCTTCTTACAAAGAAGTCGGTTCACCTGTGGTACATGCCATGCCAAACTTGGTAATATGTTTATAATTGACAGGTTTAATTACCCATTTTTGAAGACGTGTACGTGTTTGTGAAATGGGTACAGCCACAGGATGCGCAGAAGATGCATCAGCAGCCTCAGATCCTGCACCAGATCTTGCTGCAGGAGGTGTTGCCGAGGCGGGGTCTTTTGTGGCTTCAACTGATGAAGAGGAGGCGTGATCCAGCATAGAAGATCCGGACCCTGCCCTTGCCAGCGGCTCGTCAGGGCATAGTGATGGCGCCGGCGATCAGCGTCAAATCCCGAGCCGATCAGTGGATCAGGCGGGTCAGGCCGACTGGTAGGCTGGCTCGTGGGACGCCACGCATAGCAGCGGGCGACCCCCGTGGGCCACCGATTCAGTGGCGGCCCAGTGGAAGACGGGGATTGGCACGGGCCGGTGTCCACCGTGTGGCAAATGGGAGAGCCACGCGTGGCAGAGGCAAGGCTGCCGGTGATGCGGTTGTTGCCTGGCATGCTGGCGTTGTCGCTGCTGCCTCCTGGTGCAGAACCCGAGGCGCAGGTGCCCTGCTGCGGCACTGATCCCATGGAGGATTGCATGGCAGACTGCTGCTGTGCTGATCCCGAGGAGGATATGCTCCCTGAGGCTGGGCACATAAAATGTTTCCTATTTAACGTGATTTCTTCACCGTTTTGAGCGATTTCTTCACCGTTTTCTTGTCCTGTTTCACTACAAAACTCATCCAAATAGTTGTTATGAGGGCCAGTCAATATTGCATCATCACAATTATTTCCCCGTTGATCAGTGCCGGTTAGATGAGGTGGAAGAAGGAGAATTTCTTGACGTAGAATAGCACCAGCATTTGGATCTAGATCAGAGAATGGGAATTTTGTCTCATCAAAGATTACATCACGAGAAATATACACTCGACCAGTAGAGACATCACGGCACTTGATGCCTTTGTATTGAGCACTATACCCTATGAAAACACACTGTTTTGATCGAAACATGAGCTTACGCTTGTTGTATGGGCGTAGATTAGGCCAACAGGCACACCCAAACACACGAAGAGTGGTATAGTCAGGTTTGGTATGAAGGAGACGTTCCATAGGCGTTTCATTATTGATGACACGACTAGGTAACATATTTATGATGTGTACGGCTGTGAGGAAAGCCTCATCCCAGAATTTCAAGGGCATGGATGCGCCGGCTAAAAGGGAGAGACCAACCTCTATGATATGACAGTGTTTGCGTTCTGTAGACCCGTTCTGTTGGTGAGCATGCGGGCATGACACATGGTGAGAAATACCAAGTTTTTGGAAGAAGGAATTCAATTTTCCTATTCCCCTCCCCAGTCGGATTGGACAACAATGATCTTGTTGTCAAATTTTCTTTCAGCGAGTGCTTGAAAATTTTGAAACACTTGAAAAACATCGGATCACTTCTTAAGTAGATAGATCCAAGAGAATTTACTATAGTCATCAATGATACTTACATAGTAAGTATGCCTACCAACAGAAGAGGGGGCAGGACCCCAAACATCCGAGAAAACAAGTTGCAACGGTTTGGTAGAAACACTCATAGAAATAGGATATGGCAACTGATGACTTTTAGCTCTTTGGCAAGAATCACAAATTGTTTCAACACTACGCTCTCCAACATATGGCAGCTTATTTTTCCTAAGCACTCGTTCTACTAAAGAAAAAGATGCATGCCCTAAACAATCATGCCACCGGGTTGAAGATAACTTGATGACAGCACATGTTGTTTTATTGAATCTCCTAAGATCGGGAATCAACGGATATAGCCCTCGAACGCATCTACCTCGATAGAGGATTTTCTTCATGACCTTCTCTCGGATCAAAAAGAAATAGGGGTGAAACTCAAGAAAGACATGATTACCAATGGCAATGCGATGAACTGAAAGGAGATTCATTGAGGCTCTAGGGATATGCAATATTTTTCTAAGATGGATTTTTCGGTGATGGGTTTTGATAATTGAGTGACCAATATGACTTATTGTCATACCTTCTCCATTTGCGGCATGGACTTGCTCCGTGCCACGGTATTTCTCCCTCATGGTGACTTTCTCTAACTCGCCGGTGATGTGATTGGTAGCACCACTGTCAACATACCAGTTGGTGTCGACTCCGTATGAGGCCTCCGCCCCGCCAGCAAATTTCTCATCTTGAGAGGAGTCTTCATCCTCTTCGAAGCGGTACCAGCAATCCCTCACTGAATGCCCCGGTTTTCCGCAGATTTGGCACCGGATTGTGTTAGGGCGTGACTTGGGGGAGTTGTGACGGCCCTTGGAGTTGGTGTAGGAGGGCCACCCACTGCCGTTGTTGTTGCCAGAGCCGTGGGAGTTGTTGTTGTTGCTGTTGCCGCCGCTGCTGGTCTTGCCTTTCCGCGGAGGCCTGCGGTAGCATGATCCACCGCTGCTGCCACCACGGCCGTGAGTGGCGGCGTTGGCCGACGACTTGAAGCCGTCGTTCCCCTTGGAAGAGTGCGACCCGATGGTCGAAGTTGCTCATATGGGAGAAGAGCTCGTCGAGGGTGACTGGATGTGTGCGCACATCGATGGCGAAGACGAGGGGCTGGTACTCCATGTCG
Organism: Triticum aestivum; assembly: GCF_018294505.1. Taxonomy (NCBI): domain Eukaryota; kingdom Viridiplantae; phylum Streptophyta; class Magnoliopsida; order Poales; family Poaceae; genus Triticum; species Triticum aestivum. The sequence goes on along the minus strand of NC_057800.1, from coordinate 633,561,226 downwards.
AGGCTGGCGAGGATGTAGGAGACCAGCTCACCATCTTGGAGAGGCTTGCCTGCAGCAGCGAGTTCATCCACAAGCGATTGCATGTATGCAAAGTACGTCACCATGGACTGTGTTCCCTTCTGTGCATGAGAGAGCACGATTCGGATGTTGTTCACCCTGGACAGCGACTGCGAGGAAAACATCCCTTCCAGTGCCGCCCAGAGCTCATGTGCATGATCAATGGAGGTGACCTGCACTAGCACTTCTTTGGTCAGATTGTTCAACAGATAGCCCAATACATGTTGATCTTCTTGGATCCAAACCAAGTGGAGAGGATTGGGAATCGTCTCTTCTTTACCATCCTTGTCCTTGGTGACGACGTGCTTGGCTGGCTCAGTGTTGTTCCGTCCACATATCCAAAGAAGCCTGCTCCTCTGATCTATGGGGTGATCTAGGTGCGCCAGAGGACGTAGTTGGTGCGGGATAGCCTCTCGGTAACTTGGCCCGAGAGGTTGGAGTTGGCGGTGGCAGAGGAGGCCATGGCGGCGAGCTTTGGTGGTAGAAAACCTAGCAAACTAGATGTGATAGAAGAGATGGCCTCTGTATACCATGTGCGATATGCGTGAAGCATCGTACCCTGTTGGGGCGTTCCTTCATGTTTATATAGTAGGGGTTTATCCCTGGATATGCATACAAGTAGTTGGAGAGATTACATCTTGGGAAGCAAAGGAAGGAATAAGAGATAGAGATAAGTTACATGCGATTTGAGAGAATCCTAACTATCTCCTAGCTAACCTCCTGCCGAAGTCTATCATAGCCAACATGACGTGACATGATGTTTAACACTAGCTTGCTCTTTTGGGTTCCTGTAAGTTCGTTGTGGGGCAGTGGAGAACTGAAAATAACTGAAGAGAACATTAGGAGGTGATGCTAGAAGCTTGTTTGTGTGCTACTGCTACCTCTTGGGCACTTGCGTTGGTTTTCCCTTGAAGAGGAAAGGGTGATGCAGCAAAGTAGCGTAAGTATTTCCCTCAGTTTTTGAGAACCAAAGTATCAATCCAGTAGGACGCCACGCACGAGTCCCTCGCACCTACACAAACAAATAAATCCTCGCAACCAACGCGATAAGGGGTCGTCAATCCCTACACGGTCACTTACGAGAGTGAGATCTGATAGATATGATAAGATAATATTTTTGGTATTTTTATGATAAAGATGCAAAGTAAAATAAATGGCAAAGGAAATAACTAAGTATTGGAAGATTAATATGATGGAAGATAGACCCGGGGGCCACAGGTTTCACTAGTGGCTTCTCTCGAGAGCATAAGTATTCACGGTAGGTGAACAAATTACTGTTGAGCAATTGACAGAATTGAGCATAGTTATGAGAATATCTAGGTATGATCATGTATATAGGCATCACGTCCGAGACAAGTAGACCGACTCCTGCCTGCATCTACTACTATTACTCTACACATCGACCGCTATCCAGCATGCTTCTAGAGTATTAAGTTCAAGAGAACAGAGTAACGCTTTAAGAAAGATGACATGATGTAGAGGGATAAAATCATGCAATATGATGTAAACCCCATCTTGTTATCCTCGATGGCAACAATACAATACGTGCCTTGCTGCCCCTACTGTCACTGGGAAAGGACACCGCAAGATTGAACCCAAAGCTAAGCACTTCTCCCATTGCAAGAAAGATCAATCTAGTAGGCCAAACCAAACTGATAATTCGAAGAGACTTGCAAAGATAATCAATCATACATAAAAGAATTCAGAGAAGATTCAAATATTGTTCATAGATAAACTTGATCATATACCCACAATTCATCGGTCTCAATAAACACACTGCAAAAGAAGATTACATCGACTAGATCTCCACAAGAGAGGGGGAGAACTTTGTATTGAGATCCAAAAAGAGAGAAGAAGCCATCTAGCTAATAACTATGGACCCGAAGGTCTGAGGTAAACTACTCACACTTCATCAGAGAGGCTATGGTGTTGATGTAGAAGCCCTCCGTGATCGATGCCCCCTCCGGCGGATCTCCGAAACAGGCCCCAAGATGGGATCTCGTGGATACAGAAAGTTATGGCGGTGGAATTAGGGTTTTGGCTCCGTATCTGGTAGTTTGGGGTACGTATGTATATATAGGAGGAAGGAGTACATCGGTGGAGCAACGGGGGGCCCACGAGGGTGGAGGGCGCGCCCAGGGGGCAGGCGCGCCCCCCTACCTCGTGGCCTCCTGGTTGATGTCTTGACGTAGGGTCCAAGTCCTCTGGATCATGTTCGTTTCGAAAATCACGTTCCCGAAGGTTTCATTCCGTTTGTACAATGTTTGATATTCTTTTTCTGCGAAACCCTAAAATACGCAAAAAAAACAACAATTCTGGGTTGGGCCTCCGGTTAATAGGTTAGTCCCAAAAATAATATAAAAGTGTATAATGAAGCCCAATAATGTCCAAAACAGAATATAATATAGCATGGAACAATAAAAAATTATAGATATGTTCGAGAATTATAAATTTTGATGTGGAATGCTACTTGGTATAATTTGAATGTAATTCTTCTTAATTGTGGTATGAATATTCAGATGCGAAAGATTCAAGATAAAAGTACAATATTGACATAAAAATAATAATACTTCAAGCATACTAACTAAGCAATTATGTCCTCCCGAAATAACATGGCCAAAGAAAGTTCATCCCTACAAAATCATATAGTTTAGTTATGCTCCATTTTCGTCACACAAGAATGCTCTCATCATGCACAACCCCGATGACAAGCCAATTAATTGTTTCATACTTTAGTAATCTCAAACTTTTTCAACCTTCACGCAATACATGAGCGTGAGCCAAGAATATAACACTATGGGTGGAATAGAATATAATGATGGGGGTTATGTGGAGAAGACAAAAGGGAGAAACTCTCACATCAACGAGGCTAATCAATGAGTTATGGAGATGCCCATCAATTGATGTTAATGCAAGGAGTAGGGATTGACATGCAATGGATGCACTAGAGCTATAAATATATGAAAGCTCAACAAAAGAAACTAAGTGGGTGTGCATCCAACTTGCTTGCTCACGAAGACCTAGGGCATTTCAGGAAGACCATTATTGGAATGTACAAGCCAAGTTCTATAATGAAAAGTTCCCACTAGTATATGAAAGTGACAAAACACAAGACTCTCTATCATGAAGATTATGGTGCTACTTTGAAGCACAAGTGTGGTAAAAAGGATAGTAACATTGTCCCTTCTCTCTTTTTTTTCTCATTTTTTTGGTACTTCTCTTTTTTTTGGCCTTTCTCTTTTTTCCCTCACTTGGGACAATGCTCTAGAAAATGATGATCATCACACTTCTATTTATTTACAACTCAATGATTACAACTCGATGCTAGAACAAGGTATGACTCTATATGAATGCCTCTGGCGGTGTACCGGGATATGCAATGAACCAAGAGTGACATGTATGAAAGGATTATGAATGGTGGCTTTGCCACAAATACTATGTCAACTACATGATCATGCAAAGCAATATGACAATGATGAACGTGTCATGATAAACGGAATTGTAGTGACCCGACCTCAAACGGTCAAGTCTTTGTGCTTCAGTGTAATCCCTGGATCGGTAATGCTGACACACACAGTACTCAAAGGATTTATAATAGAGTAGCAATCACACACTTATTGCATAAAATGTCTCATAAGAGAACTTAATACCATAAAAATGGCTTAAGGCCATCTAATACGATAACACTGGAAGGCTTGGAAGATAAAGTGAGTCCATCAACTCCAACGGCATAGCTGAGCTGCACAGCAATGACCTAACGAACCTTACTCCTCATCTGAAAAGTCTGCAACATAATACGTTGCAGCCCGAAAATGGGTCAACACATGGAATATGCTGGCAAAATAACACAATAGAGCAAGAACTGACTAATGCTATCACTACATGCATATTTGGCTGGTGGAAAGCTCTATGGTTTAAGTTTTGCGTAAAACCAATTTTTCCCTACAACAAAGGAATATATTTTATTTAACTATCATGGTAGTTGAAACATCATTGAGAAGGTTCCTCCAACTCAATCCCAATTAAAAGTAATTATCAACTGAACAATATTAATTTAGAGTGATGAGATACATATGATAATCCAAGTACTACATACTCAAGATGTCCATAACCGGGGACACGGCTAACCATGATTAGTTTGAACACGCTGCAGAGGTTTGCGCACTTTTCCCCACAAGACACGATCTCCTCCATTGGATTTCTCGCACTACCTGGTGTTTGAGAAACGGATGACCGAGACACAGTCTTTCAGAAACATTAGCTCTAACCCCGGGTAGACAGTACCAACCTACACCCCTCTACATCTGCTAGCCTACCACTAGAAGAGGTCATGCAACTTACTCAACTATGCTAGATCCCATAATAGCTTGTGGCTGCACACAGAAGTTTCTAGCATGAAATATCTCAGTTCCCTTTGAGCCTGGGTGGCGTACCTTAGGATTATCACACGGGTACTCCGGGATATCCTAGGACAACACTGGATTCTCCAGGTGCCCGACAAGCAATCCACCCAGATGTGTATTAAAGTTGCCACTTTAAGTTGAACCATTAATTAACAATCTCACATCTGTCATGGATTCACTCACCCAAACCACGTCTACGAGCATAGGATGGCAATATAAGTAATACGTAGAAGTAACTACCAAGGGTTTGATAATAACAAGGCAATAGGTTCTACCTCATCAACTACTTCCCAATCCCACATGTTATCAAGTCCTAACCATGCAATGTTTGAGGGTTGAAACTAATGCATAAAAACTGGGTGATAAAGGGTATGATCAAAGTGTTACTTGCCTTGTTGATGATCCGCAAAACCTAGAGACTCGTAGTAGCACGCTTCGCAATTCGGGTGTTCTATCGCAAACAAACAATAGCATACATAAGCAATCAAGCAAAGACGCATGGGTAACGCACGAATAAGAAGATCTAACCAGAAAGTTCAACTTAAGAACTCCGGTTTGCAAAAAGAATCAAATCGAACGGAGCAATGAGACTCAAACTGCGAAAGAAACAAGATCTGATTACTAATCTGGACTAAAGTCAAATTTTACTGTATAAAAATCTTGTTCAAGTTGGTTAAACGGAAAGAGGGCTTCGAGACGAAGATCTAGGCGCTTGAATCACCTGATTCCGATAAACGAGCGAAAAGATAAACTAAAACGAAAATCGGATCAGGAATCGCGAACGAAAATAATCGCGGAAATTCCAAAAAAAGAAAAAAAACTGATGAACAGGCTATCGAATGAATGTTCGCTGTTTGTGGCTAATGAGTGAACACCGTTTGTTAAAACGAACGTACGGACTAACGTCCGCTAAGTAACTAAATCAAGAAAACTGGCGAACCGATCTAAAAACCGAAACTATGGTTTTTAAAAAAACCGACGGTTTTACCTAAACCAAAAAAACGAGCGGCTCCGGATCGGATCGGATTGGATCGGCGTCGGCGGCTCCGGCGGCGTGAGGTGGGGCTGCTGGGTGGCGTCAACGGCGGAGCGGTGCGGCGCGGCGGCGGGGCAGTGCGGCGCGGCAGCGGTGGCTCCTGCTGCTGCTGCTTGGCGGCGGTGGTGGTGGCGGTTTGGGGCGGCGGCAGGGGGGTATTTAAGAGTGGGAGGGGCGGGGTCGGTTTGGGGAAGGGGCGGGAGGATTCCCGGGCCGCGACGGCGGCGGCTGCCGTGTCCTCGCCGGACTCGGGCACACGGAGGCGATGGCGCGGGGTTGGGCCGGACTGGCTCGGCTGGGCTTCGGCCTAGTCGGGCGCTGAAGTTTTTTTTTAAAAAAACAGATTCCACCGTAAATAAATCCTAGAAAAAAATAAAAAATCTAAAAATGCCAAAACAAATTTTCACCGTCTAAATAAAATATTTAGAACAAGATGAACATTTTCTTGGCCCTAAAATGCAATTTTGAAAACGTGCAATTTTTCTAATGCAAATAAAATTGCAATAAAATCCAAATAAAAGCAAATATTTGATTTTAATATTTTTCCTCCAATATTTCATTTCTTTTGGAGAAGTCATATTATCTCCTCTCATATATTTTAACATGAAATATTTTCGGAGAGAAAAATAATTAAAACCAAAAATCCTCGTTTCAATATTTGATAAAATTCAAATATGAAAACAGTGAAATCCCCAACTCTCTCTCCGAGGGTCCTTGAGTTGCTTAGGATTTTGAGGATCAAGCCAAAATGCAATAAAATATGATATGCAATGATGACCTAATGTATAACATTCCAAATTGAAAATTTGGGATGTTATAAACCTACCCCCCCTTAAGATGAATCTCTCCCTCGAGATTCGGATTGGCTAGAAAATAGGTGTGGGTGGTCTTTGCGAAGATCATCCTCTCGTTCCCAGGTGGCTTCATCCTCGGTATGGTGGCTCCATTGAACTTTGCAAAACTTAATAACCTTGCTGCGGGTAAGCCGACTGGCAAATTCGAGAATCTTGACTGGTTTCTCCTCATAAGTCAAATCATTGTCCAACGGAATCGCTTCCAGCGGTGTTGTATCTTTCATAGGAATGTCAGCCATCTCTGCGTGGCACTTCTTCAACTGAGAAATGTGGAACACATCGTGAACTCCTGACAATCCTTCGGGTAATTCCAACTTATAAGAAACTTCTCCCATACGTTCCAAAACTCTGTATGGTCCCACAAAACGTGGCGCTAACTTTCCCTTAACTCCAAAGCTCTTAACTCCTCGGAGTGGTGATACTCGAAGATACACTCTGTCTCCGATTTCATAGACTACCTCCTTGCGTTTTGAATCTGCATAACTTTTCTGTCGGGACTGAGCTACCTTCAGTCTATCTCTAATCAATTTAACCTTCTCTTCTGATTCCTTAATCAAATCTGGTCCAAACAACTAACGGTCTCCAACTTCATCCCACAACAACGGTGTCCTGCACCTCCTTCCGTACAAGGCTTTGAAAGGTGCCATCTTCAAACTGGCCTGGTAACTGTTGTTGTATGAGAACTCTGCGTAGGGCAAGTTGTCATCCCAACTAGATCCATAATCTACAGCACAAGCTCTCATCATATCCTCCAGAATCTGGTTGACTCTCTCGGTCTGTCCATCTGTTTGCGGGTGAAAAGTTGTACTGAACTCCAGTCTAGTTCCCAAAGTTTCATGCAACTGATTCTAAAACTTTGAGGTAAACTGGGTTCCTCTATCTGATACAATGGTCCTTGGAACTAACTTGACATACGATCCTGGTCATGTATATCTTGGCCAACTTGGCACTTGTATAGGTGGTTTTCACTGGGATAAAGTGAGATACTTTGGTCAAGCGATCAACTACTACCCATATAGAATCATATCCTGATTTGGTCCTGGGCAATCCGGTGATGAAATCCATGCCAAGCTTATCCCACTTCCATTCGGGTATCGGCATAGGCTGTAACAATCCGGCTGGTTTTTGATGTTCTGCCTTCACTCTCTGACATACATCACATACGGCTACATAATCGGCAATATCTTTCTTCATACCAGTCCACCGGAAATGCTCCTTTAAATCCACATACATCTTGGTGTTTCCGGGGTGTATCGAGTATGGTGAGTCATGAGCCTCCTGAAGTATTAACTTCCTGATCTCTGTGTTATTGGGCACATAAACACGGTCCTCAAACCACAAGGTGTCGTGTTCATCCTCACGAAAACCTTTGGCCTTTCCTTTGCTCATTCTCTCGTTTATCTCGGCGATCTCTTTGTCATCCTTCTGAGCTTCTCAAATCTTTCCTAACAATGTAGACTGAACTTCCATTATTACAACAAAACCTCTAGGGACAATCTCCAATCGAAGTTCCCTGAGATCCTCTGCCAACTCCTTTGGCAATCCTGCGCTTATGAGTGTGTTGGCATAACTCTTCCGGCTCAAAGCGTCTGCTACGACGTTGGCCTTTCCTGGATGATAGTGAAGCTTCATGTCATAATCCTTTATAAGCTCCAACCATCTCCTCTGCCTAAGGTTCAACTCCTTCTGTGTGAAAATGTACTTCAAGCTCTTATGGTCAGTGTACACATCGCAACGGTTTCCAATAAGGTAATGTCTCCAAGTCTTCAACACATGCACTACGGCAGCCAACTCCAAATCATGTGTGGCATAATTTAACTCATGCGGTTTCAGTTGTCGCGAGGCATACGAAACAACTCTTCCGTCCTGCATCAGTACTCCTCCAAGTCCTAAGCGAGTGGCATCACAATACACTTGGAAATCCTTGCGTATATCCGGCAGAATTAGTACTGGGGCTGTAGTCAGACGTTTCTTTAACTCCTGAAAGCTCGCTTCACATTCTTCTGTCCAATTAAATTTGGTATCCTTCTTTAATAGCTCTGCCATTGGCTTCCCAATCTTGGAAAAATTCTCAATGAATCTCCGGTAGTATCCTACGAGTCCAAGAAAACTGCGGATCTCACTAACTGAAGTGGGTGCCAACCATTCAGTGACTGACTGAACCTTGGTGGGGTCTACTGCTATACCTTCTCCTGATATAACATGTCCAAGGAATCCAACTTCTTTCAACCAAAACTCACATTTGCTGAACTTGGCATACAACTGATGTTCCCTGAGTTTCTCGAGAACTAAATGCAAATGCTCCTTGTGCTCATCTTCATTCTTCGAGTATACCATTATATCATCAATGAACACCACAACAAACTAATCCAAATATTCCATGAACACCTTGTTCATCATGCTCATGAAATAGGCAGGGGCGTTAGTCAGTCCAAACGACATGACCGTATACTCATAAAACCCGTACCTTGTGGTAAATGCGGTTTTAGGTATATCCTTCTCCTGAATCTTCAGCTAGGTATATCCTGATCGCGGATCGATCTTCAAAAACACCTTAGCTCCTTGAAACTAGTCAAATAAATCATTGATCATCGGCAGTGGGTATCTGTTCTTGATCGTCACCTCATTCAATGCACGATAATCAACAACCATCCTTAGAGACTTATCCTTCTTCTCAACCAAAAGCACTAGGGCTCCCCATGGTGATGAACTCCGTCGGATGTAACCTTTCTCCAATAACTCCTTGATCTGCTTCTTAATCTCCTCCAAATCATTTGCGGGCATCCGGTAGGGTCTCTTTGATATTGGCCATGTACCTGGCAATAGCTCTATCAAAAACCCGATGTCTCGATCCGGTGGCATGCCTGGTAACCCCTCTGGAAAAACATCTGGGTAATCCTTCACTACAGGCACATCCTCCTGAACAACTCCCGTGAGGGTATTTACTTGGCTCCTCCTAGGCGCATGCCTAGATACATACTTGATCCTTTTTCCCTCCGGGTTGGTGAGATAAATCGACTTACTAGCACAATCAATGCTTCCTCCATACTTTGACATCCAGTCCATGCCTAATATCACATCCAATCCTTGTGACTCCAAAATTATCAGGTCTGACAGGAAAACATGGCTACCAATGGTTAAGGGTATCCGGTCGCACCATCGGCTAGCCATATACTCTACTCCAGGTGAACTTACTAACAGAGGGGTCCTAAGGGCTTGGGTTGGTAGTTTAAATTTATCCATGAATCCCTTTGATATGTATGAATGTGATGCACCAGTATCAAAAAGAACAAGGGCGGTAAAAGACTAAAACAAAAACTTACTGATAGTTGCGTCTGGCTGCCCTTCAACCTCCTCCACGTTAATGTGGTTCACTTGTCCTTTGTTGAATGGATTGGGCTTCTTCCCAGCGCTCCCATTACCATCTCCATTCTTTGTTTCAGGGCACTCCGTGGCATAGTGTCCAGTCTTCCTGCACTTGAAGCAAGTAACGTGACTTAGGTCTCTTTTGGCGGGTGTGGCTGGATTAGAGCGGTTCTGATTGTTGCTTGTTCCGTTCCTAGTGCCATTCTTGGAGCCATTGTGGTTATGTGAACTTCCTTCATTGTGGTTATGGCTTCCATGGTTATGAAGAAGTCCACCTGAGTTCAGGGTTAGACGAGGCTTCTGTTGGGCTCCTGAGTTGTACCTTCCTTGTCCATACTTCCTTTTGCGGCTCTCAATTTGCTGCTGCTTCCCTTCAATCATAAGAGCCTTGTCTACCAACTCCTGGTAGTTGTTAAATGTTGCCACCATCAATTGCATGATCATCTCATCGTTCAACCCTTCCATAAACTTCTCCTGCTTCACGGCATCAGTGGCCACATCGTCAGGGGCATAATGAGACAGCTTACTAAATTCATCCACGTACTGTCCCATAGTATGGTTCCCTTGGCGCAAGTTGCGAAACTCATGCTTCTTCATGCTCATAGCTCCCGTTGAGACATGGGCGGTGCAAAATGCTTGCTGAAACAGATCCCATGTAACAGTGGCTATAGGGTAGGTGACTGTGTAATTCTCCCACCATTAGGCTGCTGGTCCATCCAACTAATGTGTGGCAAAATGCACCTTCTCAGCATATGTACATCCTGCAGTGGTTAACTCCCTTCCAATCATGCGGAGCCAGTCATCTACCACTATCGGCTTGGTGCTACTGGAAAACACCGGCGACTGCAACCTCAGAAAGTGGGCTAAGTTGTCAATTGGTGGTGGTGGTGGTGGGTTGTTGTTGTTGTTGCCTTGGTTCTGAACTAACAACTACATCAGTGTATTCTGTTGTTGGATCAACTGAGTGAGCTCCGGTGGGAAGGTAAATCCAGGGTCATGTCTCGGAGGCATCTGAGGGTTTAGAGGGAAGAGAATAGAATAGAATAGAATGAGGTCTAGTGAGAGAAACGCTACCCATATGCACATGAGACAAACACAATCATATCACTCAATCAATCAAGCAAGGGCATAAAATCAATATATCTATTGTTACAAAAGTGCTCGGACTATACTATATACATGGTGGAATACTACTACTGATGTGGTGGTCTACTAGAAATATTGATCGGTCGAAGACTCCATGATGTCTTCTCCAGCTTCATCAGCATAGTCATCATCGCTATTATCGGGGTCCGAGTCGGTGTCGTCGACGATGATGTAGTCCTCAGAACGAAACTCTTTGGGTTCATCGTCTTCTCCTCCTGGAGCGGGGTCTCCCACGAATACTCCTAGCTTCCTTTCCAGATCATCATTCTTCTCCACTAGTACGACGATTTCCTCCTCATAATCTTTGCAAGTAGCCTTGAGTTCTTCCTCCAGTTCTGTGATCCTTGTCATCGCCTTCTTTAGATCTATCATGCCTGCGCACATATGGTTCTCCTGGCGACGTCTGTGCTGGTTTAACTCCTGGATGAAAGCTACGATTGATCTATCCTTCCTGGTGTTTATCATCTCCCATTGCTCATCTCGGCGCCCACAAATCTGGTAGATACTATCCTTAAGCTCCTTATGGTAAACTTATCCAATGCGTCCCATGGTGATGTGAGCCGCCATACTCTTTCCTAGACTCCAGGTTGGTGCATCAAAGGAAAATTCTATGGGTTTAGTGACTAGCATGAATGTCCTTCCTGGAACTTGAACTTGAATCATCCAGCGCTCCTCTCCTGGTAAAGTGGTGTTGTAAGTCCCGGTGAAGCTTGGTATTCCAATGTTCAGGTACTTAGTGACTTCCTTCAAGTGTCGTCCAAAAGGTGCTTCTTCATCCGGTTGTGCAAACTTGTTCCTTGCGTCCGCCATCCTAAAGAGTAGAAAATGGAGAGGAGTCAGAAATGAGAAGAGAGTAGTGATCTAGGGCTTTAGCTTAGTGGTCGTGTCCTACACTCAGCGTGTGCTCTGATACCATCTTGTAGCGACCCGACCTCAAATGGTCAAGTCTCTGTGCTTCAGTGTCATCCCTGGATTGGTAATGCTGACACACACAGTACTCAAAGGATTTATAACAGAGTAGCAATCACACACTTATTACATAGAATGTCTCATAAGAGAACTTAATACAATAAATATGGCTTAAGGCCATCTAATACGATAATAGCGGAAGGCTTGGAAGATAAAGTGAGTCCATCAACTCCAACAGCATAGCTAAGCTACACGGCAACGACCTAACGAACCTTACTCCTCGTCTGAAAAGTCTGCAACATAATATGTTGCAGCCCGAAAACGGGTCAGCACATGGAATATGCTGGCAAAATAACACAGTAGAGCAAGAACTGACTAATGTTATCACTACATGCATATTTGGCTGGTGGAAAGCTCTATGGTTAAAGTTTTATGTAAAGCCTATTTTCCCTAAAAAAGGAATAGAATTTATTTAACTACTCCCTCCATTCCAAAATATAGTGTGCCCGCGCTTCCCGAGGTCGAACTTTGACCATAAATTTAACGAACGAGACCGACTGCGGCGGGAGAAAAAGTTACATAATTAAAAACTTCTTTCGAATACGAATTCACTAATATAATTTTTGCTCCCGCCGCAATCGGTCTTGATAGTTAAATTTACGGTCAAAGTTGAAGCACGAGGATAGAGGAAGCACTACATTGTGGAATGGAGGGAGTATCATGGTAGTTGAAACATCATTGAGAAGGTTCCTCCAACTCAATCCCAATTAAAAGTAATTATCAACCCAACAATATTAATTTAGAGTGATGAGATACATATTATAATCCAAGTACTAGATACTCAAGATGTCCATAACCGGGGACATGGCTAACCATGATTAGTTTGTACACTCTACAGAGGTTTGCGCACTTTTCCCCACAAGACTCGATCTCCTCCATTGGATTTCTCGCACTACCTGGTGTTTGAGAAACGAATGACTAAGACACAGTCTTTCAGAAACATTAGCTCTAACCCTGGGTAGACAGTACCAACCTACACCCCTCTACATCTGCTAGCCTACCACTGGGAGAGGTCATGCAACTTACTCAACTATGCTAGAGCCCATAATAGCTTGTGGCTGCACACGGAAGTTTCTAGCATGAAATATCTCAGTTCCCTTTGAGCATGGGTGGCGTACCTTAGGATTATCACACAGGTACTCCGGGATATCCTAGGACAACACTGGATTCTCCAGGTGCCCGACAAGCAATCCACCCAGATGTGTATTAAAGTTGCCACCTTAAGTTGAACCATTAATTAACAATCTCACATCTGTCATGGATTCACTAACCCAAACCACGTCTACGAGCATAGGATGGCAATATAAGTAATATGTAGAAGTAACTCCCAAGGGTTTGATAATAACAGGGCAATAGGTTCTACCTCATCAACTACTTCCCAATCCCACATGTTATTAAGTCCTAACCATGCAATGTTTGAGGGTTGAAACTAATGCATAAAAACTGGGTGATAAAGGGTATGATCAAAGTGTTACTTGCCTTGCTGATGATCCGCAAAACCTCGAGACTCGTAGTAGCACGCTTCGCACTCTGGGTGTTCTATCGCAAACAAACAATAGCATACATAAGCAATCAAGCAAAGACGCACATGTAACACACGAATAATAAGATCTAACCAGAAAGTTCAACTTAAGAACTCCGGTTTGCAAAAAGAATCAAATCGAACGGAGCAATGAAACTCAAACTGCGAAAGAAACAAGATCTGATTACTAATTTGGACAAAACTCAAATTTTACTATATCAAAATCTTGTTCAAGTTGGTTAAACGGAAAGAGGGCTTTGAGACAAAGACCTAGGCGCTTGAATCGCCTGATTCCGATAAACGAGCAAAAAGATAAACTAAAACGAAAATCAGATAAGAAATCATGATCGAAAATAATCGCGGAAAATCCGAAAAAAGAAAGAAAAAAACTGACGAACCGGCTAACGAACGAATGTTCGCTGTCTGTGGCTAACGAGTGAACACCGTACATTAAAATGAACATACGGACTAACGTCCGCTAAGTAACTAAATCGAGAAAACCGATGAACCGATCTAAAAAACCCGAAACTAGGTTTTTTTTTAAAACGACAGTTTTACCTAAACCGAAAAATAAACTGAGCGGCTCCGGATGGGATCGGATCGGCGGCGCGAGGTGGGGCTGTGGGGTGGCGGTGGCGGTGCGGCGCGGCGGTGGCGGCTCCTGCTGCTGATGCTTGGCGGTGGTGGTGGTGGCGGTTTGGGGCGGTGGCGGTGTATTTAAGAGGGGGAGGGGCGGGTCGGCTTGGGGAAGGGGCGGGAGGAGTCGCGGGCGGCGACAGCGACAGTTGTCGTGTCCTGGCCGGACTCGGGCACGAGGAGGTGGTAGCGCGGGGTTGGGCCAACCTGGCTCGACTGGGCTTCGGCCCACTCGGGCGCTGAAGTTTTTTTTTCAAAACAGATTCCACTGAAAATAAATCCTAGAAAAAATCAAAAAAATCTAAAAAAGCCAAAACAAATTTTCACCATCTAAATAAAATATTTAGAACAAGATGAACATTTTCTTGGCCCTAAAATGCAATTTTGAAAACGTGCAATTTTTCTAATGCAAATAAAATTGCAATAAAATCCAAATAAAAGCAAATATTTGATTTTAATATTTTTCCTCCAATATTTCATTTCTTTTGGAGAAGTCATATTATCTCCTGTCATATATTTTAACATGAAATATTTTCGGAGAGAAAAATAATTAAAACCAAAAATCCTCGTTTCAATATTTGATAAAAATCAAATATGAAAACAGTGAAATCGCCAACTCTCGTGCTTTTATTTTGAAGAAATAGATGAACTCTCGTGCTTCACTTATATTATTTGGAGAGTCTTTAGAACATCATGGTAGTTTGCTTTGGTTATGAATTTAGTCCTAATATGATGGGCATCCAAGAGGGATACAATAAAAACTATCATATAAAGTGCATTGAATACTATGAGAAGTTTGATACTTGATAATTGTTTTGAGATATGGATATGGTGATATTAGAGTCATGCTAGTTGAGTGGTTGTGAATTTGAGAAATACTTGTGTTGAAGTTTGTGATTCCCGTAGCATGCATGTATGGTGAACCGTTATGTGACGAAGTCGGAGCATGATTTGTTTATTGATTGTCCTCCTTATGAGTGGCGATCGGGGATGAGCGATGGTCTTTTCCTACCAATCTATCCCCTTAGGAGCATGCACGTAGTACTTTGCTTCGATAACTAATAGGTTTTTGTGATAAGTATGTGAGTTCTTTATGACTAATGTTGAGTCCATGGATTATACGCACTCTCACCCTTCCACCATTGCTAGCCTCTCTAGTACTGCGCAACTTTCGCCAGTACCATAAACCCACCATATACCTTCCTCAAAACAGCCACCATACCTACCTATTATGGCATTTCCATAGCCATTCCGAGGTATATTGCCATGCAACTTTCCACCTTTCTGTTACTATGACACGCTCCATCATTGTCATATTGCTTTGCATGATCATGTAGTTGACATCGTATTTGTGGCCAAGCCACCGTTCATAATTTTTCATACATGTCACTCTTGATTCATCGCAATCCGGGTACACCGCCGGAGGCATTCATATAGAGTCATATCTTGTTCTAGTATCGAGTTGTAATCTTTGAGTTGTAAATAAATAGAAGTGTGATGATCATCATTAATAGAGCATTGTCCCAAAAAAAGGCCAAATAAAAAAAGAAGAAAAAGAAGAGAAAAAAGTGCCAAAAAGGACAATGCTACTATCCTTTTTTCCACACTTGTGCTTCAAAGTAGCACCATGATCTTCATGATAGAGAATCTCTTGTTTTGTCACTTTCATATAATAGTGGGAAATTTTGATTATAGAACTTGGCTTGTATATTCCAACAATGGGCCTCCTCAAGTGCCATAGGTCTTCGTGAGCAAGCAAGTTGGATGCACACCCACTTAGTTTCTTTTGTTGAGCTTTCATACATTTATAGATCTAGTGCATCCGTTGCATGGCAATCCCTACTCACTCACATTGATATCTATTAATGGGCATGTCCATAGCCCGTTGATACGCCTAGTTGATCTAAGACTATCTTCTCCCTTTTTGTATTCTCCACAACCACCATTCTATTCCACATATAGTGCTATGTCTATGGCTCACGCTCATATATTGCGTGAAGATTGAAAAAGTTTGAGAACATCAAAAGTATGAAACAATTGCTTGGCTTGTCATCGGGGTTGTGCATGATTTAAATACGTTGTGTGGTGAAGAGGGAGCATAGCCAGACTATATGATTTTGTAGGGATAGCTTTCTTTGGCCATGTTATTTTGAGAAGACATGATTACTTTGTTAGTATGCTTGAAGTATTATTATTTTTATGTAAATATAAAACTTTTGTCTTGAATCTTATGGATCTGAATATTCTTGCCACAATAAAGGTTACTTAGAGAAATATGTCAGGTAGCATTCCACATCAAAAATTCTGTTTTTATCATTTACCTACTCGAGGACGAGCAGGAATTAAGCTTGGGGATGCTGATACGTCTCCAACGTATCTATAATTTTTGATTGTTCCATGCTATTATATTATCAACTTGGATGTTTTATATGCATTTATATGCTATTTTATATGATTTTGGGACTAACCTATTAACCTAGAGCCTAGTGTCAGTTTCTATTTTTTCCTTGTTTTAGAGTATCGCAGAAAAGGAAAATCAAATGGAGTCCAATTGACCTGAAACTTCACAGAACTTATTTTTGGACCAGAAGAAGCCCACGGAGTATCGGAGTTGGACCAGGAGAGTCCCGGGCTTCCCACGAGGGTGGGGGCACGCCCACCCCCCTGGGCGCGCCCCGCTGCCTCGTGGACAGCACGGAGGTCCACCGACGTACTTCTTCCTCCCATATATACCCATATACCCTAAAAACTTCGGAAACGATAATAGATCGGGAGTTCCGCCGCTAGAAGCCTCCGTAGCCACCGAAAACCAATCTAGACCCGTTCCGGCACCCTGCCGAAGGGGGAATCCCTCTCTGGTGGCCATCTTCATCATCCCGGTGCTCTCCATGACGAGGAGGGAGTAGTTCTCCCTCTGGGCTGAGGGTATGTACCAGTAGCTATGTGTTTGATCTCTCTCTCTCTCTCGTGTTCTTGAGGTGGTACGATCTTGATGTATATCGAGCTTTGCTATTATAGTTGGATCTTATGATGTTTCTCCCCTCTACTCTCTTGTAATGGATTAAGTTTTCCCTTTGAAGTTATCTTATCGGATTGAGTCTTTAAGGATTTGAGAACACTTGATGTATGTCTTTCCGTGCTTATCTGTGGTGACAATGGGATATCACGTGATCCACTTGATGTATGTTTTGGTGATCAGCTTGCGGGTTCCGCCCATGAACCTATGCATAGGGGTTGGCACACGTTTTCGTCTTGACTCTCCGGTAGAATCTCTGGGGCACTCTTTGAAGTACTTTGTGTTGGTTTGAATAGATGAATCTGAGATTGTGTGATGCATATCGTATAATCATACCCATGGATACTTGAGGTGACATTAGAGTATCTAGGTGACATTAGGGTTTCAGTTGATTTGTGTCTTAAGGTGTTATTCTAGTACGAACTCTATGATAGATTGAACGGAAAGAATAGCTTCATGTTATTTTACTACGAACTCTTGAATAGATCGATCAGAAAGGATAACTTTGAGGTGGTTTCGTACCCTACCATAATCTCTTCATTTGTTCTCCGCTATTAGTGACATTGGAGTGAATCTTTGTTGCATGTTGAGGGATAGCTATATGATCCAATTATGTTATTATTGTTGAGAGAACTTGCACTAGTGAAAGTATGAACCCTAGGCCTTGTTTCCTATCATTGCAATACCATTTATGCTCACTTTTATCATTAGTTACCTTGCTGTTTTTATATTTTCAGACTACAAAAACCTTTATCTACCATCCATATACCACTTGTATCACCATCTCTTCGCCGAACTAGTGCACCTATACAATTTACCATTGTATTGGGTGTGTTGGGGACACAAGAGACTCTTTGTTATTTGGTTGCAGAGTTGCTTGAGAGACCATCTTCATCCTACGCCTCCTACCGATTCATAAACCTTAGGTCATCCACTTGAGGGAAATTTGCTACTGTCCTACAAACCTCTGCACTTGGAGGCCCAACAACGTCTACAAGAAGAAGGTTGTGTAGTAGACATCACTCCTCTGCTCGAACCCAAAGCCTCCCGAGGCCTCGCCGCCGCGTTGCCCTCATCGCCATAGCCACCGGCCTCCCCACGGCCAGCCAAGGCGCCCAGGAGGACCGCTGTCGTCGTCCTCTTAGACTACGGGGACGCATTCGAGCTCGGAGCACCTACATCGGCTGGATCGAGCCGCCTTTGACCTCAGGACCCGACTCCGTTTGTCGCCACCGCGTCGCTCCTCCGATCCACCTCGACTTCCTGCGGCTTCCTCGACCACACCATTAGCTTGCTGTGAGCTCCTTCCCCAAATCCCCTTTCTTCCTGCCTCGATTTGTTGCCATAGCCGTCGTCCCCGAACTCGTCCGAGCTCCCGCGTACGTGTACATGTACGTGCGTGCTTGAGCCGCCGCTGCTAGTGCCTTCTCATTGTTGCTCTTCATGCTGCACTATTGCTCCCTAGCCGCGCCCACGCAGCTGCCCACGCCCGAGCACGCATGTGCTCGCCACAACTGCCTTGTTGTAGTTGCCTCTGCTACCTGCTAGCTGCTGCATGATGCAGCCCGCGCACGCCCTGCACCGCATCCACCCGCGCCTGGCCACATCGTCCACGCGCCCTGCCGCATCCCCGCGTGGACGCCCACCCTCACATGGTCGCGCCGCCGCCGCGCCAGCCTCTGTCTGGCGCGCTTCCCCTCCCCACTTGCCTCGTGGGCCACCGCCCAGCACTCCCCACCATGCTGCACTGCTGCCCCGCGCCGGCGCTCGTGCCGCAATCCTGTGACCTACTGCGCGCCGCTGGCCTCTGCCCGCGCTGCCGGCCGCCTCCACGCACACCTGCTGCTGCGCCCACCTATGCGCCTCCTCTTGGCCCTGCCATGCTCGCCTCGTGGCTGGCCATGGCCGCCAGGGCGCTGTGCTTGTGCGTGCGTATACGCACAACCAGAGGAGACCGGCTCACCCTATGCCACGAGGACCTGACTGGTTTATTTAGTGCTAAACCGGTTTAGAGTAAACCCTCGTCCTAACTAGCCACTGAACCGTGGGACCAACTTCACTAATTAATTCCATTAGGCAAATAAAATAACCTATTATATTTTGTGTCCATGACATGTAGGCCCCACATCACCTATTCATCTATTGACCAGTCGACTGATGACTAGGTCAACGCAGCCCCACTGGCCCCACTATCATACACTGTGGCTAGAATAGCACTAGGTAACAAAAGTATATTCTGATTTTAATTCGAGTTAATAATAAATCCAAAAAATAAATTAAATCTTTAAAAATTAATATAAAATAATCCATAACTCGGATGAAAATACTTTGTACATGAAAGTTGCTCGGAACGACGAGACAAATCTGAATACGTCGTCCGTTTGCCAACCACATGTCCCTAGCATAGCGAACATGCAACTTTTTCCCTCTAGTCCATCTATCCGAAAATGCGAAACACCGGGAATAGTTTCCCGGATGTTTTCCCCCTTCGTCGGTAGCACATAGTACTGCCTTAGGTCACCCCTAGCACCGCGTATTGCCATCTTATGCTTTATGATGCTTTGATTTCTCTCTTATTTATTGGTTCCCCCTCTGTTACTTCTTTCCGGTAGACCCCGAGACCGCGGTCGAACCTGTGATTGACTACTTCAACTTCGAGGGTCTGTTTTTGTCTGCAGAGCAACTAGGAAAGCCCCCCTCCCCCGTGATCAACTCGATATCGCATATTCCTTCTCTCTACTGCTTGCATTATAGTAGTGTAGCATGTTACTGCTTTCGGTTAATCCTATTCTGGTGCATAGCCTGTCATTGTTGCTACAGTTGTTACCCTTACCTGCAATTCTTAATGCTTAGTATAGGATGCTAGTATTCTATCAGGGGCCCTACATTCTTGTCCGTCTGCCATGCTATACTATCGGGCCGGGATCACATGGGAGGTGATCACGGGTATATACTTATATACATAATATGGGATACAGGTGGTGACTAAAGTCGGGTCGGCTCGTAGAGTACCCGCAAGTGATTCTGATGTGGGGGCTGAAGGGGCAGGTGGTTCCATCCAGGTAGTGGTGGGCTTGGGTTCCCGATGGACCCCAACTGTTACTTTGTTGCGGAGCGACAGGGCAGGTTGAGACCACCTAGGAGAGAGGTGGGCCTGGCCCTAGTCGGCGTCCGCGGTTACATCAATTAACACGCTTAATGAGATCTTGGTATTTGATCTGAGTCTGGACACTGGCCTATACACATTAACCAACTACGTGGGAATGGTTCTGGGCACTCCACGTCATGGTATCAGCCGAAGCCTTCTTGACATCAGTGACTGAGCGGTGCGCGTCGGATTGGATCGTAAGCCTGCGCTTGTATTAAGGGGGCTAGGTCTGCTTCCGGCTGCGCACGCAATGTGCAGGTGTCCAATGGGTGATGGGTCCAGACGCCTGCGCGCATAGGATTTAGACCGGCATGCTAACCTCTCGGTTGTGCCTAGGTGGGGCTGCGACGTATTGATCTTCCGAGGCCGGGCATGACCCAGGAAAGTGTGTCCGGCCAGAGGGCTCGAGCGTGTTGGGTTATGTGGTGCACCCCTGCAGGGAAGTTTATCTATTCGAATAGTCGTGTCCCTCGGTAAAAGGACGACCCGGAGTTGTACCTCAACCTTATGACAACTAGAACCGGATACTTAATAAAACACACCCTTTCAAGTGTGATATACAACCCGGTGATCACTCTCTCACAGGGCGACGAGAAGAGGATCGCCGGGTTGGATTATGCTATGCGATGATACTTGGTGAACTTACCATCTACCTGCTACATGCTGCAAGATGGAGCCTGCTAGAAGCGTAGTCTTCTACAGGACTAGCTATCCCCCTCTTATTCTGGCATTCTGCAGTTCAGTCCACTGTTATTGCCCCTTTACACTGATACCCATGCATATGTAGTGTAGATCCTTGCTTGCGAGTACTTTGGATGAGTACTCACGGTTGCTTTTCCTCCTCTTTCCCCCCTTCCATTCTTCTCGTTTGTCGCAACCAGATGTTGGAGCCCAGGAGCCAGACTCCACCGTCGATGACAACCCCTACTACACCGACGATGCCTACTACTACGTTCAGGCCGCCGACGACCAGGAGTAGTTTAGGAGGATCCCAAGAAGGAGGCATGCACCTCTTTCGATCTGTATCCCAGTTTTTGCTAGCCATCTTATAGCAACTTGTTTAACTTATGTCTGTACTTTGATATTGTTGCTTCCGCTGACTTGTCTATAATCGAGCACTTGTATTCGAGCCCTCGAGGCCCCTGGCTTGTAATATAGAGCTTGTATTGTTTTAATTTGTGTCTAGAGTTTTGTTGTGACATCTTCCCGTGAGTCACTAATCTTGATCGTACACATTTGCGTGTATGATTAGTGTTCAGTTGAATCGGGGCGTCACAAGTTGGTATCAGAGCCGACTGCCTGTAGGAATCCCCCTTCGACACTCATTGGCCAAAGTCAATTCTAGTCACTGAAAAACTTTTACTAACAAGGTTGTGTGTCTTACGAGCCCACGTCGCGATTGGGTGGTGTTAGGATCTTTTATTCTTCGACCTATACTCTCGGACTCTGACATCTCTTCTATTTGGGTTTAACGATTTTACTAACTCTGACTCTAGGTTCTCGATAGTACTTTCTCCCGGAGAGCCCCTTCAGTCCAGATGATCGCCTGCTGCACCAAAAGATTCGGAGGATACTCTCAAGTGTTCGCTCGAGACCTTGTTCCCGTTGCTTTTGCAATTCCCTACAACTGTTATTCCTATGGAGAATTACATGCACATGTCATCTTACTTCATTCCCAGTTGCTCTTGTTATTACAAGATGGATCGAATTATTCTTCAACTTTTTAAGAATCCTTGGGACTACTGCCTTGCAGTTCTTTGCCACATGAATACCCCCTACGGATAATTCCTCGCACTTACCAAGTATCTATTCTTCCCCATTGTTCGGGTGTTTCACAAAATTCTTTGAAATATTATTCGATCTTCCAAAAATCCTCTACAGCCTATTGCTCTTGAACATTCGAGCATGCTTGCATTATGGTTAATTCCTTATGTCTAGCAGTATTCTTTGATGTCCTTTGTCATTATCATATTGCCTCGATTCAATACGTGTGTGAATGCTCACAATCATCTGCTGGTCCTTAGGAATTATCATTCCGGCTCAGCCATCATTGTCGGCATTCTGGGAACGGGGTCCCCAGACTTGCCTGCCTGCGGCCCACGGCGTGGCTGGGCTAGCAGGTCTGTATGGCCCATCTTCATCGATGAGGTATTCAAGACCCTTGCAAGGCGGATGACACAAGACCTCGTCAGGAGCAGCCTCGCCAGGCAGGCTCACGAGGGGCGGAGAGATCAAGGCAAGGCAAACCTCGTGAGGTCCTCGTGACGTGAGCCATGACAATCGAGACCAGGCGGGCGCTAGGCAGGCGCCAGCGCGTGCAGTGTCCTTGCTTCCTCTTTGGTGCCAAGGGGGCAAGCGCAGGCATGGAGTACCGAGGAATCAAGAAAAGGTTTCCATATCGGTGCAATGAGAACAAGACCAGCAAGACGGCAAGACGGAGGTCACCATGGAGCCCAATGCGGCGTCAGCACCAGAGCCTTTTGCAGGCGCAGACTACTTTTGTCAGGATAAGCTGTACTAGTTGTCCCCTTTCAAATTGGTCGTTCTTGGCTCCCTTCCCGCTCAATATTTGGGGAGAGGACCAGGGCCTATATAAGTAGAACTAGCCACCACAGTAGGGGGGAGAGCACAAAAAGTGGAGGGGAGAACTCATTCAGAGGCATCTCACCCACACAAGTTTGCCAAGCACAAGAACACCTCAATCTCAGGAGGTTGTTCTTCCCATTGTACTGTTCATCATCAGCCCAAGAGGCAATCCACCACCACCACCACACTGGAGTAGGGTATTCCACCACAACGGTGGCCTGAACCAGTATAAATCGTGTGTCTTTGTCTTGTGAGTTCGTCGAGTTCGTGCACGAGATCTTAGAGAGCTAGGGCGTGGAACGATAGGGAGAAAACCTTCGCGTGCACCCCAGTGTTAGAACCTCGAGGGTTTTGCCGGAACCCATGATCTGACATTTGGTGCGAGAGGTAGGGGTGTGCCGGAGCCTCTTCCGCGCCAATTGACCTGCCGACGCTCCGCGGCCCCGATGTCCGGCGACCCAAGGGCCGACTCCGACCGTTGGGCAGCCTGGCCAGCCCGGGCGGCGCCACCTGCCCATGAAAACCTCAACCCCGTGCTCCAGGCGGCGTGACCGCCACCTAACGTTGTGGGGCGCGGGAGGCGCGGCCAAGCGTCATCCACCCTCACTCCACGACTAGCGCGAGCCGCTGCAAGGGCCGCAAGCCACGCCGTAACAACGGCACCACACACCCGGTGGAAGCAGGCGAACATGCGGGCCGCGCTCACGGTGGCGCGGGAGTTGTTGCGGTGCCGGCTGATGGAGAGCGGCCGCGACGCACTGCTGGAACATGTCGCTGAGCTGCTGGATACGGCGGCATCAGGAGCGCCGCCTTTCTGCTATCTGATCCCTTCCCGGGCCGCTATTGGACCTCACAACGGGCCTCGCCACAACCACGCACCCTCGGGTGCGCCTGGGGGCTTCATCGACGCCAGGACGGCTGGCGGCGCCGGGGGCCCCGTTGCCCCCACGCCGCACCCGATGAGCATGGGCACGAGCGTTACCCCCCATGGCCCCAGCAAGGCGTCGCGCTATCATCCTTAGGATGCCGCGTTGGGCCGGGTGACGTGGAGCATGGGGCACTACGGCGAGGTATTTGGGGTGACAGCAACGGAAGCCTATGTGCCCCGCATGATGGACTAGGGGTACACGCCGGAGGACGACCCCGGCTCGTTCCTCGGGCTAGGATGGGAGGAGGAGGCGTTAGGAGCTGAAGCCTTCCATGAGCCGCCAGAGAGCCCCGTCGGCCGCGCCGTCGACGACAGATACAGGGTACCATTAATCCCTCAGGCACAAGCTTACGCTAACCATGAGTCACAGATGAACCAGGTCACGGCACCAAACGATGGTTCTGGCAAGGTAATGCCCGCCCCGACAGGAGAGATCCACTGGGGGCTGCATGGATGGGGCCAGGAGCAAGGCCCCTCCCTGTGTCGCATGGAGCAAGGCAGCACCCGGAGGTAGGCCCTCTGTCGGGGTGGCGACGGCGACCTTTCCCCCAGCAGAGGACCCGTGGTCGCCGAGGGCGCCGCTGGCGTCCCCTCTGCCCTCGTTGGGTCGTCCTGGTTTCAGGTCGTGCCAGCGCTGGTAGGGGGTGGCGCAAGGCGGGGCCCTCGTCAGGCGATACAAAGTAAGGCTCACGCCTGTGAAGATCGCCGCCCGTGACACTCTCACGTAATAATGAGTGGGGCTGTACACGCCCCGGAGCCTCAGGAGAGCCGCCCTCGGGCCTCGGGGGCTCCCTCCCACGCCCAGTGGCATCACTTAGCTCCGCGCTGGTGAGAAGGCTTCGAAGACTAGACTATGCATCGGACACGGCCATTTGCTTTGGATCTCTTTTCTGTAACCCTGCCTTCTGGATTAGGATTTTAGTTGAAGTTGAATTTTATTTGATGCATGCGGGGGGATGCCTTTTCTCGTTCGAGCTATTTTCGCAGTCTCGTTCTTGCCTTATTTCAGAGTTCGTGCTAGTTGCTCCCCCCTCGCGGACCCCTCGCGAGCCGGGATGGGCATGAAGCACATGAGCCACGCATGTGCCAAGCCGTGGCTGGCGCTTGCTTATCACACGCCCGCCTCGGGCGTGTCGACGAACTCATCAGGAGCTCCTCAAAAACCCGCAATCTCTCGAGCCGTTTTTGGGCTCGTCCAAGCTAAGGTAAACCGCAACAACAACCTTGCCCCGGCATGTGTAAGCTCGTGAAGCCGCGTACTCAATTTAGCACGGAAGGATAAAAGCTGCGGTTGTTTACATGAGGGGCTCTCCCTCTCAAAATGATCCTACAGTCGTCCAGGGTCACGTCCAAGTTTTTACAGGGTAAATGACAGGGGAATGAGGAATCAGCCAGATATGTCGCTCGCCGCGTCTCCCATATCATCTTCTGATGCACCGCTGGAGTTGTTGTCGCCATCATTGGCGTCACCTCCACCTTAACCGGCACCGGCGTCGCCGTCGTCAACCACAACGCCTTCATCTGCCATGACCACTACCCCGTCGTCATCAGAAGCGAAGGCCCTGACCAGCGCATCCACATTGTCTTCAACCCATCACACCAGATAGCCCCAGATGGCTTCTGGTACGGGAGCAATGGTGGCGTCAAAATTGAAGTTGGGGTCGATGTTCCTGAGGTGGCTGAAGACGCGGGAGAACATGCACCCGAGCAGACTGCGACTCCTATCCTCAACAAGTTGGCGAGCCCTCTCGGAACGGTTCTGCAGGCGTGTCACCACATCCCCAAAGAAGCGGAGGTGGCTGGCGTAGTTGTTTGCATGGGTATGAGGAGCATTCTTGTTGCAGATATGGCCCAGGGCAGTGTTGGCCCTGTTCCTGAGGTCCTAGCGCATGGGGGCGTGCAGATGCTCCAACGTCCGCTGCTCAAGCACTTCGTCCCTGTTCTGCCACGCGACGGACTCGGCGTCGGCGACCTGCTGCCAAAGAGAGAGCAGCTTGGTGCAGGATGAAACCAGCTTAGCCTGCGTCGAGGCCAGGGCTGATGCGGTGGCCTCCTCGCGCCGCTCCACCTCGACCAGCCGGGACTTGAGGGCAGCAGTCCTACCAGCGGCCCCAGCTTCCACGAGCTTCAGCTTCAGGTTGTGCCTGCTCTCGAGATTTGCGCGAGCCTCGGCCACATGGCGGTCGACCTCCTCCTGGTCCTTGACCTCGCGTGCGCCGACATTGTCCTCCGCCTGAGAAACCTGGCGCTCCCTCGTCTCCAGCCGTTCGAGTTCAAGGCTGCGCGCCATGGCTTCCAGTGCCAGCACCTCTTCGCGCTTCTGGATCTCTTCCTCCTCGGCGGGCGACCCCCTCAACGACGCAAGAGCAGCCCTGTGCGCCTCCACCTGCTGATCCAAGACAGTGCTCCGGGCTTGAAGCTCCCACACACGTTTCTTCACAGCCTCACAACGGCGGTCAGCTTCCCGAGCCTCCTCCAGAACTCGGGAGTAGGCCTCACAGGAGGCCGCAATGGAAGCCTCGGTCTTCCTGTTGTCCAGCTCGTGGTGGTAGCGGCCAAGGTTGATGGCCACCCTTAGCTTACGCTGTTCCTCCACCAGCCGAAGACCCTCAGCCTCAAGGCATGAGTCGACACCCGCGAGTTCTTCACCAAGTCGGATCATCGCGCCCATCGCCTCTTGGAAGAGCTCATGACTAACGACGCTCCGCCCGCGCTCGAACTCCAACACACGGCCCACCTCGTCCTCCGCCACGGGGGCTGCAGGCGGGACGTGGAGCGGTGCACCCCCTCTCAGCAGGGGCTAGTGCCGCTCCAGGAGCCAGCCCGACCTCACGAGGGGCCCCGGCCAGTCGGGGCCCGCTGCTTGAGGAGGAGCTGAAGACCGAAGCCAACCAGTTGTTATCCAAGACCAGAGGAGGAGTCCGGGGAATGCTCGCCAGGCTCCAAGCCAGGCCGTGGAGGAAGGTCGGCGGAGCCGTAGATTCAAAATTCCATGAAGGCAAGCGCACCCCTCGACCGGCTCGGCTTTGGGCGCGGCATGCAGGCTCGGGATGCTCAAGGCCAACGGGGGTGCCAAAGAAGGCAGGGGTTGCTTCTTGGGGGACTCAATGGCCCTGGTAGAAGGGGTCCTGAAGAGCCAGTGTCAGGGCGGAAAGCAGCAATCAAGAAATCACGAGGTGTGGTACTTGCTCGTCGACGGTGATGTACTTTCGTCGCTTCAACGGCCCGAAGATACCGCTTCCGCTCGGAGATCCTTTCCTCTTGTTGAGCTCCTCGAAGTCCACACAAAGCCGTCTGACGAGCTGAATGTGGCGACCAGTACAGGGTGCAGCCAGAAGTGCACGAGAGAACAACTTCAGGGGTGCCTGACTGTGGAGAACAGTCGGGCGCCGTCTCATCGCGACTTCCTGAGGCCTCCGGAGTTTTGGCCTCGGGAGCCGCGTGCTGCATCGTCTCGGCGACCGATGTCCCAGAATCACGGGATCCTGAGGGACGACGCCCCAGGAGCCCCAGGCGGCATCCGCACATCAGCACTCGTGCCGCCAGCCTCTGGCGGCGCTCGTCCCCCTACACCCACATTCAGAACGAGCTCGGCACCAGCGACGAAGAGGGGAACCACACTGGCAGGGTTCTCGCGGAACCCCACCAGGCCGTCCGGACGCAGCCCCCACTCGTCAAAGGGAGGCATGCTCCTTGTGAATTCAGCCTTGTTCTTGCAGCGGTACAGCAAACAGTCGGGCGAGAATGGCGTTGAAGCGGAGCAACCCGGCGCTTGATGAACTCCTTCACCACCATCAGTGCGGTCACACCGCGGTCCTTCAGCATCCTTAGCCTGAGCCAGACGGGAACAAGACAGGGGATCACGAGCCTCTCGTGGCCCTAGCCGGAGTGGGAAACGACAGGCGCTGACGGGGCATGGAGCAGAGGGCTGAGCACACCGGTGTCGACAAATACCCACCATGTCCGAAACTCGCTCGTGGAGGAAGCTCGAAGTAGATCCCCGCACCCGCCCTCGCGGCCATGGCCTGGAAGCTCATGCACCCCGAGCTTTGTCGGGGATCAGTCAGATGCAATGAGAAGAAATGGCGGAGAAGGGCCACAGAAGGAGCGATGCCCACCATGGCTTCACACACGAAGGCGAAGACAGCAAGGAGAGACACGGATTGGGGGTCGAGATGCAGCATATGGATCCGGTAATGTTCAAGCACCGCGTTGAAGAAGGCGGAGAAAGGGGGAATCAGACCAACCCAAAGGGCATCGACAAAGATTGGGACCTCGGTGGCCGCCCGAGCAATGCGAGCGCGAGACTCAGGCCAAGCCACCTTCTCCCCCCACTCGTTGAAACTGGTGGCGAGCATGGGACGCACCTTGTCCATGGCCTCATCGTTGAGCATCAAGGATCGGCCGACTGCAGGCTCGGCGGCTGGAGGCGCACTTGGCGAACACAGAGGCTTGTTCCCCTTGTCTGCTTGTTTCGGCGCCATGGTGATGAAGCAGGCGGAGTGCAGGTCAGATTGGAGAGGAGGAGCAGAGTCTCGAGGAAGCAGAGGGGATGGGGAAGCAAGGCGTAGGCGATGGGAGAATAACTGTGTAGGTTGAGGGGGGCGCATAGCTGGGCGGATTCCAAGGCAGCGTGAGGAAGCGGAAACGCCCACGTCCAATCAACTGCCATGCGTCAATCGAGGTTGCAGGATTTTGGGGCCCATGGTGCTCCGCGCTTGACCTTTGGCTTCGCCTCAAAGCCAAGCCTGAGCGCGCCTTGGGCCCGGGGGATACTGTCGGCGTTTTGGGAACAGGGGTCCTCAGACTTGCCTGCCTACGGCCCACGGCGTGGCTGGGCTAGTAGGTCTGTACGGCCCATCTTCGTCGACGAGGTATTCAAGACCCTCGCGAGGGGCCAAGCCTCACGAGGCAGACGACACAAGACCTCCTCAGGAGCAGCCTCGCCAGGCAGGCTCACGAGGGGCGGAGAGATCAAGGCAAGGAAAACCTCGCGAGGTCCTCGTGGCGTGAGCCATGACGATCGAGACCAGGCGGGCGCCAGCGCGCAGTGTCCTTGCTTCCTCTTTGGTGCCAAGGGGGCAAGCGCAGGCATGGAGTACAGAGGCATCAAGAAAAGGTTTCCATATCGGTGCAACGAGACCAAGACCAGTAGAACGGCAAGATGGAGGTCACCATGGAGCCCAAGGCGGCGTCACCACCAGAGCCTTTTGGAGGCGAAGACTACTTTTGTCAGGATAAGTTGTACTAGCTGTCCCCTTTCAAATTGGATGTTATTGGCTCCCTTCCCGCTCAATATTTGGGGAGAGGACCAGGGCCTATATAAGCAGAACTAGCCACCACAGTAATGGGGAGAGCACGAAAAGAGGAGGGGAGAACTCATTCAGAGACATCTCACGCACACAAGTTCGCCAAGCACAAGAACACCTCAACCTCAGGAGGTTGTTCTTCCCCTTGTATTGTTCATCATCAGCCCAAGCGGCAATCCACCACCACCACACTGGAGTAGGAAATTATACCACAACGATGTCCCAAACCAGTATAAATCTTGTGTCTTTATCTTGTGAGTTCGTCGAGTTCGCACGCGAGATCTTAGAGAGCTTGGGCGTGGATCGATAGGGAGAAAACCTTCGCGCGCACCCCAGTGTTCGAGCCTCGAGGGTTTTGCCGGAACCCATGATCCGATAGTCATGTCAGATATGAGATGGTTTTCCGCCAACCAAACATTGACCGATTGTGCCTCTAAGTCTATTCAAGTTACTCGTAATTGATCAGAGCATCTCACTTCGATGCACCGATCTGGAATTCATAGTTTCTCTGACTTTAAAACATCAAAGTATTCTGATGTTTCCATAATCAGATGCCTTTGTATTCTTTCTTCCTTTGATTGAGTACCGATACTCACGTTAGCTCCGTTATGTACCGCCAGACCCATTGCTAGGTTGTTATCCAAAGGTATCATTCACATTCAAAATCTTGTGAGATCTTTCCCTGATACATAATACCATTGGTAAATCCTATTCTCTGATTTGTCCAACCATGCTCTGCTTTTGAGCTGCTGATATTTACTATAGAAGCTTGTCGTATATGTTTCCACGGTACCCCGATGGGTTGAACCTATGCCTTCCTTAATATGTGTGAACTCGAAAGTTTTCACGAGTCATACTCTTCTGGTATTTTGCCAGATAAAATTTCAACACTACAACTTCTTCGAAAATGAGAAGTGAATGAAAGGTTATGCATTAGAGAAGTGGGAGTCGACCTTGAACTTTGTGTTCATGCCCATGAACACAATGTAGATCGTATCATTAAAGCTTCTCTTCAATTAAATATTCCCTTGGTATAAGTTCATCCTATATTTGGGATCTGGCCTTTTGCAATCGTGGTTCCGGCCATGTTCTCCTTTAAATACCATTTCTCAGACAAGTTGAAGTACTTGTCTTCTGCAGATCATTGCACCTGTCCAACCTTTACTTTGATCTACCGTCAAGTATTACACTCTTGTATCTCAAGAATATCATGGAACTGCATAACTTCTTATGGGTTCTTCATCAACTGTTATTTCTCACTGATTCCAATTTTCCTGGGTTCTGGGTTCTTGTCAACCAAGAACACTGATATGTGAACCAATTCCGCATTCTGGTTCGATAACCCTAAGTAATTTTTGTTGCTTGTGAGTTCAATAATCCTTCAAGTCATTCCTAGCCTGACCGGCTATATCATTATCGTGCTGATTTTAACTATGCTACCTGGTCCTTCATCCCGGAGCACAACTTCCGATGATGAGCTAAGCTTACGTTGATTTCCTCGTCTTGTTGTTCCACCTCAAGCAACAAGCTTGATCCCGAGTTGGTGTTGTATCCGTGGATCCAATAATCTTTCGCTGCAACAGTCCCTTTGCTTGTTGCAGTCGCCTTTCGATTGCTTCTTTGTGGATCCTCTCGACAAAACTTGTCGTGATCATCATCAACCTTTTGGGTTCTTCTGGGATATCTATCGAATTCTTGATGAGAAATACCATCCTTGCCCCTCGATGATTTGTGTTATCATCGACATCTTTATTGCCCTCCCTCCAACACAAACTTGTTGATGTTTTGTGTAGTACCTTGAGTTCCTTGCTCTCCGGCCTTTGTTGTTCTTTACATTGGAGTATTTCCATCTTTTATGTCAGGAATGTCATGAGAATTTCACCACCTCTTTAAGAATTCTTGATACAAGTGATAACTCTTGCCATCTCCGTTCGTTCCTTGGTCCCTGTGTTGTTTCTAACTGGAAAACCGACAATTGAACTATGACATGCGAATTCAGAACTTCTAGCAACCCTACTACTTTGAAGTTAATGGTCGATAGTTCATTCTTAGACTATTGGTTATTGAATCACCATTCTAACATTGAACATGCTACCTAAGCCCATATTTCGGTTGCACTTTTCAACTAATGTTTAATTGTGTATGTTTTCCTTGAGCATACATCATTAGAGCATCTCCAACCGTTCAGCCCCCAGGGCGCCGAAAAAGAGCGGCCTGGGGGCGAACCAGCGCTAGATCGTCCCCTAGGGGCAACCTAGCTCCCAGCCACGCCCCCAGGCGCCCCCAACCCGCGGAAAATTCAAACATAGTCATTCCCACTCACAAAATAGACGCCACAAATCTGGCGATCATGCGGCTATAGTTCGGCGATCGAATGAAAATTTCGGCGTACAAAAAGAAAGGACGTGCGTGCAGCGCATCAGACGGCAAGGTCGGCTTCCGGCATCGGCTGAGTTGGCGTGCGCGGGCTTGGCGGGTGTCGGTGTCAAAACTGGCGGATCTCGGGTAGGGGGTCCCGAACTGTGCGCCTAGGCGGATGGTAACAGGAGGCAGGGGACATGATGTTTTACCCAGGTTCGGGCCGTCTTGATGGAGGTAAAACCCTATGTCCTGCTTGATTAATATTGATGATATGGGTAGTACAAGAGTAGATCTACCACGAGATCAGAGAGGCTAAACCCTAGAAGCTAGCCAATGGTATGATTGTTGTTCGTCCTACGGACTAAAACCCTCCGGTTTATATAGACACCGGAGAGGGCTAGGGTTACACAGAGTCGGTTACAATGGTAGGAGATCTACATATCCATATCGCCAAGCTTGCCTTCCACGCCAAGGAAAGTCCCTTTCGGACACGGGACGAAGTCTTCAATCTTGTACCTTCATAGTCCAGGAGTCCGGCCGAAGGTATAGTCCGGCTATCCGGACACCCCCTAATCCAGGACTCCCTCAGTAGCCCCCTAACCAGGCTTCAATGATGACGAGTCCGGCGCACAAATTGTCTTCGGCATTGCAAGGCGGGTTCTCCTCCAAATTCCGTGTACCTGTTGAATAATGTCCGGTTTCTTGTAAATGTAGCGCTCCTTGGCTTCTACGCCCAATAATGGCCGTCTTCCACGTGTCAAACGAATACGAAAAGTCAGGGTGTCTTTACATTTACACCCCTGGCCGCGTGAATGAGCCGCCTATTTAAGGGGGCGAGGATTTAGATCCAAACCACACCTTCTCCCCTCCGCGAGTATTCATCAGAGCGTATCCGACAGAGGTCCATTCTATCATGGCCGGCCGCCGCAGCTCCTCCTCTCGCCCTTCCAGCCCTCAGCCTGGAGATTGGAAGAGATGCTCCATCCTGCACAGCGAGCTAGTGACGCTCCAGACCAAGGGATTTCTCCCCCCGGCCTATATGGTCCCGGTTCGAGCCGGACTTGCCACCTATAATGGCGGAGAGCAAGCGGAGAGCGCCCCCGATCCCTCCAAAGGAGAGCGGGTATGTCTTGTCCCTTACTTAATAAGAGGGCTCGGATTTCCAATTCATCCATTTCTCCGGGGTCTCCTGGAGTTCTATGGCCTCCAGCTGCACAACCTCACGCCTGCCTCCATATTGCATATCGCGGGCTTTGTAGCCCTTTGCGAGCTGTTTTTGGGCTGCGAGGCTCATTTCGCGCTGTGGAAAAAGCTATTCTGCCTTGTGCCCCGTTCTCAGAAGGGGTCAATATATCAAGTGGGCGGAGCCGAAGTGTGGCGCATCGCCGGGACCGGATATCTATCCGGAACCCCAAAGAAGGCGTCTGAGGACTGGCCCTCGGAATGGTTTTATATAGAAGACGTCCCGCTGCCGGATCCTATCCGGATCGGCCTCCCTGAGTTTGACAGTGCTCCCCTAAAGAAGCGCCTAAGCTGGCGTCCACGGAGCCCTCAGAGGGAGAGTGACAAGGACGTTCTTTACCTGATGGGCCGGATAAGATTGTTAGCTCATTCCGGACTGACCATGATCTGGGTCATGGCCGCATGCATCATGCGAGGGGTGCAACCACTTCAGTATAGAAGCCACCCCATGTGGGACTTCAACGGGGAGGATGACGCCACCCGCCATGGCAGTAAGGGGCCAGATTCGGTTGCGGCTCTAATACAGATCTTGTCCGCTTTGTACAAGGGAGAAAAGGAGGAATTTCTCCGTGTCAACCCACAGGGCGGATTTTCTATGTACAATCCCCCAATTGGGTAAGTGAACACTTTTTCTTGCCCATCCGTTTTATATTCCCATCGTTAAATATTCAGTGTAACGACTTTAACGCAGGAACTGCGTCAGGCTGTTAAAGAAAATAAATAGCCCTCCTCCACAACCCGAGGATCCGGGACGGTCCCTCGATCCGGCCTCTCAAGAGGATCCGGACTCATTGGTGAAGCTGATTGATGGGGTGTTTCATCAATTGAGCAAGGACAACACCTTAGTGGACATTACGGCCCATTACCCAGGGCTACTCCCAGCCTCACAGGTAACTAAGACCGAAGTCCCGGCACTTTGAAAAGGGATCTATCCTCGCGTGTTTTCGATTGCCGTATGACAACCGTGTTTTGCAGGGGAGGTCCTTGAGACGGGAGGCCGAGCCTGCGGCAACTAGCCAACGAGGGGCGGCAAGGCCCCGCAGGCTGAAAAGAAGTACGGTCCAGACTGAGACGCCGGCGTAAAGGTATAGCGCGCCATCTTATTCCCAGGTGTTATTCCTTCAAGGCATATTAACGCGCATGCTCTCTTCAGGACGAAGAGTCCTCGCCGGACTATATCCGGAAAGGGTGCCTATTGGTGTCAAAACCGGCGGATCTCGGGTAGGGGGTCCCAAACTGTGCGTCTAGGCCGGATGGTAACAGGAGGCAAGGGACACGAAGTTTTATCCAGGTTCGGGCCCTCTTGATGGAGGTAAAACCCTACGTCCTGCTTGATTAATATTGATGATATGGGTAGTACAAGAGTAGATCTACCACGAGATCGGAGAGGCTAAACCCTAGAAGCTAGCCTATGGTATGATTGTTGTTCTGTATGTTGTCCTACAGACTAACACCCTCCGGTTTATATAGACATCGGAGAGGGTTAGGGTTACACAAAGTCGGTTACAATGGTAGGAGATCTATCTATCCGTATCGCCAACCTTGCCTTCCACGCCAAGGAAAGTCCCTTCCTGACACGGGACGAAGTCTTCAATCTTGTATCTTCATAGTCCAGGAGTCCGGCTGAAGGTATAGTCCGGCCATCCGGACACCCCCTAATCCAGGACTCCCTCAGTAGCCCCTAAACCAGGCTTCAATGACGACGAGTCCGGCGCGCAGATTGTCTTCGGCACTGCAAGGCGGGTTCCTCCTCCAAGTACTTCATAGAAGATTTTGAACAAAAAGATAGTGTCCGGCTCTGCAAAACAAGTTTCCACATATTGCCATAGAGAGAATAATATTTACACAAATCTAATCTGCTGACATATTCCGTAGTGTGACATCGCACCACGGCCAAGCCTTTATTCGAATCGTTTTATTGTCCCACCTCAGCGTGTCATGCGAGTCGGTTTCCTTGGCACGTCTCGTCGAAGCAGAGATCGTGTCCCCTTATTCCGGGATTCTCATCAATACGGGAGTGGGTAACCCAACTGCGCCATTGATTACGGCGCTTGGAGATAAGCGAGTTTTGCCAGGCTGGTGGGGACACGTAGTTGTGTCCACCCATATAAGGGGATAAGGATCCACCTTTTCACCTACGCCTTCTTCCTCCTTGGCCTATCCATTTTCGCGCACTCGAGCTCCAGCGCCCAAGTCCGCACTCGCCACCTCAACCTTCTCCAGCCATGTCCGGAGCGGGAGGCAAGTGGATGGTCTCCTCCTTCACGGAGGGACACATCAAAAACTGAGGAAGGTCGGATACTTGTCTAACAACATCGCGTACTGGCTTCCCGAAGAGGGGCAGCTCCTCCCCACCCCAAGGCCCCATGAGAGGGTATTGTTCCTTCCCCACTTCCTCCGCGGACTAGGCTTTCCTATCCACCCATTCGTCCGGGGACTCATGTTCTACTATGGCCTGGATTTCCATGGTCTGGCCCCGAACTTCATCCTCAACATCTTGGCGTTTATCGTCGTGTGCGAGGCCTTCCTCCGCATCCGCCCCCATTTCGGCCTATGGCTCAAGACTTCCAATGTCAAGCCGAAGGTGGTGCATGGCAACCAGGAGGAGTGCGGAGGCGCCATGGTGGGCAAGATGCCCAACGTCTTATGGCTCGAGGGCTCCTTTGTGGAGACCCTGAAGGGGTGGCAATCGGGGTGGTTTTACATCACCGAGCCGCGCGACCCTGAGTGGGTCGCAGCCCCCGAGTTCCGGTCCGGACCCCCAACGTGGCTCACGTCCTGGAAAGAGACGGGCCGGTTGTGGGGCAGCAAAGGAGAGGTGACTGGACTGCAAACATGCATCCAAACCCTGGTGAACAAGCAGCTCAAGCTTGTCAACGTAGTCCAGGTTATGCTCATCCGCCGGATCCTCCCGTGCCAACAACGGGCCTTCAATCTGTGGGAGTTCAACCCGGCGCAGCACCGAACTCTGAGCAGGCTCTTCGACACGACGTACGAAGATGCCTGGAAGGTGCTTTTCAAGGGCGCCGAGGCTCCCGCATCCGCTACCGAGGATCGCAGATTCAGCGCGCAGCGTCACGCTAGCGCGGTAAGTTGTTTGTACCTTTTATAGGGTATTAGTTTTTCATAGTTTAACTCTATGCGGGATCTAAGCTCCCTTACCTTTGACAGGATTGGCAGGCGAAGTCCGGAAAGATCGACTGTCCGGCTCCTTTGCCCGAAGACCCAGCCGACGCCCGCTTGGCGAAGCTGCTGGTTCCAGCACCCTATGTGGTGTCGGAGAAGAAGGCCACGAAGAAGGCCACGGGGACTCGAAAAAGTGCCCGGCGCCAAGAGGTGTCGGGTTCATCATCTGATGGCTCCAAGGCGCATTCCTCCCGTGAAGACGAGGAGGAGGAAGAAGAGACCTCTCCCCCTCCAGCGGGGGGAGAGAAGAAAAGGAAGGTCGCCCTCACTGGGGAGGCCGAAGGGTCCAAGAAGGGGAAAACCCTTCCTCCGGACTACTCCACCAACACTGACGATAGCGGAGAGGAGTGGCCTCTTAGGGCCAAGCCCCTGGCGAAATCGTAAGTATCCGGATACCAGAGTAATTCATAGTATTCCTTTATTGCACAACTTTCTCTTATGTCGAATATGAGTATGCAGCCCGCCCAAAGACCGGCTCGACGCGTCGTCGAGCGGTTCACTGGACTCGTCGGATGTGAATTCGCTTCCGGCGGCTACCTCCCCCCGCCCTACGGACGACGCCGAAGTGTTGTCCCAACAGGTTCCAAGCCAGGAGGAGGTGGTCCTGGAGGCGCCGCAACGCGACCTCCCGGACTCCAGGAGTAAAGGGGATAAAACCCCCCAGGGCTCCAAGTCCAGCTCTAGGCCGGACACCGCTCCGGAATCTTCAAAGGTTCCAGAGTCCGGCGGGCGACCTCCTTTCAAGAGGAGCAAGCCCACCGTGCCGGTGACCCCCGTCCAACCGGGGGCGCCAGACAATCTGTTGGAGGTGCTCAAAGGCGCCTCCATCAACGAGGAGCACCGCACCATTATAAGTGCGGTGGTCCAGAAGGTTCAGTCCGCCAAGAGCGGACTGACTGAAGCTTGTGCTAGCCTTTTAACAGGCTTTGAGGTAAGTAAAGAATGTGTAAATAATATTACCGCATAGACAGTAGCCCCTGATGCTCTGTTTGGCGTTCGGGAAGAAAAGTCGAATAGAGGATCAAATAAAATTCGCAGGAGTCTAACAAAAAGGAGTCAATATGCGTATACAGGCTTCTCTGCTGGCGTCCGCCGCACTGACTGCGGAAGTGGACACGCTAAAGAAGAACCTCGAGCAGTCCGAGCAAGAGCTCGGACGTGCCAAGAAGCAGCTCGAGGACAAGGAAGGTAAGAAATACCTTGTTTAAATATATATATATAAAGTGCAATTGCAAAAAATGATAGGATTATCATGGCTATTGTAGGGGCCACGTCTGAGGTGGCGACCCTTAAGCAAGCGCTCGTCAAGGCCGAGAAGAGGGCGGCCACGGAGCGCACCGAGCGGAAGAAGTATGAGGCCCAGGTTGGCAAGGTGCGTCAAGAGCTCCAGGCTCTCATGAAAAAACATGAGAGTTTGGAGCTTGAATCAAAGACGCGAGCGTCCTAGCTCGCGATGGCTATTGAAAATGCCAAGTCTGCCAAGGCCGAATCCTAGAAGACCCTCCAGGAGTTGGATGCGGTGAAAAATATAGCGGCGGGTAAGGCATTCTTTATGAAAAGCAAACACATAAACATGAGTTACTTGTTACTTACCCGAATCCAGAGCTCTCCAGGAGCATTC
Source organism: Triticum aestivum (assembly GCF_018294505.1). NCBI lineage: Eukaryota > Viridiplantae > Streptophyta > Magnoliopsida > Poales > Poaceae > Triticum > Triticum aestivum. Next base: position 633,523,840 of record NC_057800.1, on the reverse strand, counting down.
GCAGATCTTCCCCGTAGCGTGTCCGATGCCGCCGCATTCTATCGAGCCAAGGAGGGCAGCTCGATAGAGAAGGTGTTCTAGTCTCAGTATGCTCAGGCCGGACACCCCGTGCCCCTGAGCGACCAGCTGAAGCAACTGGTCGAGCTCCACAAGGCGGCCGAACAGGCCATGAAGGGCCTCATAGTTCGGCTGTGGCCTGGAGAGGCTCTGCCTGGGAGCTATTTCGGGCTGGTGCGGCGGCTGGTGGGGGCCCGTCCAAGGCTCGAAGTCATCAAGTGCTCCGTCTGCATTGAAGGTGCCCGTAGGGCCCTTGCCCATGCTAAGGTGCATTGGGGCAAGCTGGATGCTGAGAAGCTTGTGAAGGACGGGCCACCGCCGGGGAAAGAGCATCGCAAGCCCGAGAATTATTATAAGGATGTTCTAAAGGGTGCCCGCCATATGGCGGATGAATGTTCCAGGGATGTAATTTTTGAGTAAAACTCGCTCGTTTTGTCCTGTGCGCTGAAAACTTGTTCATATGCGCTAAGCAATGCTGTTGGAATTTAAAATATTACCTTCTGTGCGGCTGTTTATCAATTCTGAGAGATGGCGAGTCGTCGGCTTCTGCCCCCGTGCTGCTAGTGCTGGGGTGTTCGGGGATAAAACCTGAGCGCTCTTTTTCCCATGTTTGGGTCCTTCGAGGGAGGCACTCAGCGCAACGAACAAGGCAATCGGACTATAATGCATGAACACTCTCACTTAGCCATAGAATTCTATAATTTTAAATTTCAGCGAAGCCCCTGGTATTCGGAAGACCGAGTTCGAGGCGCTATCCATGCCTTGGCCGGACAGAGCCGACTCCTCGCTCTAAGCGGCATAAGTCTTTAGGGACTCGAAAAACATCTCGAACAGCGACCAGCTCTCGCTTCATCATGACAGTCAGTTTTAGCTTTCTCTACTGAGGTGCTCGACCCAGCTCAACTGGGGCACAATCGCAGTAGTTCTCCTAGTGCTACCTTAGCCGACATAGCGGAACGTAAGGCACCAAAACATAGGAGCCGGGCAAACCCAACTATTGACCCAAGACATGATTCGGAGCCGATGCATATAATGCTATAAGTTCGGGGCGCCGCACTTGTTAAAGTGTTCAGACTTCTCACACCATATTGAGGGGTACTAAAGCCCCTGGCATATTTTGGCCGTACCAAAGTGTACGGGTGCAACATGTCGTTAAGGAACATATATTTGTAAAAAAAGACGAAATCTATGCATTGTTTATTAAAAAGGGCTGCGATCAAAGCAGAACGATACAAATAATGCGATAAGCAAAAGGTTAGACTATTTAACATGTCCGTTCCAGGGGCAGGCTGCGGAATGGTATGTGAAACAGGTATACTGCTCGTGATAGAGACCACCTGGGAGTTCCGTAATGCGGCATGGCTTGTCTTCTTCCCTGGTTCTTGCAACGTTTGTGCGGCAATTGAACTGCCGAATAGGCCTTCTGAAGAGTGGAGTCCTGAAAGTAAGAGAAAATTAAAAAATCGGCAGCCCCTGGTGCGGTTTAAGCCGTGTTTCGGGCGTGCCGTGATGGTGCCTCTCCCCCAGTACCCATGGTATTTCTAGAGCGTAGTTATGTACGCGAAGCACTGGTGTTGCATTTTTGTGAGGGCTGGGGTTGGGGCCGCATTGCTACGCCTGCTCGGAACGTGCCAGGCGGTCTTATTGTAGGTTACTCCGGGCACGCTTGACGGTGACCGGACGTTTAATGGCCGGACTGGAGAACTGCCTGGAGAGGCTGCTTTGTACTTCCGCTGCAAGGGCCGCCATGTGCTCCTCCGTTCGGAGGGAGCGTTCGGTGTTTCCATTGACCATAATTACTCCTCGAGGGCCTGGCATCTTGAGCTTAGGGTATGCGTAGTGAGGTACCACGTTGAACTTGGCGAATGCGGTTCGCCCGAGCAGTGCGTGATAGCCACTACAGAATGGGACTATGTCGAAGATTAACTCCTCGCTTCAGAAATTATCCGGAGATCCGAAGACCACTTCAAGTGTGACTGAGCCTGTACAGTTGGCCTCTACACCTGGTATTACGCCTTTAAAGGTTGTTTTGGTGGGCTTAATCCTCGAGGGATCTATGCCCATTTTCCGCACTGTATCCTGGTAAAGCAGGTTTAGGCTGCTGCCGCCGTCCATAAGGACTCTAGTGAGATGAAATCCGTTAATAATTGGGTCTAGAACCAATGCGGCGAATCCGCCATGACGGGTGCTAGTGGGATGGTCCCTTCGATCAAAGGTGATCGGGCAGGAGGACCATGGGTTGAACTTTGGGGCGACTGGCTCTACCGCGTATACGTCCCTTAACGCGCGCTTCGCTCCCTCTTGGGGATGTGGGTTGCATATATCATGTTCACCGTCCGCACTTGTGGGGGAAACCCTTCTGTCCACTGTTGTTCGGCGGCCGGGGCTCTTCGTCGTCATCGCTATGCAGCCCCTTGTCAGTATTTTCGGCATTTAACTTGCCTGCCTGCTTGAACACCCAACAATCCCTGTTGGTGTGATTGGCCGGCTTTTTGGGGGTGCCATGTATCTGGCACAAGCGGTCGAGTATTCGGTCCAAACTGGACGGGCCCCTAGGATTTCTTTTGAATGGATTTTTCCGCTGACCGGATTTATAGCCTCTGAATCCAGCATTAACTGTCGTATCCTCAGCATTGTTGCCGTTAATGCGGCGCTTATGCTTGTTGCGACGCGACCTGCCACTACTGTCCCTGGTATCCGAATTACCAGGGTTCTTGGTCATATTGTTGCTACGAGCAAGCCAGCTGTCTTCTCCTGCGCAAAAGCGGGTCATGAGTGTCGTGAGTGCTGCCATAGATTTCGGCTTTTCCTGTCCAAGGTGCTGGGCAAGCCACTCGTCATGGATATTGTGCTTGAAGGCTGCTAGGGCCTCTGCGTCCGGACAGTCGACTATTTGATTTTTCTTTGTTAGGAACCGTGTCCAGAATTGCCTGGCCGATTCCTCTGGCTGCTGAATTACGTGGCTTAGGTCATCGGCGTCTCGTGGTCGCACATAAGTGCCCTAGAAATTGTCAAGGAATGCGGCTTCCAGGTCCTCCCAACAACTGATTGATCCTGCTGGCAAGTTGTTAAGCCAATGTCGAGTTGGTCCTTTAAGCTTGAGTGGGAGGTATTTGATGGCGTGGAGATCATCGCCGCGGGCCATGTGGATATGAAGGAGATAATCCTTGATCCATACCGCAGGATCTATTGTGCCATCATATGATTCGATGTTTACGGGTTTGAAACCCTCGGGGATTTGATGATCCATTACTTCGTCTGTGAAGCATAGTGGGTGTGCGGTGCCTCTGTACTGGGCTATATCACAACGTAGCTCCAATGAGCTTTCTCTACTGTGTTCGGCCCTACCGGATTTGTGTCCAGCATGACGGTTACCTTCTTGAGTCATGGGGCGCCCACGCAATCCGTAGATCGATCTTGTTTGCCTTGCCTTGTCCTCCAACATATCTCGCAGGTTAGGCGCATTTTCCCATGCCTTGGTACGGGGTGCGGCTTGAGTGGAGGGCCGAGAGGCCTCTCTGTCGCCGCCACGAGGTGGCCCGTCGGCCGTATCAAGTGCTGGTGATGTAGGTTTAAGTGCTTCCTCCTCTAATCGGGGTAGCAAACTGCGCTTTGGGTAGCTCTTGGAGGGGCGTTCGAGTTTATGCTCTTCAGCCGCAAGGACTTCAGTCCATTTGTCGACTAGCAAATCTTGATCAGCTCTAAGTTGCTGCTGTTTTTTCTTAAGGCTTCTTGCCGTGGCCATAAGCCTGCGTTGAAAATGCTCTTGCTTGACGGGATCCTCTGGCATGACGAATTCGTCGTCGTCGAGGTTTGCCTCGTCTTCGGAGGGAGGCATATAATTATCGTCCTCGACCTCTTTGTCTGCCGCTCTCTCATGAGGGCTGACTTCTCCATCCTCCTGTGCTGAATCTTGCTGGAGGGGGTTTTCTTCGGCACTCTCCGGAGTATTATTATCTCCCGTGCTAGAATCACCGTATTTGCTTTGGTGGGATTTTGAGCGGCGCCGCTGACGCCGGCGCTTAGGCTGTTTCTTGGAGGGGTCATCCTCCGCTGTTCCATTGCCATCTCCTTCTTTTGGGTGTCCACCATGTATATGTCATATGACGAGGTGGCTTTCCAGGGCCCAATAGGCGCTGGTTCTTCATCGTCTCCTGCATCGGTGTCCATACCGTCGATGTCTTCGGAGTCAAAGTCGAGCATGTCGGTTAAATCGTCGACAGTGGCTACAAAGTGGGTGGTGGGTGGGCTTTGAATTTCTTCATCGTCCGTATCCCAACCTTGCTGACCGTAGTCCGGCCAGGGCTCTCCTGATAAAGAGAGAGACTTTAGTGTCTTCAAAATATTGCCGAAAGGCGAGTGCTGAAAGATGTCCACGGTAGAAAACTCCATGATCGGCGCCCAATCGGATTCGATCGGCAGGGGCGCAGAGGGTTCGGAGTCCGGAGAGGAGTCCGGCTCCTTGGAGTCACGAGTCTTGCCGAGTGCGGGGCTGGTGTTCGGCTCGATCGCCGTTGGGATTACAGCCCCCGAGGCGGCGTCCAACCACCCATCCTCGATCGGCGCAGTTGGCTCCGAATTAAGGGTCGAAGCCGATGCGGGTGCGGCCTCCAGGGCACTGTTCGGCGGCAGAGCTAGATCATGCTCGTCGTGATAGTGCGGCGCGCTCGGCAGTGGCTCGAATCCGTCGAAGATCAAGTCCCCGTGGATGTCAGCCGTGTAGTTTAAACTTCCAAATCTGACCTGACGGCCAGGGGCATAGCTTTCGATCTGCTCCAGATGGCCAAGTGAATAGACCCGCAGTGCGAAGCCGCCGAAGACAAAGATCTGTCCGGGGAGGAAGGTCTCACCCTAGACTGCATCGCTATTGATGATCATAGGAGCCATCAAGCCTAACGACGACGACACAGAGGAACTCTCAATGAAAGCACCAATGTCGGTGTCAAAACCGGCGGATCTCGGGTAGGGGGTCCCGAACTGTGCGTCTAGGCCGGATGGTAACAGGAGGCAAGGGACACGAAGTTTTACCCAGGTTCGGGCCCTCTTGATGGAGGTAAAACCCTACGTCATGCTTGATTAATATTGATGATATGGGTAGTACAAGAGTAGATCTACCACGAGATCGGAGAGGCTAAACCCTAGAAGCTAGCCTATGGTATGATTGTTGTTCTGTATGTTGTCCTACGGACTAAAACCCTCCGGTTTATATAGACACCGGAGAGGGTTAGGGTTACACAAAGTCGGTTACAATGGTAGGAGATCTATATATCCGTATCGCCAAGCTTGCCTTCCACACCAAGGAAAGTCCCTTCCGGACACGGGACGAAGTCTTCAATCTTGTATCTTCATAGTCCAGGAGTCCGGCTGAAGGTATAGTCCGGCCATCCGGACACCCCCTAATCCAGGACTCCCTCGGTGCCAATCGCGCCTCCACCAGCCAGGTGTTCACAAGGCGCACACCGGGCGCTCCTCCAACAGAGGATGCGGATAGGCTGTCTGCCACCAATTCTGAGGTGGAGAGTGCCATGAACCACAGGCGTCGCCAGACAGTTCTTCGTGAGACTTGTTTCTCCCAAGAGGCATTGGATGCCTTCAATTCGGGAGATGCGTACCTCTGTGCCGCTCAAAATGGTCTAGCCAGAGCCACGGAGCAATATGTAAAAGACATACGGGTAAGAAAATTTTGGTAATTATATATGTACCAGTAGCCCCCGAGACTTGAAACAGTTAGAATAACTGATTTGAGGATCATTTGTTATGCAGGTTCTTACAGAAAAGAATACCCTACTGTCCCAGGAGCTGGAAGAGTGCAAAGCCCAACTTGAGGCCGCACTAGCCGCGGCAGGGGAGCCCAAGGAGACCCCCTCTGGTAATATATGCTTCGAAAGACAAGTATTTTGTGAAGTGCGGCATGGGTGCAAATCTGACAAATGAAATTGCAGATGGCGCCGGATTAAATCCGAAAAAGCAACAACTCCTACGCCAGCTGAAGGCTGGTGAGAGTGTGCTGACAAAGGTGAGGCGGAAGAAGAACGATCTCCAAGATGCCAACACCAAGCTGGGCGTTGAACTAAAGGATGTTCGTGCCTAGCTGTTGGACTCCGTTAAGGAGAATCAGTGGCTTCGACGCGGCATATTTAGTAAGTGCTTAAACGAACTTTGAAAAAAGAGTTCGGCGAGGAAGTCGACTAACAGAGTAATGTCTGTAGGTATGCTAATAGGTCATCCTGCAAAGGAAATGCCTGGTTCTACGGGTGACCTTCTTCCCGAGCTCTCACAACTGCACGAGAGAGTTCGGCAGGTGATGCAAGGCGTCGCCCAGGCCTTGTGGCCATCCATCTCCATGCCCGAAGGCCTTGGAGAGCTTGTAGAGAAGCTGAAGGGAGCGCGGCGGCGCTTCCGATTGTGGAAGATTTTGGCCTACCGTCAAGGCACCAGGGAGGCCTGGGCCATGGTGAAGACGCGGTACATGAAGGCTGACCCGAACCACATGGCCGAGGTCGGACCCGTGGGGCCCGATGGGAAGGAGATCCCTGCAAGCTTAGTATACGGCCAAGTAGAATTGACCGCAAAGTATTCCCAATAGGACTGTAAACTAGACAGCCTGTTAGATGGTATTGAAGAGGAATACAATCAGTCAGATTGACTATGTAATTTTAATTGACATGTGTAATGCCTTCAATCCGGATTGTAGATCGTTTGTCATGGCCGACCTTTTCGCTTCCACCTCGGGACATGACGGTCCGAGTGTGTCCGAATACCCTCGCGGTTATATAAGAACTGGGGTATGCATGGAGACCAGGCGTAGGGGTCATTAGTGCTTGAACAGACAAGTGCCCAACTAGTTATGTTATATTACATGGTTAGTAAGAAACATCTTCCAGGGAGAATAGTTCCATTAGGGGTTCCTTTCCCTGGGAGGCATGCCCTAAAGTGCATGTCCATTCTGTGAAAAGAGACGCAGGAAAAACATCTGGGGCGTATAGATAAATAAGTGAAAAAAGGATCATCTTTAGTTCACCGACCGAATATTCCCTTAAGAACGCTAGCTTTCGGCTTCACCCAGTCTGAGGTACACATCCGGCTGACCCGGCAGTAACAATCGCAGAGGTGCTCCCTTTACCACCTAGCCGAACAATCGGGAACGTAGGGGTAAGCACAGGAACCAGGCAACCCAGCTTGGCCAAAACTTAAGTCATATCGATGCATATAATGGTGAATAAAAGGTACATGCGGAAGTATGAGACATGTGTTGGGCATGAAGCCCGTATAAATAAGCTTCTGTTTAAAGAAGCCCCCGAGTTTAATGAGCGCGGATAGCGCGTCACTTTATGAGCCTTTGAAGGCTATAAGAGAGAGAGGGATAAGAAGGAGAGAAATGTAAGACAGAAAGTATATAAAAAATGGACAGAGGAAGGAGACGAACACAGAGTCCGGTGCTAGGCATAGAATCTTCGGAGACGGGCTGCGTTCCATGGGTTCGGCTCGAGTCGGTTATCCGATGCATCTCACAGGCGGTACGCTCCACCAGTTAGGACTTGGTCAATTATGAAGGGACCTTCCCACTTGGGCTTGAGTTTGTCCTTTTTCTTGTCCGGCAGGCGTAGAACTAATTCACCAACGTTGTAATTTTTGGCCCGTACTTCTCTGCTTTGGTATCTTTGAGCCTGCAGTTGATAAAATGTGGAACGGGCTTTTGCCATGTCACGCTCTTCCTCCAAGGCGTCCAAACTGTCCTGCCGATCGAGCTCGGCTTCTCTTTCTTCATACATGCGCACTCGAGGTGAGTCATGAATTATGTCGCAGGGCAAAACTGCCTCTGCGCCGTACACCATGAAGAATGGTGTGTATCCGGTGGTGCGATTCGGCGTGGTCTGCAGCCCCCAGAGTACGGAGTCGAGCTCTCTACCCAGTGCGTATTAGATTCCTTAAGGGACCGCACTAATCTGGGTTTGATGCCGCTCATGATAAGACCATTTGCACGTTCGACCTGGTCATTAGTTTGTGGGTGATAGACGGAAGCATAATCGAGCTTGATGCCCATGTTTTTGCACCAGAGTTTTACCTCGTCGGCCGTAAAGTTCGTGTAGTTATCAGTGATGATGCTGTGGGGGATGCCGTAATGGTGTACAACCCCGGATGTAAAGTCTATCACTGGTCCGGATTCGGCCGTCTTAATAGGCTTGGCTTCTATCCATTTGGTGAACTTATCCACCATGATCAGTAAGTATTTCTGCTTGTGGGTTCCGCCTTTAAGGGGTCCAACCATGTCAAGCCCCCAGACCGCGAAGGGCCAAGTGATGGGGATAGTTTGAAGGGCGGTGGGTGGCATATGACTTTGGTTTGCAAAAAGCTGGCAACCGACGCATCGTTGGACTAAGTCCTAGGCGTCTGCCCGGGCCGTCGGCCAATAAAAGCCTGTACGGAAGGCCTTGCTTACGAGGGACCGAGCTGCAGCGTGATGACCGCCGAGTCCAGCATGAATTTCAGCCAGGAGGTTCCGCCCTTCCTCTTCAGAGATGCACCTTTGAAGGACTCCGGTGGTGCTTTTCTTATAAAGCTCTCCCTCATGGACTTTATAGGCTTTAGATCGCCGCACTATGCAGCGTGCCTCATTTTGGTCCTCGGGGAGTTCCTGCCTAGTAAGGTAGGCGAGGAATGGTTCTGTCCACGGGGCGATGACGGCCATTATTACGTGGGATGAAGGTGTTATTTCATTGGCAGAGCCTCCAATTATGTCAGAGTGTTCGGTGTCGGGCAGTGCGGTTGGGACCGAGCTGTCATTGCTGGGTTCCCCTCCCATAATACGGATGGCTTGAACAGCCTTTCCAAGAAGATGTTGGGGGGACTGCATAGCGTTTTGCGCCGATGCATGCCAGGACATCTGCCGCCTGATTATTTTCTCAGGCTATATGGTGAAATTCGAGCCCTTCGAACCGAGCTGACATTTTTAGGACGGCATTGCGATAAGCTGCCATTTTTGGGTCCTTGGCATCAAAGTCTCCATTTATTTGGGATATTGTGAGGTTGGAGTCCCCGCGCACCTCTAGGCGTTGAATGCCCATGGATACTGCCATCCGGAGACCATGTAAAAGGGCCTCATATTCGGCTGCATTGTTGGAGTCTGTATACATTATCTGGAGTACGTATTGAACTGTGTCTCCTGTGGGGGACGTCAAAACGACGCCAGCCCCTAGACCGGCCAACATTTTGGAGCCGTCGAAGTGCATGACCCAGTTTGAATATGTGTCGTACTCTTTAGGGAGTTCGGCCTCCGTCCATTCTGTGACGAAGTCGGCCAAAAATTGCGACTTGATAGCTCGCCGTGGCTTGTAAGTTATGTCAAACGGGAGGAGCTCAATGGCCCATTTTGCAATCCGGCCCGTCGCGTCGCGGTTGTTTATAATATCGTTAAGTGGCACTTCTGAGGCTACTGTTATTGAACACTCTTGAAAGTAGTGTCGCAGCTTCCAGGATGCCATAAATACCGCGTACGCAATCTTTTGATAATGCGGGTACTGTGACTTGCACGGAGTAAGGACAATGGACACATAGTAGACCGGCTTCTGAAGGGGGGATTTGTGTCCGTCTGTTTCTCGTTCGACGATGAGCACTGCGCTTACGACCTGATGGGTTGCTGCAATGTATAATAGCATTGGTTCGCCAATGTTTGGCGTGGCCAGGACTGGATTTATTGCCAAGATGGCTTTTATTTCGTCCATTCCGGCCATGGTTGCATCTGTCCACTCGAAGTGTTCGGTGCACCGAAGGAGGCGGTAAAGGGGTAGGGCCTTTTCTCCCAAGCGGGAGATAAAGCGGCTTAGAGCCACCACGCATCTAGTTAATTTTTGTATTTGTTTGAGGTCCTTCGGGATATCCAATTGTGACAGAGCTCGGATCTTGGCTGGATTTGCTTCAATTCCTCTACCGGATACAGTGAAGCCCAAGAGCTTTCCGGCTGGAACGCCGAAAACACATTTTTCCGGGTTGAGCTTGATGTCGTATGTTCGGAGGTTATTGAATGTTAGCCTCAAGTCGTCTACTAGAGATTCGACATGTCTTGTTTTAATGACCACATCATCTACGTATGCCTCCACTGTTTTGCCGATCTAGTTTGCCAGACATGTCTGAATGATGCGTTGATATGTTGCGCAGGTGTTTTTGAGCCCGAAGGGCATTGTGTTGAAGCAGAATGGGTGGTATGGTGTGATGAATGCCGTTGCGGCTTGGTCTGACTCTGCCATCTTTATTTGATGGTAGCCGGAGTATGCGTCGAGGAAACACAATGAATTGTGTCCTGCGGTAGCGTCGATAATTTGATCGATGCGGGGGAGGGGGAAGGGATCCTTTGGGCAAGCCTTGTTAAGGTCTTTAAAATCAATGCACAGGTGCCAGGATTTGTCCTTCTTCGGTACCATCACCAGGTTTGCTAGCCAGTTCGGGTGTTTTATATCTTTGATGAATCCGGCCTCCAATAGCTTGGCTAGTTCTTCTCCCATGGCCTGTCTCTTAGGTTCGGAAAAACGCCGAAGAGCCTGTTTGACTGGCTTGAATCCTTTTAGGATATTTAAGCTGTGTTCGGCCAGCCTGCGTGGGATTCCTGGCATGTCTGAAGGGTGCCAGGCAAAAATGTCCCAATTCTCTCATAGGAACTCTCGCAGTGCAGCATCTACATCAGGGTTTAACTGTGCCCCGATGGAAGCTGTTTTATTAGGGTCCGTTGGATGGACATGGAATTTGACTATTTCATCCGCCGGTTTAAAGGAGGTGGACTTGGATCTTTTGTCGAGTATCACATCGTCCCTATTCACCATGGAGCGCAGAGCAGTCAGTTCCTCAGCTGCTAGGGCTTCGGATAGCGCCTCGAGGGCCAGTGCGGCTGTCTTGTTTTCGGCGTGGAGTGCTATGTCCGGATCACTAGCGAGAGTGATGATTTCGTTAGGCCCGGGCATCTTGAGCTTCATGTACCCGTAATGGGGTATTGCTTGGAAGATTGTAAACGCTTCCCGCCCTAGCAGAGCGTGGTATCCGCTACTGAACGGGGCCACTTGGAACGTGACCTCTTCGGACCTGTAATTATCCAGCATGCCGAACACCACATCTAGTGTGATTTTTCCTGTACAGTGCGCTTCCCGACTAGGGATTATTCCTCTAAAGGTTGTGCTGCTTCGCTCAATGCGGTTCTAGTCTATTTCCATTTTTTGAAGGGTTTCCTCATAAATGAGGTTCAATCCGCTACCGCCATCCATGAGTACCTTGGTAAGACGAAAGTCGTCCACTATTGGACTGATGACCAATGCCGCTGGTGCTCGGGCTGTTCGGAATTTAGGTTCATCACTGGCATTGAAAGTAATAGCCGTGTCACTCCATGGGTTTATTGTTGCTACTTGGTAGACTTCGGCAAGGCTGCGGAGTGTTCTTTTTCGCATATTATTTGATGCGAAAGTCTCGAAGACTGTTAATACCGTACTGGTGTCTCTGGGGTGGCTTTCTGTGGCTTCTGGAATTAGAAGATCTTCGCCAATTTTTGCCACCTGCTGGAGTATCCAACATGCTCTAAGGCTTCCGCATGTTGCTAAGGGAGCTTTCAAAACCTCACCCAATCTGAGACCCAGAGGCCAAGGAGTTTCTGAACTCGGAAGTTTGGATTCTTGGATGCTATCCAATGAATCTAGCCCGTCGCCTGACTTTAAGTTCAGGTCTTGAGTGATGTCCTCCCCTCCGCGGGTATCCGGCTTGGAGGGATCGGGAATCCAGACATAGCTAGTCCTTAAGATGGATGAAGGGTCGCCGCACTGTCCCTCTACCACGACAGCATGGTGGGTGACCTGGGGAGAGTTAATCTCTCTCAGATCGGGTTTAGGCCCAATCTGGTCGTAATCCGAAGCAACTCCCAGGGCGGCGATGCGATCCAAGAGCTCGTTTAGGGAAGAGAGCTCCATTGGATCTAGATGCTCGACGAATTCCGAGCTGACGTGAAGATTGCTTTTGATGACCCAAGAGGTCATCGTCGGCGCAGCAGCCGAACAGGTGGTCATAAGGAAACCACCTAGCCTGAGAGTTTGGCCGACAGCCTGTAACACCCCGGATATAACTTTCTCAATTTGTACTCCAACTCTTGCCGTTTCCGGCGTTAAGTTATTTTATTTTCTCGGGTTCGGGTTTTTGTCTCCGTGTGTTGTTATCGTTGTCATGCATCTCATATCATGTCATCATGTGCATTGCATTTGCATACGTGTTCATCTCATGCATTCGAGCATTTTCCCCGTTGTCCGTTTTGCATTCCGGCGCTTCGTTCTCCTCCGGTGGTCATTTCTAGCTTTCTTTCGTGTGTGGGGATTAAACATTTCCGGATTGGACCGAGACTTGCCAAGCGGCCTTGGTTTACTACCGTAGACCGCCTGTCAAGTTTCATACCATTTGGACTTCATTTGATACTCCAACGGTTAACCGAGGGACCGAAAAGGCCTCGTGTGTGTTGCAGCCCAACACCCCTCCAATTTGTCCCAAAACCCACCTAACTCTGCTCCATGTCCTAGAGCGTTCGATCACGATCGCGTGGCCGAAAACCGCACCTCATTTGGACTCTCCTAGCTCCCTCTATGCCTATATATAGATCTCCTTCCAAAATCTCGGGCAAACCCTAACCTCTCCCTCTCCTCGCGCCGCCGGACAAAAACCCCGCCGTCCGGACGTGTCCGTTACCGCCGTCCGCTGCCACGTGTCGGCGCCCGATTCATCCGCCGACCGCGCCCACTTCCCCCG